>NW_023270855.1:48397993-48414006 GCF_011800145.1 Mirounga leonina | reverse complement strand
ATAAAGAACTCATCAAACTCAACACCCAAAGAACAAAGAATCCAATCCAGAAATGGGCAGAAGACATGAACAGACATTTTTGCAAAGAAGACATCCAAATGGCCAACAGACACATGAAAAGTGCTCAATATCGCTCGGCATCAGGGAAATCCAAATCAAAACCTCAATGAGATACCACCTCACACCTGTCAGAATGGCTAAAATTAACAAGTCAGGAAACGACAGATGTTGGCGGGGATGCGGAGAAAGGGGAACCCTCCTACACTGTTGGTGGGAATGCAAGCTGGTGCAGCCACTCTGGAAAACAGTATGGAGGTTCCTCAAAAAGTTGAAAATAGAGCTACCATATGATCCAGCAATTGTACTACTGGGTATTTACCCCAAAGATACAAAAGTAGGGATCCGAAGGGGTACGTGCACCCCAATGTTTATAGCAGCAATGTCCACAATAGCCAAACTGTGGAAAGAGCCAAGATGCCCATCGACAGATGACTGGATAAAGAAGAGGTGGTATATATATACAATGGAATATTATGCAGCCATCAAAAGGAATGAGATCTTGCCATTTGCAACGGCGTGGATGGAACTGGAGGGTATTATGTTCAGTGAAATAAGTCAAAAAGAGAAAGACATGTATCATATGATCTCACTGATATGAGGAATTCTTAATTGCAGGAAATAAACTGAGTGTTGTTGGAGTGGGGGTGTGGTGGGAGGGATGGGGTGACTGGGTGATAGACACTGGGGAGGGTATGTGCTCTAGTAAGCGCTGTGAATTGTGCAAGACTGTTTAATTTCAGATCTGTACCTCTGAAACAAATAATGCAATATATGTTAAGAAAAAAAAAAAGAAGAAGAAGAAGAAGGTAGTGGGAGGGGAAGAATGAAGCGGGGGAAATCGGAGGGGTAGACGAACCATGAGAGACGATGGACTCTGAAAAACAAACAGGGTTCTAGAGGGGAGGGGCGTGGGAGGATGGGTTAGCCTGGTGGTGGGTATTGAGGAGGGCACATTCTGCATGGAGCACTGGGTGTTGTGCACAAACAATGAATCATGGAACACTTCATCTAAAACTAATGATGTAATGTATGGGGATTAACATAAGAATAAAAAAATAATAAAAAAAATTTAAAAAAATTAAAAAAAAAAGAATGATAGTGTCTTTCTGTGTCTCTAACCATAGTCTTTAGCTTGAAATCTAATTTGTCTGATATAAGAATTGCTACCCCAGGTTTGTTTTGAGTTCCGTTGACATGGAAGATAGATCTCCATCCCTTCACTTTCAGTCTGGATATATCTTTAGGTTCAAAATGAGTCTCTTGTAGACATCATATGGATGGGTCCTTTCTTTTATGCAATCTGCAACCCTGTGCCGTTTTATGGGAGTATTTAGGCCATTCACTTTGAGAGTGATTATTGAAAGATATGAATTAATTGTCATCATGTTGCCTGTGAAGTCCTTGTTGCTATAGATAATCTCTGTAAAATTCTGTTCTATATCACTCTTGGGGTGTTTCTCCTCTTATAGAACCCCCTTAATATTTCTTGCAAGACCAGCTAAGTGGTCACATATTCTTTTAGTTTCTGCCAGTCTTGGAAGCTCTGCATCTCTCCATCCATTCTAAATGAAACCTTGCAGGATAAAGTATTCTTGGCTGCATATTCTTCTCATTTAATACCCTGAATATGTCTTTCCAGCCCTTTCTGGCTTTCCTGGTCTCTGTGGATAGGTCTGACATTATTCTAATGTTCCACCCTCTGTACGTAAGGAATCTCTTCCCCCTAACTGCCCTTAAGATGGTTTCCTTGGTTCTAAGATTTGCAAGTTTTACTCTTACATGCTGGGGCCTTGGTCTGTTCTCCTTGATCTTGAGAAGGGTCCTTTCTGCCTCTAGGACACGAATGTTTGTTTCATTCCCCAGATTAGGGAAGTTCTTAGCTACAGTTTGCTCAAATATATCTTCTAGTCCTCTCTCTCTCCCCACCCCCTCCGGGATCCTAATAATTCTGACATTGGAACATTTCATGGCATCACTTATATCTCTAATTCTGTTTTCATGGATTTTCAGCTGTTTCTCCCAGGCCTCATCTTTTTCCTTCTTTTCCATCCATTGGTCTTCTAGATCACTAATTCTTTCTTCTGCCTTGCTTAACCTAGCTGTTAGAGTATCTAGATTAGATTGGATCTCATTGATAGCATTTTTAAGTTCTGCCAATTCAGCTTTCATTTCTGCCCTTAGAGACTCTATGTTGCCATTAAAAGATTTCTCCATTCTAGCTATTTTCTTATAACTGTTACCCTGTAGTCCATTTCCCACATCTTGGTTATATCTGTATCCATTTGTAAATTTGTGGCAGAAGTCACAGTCTCTGAGTCTTTCCTATTTTGGGGGTTCCTCCTCCTACTCGTTCTCTTGAGGGGTGGTTGAGGGAATGTATAGAGTCCAAATTATTGACCATAATCCAAGCAACATATACCTGTTTTCTAGGGAACTTAGGGTTGCTGGCCTCTTGTTTTCTTAGCCTGCCTTCTGGAGGAGGGGCCTGCCAGGCTGTTGCTCAGGCAACCGTGTTCGGTCAGCATTGCCCTGCCCCCCTGGTGGGGGTGGGGAATGGGCTCAGTGAAAACCAGATTTTCGGGGCTTTTGTTCTCTGGCGGCTCTCCCTGGTGACTTTCTGCATCTCTTCCGGGAGTCAGAGCAGAAGAGACCATTTCCAACCCTCTGCCTCAGAGCAGAGAGATCGCAATCTGTTCTTCAGTGAGCTCTCCAGGCCACACTACCTCCATTTCTGTCTGTGCTGCTAAAAACTGCAGCATTTTGGGTTGTGAGCCCCTCAGCAGCACTCCCAGTCCTCATCTCCAGGTCGGGGCATGTCTCTGCCCTTTGTGCTTCTAAAACCCCCAGCTGCCCCCAGTTCACATGCATGGCCCCACTGCTCCAGGTTTCAGGCCAGGGCTGCCCTAAAGTCCTTTCCCCACTGCTACTGCTCTGCAAGTCTGTGCCCTATCCCCAGTGTGGGAGGCTATTGCGCACCTATGGTGCAGGATCCCAAAGGCTCCCTTCCCCTTCCGTTTATCTCCCAATATCTGCCCACGGAGTCACAGCTCCCCACTTCATACCTCGAAACCAACCGCCTGTGATATTCTGCTTGTAGAGATCCAGATCTATCTTCTTACATCTCAGGCTGATTTCATGGGTGTTCAGAGTGGTCTGGTAGATATCAGCTCAATTCAGGGAACCAGTAGAATACGGTCCCCTATTCCTCCATCATCTTGATTAAAAAAAAACCCAGCTGCATTTCTATACACAAACAATGTGACTAAAGAAAGAGAAATTAAGGAATGAATCCCATTTACAATTACACAAAAACCATATATACCTAGTAATAAACCTAACCAAACAGGTAAAGGATCTATACTCTAGAAACTACAGAACATTTATGAAATAAATGGAGGAAGACACAAAGAGATGGAAAAACATTCCATGCTCATGGATTGGAAGAATAACTATTGTGAAAATGTCTATGCTGCCCACAGCAATCTACACTTTCATTGTCATCCCTATTGAAATACCATGGGCATTTTTCACAGACCTGGAACAAACAATCCTAAAATTTGTATGGAATCAGAAAAGACCCCAAATCACCAGGGAGAAATTGAAAAGAACCAAAGCTGGTGGCATTACAATTCCAGACTTCAAGCTATATTACAAAGCTGTGATCAAGATAACATGGTATTGGCACAAAAACAGACATATAGATCAATGGAACAGAAGAGAGAGCCCAGATATGGAACCTCAATTCTATGGTCAACTAATCTTAAACAAAGCAGGAAAGAATATCCAATGGAAAAGAGACAGACACTTCAATAAATGGTGCTGGGAAAATTGGATATCCACATGCAGAAGAATGAAGCTGGACCATTCTCTTACACCATACCCAAAGATAAACTCAAAATTGTTGAAAGACCTCAGTGTGAGACAGAAATCCATGAAAATCCCAGAGGAGAACAAAGGCAGAAACTTATTTGACCTTGGACAAAGCAACTTTTTTTAAGACGCATCTCTAAAGGCAAGGGAAACAAGAAAAATGACCTTTTGGGACTTCATCAAGATTAAAAGCTTTTGCACAGCAAAGGAAACAATCAACAAAACTAAAAGGCAACCTATGTAATGGGAGAAGATACTTGCAAATGACATTTCGGATAAAGTGCTTGTATCCAAGATCTATAAAGCACTTCTCAAACTCAACACCCCCAAAACAAAGAATCTGGTCAATAAATGGGTAGAAGGCATATAGAGACCATTCCCCAAAGAAGATATACAAATGACCAACAGACACATGAAAAACTCAAATCACTTGGCATCAGGGAAATACAAATTAAAACCTCAATGAGATACCACCTTATACCAGTCAGAACGGAAAAATTAACAAGACAGGGAGCAACAAATCCTGGTGAGGATGTGGAGAAAGGGGAACACTCTTACACTGTTGGTGGGAATGAAAGCTGGTACAGCCACTCTGGAAAACAGTATGAAGGTTCCTCAAGATGTTGAAAATAGAGCTACCCTATGACCCAGCAATTGCACTACTGGGTATTTACCCCAAAGATACAGATATAGTGAAAAGAAGGAGCACATTCACCCCAGTGTTCATAGCAGAAGTGTTCACAATAACCAAACTGTGGAAGGAGCTGAGATGTCCTTCAACGGATGAATGGTTTAAAAGGTATGGTTCCTATATACAATGAAATATTACTCAGCCATTAGAAAGGATGAATATCTATCATTTACATCAACATGGATGGAATTAGAGGGGATTATGCTAAGTGATATAAGTCAATCAGAGAAACACAATTATCATATGGTTTCACTCATATGTGGAAAATAAGGAATAGTGCAGAGGACATTGGGGTAGTGGAGGAAAATGGAATGGTAAGAAATCAGAGGGTTATGTAAAGGGAGGGGAGTGGGAGGATGGGGTATCTGGGTGATGGGCATTAAGAAGGGCACATGATATGATGAGCACTGGGTGATATACTCAACTAATGAATCATTGAACATTATATCAAAAACTAATGATGTACTATACTTTGGCTAATTAAATTTAAATTAAATAAATGAAACATTTTTTATGGCTAAAATATCTCCATAGAATTCAATAGCGAAACAAAAATCTGTAAAAATCATTTGAAATGCTGACAATTATAGAAAATGGACATATAATATATGGGGATATAATAAGAATGGGCAAATCAAAATGGTGATCAAATATATGAATTTGCTCAAACTCACTGTTTATGAAAGCAACAAGAAATCCCTTCCACACCCATCAGCCCATTAAAAATCTTAAAAGGCTGTCACTTCAATTGGGATTGGAACTTTTAAACAGGTAGCAAAGTGGTGTTCTTTAATTTTCATCACAGAAATGTGAGGTGCTATCACATTTTGGGAAAATAATCTGAAAACAGCTGTAAGTATTAAAAATATAGATATGTATTATTTACCTCAGGGTTTCTCAATCTCAGCACTATTGATATTCAGGCCCAGATCAGTCTCTGTGCTGGGGTTTGTCCTGGGCAAGGTAGGATGTCTAGAGCATCCCTGGCCTCTAGTGACACCTCTCCTATCTGACAGCCTAAAATGCCTCTGAACATTGCTCGATGTCCCCTGGAGGACAAAATAGCCCCCAGTGGAGAACCAGCATTTTAACTCAATCTCAAAATATTTTTGTTTGATTGATAAAATAGCAATTTAATGAGAAAGAATATGAAAAATCCTCAAAAGTGTAAAGACCCAGCCACACCTTGAAATGTTATGCTGAAATAATGAATTAGCATTATACTAGTCGATGGAGGCAAGTCTGTAAGGTATTATCGAGGGAGACAAGCTGTAAAAAAAAAGACTGCACCAGAGCCTAAAGACCATTTACAATGTGCATAAGATTCTATTCATGAATTTGTATAAAAGTGTATGAATAGGAAAATGTGGGTAGCTCAGTCAGTTAAGTGTCTATCTTAGGATCAGGTCAGAATCCCGGGGTGCTGGGATCCAGCCCCCTGTCTAACTCCCTCCTCAGTGGGGAGTCTGTTTATCCCTCTCCCTCTGCCCCTCCACTCTGCTTGTGCTCTCACATGTTCTCTGTCTCTGTCTCTGTCTCTCAAATAAATACATAAAATATTTTTAAGTGTATGAATATTTGTGTGCGCATAATATAGAAACATAGTATTTTTTGAGAGAAAGAGAGAGTACAGAAGCTAGGTGGAAGAGGGACAGATGGAGAGGCAGAAAGACAACCTCAAACAAGCTCCACAATCAGCCCAAAACCTGACTCAGGGCTCTATCTCATGATCCTGACATCATATCATGACCTGAGCTGAAATAAGGAGTCACACTCTCAACCAACTGAGCCACCCAGGCACCCCTAGAAATGTAAGTTTTAAAAGAAACTAAGGGGCACCTGGGTGGCTCAGTCATTAAGCATCTGCCTTCTGCTCAGGTCATGATCCCAGGGTCCTGGGATCGAGCCCCGCATCGGGCTCCCTGCTCAGCGGGAAGCCTGTTCTCCCTCTCCCACTCCTCCTGCTTGTGTTCCCTCTCTCACTGTCTCTCTCTCTGTCAAAAAATGAATAAAATCTTTTAAAAAAATAATAAAAGAAACTAAGAGCTTATGGAACAAAGGATAGCAGTAGGAGTAAGAATAGGTTAGGCATGGAGCTATCTCAAACAACAGTCTGAAACACAATGACAATCTAAAACTAAGTTTCTAGACAGGCATAAAATAGTATTAATGTAATGACATCAACCTGGGTCACTAATTCAAGATTAAAGTGCTAAAAACTTGGAAACAGGGGTGCCTGGCTGGCTCAGTCAGTAGAAGCACAGCTCCTGATTTTGGGCTTGTGAGTTTGACCCCCACATTGGTCCTACAGATTAATTTTAAAAACAAAAATTAGAAATAAAAGAATATAACAAAAAAGTGAGTAGGCAGCATTATCTAAAGTGATGCTTTCATCTCATATAGAGATATATTACTTCATATTTGTTTAGGAAGAAAAGGTGAATGTTAGTCAAATGATAAAGAATACCTTTCAAATGAGGGCTGCCAGTGACGTGACTTTGAGAAATAGATCTAATCATAAAAGGCCAAAAGGTACAATAAGGAATAAAAGAAATGTGAAGATAAGTTGGAAATATGTGTAAATGGTGATTTATTTATTCAAAAGATGCAGAAGAACTTTCTACACTTAAACGTGCAAGAAGGGGGAGAAAAATATGACCAAATGATAGGTTTGAGCACAAGAATGTATTAACTTTCCTACTACCCTCAAATACATACACATACATAAAGGAACTGAAGGTCAAATAGCAAAGTTGATGGGAAAACTCCAATTCTTATGTTTGAAAAATGCAATCAACAACAGGAATACAAACAATCCAAACCCAACAAACAAAGCACAAAACTGACACTGACAATTTACAATAGAGAAAGCAAATGTCTTAGAAACTCACAAATATATTCATCCTGGCCAGTAAGGAAATAATTGCAATGTAAAGCTTTTTTCATATACCCCTTTCAATATTAAATTTTTTAAAAAATTTGATTTGAATGTCCAGCAAAGGACTGTGAAATGTACGTCTTATGATCCATTGGTCTGGATCTTTCTCACCAATATGGGAACATACTCAAATTTTCCCTGGCTTAAAAGAATAAAAGGAATGCCCTCCCTTGACTACTTATCCCTCCTGGCTAATACCCTATATCTCTATTCCCTTTATTTGCAAAGATTCTTGGACTTGTGTCCTACTCTTATTGGGACCACTCTCTGCCACCCATCACCACTCTTCCATCTCCACTAGTTAATCCTCAACAATCTCCCCTGCATGACTGATTTGAACGTTTACTTTTCTTTCTAGGATCATAAGTAAATGTATTCATTAGTTAATCCAGCAAGCTAACAACCACAGTGATGTTCACAATGTTCATATGAAGTTATGTTTAGAATCCCACATTACCTTCAGAAATAAGGAATATGATGCTCAGAAAGCTTAAATTTTTAGTAATTACCTAACAAAGCAGTTAACACTTATGTATAGGCTTAAATCATACACAAATAGAAACTTGAACTATGTACTTTTCATTTTTGTGTAGGTCCTTTAATTCGCCAAAGTGTATGCAGCTTACATATGCAGGTTATTGTGTATAATTTTACATTAATGATTTAATTCAGTGGAACAAACCTAATGGTACATGCCTATGGGTAGGATCTGGAGCACAGGTAGCTGACTCTCACTTAAGAGGGATGGGAGATAGCACTTCTAATGGGGAAGAAAGCCAAGTGTTAATATGGATGTATGAACAATGGAATTAAATTTAGGTAATTCACATGATAAACCAATATTTTATAAATAGAAGATTAGCCTACATTTGGAAATGTAGTAATAAGAGCCCATAAAGTTGCTGAGACCGAAAAGCACTACAGTCATACATAACACTATGGTTCAGCCTTAGAAAAAGTGTGTAGAGATTCACACCTGACTCCAGATCCATGAGAAGCCCAGGAGAGATCAGAAACAAGTCCCAGCATATAATTCCATCTGATTGTAAAGGTATTATGATATCCCATTTGAGAAGGACAGTCTGTTATACAGCAAGAACTGACTGACACAATAATCAAGTGAACAGACCTTAGACAATTACAACTTGTGCTCCTTTTTACTTGTGGCTTATCTGACCTTAAGGAGAGCAGTCATGATCATTCTGTTATTCAAGTTTACTTCCAATGACTTTATGAACAAGTGACTATATGTGGGCTCCCTTCTGGGTAACAGTGTTTGAAGGACATGCACATTTGTGCAGAAGAACTGGTGATCCTGAACCACATGATCAGCAGGACATCCAGCTCTCCTGTGAAGCACCCTCTGATCATGCAGGTGGAAGAGATTTCTGAGCAGGAAGGAGGTATGAAATGGCTAATGTCGATATTGTTCATCGCCATCCCTTAGCATTTGAGACAAATATTAGGAAAAGGGAGTTATTTCGTGGAACAAGATAGAGAGAGTCATATTAGCAGGTAGCAGTGGAAATTTTCAAGTAGAAACAGGAATATAACTCTGTGATAAAACATAGAAGACACTAAGCAATCCTTCACCTCAAAGAATAAACCCCCTCAGTTGTGAACACCAATTATCTATGCTTCAATAAATAGATGCACACCATGAAAAGGAAATATTTTGGATAGTAATAAAGCTGGTGGCTTGAAATGTTGCACCCTCACAGTTCTTAAATATTTTTACTTTTTTAATTATATTAGCTTCAGGTATACAATATAGTGATTCAGGAATTCTATAGATTATTCATTGGTCATCATGATAAGTGTACTCTTTTTTTTATTAAGGTTGTATTTGTTTGTTTGTTTATTTATTTATTTATTTATTTATTTATTTATTTGAGAGAAGGGCAGTATGGGGAGGGGCAGAGGGAGAGAGGATCTGAAGCTGACTCCATGTTTAGGAGGAGCCTGATGCGGGGCTTGAGCTCACAACCCTGATATCATGACTTGAGCCGAAACCAAGAATCAGATGCCAAACCAACTGAGCCACCCATAAGCTCCTTGATAAGTGTACCCTTAAACCCCTTCACTTATTTCACCCATCCCCTTGCCCACCTCCCCTCTGGCAAACACCACTTTATTCTCCATATTGAAGATATGTTTTCCTCTGGTTTTTTTTTGTTTGTTTGTTTGCCTCTTTTTTCCTTTGTTTTGTTTCTTAAATCCCACATGTGAGTGAAATCATATGGTATTTGACTTACTTCACTTAGCATTATACCTTCTAGATCCATCCATGTTGCAAATGGCTACATCAAAATACAAAGTTCCTGCACAGCAAAAGAAACAGTCAACAAAACAAAAAGACAACCTACTTAATGGAAGAAGATACTTTCAAATGATATATAAGACATCCAGATGACCAAAAGACACATGAAAAACACTCAACAACATTCATCATCAGGGAAATGTAAATCAAAATCACAATGAAATATCATCTCAGACCTGTCAGAATGACTAAAATCTACAGCACAGGAAACAACAGATGTGGGCAAGGATGTGGAGAAAGGGGAACGCTTTTGTACTATTGATAGGAAAGCAAACTGGTGCAGCCACTCAGAAAACAGAGTGGAGGTTCCTAAAAATTTAAAATAGACCTGCTCTATGATCTAGGGATCCCACTACTGAGTATTTACTCCCCCAAAAAATTCATCCACATATTTGTGGTCATCTCTGACACTAAGAACATATCAAGTCAATCTGTTTATTCAAATTTGTCTTTCCATGTAGACTCCACTGGGAAATATATGTTTGCTAATCAGTGTTTGCCAGTGTCTATGGTAGGCTTTCTGGACACCTAGGTGAATAATAGAATAAAACAAGGAGACTAGTTATAAAGCACAATAGCATATTTGTAGAGAAAGTGACTGACATGAAGCTTTTGATTTCTGAAGCATGCATTTCAAGGACAACCATGTTGAATAAACATATTGTCAGGTGTGTGACAATTACCAGATAAGCAGTCAGGCTGTCCCCAGCCACGAAGTATCTCTTCAGAAAGATCTGGGTAACCTCAATACTGAACCAGTAGTGACCCTGCTTTCCCTTTCCCTGCCAGAATTTCACTCATGTTTTAAACTGGTCAATAAAGAGTGAAGCTAGGAACTACTAGCCACTCTGCCCATGGACCTCAATAAAGGCAGGGCCCTCAGTTCTGGCTTTCTCTCTCTTGTTCTGAATCTCTGACCCTCTGTACTTTCTGGCTGTGCCCTCCAGGACATGTGAGGAATAAACCTGGTTTTGTTAGAGTTCTCTGATGTGCATTGCTGAGGCATGTCTTGCAATCACAATAAGAACCCAAGGGCAGGTGCAGCCACAGCAGAGGCTCTGGTCCGGGAAGCATCTGTGGGAATGTCCACAAGCACAGGGGTGCAGGGGAGTGTCCAGGCTTTCCTAGCCTGAGCATCCCTGTCAGTAGCCTGAGACTTAAAGGGAACAATGTTAGAGTCCACATTCTCAGGAAGAGGAGTGAGGATAGATATGTAAAAAGACTGACAGAATCAAGGTGAAAACTGGGGTTTTGTATTTTCCTCTACAAAAAAGTTATGTGAAGGGCTTAGTGGCCAAGGTAGTTTCTTCCATATGAAGAATACAGCTCATGATTATTCTTTTGGGAAATCTAGGGAAAATTTACTCGGCATGGTATGTCATTTGAAATGAAATTAGCCCGGTGATGGGTATTAAGGAGGGCACGTACTGCATGGAGCACTGGGTGTTATACGAAAACAATGGATCGTGGAACACTACATCAAAAACTGATGATGTATTGTATGGTGACTAACATAATAAAATAAAATTTTTAAAAAATAAAAAATAAAAATAAATAAAAATTGTAGTATATCTTCTGTTGCTGGAAAGAAAAAGAAATGAAATTAGTTTGAAGAAATTGAACTTGCCCCATGTAAGATACAGAAATTTCCAGTCACTTGTAATTGAAGTTTGGGGAAAACATTGGAACATATGAAAACGGACAAAGTGGAATACTGTCTACATCAGATAGAACAGAAGGTTAAAAAGTGAGTTACTTAAATGTGTGGAAAAGTTGAATTCAAACAATTGGAAATTCCAGGAAATAAATAGATGGTGCAGATTCCACTTTCGTAGTCAGATCGAAAAATAGCAGTTCCTGGCTCTGAGGCTGTGAGCCTGCAATCATGGACCCTTCTTCAGCCCCAGGATGATGGGCCCTCACATCACTGGAACCCCAGTGATTCTTTTCAGAGCTCTCTTTATGTCTCTGTTCCTCAGGCTGTAGATGAAGGGGTTCAGCATGGGTGTGACCACCGTGTACATCACCGAGGCTACTGCATTTGAGTGGGAGCTCTGGGGAGCAGCAGAGCTAAGGTACACTCCCAGGATTGTACAATAAAATAAGGAGACAACTGAGAGGTAAGATGCACAGGTGGAAAACGCTTTGTACTTGCCCTGAGCTGATGAGATCCCAAGTATGGAGGAAACAATCTTAGAATAAGAGTAAAGGATCCCAGCGAGGGGACCACCACCCAGCAGCACAGTTGCAAAATACATCACCAACTTATTAAGTAAGGTGTCAGAACAGGCAAGTTGGACCACCTGATTGATCTCACAGAAAAAGTGGGAGATTTCCACCTCGGTACAAAAGGACAGCCGCAACACTGTCAAGCTTTCCAATAAGGAATTCAGGACACTCATCACCCAGACCACCAGAATGAGCAGTACACAGTAGGAAGGTTTCATGATAACCGTGTAGTGCAGGGGGTGACAGATGGCCACAAACCTGTCATAGGCCATTACAGTCAGGAGAAAGTCATCGAATCCAGCAAAGAGTATGAAAAAGCACATCTGCGTGAGGCAGCCTGAATAGGTTATGACTTTGCTCTGAGCCTGGATGCTCCACAGCATCTTGGGGACTGTGGTGGAGGTGAAGCAGATGTCTACAAAGGACAGGTTGGAGAGGAAGAAGTACATGGGGGTGTGGAGATGGGAGTCTGAGCTGATGGCCAGGATGATGAGCAGGTTTCCAAACACAGTGATCAGGTACATGGAGAGGAAAAGCCCAAAAATGACTGGCTGCAATTCCGGTTTCTCTGATAATCCCAGAAGAAGAAACTCTGAAATTCCTGAATCATTTCCTGGTTCAACATGGTGGAGGTGACTACCAGGAAACAAAAAATAACATGACTAATTTTCTCAATAATGAACATTACAAGTATCATTGAAATTCTATTTTTATTTTACATTCACAAAGTCAATATCCAGTTTTCTATAGAAATTGTCCCCTGTCAGGAACCCCCATCCCAGCTCTGAATAGGAATGGGCATCCCACACATGGCCTTTCCCCCAAGCACTCATGTATTCTATACTTTTAATGAGAATTTCTGTCACACGTTCGAGGAATAAACTTGAGTACTGACTAACCTGCAGGCAAAAAATACAGGTGTCAGGAAACAAGTCTGCACAGTTTAGTGAGAGAGAAGATAAGCAGATAAAAGATCAGATAGAATATCAGAAGGTGACCTGTGCTATGAAAAAAAAGCCAGTAAATGGAAAGAGTGCATGGAGGTATTTTTTACTGGTTGCTTGGGTAGGCCAGCACACATTTTTTTATTTAAATTCAATTAGCCAACTTCTTAGTTTCAGATGTAGTGTTCAATAATTTATCAGTTGCGTATAACACCCAGTGCTCATCACAACACATGCCCTCCTTAATACCCATCACCAATTACCCCATCCCCCCACCCACCTCCCCTCCAGCAACCCTAAGTTTGTTTCCTAGAGTCAAGAGTCTCTCATGGTTTTTCTCCCTTTCTGACGACTTCCCATTCAGGTTTCCCTCCCTTCCCCTATGATCCAATGCACTGTTTCTTTTTTTTTTTTTTTAGATTTTTTATTTATTTATTCATGAGAGACAGAGAGAGAGAGGCAGAGGGAGACGCAGGCTCCCAAGGAGCAGAGAGCCCGATGCGGGACTCGATCCCAGGACCCTGGGATCATGACCTGAGCTGAAGGCAGATGCTTAACCATCTGAGCCACCCAGGCGCCCCAATGTGCTGTTTCTTATATTCCACATATGAGTGAAACCAGCACACATTTACACAGAGGCCTCAGGAAGAGACAGAAGGAGACACAAGGTTATCTGAGGAAGTGTGTGCCCATCAGAGGGAACAACCCTGCAAAGGCTCTCAGAAAAGACTTGCTTTTTTCAAAATTAATTTTTAAAAAAATTTGAGTGTGGTTGACTCACAATGTTACATCAGTTTTGGGTGTACAACACAGTGATTCAGCAAGTTTAAACGTTACACCTGTGGAGCTTCCATCTGTCACCACACAATGTCATATAATATCACTGACTATATTCCCTAGGCTGTGCCTTTTATTCCTGTGACTCATTCATTCCTTAACTGGAAGCCATATCTCCCACTCCCCTTCACCATTCTGCTTTTCATTTGTTCATTTATTGGTTGAAAAATCACTATTCTCGCCTCCAGCCACAATAATAAAGCAAACAGGGATACAAGGCAAGCTGCTGATATCAGACTGTCTTCCCCCAAAAAATGCAAAACGTCATCCAAATTCCAGGAGCTAAGTCTCCTATGAGCATGTAATCATGGGTCTCCATTTTAATAGGATCATTTCGTGTCCAGTAGTTAAAGAAACAAAAAATCAGTTCCAAAATCTTTGAGGAAGAAAAAGAGGGAGAAAGATCTAATAAGCTCAGGTGGCCCCTAGAGATGGTGAGGAGGAGCAAACGTCCTTGGTTCTGGGAACACTCCAACCCTAGTTACAGCACCTTGATGCCCAGAACAATAAAGCAGCAAGAAGCAATTTCTCCAAAAGAAAAAGTAGGGATATCTTTACGTTATCAAGACATCTGACCCACTGAACATCCCACCAGAATAACAAGTAAAGGGAAGACACCCACAATTCACAAAAAGAAACACACACATTACAACAAAAGTGGGGGGTTTTAAAAGATTATCTGCTTAAAAAAAAAAAAACTTTTCTAAACGATGTAAAATGCAAAAGTTTTATAATCAGAAACTTGGGTTTTGAATTTTGGATCTATGTATATTTGCTATTTGAATTTGGAGGGCCAACCAAACTGTCCTAAATGTTAATATCCTCCCTCAAATAGGAGGTGTTGAGGTGTCCATCCTCCTAATGTGGTTGACAGATTTAGTGAATATATGGAAAGACCTTAGCCTAGTTCCCACCTGTTGATAATGAATGCTTATCACTGGTGATGAGATCTGGCTAATTTTTCTTCTTTCAATGTCCCCATCGCTTCCCAGCCTCTTGGGTCCCCAGTTCCACAGCCTTATTTCAGTCCCTTGTCATCGCTACACCTACTACAGGGGGGCGCCCTCTAGCCAATATTCACATTTACCCAGAGAGCTCTTTCTATATTGCAGTTAAGTTACTGTCCAACTCTCCACCTTAACCCTTTCCAGGTGACTCCCCACTGGAGCCTGAACCCCAAATTCCATAGCTTCCAGCTCTTGGCTGCCTCCCCTGATCCACCCACCAGCTTCCCACTCACGCTGCCTCACACACATCGATCTCACAAACATTGAACCTGAGTTGTAGCTTCACCTGAAGCCCCAGTCTCCAGGCTGAGCCGCCGTACACCTACCTGCTGCCCTGATCTATTTGGGATTATTCACCTCCTCTCTATCTTCAAAATCCCATCGCCTCTTTCAGACTGCAAAGAGTCATCTCCTTCATGAATTTGTTTTTGCCCCAGAAAGTCCCCCAGAAAAAGGACAATTTCTCTTGCAATAATTTAGATGGAGGGATTATCACTTTCTAACTTTTATTTAATTCCATGTATATTTCCCTGCTAGACTGAGAGTGCACTGGGGCATGTTATACAGACTCCTACCCTTTACCCCAGACATATTTTGGTTGGGAACAATGGGAGTAAATAAATTTTCATGAAGGAATGAGAGAATCTGTGCTCAGTGATGAGAGAGAGAACAGAAGCAGGGAGCTACTAGCTCAGAAATGGAGGACCTGGGAGAGAAATGTTTTCCCTATTCTGAGATTGGAAACATTTGTGGGGTCAGACTGTGGTTCTGCGAGAATATAATACAGTAGAATAAATAAGGCACAACAGAAAATATCAGAGTGCGTCATATGCAGCCAGGGTGCATAGTAAATCATTTCATGGTTTTCCTCCTTGAGCCATATGACTGACTGATAGATTTGACCACTCAGAATTTATAATCTCTCACACTAGCTACCAAATAGATCTGCACATACATACAAGAATTAAACAGCAAATGGCAAATTTGGCTTAAACGTTTGTAATTATTTGGTTGAAAGAATGCAATCAAAAAAAAAGAAGAAGAAGAAAGAAAGAAAGAAAGAAAGAAAGAAAGAAAGAAAGAAAGAAAGAAAGAAAGAAAGAAAGAAAGAAAGAAA
>NW_023270855.1:48390704-48397983 GCF_011800145.1 Mirounga leonina | reverse complement strand
AAAGAAAGAAAGAAAGAAAGAAAGAAAGAAAGAAAGAAAGAAAGAAATGATTCAGCAAGAACAACACACAAACAAAAACAAGAATAAGAACCCTCATACCCCAGGATATAGAGCAAAGAACTTGCACAGATAATTTGCCATAGATAAAGTAAATGGCTAATAAACCCCAGAATATATTCTGCCTCCAGGTAATGAAATGAGTGCAAAATAAAGCCCTTTAGAATAAGCCTGTTTATGTTTTAAATAAACTTTTTAAGTGAATACCTAATGTGAGAGAGGATTCTGTGAAATGTACGTCTCAAGAACAGCAGTTGCAAGTAGTGCCTGCCTCCATTGGACTGGATCTTTTTAATGAATACAAATTTGGTCCAATATACCCCATCCTAAATATTTTTTATTTTTATTTTTTTAAAGATTTACTCGTTTATTTGAGAGACAGAGAGAGAGAGAGAGAGTGCAATCAAGGGGAGTAGAGGGAAAGGTAAAAAAAAAGAATCTCAAACAGACCCCCCACTGAACAGAGACCTGGCACAGGATTTGATCCCTGGAACCAGAGATCATGACCTAAGTCAAAACCAAGAGCCGGAAGCTTACTGACTGAGCCACCTAGGAGCCCAGTAAAAGTATTTTGTAAATGCCCTCACTGCTCTGCACCCGCCTCCATCCCTAATAGTCTATTTTCATATTCCCCCTTACCACAAATCTCCTTGGAGGTGTTCACATTTTCCTAAAGAGAATGCCTCCCATTCCTTCTTTAGTCTCATCCAACTGGACTTTATTCCCACCACCTAATTATCTACAGTAATCCTTGTATTGCCAAGTTCACAGACATTTCTTTTTTTTTATTAACATATAATGTATTATTTGTTTCAGGGGTACCAGTCTGTGATTCTTCAATCTTACACAGTTCACAGCGCTCACCATAGCACATACCCTCCCCAATGTCCATCACCCAGCCCCACCATCCCTCCCACCCCCGTCCCCTCCAGCAACCCTCAGTTTGTTTCCTGAGATTAAGAGTCTCTTATGGTTTGTTTCCCTCTCTGGTTTCATCTTGTTTCATTCTTCCCTCCCTTCCCCTATGATCCTCTATCTTGTTCCTCAAATTCCTTGTATCAGTGAGATCATATGATAATTGCCTTTCTCTGATTTCTTTTTTTAACATATTAAATAAATTGACTAGAAATGAATGAGTTCACCACACCAACAAACACAATGATCACTTGGCTCCAAGCTAGGCTGGATAGGCTGTCAGGTGACCTCAGGTAAAAACTTTCTTCTTCCATTTTCTCTGAACCTTTCCTGAAATACCTGCTGAGCTTTGACACTCACCGGGATGGGGTCTCTGAGAGGAAGGTCTCCATGTGGAGGTCTGAATCCCCCCGGATAGTTGATGATGGAGACCGAACCTCTGTTTCCAGACAAGATAGCAGGAAGGCGTGAAGCATGGGTCCCCAGCAGATGTAGGAATCCAAATGCAAAAACCATATCTACTCAAGCTCAAGGTTGAATATGTCCAGGGGCTGCATAAGAGATATTTACAGCTCCTTATGTTTGCTATTATCTGTTCCCTGTCCCTGTTCATTAGGCACTTTTCCCATTATTTCTCCAACCCTTGAGCACATCTCCTCATGGGAACTTATCTGGACAGAATAGAATTTTTTCCTGTACATTCTTGTTCCCAAGAGACCAGGTTAGAATTCAAGTGCATCCAATGCTTATTACACCTCCCTGAACTTGCCTGGCTTCCAGAGCTCTAACATTGAAACTTTCCACAGCCTTGAGTGAAAGTTTTTTTCCAAATCTAAGACTGAGGAACCTGTCTTGACCATGCCCCTTGGGTCTCCAAAACGTTGACTCCTGGTGGGAGCACAACTCCTGATAGCTCTAGAAAATTGCTCTTCCTTCTTCAACAAGCAAGAGTGTGTTCCTTTGCTATAAAACCATGGGTACAACAATCCTTTTGTTCATAATTCCTTTGACAAATCAATTAAGAGCTTAGTGATTTTAATACAGGTTAAAAGTTGACATTTAGTCCTTCACTTTTAAAAGAGTTGGGAGTATAAGCAATACATTTAGACCACTTAAGGGACCATGGGCTAAGCTTAGAATCTTATATGGATGGCCTCATTTATTTTGTGCAAAAGACATTTTATGATGACCATAAAATGATGAGCCTCATTGCACATTTGTAGAAATGTGACTTGGAAGGGTTGAGTGATCGACCCAGAATTATGAACTGGGTCATTATGAACTGATGTGCTTTGACTTGAATGCAACAAGATAAGCCAAGGGTTCTCAACCAGGGCTGATTTTGCCTCCAAAGGACACTTGAAAATATCTGGAGAAAGTTTTGACTGTCATAGCATGGGAAGTGTTGCTGCTAATTTAGCATATCTGGGGTGGCCCAGAGATTCTGCATTTGTAACTAGATCCCAGTCATTGATGTTGCCTGTGTGTTAAGGCTGTGGTCCAGTGTCAGAGTCAGGTGTGTTCTTCTTCCCCCAGAACCCCCCCACCCACCTCAGATCTGACCTTAGGTGGTCAAACAAGTTTACAGGTGTCACTTTTCCCTCATGACAGAAAATGAACCTTTCAAGCCTTTGTTCCCTTATCTGTAAACTGGAGAAATGCCATCTAAGGATTCGGTCTGAGAGGTTAGTAATATTTTAGAGCTCACAGGAAATTCCCTGGCACAGAGTTGGTGTTCCATCCACAGGGACTATAGTGACCATCTAAGTTCCACATTTCCTAAGCTCAATATGACACCAAAAAAGGTCTCCTTTAGGACAGGAATTAAGTCCAGGATTCCTCTGCCTCTGGGACAGTTTTCTGGATGGGTTGGGAATGAAGTGGGTGTCACTGGCAGCATCCCACACAGGTGGGGAAAACAGGTGCTCACTCACACACTCACATTCATCCACAGGAGAATCCCCTGGCCAAGAAGATCTCCTGTGGCACTGAGTGTGCTGCCTTAGGATATAGGGTATGTGGGGAAAGTGTAATTGCTCCTCTTACTCTCTTCAGTGTGCTCAATGCTGGCTGTATTTTGCTCCAGTTTTAGGCTTGAGTTTCTTCATCAGACCCCTGTACTTCCACAAAGGTACTGTCACCCATGAGCTATTGTCAAAAATGGTGCCCTTGGGGATAAGATGTGAGAAAACTCCTATTTCACCATTTTGAGGTTGTATTTTTTTTTTCATTAGGAAAATACATGTTTTCCAAGATGCTCCACTAAGAGATTTCAGCTCACATACATTTGGGCAAATTTGTGTCATGTGGTATATTAGGCAGAATGATGGCCTTCCAAAAATGTCCACATCCCAATCCCCAGAACCTGTGAAAATATTAGGTTACAAGAGAAAAGGAATTAAAGTTATTGAAGGAATGAGGATTGCTAATAACCTGGCTTTAAAATAGTTTATCTGGGATTATTTGGATAAAGCCATTGTAATCACAAGGGTCCATGAATGGATAAAGGAGGCAGCAATAAGAGTCTGAGAGATAAGACATGAGAAAGACTCAGCCAGCATGCAGGCATTGAAGATGGAGGGCAGGGCCATAGGACAAAGGATGCAGGCAGTCTCTAAAAGCTGGAGAAGGCAAGAAAGTGGGTTACCCCTTAGAGTCTCCAGGAGGGAATGCAGCCCTGCAGACAACTTGATTTTTATCCCAGGGACACCGATTTTTGGACTTCTGACCTCCAGAACTGTTAAGTTAATACCTGTGCTCTTTTTAAGCCACTAAGTCTGGGATCACTGGTTACTACAGCAACAGGAAGCAAAGGCACGTGATCACTCCTATACTGATGTTTTAATCTGAGTATATTACCACCCTATCAAATCAGTGTCCTCCTCCTAGGAAAAGCAGAGAATAAATATTGGAAGGTAACCTAGCCTCTGTTCATGATTAAATGTGCAGTAAACTTCCGTTTATCAAAACATTGTGAAATTGGCTTAAACCTATTGGTGTCAAGACAGGAGAATAAGAAAACACAAATCCTATTAAGAAAAAGCTGTTATATTATAAAAGTGGAATCAAAATCAATGAGGAAAGCAAGGCTTTGGAAATAAATGGTGCTTGGATAGTTTGTTATTAGTCAGAAGTAAAATAATATTGCACTGGGCGGAGCAAGATGGCGGAGGAGTAGGAGACCTGGATTTCCTCTCCTCTCAGGAATTCAGCTGGATAGGGATCAAACCATTCTGAACACCTACAAACTCAACAGGAGATCGAAGAAAAGAAGAGCAACAACTCTCTCATCAGAAAAGCGACCACTTTCTGGAAGGTAGGACGTGCGGAGAAGTGAATCCGAGGCGATATTCGGGAGGATAGACGGCGGGGGAGGGGCCTCCGTCAGCCGCTTCTGGCAAGTGATAGAACCACGGAGCACAAAATCGGAACTTTTAGGAGTCTGCTCCGCTGAGGGACGTCACTCTGGTGGCTAAGCAGGGGGTGGAACCCTCCGGGACAGTGTGGTCTCAGGACCCTCGGGGTCACAGAAAGACCGGGGGTGCCTGAGTGTGGCAGAGCTCCCAGGTAACGGAGCAGGGAAGCCGGCTGCAGAGGCGGAGCCCAGGCGCGGGCTCTCAGCTCGGGGTCGCCATAAACCGTGATCCGCGGCACACTCGGGTCACTGCTTCTCCAGCAGGGACCCCAAAAGTGGCAGATCTGGCAGACCCCCCTTTCCCCCCTGGGAGAAGTGTGGGAGCGCACTGCAGGGATCTGCTGGGTTTGGAGACTCCACCCGGGGTCGGGTGCCAGAGATAGAAACGCGCGGTCACAGGCCAGGTGAGCACGGAGTGCGGCCGGAGACCGGGGAGCCGGGAGTGACTGATGGCTTTTCTCTGGGGGCTCACTGAGGAGCGGGGCCCCAAGTTCTCAGCTCCTCCGGGGCGGAGATTGGGAGGCCACCATTTTCACTCTCCGTCTCCAAAGCTGTACGGAAAGCTTGCAGGGAACAAAAGCTCCAGAGAGCAACCCGAGCAGATTACTTAGCCCGAACCGGGCAAGGGCGGGGCAATTCCGCCTCCCGCAAAGACATTTGGGAACCACGACAACAGGACCCTCCCCCAGAAGATCAGCAAGAACAGCCAGCCAAGACCAAGTTTACCCATCAAGGAGAACGGCAGAACTCCAGTGCCAGGGCAATACTGCACATACAATTCATGGCTTTTTTACCATGATTCTTTAGTCTTTCAAGGTTAATTTTTTTTAACTGTCTTTTTTTCTTTTTTTGATTTTTCTTTTTCCCTTTTTCAATCAACATCTTATCAATCCCTTTTTTAAAAAACATTTTTATTTTTCATTTTTAGAGTCATATTCTATCCCTTCATAGTAGTTACCCGTATTTTTGGCATATATATATAAGTTTTTCTCTCTTTAAAATTTTGAGATACTTTCTTCTAACAAATCAAAATATACCCTAAATCTCTAGTATATATTTTTTTTCTACTCCCCTGCCTGATCACATTCTCTCCCTTTTTTTCTTTTTTCTTTTTTTAAATCCTCTTCTTTCTTTTTTCAAACAATTTCTTATCAATTCCTTTTATAAAATTTTTTATAATTTCCTTCTTTACAGTCATATTCCATCCCTTCATCATATCAACCCTTATTTCTGTACATATATAAGTTTTTTTTCTTTAAAATTTTGGGAGGCATTTTCTTCTAACAGACCAAAATACCCCCAAAATTTAGTTTGTGGCACTGATCTATATACCAGCCATATCATATTTGATCACATTCTGGTTTTTTGTTGTTGTGTTGTTTTGTTCTGTTCTTTTTTGTTTTTATCTTCATCTTTTTCTTTTTCTTTTTTTTCTTTTTTCTCTCTTTCCCTTTCTTTTCCCACTGCTTCAGGTCTTTTCTGATTTGTTTAGAGTATATTTTCTGGGGACGTTGTTACTCTGCTAGCATTTTGTTCTCTCATCAATCTATTCTCCTCCGCACAAAATGACAAGACGGAAAAAATCAACTCAACAAAAAGAACAAGAGGTAGTACCAGCTGCCAGGGACCTACTCAATATGGACATTAGTACGATGTCAGATCTAGAGTTCAGAATCATCACTTTAAAGATACTACCTGGGCTTGAAAAAAGCATGGAAGTTATTAGAGAAACCCTTTCTGGAGAAGTAAAAAAACTAAAATATAACCAAGTCGAAATCAAAAAGTCTATTAATGAGGTGCAATCAAATATGGGGGCACTAACTGCTAGGATAAATGAGGTAAAAGAGAGAAGCAGTGATAAAGAAGACCAAATGATGGAAAATAAAGAAGCTGAGAAAAAGAGAGAGAAACAACTACTGGATCACGAGGGCAGAATTCGAGAGATAAGCGATACCATAAGATGAAGCAACATTAGAATAATTGGGATCCCAGAAGAAGAAGAAAGAGAGAGAGGGGCAGAAGGTATAATGGAGCAAATTATAGCAGAGAACTTCCCTAATTTGGGGAAGGAAACAGGCATGAAAATCCAGCAAGCACAAAGAACCCCTCTCAAAATCAATAAAAATAGGTCAACACCCCGACATCTAATAGTAAGACTTACAAGTCTCAGAGACAAAGAGAAAATCCTGAAAGCAGCTCAGGAGAAGAGATATGTAACCTACAATGGTAGAAACATTAGATTGGCAACAGACCTATCCATGGAGACCTGGCAGGCCAGAAAGGACTGGCAGGATATATTCAGAGCACTAAATGAGAAAAATATGCAGCCAAGAATACTATATCCAGCTAGGCAGTCACTGAAAATTAAAGCAGAAATAAAAAGCTTCCAGGACAAAAAAAAACTAAAGGAATTTGCAAACACAAAACCAGCCCTACAAAAAATCTTGAAAGGGGTCCTCTAAGCAAAGAGATACCCTAGAAGCAACATAGACCAGAAAAGAACACAGACAATATACAGTAACAGTCACCTTACAGGTAATACAATGGCACTAAATTCAAATCTTTCAATAGTTATCCTGAATGTCAATGGGCTAAATGCCCAAATCAAAAGACACAGGCTATCAGATTGGATTAAAACACAAGACCCATTGATATGCTGTCTGCAAGAGACTAATTTTAAACCCAAAGACACCCCCAGATTGAAAGTGAGGGGGTGGAAAACCATTTACCATGCTAATGGACAACAAAAGAAAGCTGGGGTGGCAATCCTTATATCAGACAAATTAGATTTTAAACCAAAGACTGTAATAAGAGATGAGGAAGGACACTAGATCCTACTTAAGGGTCTATCCAACAAGAAGATCTAACAATTGTAAATATCTATGCCCCTAA
>NW_023270855.1:48348183-48375704 GCF_011800145.1 Mirounga leonina | reverse complement strand
AAAAAAAAAGGGAGAGGATGTGATCAGGCAAGGGAATAGAAAACACCATATACTAGAGATTAGGGTATATTTTAATCTGTTAGAAGAAACTATCTCAAAATTTTAAAGAAAGAACAACTTATATATATAAGCCAAATATATGGGTAACTACTATGAAGGGATAGAATATGACTCTAAAAATGAAAAATAAAAATGTTTTTTTTTTTAAAAAAGGGATTGATAAGATGTTGTTTGAAAAAGGGAAAAAGAAAAATTCAAAAAGAAATAAAAAGACAAAAAGACAGTTTAAAAAAAATTAACTTTAAAAGACTAAAGAATCATGGTAAAAAAGCCATGAATTCTATGTGCAGTAGTCCCTTAGCGCTGGAGTTCTGCCGTTCTCATTGATCGGTAAACTTGGTCTTGGCTGACTTTCTCGCTGATCTTCTGGGGGAGGGACCTGTTGCCGTGGTTTCCAAATGTCTCTGCCGGCAGCGGAATTGCCCCGCCCTTGCCCCCTACCGGCTAAGTAATCTGCTCAGGTTTGCTCTCTGGGGCTTTTGTTCCCTGCGAGCTTTCCTTACAGCTTTGGAGGCAGAGAGTGAAAATGGCGGCCTCCCAATCTCCGCCCCGGAGGAGCCGAGAACTCGGGGCCCCGCTCTTCAGTGAGCCCCCAGAGAAAAGCCGCCAGTCACTCCCGTCTCCTGGTCTCCGGCCGCACCCCGTGCTCGCCCGGCCTGTGACCGCACACCTCTGTCTCTGGCACCCGACCCCGTGTGGAGTCTCCCAACCCAGCAGATCCCTGCGGTGCGCTCCCGCGCGGCTCCTCCCGGGGGAGGAAGGTGAGTCTCCCCGGATCTGCCGTTTGTTGGGTCCCCGCTGGAGGAGCAGGGGCCCGACTGTGCCGCGGATCACGGTCAATGGCAACCCTGAGCTGAGAGCCCGCGCCTGGGCTCCGCCTCTGCAGCCGGCTTCCCCGCTCCGATACCTGGGAGCTCTGCCGCCCTCAGGCACCCCTGGTCTTTCTGTGACCCCGAGGGTCCCGAGACCACACTGTCCCGGAGGATTCCACCCCCCGCTTAGCCACCAGAGTGACGTCCCTCGGCGGAGCAGACTTTCAAAAGTTCCGATTTTGTGCTCCGTGCTTCTATCACTTGCCAGAAGCGGCCGACGGAGGCCCCTCCCCCGCCATCTATCCTCCCGAATATCGCCTCGGATTCACTTCTCCGCACGTCCTACCTTCCAGAAAGTGGTCGCTTTTCTGATGAGAGAGTTGTTGCTCTTCTTTTCTTCGATCTCCTGTTGGGTTTGTAGGTGTTCAGAATGGTTTGATCCCTATCCAGCTGAATTCCTGAGAGGAGACGAAATCCAGGTCTCCTACTCCTCCGCCATCTTGCCTATTTAAATATCATTCTTAAAAGTAAATAAGCACCACATATTATGCTGATGTTATATTTGGGCATGTTTTGTTTTTAAAGTTAGGATCAGAAATCCTGCACATTTCATGACTCCAAGTCAAGGTTCTTCTTACTCTGCAAGGCTGCCTCAGGCAGTCAGTGCTTCACAAATAAGAGGAATGGTGAACACTGGAATAAAGCAGGACCTGAGAGGTAAGCAGACATATGGGAGTGTCATTTCCTGCTGCAGGAGGAGAGGGGCCCTGAAATGATGCTGAGAAGAGAAGCAAGAAGAACTGAGAAGGAATGAGGAGCAAGAATCCACTTCAAGACAGGTAAGATGGTGGAAGAGTAGGGGACCTCGTTTCATCTGGTCCCTTGAATTCAGCAGGGTATCTATCAGGCCATTCTGAACACCCATGAATTCAGCTGAGATGTAAGAAAACATATCTGGAGCTCTACAGGAAGAAAAGCAGCTGCTTTTTGCAAGGTAGGAGGTGTGGAGACATGAATCTGTGGGGACATATCGGAAGAGAGACGGAGCGGGGTAGGGAGCCTCCATAAGCTGGCTGGTGGAAAGTGATATAGCCCCAGAGGGCAAAATGAGAACCCTTAGAAATCTGCTGCAGTGAGAGAGATCCCTTTCTGAAAGGGGTTCAGGAGATGAAAAGGGCGGAATTCTAAGGTGGGTCTGTGCAGTCTCAGGATCCCAGGAGTCACAGAAGGAGCCGGGCTGCCTGAGCCAGTAGAGTGCCCAAGGAGTGGAGCACGGAAACTTGTTGCAGGAAGCAAGCCCGGGAAGGGGCTTTCAGCTCGGGTCACCATAAACCACGAACCTGGCTGGTCGGTTGACAGCTCTCCCCTGAGTATGTTGATAAGGACTAGAATGCGCTGACTATCTGCCATCTCCCAGGAGGGGCAAAACAGGGGCGCCCATGACCAGGCAACAGCTTTCAGGGCAGCAGCCCCAGAAAGGACAGTAGGGTGAAAGTCAGCCATCCCCCAGAATGGCGGAATGAGGAATGAGTGTACACACACACACACACACACACACACACACACACACAAGAGCCAGCCGGTGACCACTTTCAGCCCCACTGCACACAAAGGGCTATGACGTGGGTCCCTCAACCCCTTCCCTGGAGGATTGCTATGGGCACACACCACAGGAGTCTGCTGAGTTTGGCACACACAAAAATGAAGACTGTTTGTCCCAGAGGGTTTACTGAAGAGGGGGTGACCGGGATCTTTCAGATCTGGGGCTGGGTATTGGGCCACAGCCATTTTTATTCTGATCCTCTAAAGAACAGCGGAAAGCCTTCGGGGAAAGAAAGCCACACAGAGGACTAGCTTACACTGAGTCCAGCCTCCTGTCAATAGGCTGTGCAACTCTTACCAGGAAAAGACACCTGAGAACCAGCACAGCAGGCCCCTCCCCCAGAAGACAAACTGGAAGATCGTATGCAAACTACTTTATGAATCACAAGACTGTAAAACTCCAGTGCCAGGGGAATAGTATATAGAACTGGAGGTTTTTTCTCATGATTTGTTGATCTTCAGTCCAAAATTTTCCATTTCCTTTTTTTCTTTTTTCTCATTTCAATTAGTTTCTCATTTTACCAACTCCATGTTTTTAAGTCGCTTTTTAACTTTTATTTGTTACATCTACATTTTATAGATATATGCTTCATTTTTGGCCTTTTTCACTCTATTCAATTTTATATATATACAGAAGTTTTATATATAATTATATATATAAGGTTTTATTTCTTTGAAATTTTGGGAGGTAGTGTCTTCTAACACACAGACCAAAATGCACTCAGGAACAAGTGGATCACCCTGCTTTGTCCACCTTATGAGATTATAGCGCCCCCTTCCCCTTTTTTCTTCTTCTTTTTTTTTCATTCTCTTTTTCTTTTTCATTCTGTTTTACATTGATTTTGTTTGCTGTCTTGTTTTGGTTTCTGACAACTTCGGATTTCTCTAGTGTGTATTTTGTTTGGGACGTGGTTGATATTTTGGATTCTGCTCACCCATTCTTCTCTGGGCAAAATGACTAGAAGGAGGAACTCACAACAAAAGAAAGAAGCAGAGGTAATATCTCTGCCACAAATCTAATCGATATGGATATAAGTAAGATGTCAGAGATGAAATTCAGGATAGCAATTATAAAGTTAATAGCTGGGCTTGGAAAAAGTGTATAAGACAGTAGAGAATCTCTACGTGCAGAAATGAGATCTAACCAGGCTGAAATTAAAAATGCTATAACTGATATGCAGTCTAAAGTGGATGCTCTAACAGCTAGAGTCAATGAGGCAGAAGAGAGAGTAAGTGATCTAGAGGACAGGATGATGGAAAAGAAGGAAGCTAAGGAAAAGAGAGAAAAAAAAAAACACTACTAGCCCAAGATGACAGGCTTGGAGAATTTAATGATGCATTGAAAAGAACCAATGTCAGAATCATTGGGATCCAAGAGTGGGTGGAAAGAGAGAGAAGGCTAAAAGGTATATTTGAGCAAATCATGACTGAGAACTTCCCTAATCTGGGGAAGGAAACAAGCATTCATGTCCAAGAGGCGGAGAGGACACCTCCCAAAATCAATAAAATCAAATCAATGCCCCATCATATAAGTGAAGCTTGCAAGTTTTAGAGAAAAAGAGAGAATCCTGAGAGCAGTTCAAGACAGGGGTTTTCTTGGGGTGCTTGAGTGGCTCAGTCATTAAGCATCTGCCTTCAGCTCGGGTCATGATCCCAGAATCCTGGGATCGAGCCCTGCATCAGGCTCCCTGCTCAGTGGGAAGCCTGCTTCTCCCTCTCCCACTCCCCCTGTTTGTGTTCCCTCTCTTGCTGTCAAATAAATAATAAAATCTTAAAAAAAAAAAAAAAAGACAGGGGGTTCCTTACCTACAGAGAGGGGAATATCAGATTAACATCAGACCTGTCCACAGAAACCTGGCAAGCCAGAAAAGGCTGGCAAAATATATTCAGGGTACTAAATGAGAAAAACATGCAGCCAAGAATACTTTATCCAGCAAGGCTGTCATTCAGAATGGAACTAGATATGAAGAGTTTCCAGGACAGACAGAAAGTAAAAGAATATGTTAACCACCAAGGCACCCCTGCAAGAAATATTAAGGGGGATACTGTAAGCAAAGAGAGACCCAAAGGGTCACATAGATCAGAAAGTGACAGAAGCAATCTACAGAAACAGGGACTTTACAGGCAATAAAATGGCACTAAAATCATCTTTTTTTTACTGTGTTCAGTTACTTACATCATAAGTTTTTGTTATAGTGTTCAACGATTCATTAGTTGCCTATAACATCCAGTGCTCATCCCAACACGTGCCCTCCTTAATGCCCATCACCTGGTTACCCCATTCCCCCTCCTCCATCCTTTCTGTAAACTTCAGTTTGTTTCCCATAGTCCAGAGACCCTAATGGTTTTTCTCCCTCTCTGATTTCTTACAATTCAGTTTTTCCTCCCATCCCCTGTGGTCCTCCACACTATTCTTTATGTTACACATATGAGCAAAACCATAGGATAGTTGTCTTTCTCTGCTTGACTTATTTCACTTAGGATAATACCCTCCAGTTCCATCCATGTCGATGCAAATGGTAGGTATTCATCCTTTCTGATGGCTGAGTAATATTCCATTGTATATATGGACCACACCTTCTTTACCCATTCATCTGTTGAAGGGCATCTCAGCTCCTTCCACAGTTTGGCTATTGTGGACATTGCTGCTATGAACATTGGGATGAATGTGCCCCTTCTTTTTACTACATCTGTATCTTTGGGGTAAATACCTAGTAGTGCAATTGCTGGGTTATAGGATAGCTCTAATTTTAACATCTTGAGTAAACTCCATACTGTTTTTCAGAGTGACTGTACCAGCTTGCATATCCACCAACAGTGCAAGAGGGTTCCCCTTTCTCCATAACCTCGCCAACATTCATTGTTTCCTGTCTTGTTAATTTCTGCCATTCTAACTGGTGTAAGGTGGTATCTCAATGCGGTTTTAATTTGTATTTCCCTGATGACTAGTGATGTCAAACATTTTTCATGTGTCTGTTAGCCATTTGTATGTCTTCTTTGGAGAAGTGTCTGTTCATGTCTTCTGCCATTTCTTGACTGGATTACTTGTTTTTTGGGTGTTGAGTTTGAGAAGTTCTTTATAGATCCTGGATATCAGCCCTTTATCTGTTATGTCATTTGCAAATATCTTCTCCATTCCATGGATTGACTCTTAGCTTTGTTGACTATTTCCTTTGCTGTGCAGAAGCTTTTTAACTTGATGAAGTCCCAAAAGTTCATTTTTGCTTTTCTTTCCCTTGTCTTTAGAGACGTGTCCTGCAAGAAGTTGCTGTGGCCAATGTCAAAGAGGTTACTGCCTATATTCTCCTCTAGGATTTTGATGGATTCCGGTCTCACATTGAGGTCTTTCATCCATTTTGAGTTTATCTTTGTGTACTGGGTAAGAGAATGTTTAGCTTCATTCTTCTGCATGGGGTTGTCCAGTTTTCCCAGCACCATTTATTGAAGAGACTGTCTTTTTTCCATTGGATGTTCTTTCCTGCTTGTCGAGATTAATTGACCATAGAGTTGAGCGTCCATTTCTGGGGTCTCTATTCTGTTTCATTGATCTATATGCCTGTTTTTGTGCCAAAACCATACAGACTTGATGACTACAGCTTTGTAAGATAGCTTGAAGTCAGGCATTGTGATGCCCCCAGCTTTAGTTTTCTTTTTCAACATTCCCCTGGTGATTCTGTTTTTTTTCTGATTCCATACAAATTTTAGGATTGTTTGTTCCAGCTCTGTGAAAAAATGTCAATGTTATTTCAGATAGGGATTGCATTGAAAGTGTAAATTGCTCTGGGCAGCATAGACATTTTTATGATGTTTATTCTTCGAATCCATGAACATGGAATGATCCATCTCTTTGTGGCTTCCTCAATTTCTTTTTCTACTTCAATAGGATTTCAATACTGAATATCCTTATCTAAGAGAATATAAATGAGTAAGATCCAAGGCTGAATTAATTTCTCTTGAACAAAGTATTATTGGATAAACATCTGGATTTGATTTTTATTGTGGTTGCAACAAATTACCATACTGCTGTCTTAAAACAAATCAATTTATTTTCTGATAGTTCTGGAAGTCAGAAGTCTGAAATAGGTCTCCCTGGGCTAAATTCACTCTGTCTGCATAGAAGAGTTCATTCTGGAGGTCTGAGGAGAATAGGTTTGCTTGCCTATTCCTGCTTTAGAGCCACATATACTCTCTGGCTCATGTACCCTCCCTTTATCTTCAAAGCCAGCAAAATAGTATCTCAAAATCTCTCTCTGACTCCAAATCTTCTGCCTCCCTCTTCTACAGTTGGAGGACTCTTGTGATCTATTTAGCCCAGCTGGATAACCAGAATAACTTTTTCCTAGGGTCAGATGACTAGCAATGTTAATACTATTTGCAACCTTAATTCTCCCTTGCCATGACACAAGACATAACCAAAGATTCTGTAGATTAAGATGTGGAGATATTTTGGAGACATTATTCTGCCTACTAAAAGTCTTTTTGAGAGGTATATTTGATGTCAACTCAGGAGCCCTCACTTTGAAGAATCAAACACAGAATTTATTTCAGACTCCAGGCTGAGTACCTAGACATTCCTCTCCAAACCACACATGAAGAGGATCACATGGTTTATTTATTAACATCACCCCAAAACTGTAAATGGTAAATGTTTACAATTTTACCACTTTATACCCCAAAATGATGTTTACCATTTTACCACTTACCACTTTACCATTAAATGATGTTTACCATTTTAACACTTTACACCCCAAAAGTATAAACGGTAAAGTGAACCCTCAACTAAATAAATTCAGTATCATCTCAAGGTTAAGGGAAAGCACAAGGAGGTTTGACCTCTGGAAGACAGGCAAGTTCATGAGAATGAGGAATACAAAACTGGATTCACCTGACTTCTAATCTGGTCTCCCAGGAACAGAGTCTCAGCAGGAAAATTTTCCTTTCTGTCCAGACCAGTGGCCTACTGGGAATGGAGTGTGCCAAGGTAGGAGTAACAATGGGAAAAGTGCTTAATGAGCAGATATACAGAGCTTTAAATATCTCCTCTACTGCAGAACTTCAGCAGAACTTAAGCATGTTGAACCTTGAATTGGCCAGGACCTGGTTGTTATGGTTTTGTGTTCCTAAGTCTGGCTGGGGGGCCCATGCTTCACTCCTTCTTGCTCTCCTGTCTGGGATCAGAGCTTGTCTCCATCATCAACTATCTAGGGATAAATTCAGGCCTCCACAGAGAGACTTTCATCTTATACACCCCTCCCAGGTGAGTCTCAGAGCTCAACAGGTATTTCAGGAAAGGATCAGAGAGAATGGAAGTTGATAACTTTTATCTGAGGTCACCTGAGGCTAGGTAGACTCATTTATAATTATTTATGTAATGTGTTCATAAGAGAAGTGTCCATTAGACTCAGCAATACAGGCATCATCATTGACGATACATGGTGGGAATGGAAATCCAGTTGGATGTGACAGAGGAAGGAAATGGGGGACATAAAGTGGTTCCAGTGAAATGAGAACATATTGAGTTTTGCAGCTAAGGGGAGTAGGAAAACAGAGTATTAGCTTGGAGGCATGTGCAGTGAACTTTTTAAGATGTGGTGGTTTTGAGCATGTTCTTTATTTATAGAAAGCCCCAGGCCCATTCAGGTAGCTATTCCCTTGCAACAGCGTATCTTGAGACATACATTTCTCAGCATCTTTTCTCACAGTGAGTATTTACATGAAAAATTGTGTTTCAAATGCAAAAAGGGGTATGCTAACTAGCTTTACTTTGTAATACTTCATTACCAAGAGGCGTGGAAACGATGGAGACATTTGAGATAGAAGAAAAAACTCAGTCAAATCTCTTCACCTGTGATAATCATTCATCTACTCACAGGAAGGAACTATATTATAAGCCTTTTACTTATACTGATGAATGCTGTCTGCCACCCTAGGAGTATGGATACTGCTATCCCCACTATTTGAGTAAGGATATTCATATTTGAAATGGGTTAGTTGTCTCTCCCAAGTTCAAACAGCATATATGTGGTAGATCTGACATTCAAAACCTGATTTTCTGATTCCAAAAGTTTTGCATTTATTTTTTTTAATTTTATTTTATTATGTTTGTTAGCCACCATACAATACATCATTAGTTTTTGATGTAGTGATCCACAATTCATTGTTTTCGTATAATACCCAGTGCTTTAAAGCATTCAGAAAAGTCTTTTATTATTTCATCTTTAAAAATCCCCTTCTGTTATCCTACATTGTATATTTTCTGTTGTAATTTGCAGGTTTATTCCCTTTGCACTTTTTTCTAGAGGGATATTCAATCAGTAAAATGTCTTGACATATAAAAATACCACTCCTGGGGCGCCTGGGTGGCTCAGTCGTTAAGTGTCTGCCTTCGGCTCAGGTCATGATCCCAGGGTCCTGGGACCAAGTCCCACATCGGGCTCCCTGCTCAGCGGGAAGCCTGCTTCTCCCTCTCCCACTCCCCCGCTTGTGCTCCTGCTCTCGCTATCTCTCTCTCTGTCAAATAAAAAAAAAAACCTCCTTCCTTGTTTAGATACATTATTTTTGCCTGCTTTGTTAATTATTCTGGGCAGCAAGGGGATGTGGACTGGGGCTGGAATGCTGCCAGAACCAGGGAAGCTTTCTGCTCATCAGTCTCTCAGGGACCCCCTGAGCTTATTAGATCATTTTTACCCTTCGCGTCCATTTCTTTCCTCTCTGTGTTTTTGGAACTGCTTTTTTATGTTTCTTTCTTTCTTTCTTTCTTTCTTTCTTTCTTTCTTTCTTTCTTTCTTTCTTCTTTCTTTCTTTCTTTCTTTATTTATTTTTTATGTTTCTTTAAATACAGGACACAAGGTGATCATATGAAAATGGAGCCCATGTTTCCATGTCCGGGGGGGCTTACAAACTAGAATTTAAGTACTATTTACACATTCGTCAGGGAAAGGGTAATCTGATGTTGACAGCTTGCCTTGTACCATTTATTTCAACATTATTGTGGCTGGGGGTGAAGAAAGCATGATAGTAACACAGTGCCAGGAGGCCAGAGTTCACTGTATGTCTGTGGTTATGTGTGTGTGGCTGCCTGAGTGGTCCTCAGGGAAAAGGTACCATGTTCATATGTTCCAATATGGAACCCTTAAATGCCAAAATGTTAAGCAACAGACAGAAATAGGGAAGGGATCTATCTCTATTTAAAGAATACTTTGGAAAAAAAGTCAATAGGATATAAAGAACACCATGTGAAGGAAGACTCCCCGTGTCTTGAAATTCCATCAGTGGTACGAAAGCCAACTCCTTCTTCAACACTCTTTGCCACCACCTCTCATCTCTCTCCCTCTTGCTCATTCCCTCACCAAACTGACTTCATATTGAGATCTGCATATCTGAGGTAAGTGCCTTCTGCAGGGCCTTTGCTCTGTTTTCCCTGCTGGGCACACACCTACCCACCCCAGATATCCTCCTGCCTCCTGCTTAGTCTTTTGTTGAAGCCTCTATTAAAATGTCATCTTTTTTGCAGGTCTTCCTGAACTCCTTTAAAACTAAGCACCTTCTCATCCATTCCTTTTTACAGTGACTTTTTTTCCTTCATAGCACCTGTCACCATCTGACATGGTATACGATTTTTTAATTTTATATATATATATTCCTTCTCCATCATTGGATTGTAAGGACTTTTTTTCTCTAAGTTTTTATTTAAATACTAGTTAGTTAACATAAAGTGTAATATTAGTTTTAGGTGTATAATTTAGTGATTCAGCACTTCCATACAACAGTGGATGCTCATCTCAAGAGCCCTCCTTAATCCCCACCATCAATTTCACTCATCGCCCACCAACCTCCCCTCCAGCAACCTTGAGTATGTTCTCTATACTTAAGAGTCTGTTTCCTGGTTTGCCTCTCTTTTTTCCCTCACTATGTTCACTTGTTTTGTTTCTTATATTCCACATGTTTCTTATATATATGAATGAAATCATATGGTATTTGGCTTTCTTGGACTGACTTATTTCGCTTTGCACAGTGCACTCTAGCTCCATCCACATCATTGCAAATGCAAGATTTCAAACATTTGGTGGTGGAGTGATATTCCACTGTATATGTATATGCCACATCTTCTTTATCCATTCAACAGTCAATGGACATTTGGGCTCTCTCCATAGTTGACTATGTTGAAAATGCTATTATCATCAGGGTGCATGTACTCCTTCGAATTACTATTTTTGTTTCCTTTGAGTTAATACGTAGCAGTGCAAACTACAGAATGTGGAATATATTTGCCTGTGATATATCTGGTAAAGGGTTAGTATCCAAAATATATAAAGAACTTATCAAACTCAACACCTAAAAACAAATAATCCATTTATGAAAAAGGCAGAAGACATGAATAGATATTTTCCAAAGAAGACATACAGATGGCTCACAGACACAAGAAAAGATACTCAACATCATTCATCATTAGGGAAATACACATCAAAACCACAATGAGATATCACCTCACACCAGTTAGAATGGCTAAAATTAACAACTAGGAAGCAACAGGTGTTGTCAAGGACGCAGAGGAAGAGGAACTATCTTGCATTGTTGGTGGGAATGAAAACTGATACAGCCACTCTAGAAAACAGTATGGAGGTTCTTCAAAAAGTTGAAAATAGAGCTACCATACAATCCAGCAATTGCACTACTGGGTATTTACCCAAAGGATGTATGGATGTTTCTCTCTCAGCACCTTATGCTCTTTGTCTAGAAAATGTCAGTTCTCATCATATATTCCTCAAAGGCAGGAAGGCATTTCTCATTAAAACTGTAATACATGCCTTCTTAGGGAAAAGGCTGAATGGACAGGAATTCCTAATCAGAGATATCAGGTAATTTCCCTTAAGTGGGATCAGATCTATACAAAAAGTTTATATTTCTTTCTTTTTCTTGATAGCAAAATATAAATTGTTAATAGTACCCATTTGCTCCAAATCAAAACTGCAATGCTGTATCACCTCACAGCTGTCAGAATGGCTAAAATCAACAACACAAGAAACAACAGTTGGTAAGGATGTGGAGAAAGGGGAACCCTTTGCCCTGACAGTCTTGTTACAAGGTTGCAGGGTTCTTGTCTCATGGAGTCAAAGAATGAATCTCACGGACACAAAAATATGAAGTAAAGTGAAAGTTTATTAAGGGAAGTAAAAACAGAAAGGAAAGGGGGGAAAAGCTCTCTAGAGTGAGAGGGGTCTGGAATGGGTTGATACTAAAGGCTTTTATGGTCAGTCTTTTATAGAAAATTGACCAGGGAACTTGGTAAATATCTCATCTATAAGATTTAAGACAGGGGCGCCTGGGTGGCTCAGTTGGTTAAGCAACTGCCTTCGGCTCAGGTCATGATCCTGGAGTCCCAGGATCGAGTCCCACATCAGGCTCCCTGCTGAGCAGGGAGTCTGCTTCTCCCTCTGACCCTCTTTCCTCTCGTGCTCTCTCTCTCATTCTCTCTCTTTCAAATTAAAAAAAAAAAATCTAAAAAAAGATTTAAGACAAACAAAGTGAATTTGTAACTATCATGTGAATATCTCATCTATATTTGGGACAAACAAGGTGGATTCCTTACTTCCCTTCTCTCTGGTTAATATCTTGTCTATAACATTTCTCTGCATCTGGGATTTCTGTGAACCTGGTTAAGTAGCCCTGCAGGAGCCTAGTCAGAGCATTCAGGGGCCTCCTACCTCTCCCTGCCTATACCTTAACCCTTTCCTTACTCAGGGGGAATGCAAACTGGTGGAACCACTTTGCAAAACAGTATAGAGGTTCCTCATAAAGTTAAAAAATAGGGATGCCTGGGTGGCTCAGTTAAGCATCTGCCTTTGGCTCAGGGTCCTGGGATCCAGTATCACATCAGGCTCCCTGCCCAGCGGGGATCCTGCTACTCTCTCCCTCTACCCCTCCCCCTCCTTGTGTGTGAGCTCGCTGTCTCTCTTTCAAACAAATAAAATCTTTTTTTAAAGTTAAAGATAGAACTGATCTATGACCCAGCAATTGCACTACTAGATATTTAACAAAAGAATACAGAAATATTAATTCAAAGAGATATATGCACCCTAATGTGTTTAGCAGCATTATCAACAATAACCAAACTATGGAAACAGCTCAAGTGTCCATCAATAGATGAATGAATAAAGAAGATGTGGTATATATATGTACAATGGAGTATTTCTCATTCATAAAACAAAATGAAATCTTGCCATTTGCAATGACACAGTGGAACTAGAGAGTATTATGCTAAGTGAAATAAGTCAGAGAAAGACAAATATTATATGATTTCACTCATATGTGGAATTTAAGAAATAAAACAAATGAGCAAAGGGGGAAAAAAAAAACAAAGAGAGAGAGACAAACCAAGAAATAGACTCTTAACTACAGACAACACACTGATGGTTACCAGAGGGGATGTGGTGGGGGGATGGAGGAAATAGGTGATGGGGATTAAGGAGGGAACATGTGATGATCACCACGTGTTGTATGGAGTACTGAATCACCATACTGTACACATGAAATGAATATTACACTGGAGGTTAACAACTGGAATTTAAATAAAAACTTAAAAAATAAAAAAATGAATAATAAGTACATAAATGAAGCCCATTTGCTTGAAAATTATTATCTTATTTTTTTCTTCCCTTATAGTCTCCACCACCACATGGAATCAGACAATGATACACAAATTTCAGAGTTTCTTCTTCTAGGATTATCAGAGGAACCAGAACTACAGCCCCTCGTATTTGGGCTCTTCTCTCGATGTACCTGATCACTGTGTGTGGAAATCTGCTCATCATCCTGGCCGTCAGTTCAGACTCCCACCTCCACACACCCATGTACTTCTTCCTTGCCAACCTGTCCTTTGTAGACATCTGTTTCACCTCCACCACCATCCCCAAGATGCTGTGGAACATCCAGACTCAGAGCAAAGTCATAACCTATGAAGGCTGCATCTCACAGATATACTTTGTCCTACTTTTTGCAGGCTGGGATGATTTTCTCTTGACTGTGATGGCTTATGACCGCTTCATGGCCATCTGTCACCCCCTGCAATACACAGTCATCATGAACCCCTGGCTTTGGGGACTGCTGGTTCTGGTGTCCTGGGTCATCAGTGTTCTGAATTCCTTGTTACAGAGCTTAATGGTGTTGCAGCTGTCCTTCTGTACAGAGGTGGAAATTCCGCACTTTTTCTGTGAATTCAATCAGGTAGTCGGGCATGCCTGTTCTGACATGTTTCTTAACAATATGGTGATGTATTTTGCAACTGTGCTGCTGGGTCTTGCTCCCCTGCCTGGGATCCTTTACTCTTTCTCTAAGATTGTTTCCTCCATATGTCAAATATCATCAATTCAGGGCAAGTATAAAGCTTTTTCCACCTGTGCATCTCACCTCTCCGTTGTCTCCTTATTTTATTGTACAGGCTTAGGAGTGTACCTTAGCTCTTCTGCTCCCCAGAGCTCCCACTCAAATGCAGTAGCCTCGGTGATGTACACCGTGGTCACACCCATGCTGAACCCCTTCATCTACAGTCTGAGGAACAAAGGCATAAAGAGGGCTCTGAAAAGAATTGTTGGGATTCCAGTAATTTAAGGGTCAGTGGTGTTGGGGTTGAAGAAGTGCCCATGATTTCAGGGCTCAGAGCCTCAGAGTCAGGAACTGCCATTCTTTGATCAGACTGTGGAGGTAGAATCGGCTCCTTCTATTTATTTCCTGGAATTTCCATTAGTTTGAATTCAACTTTTCCATACATTTCAGTAACTCACTTTATTAACCTTCTTCTCTGTTTGATACACAGACAGCTTTCACTTTGTCTACTTTCATATATTCCTAATGATTTCCCCAACCTTGAATCACAAATGCCTGGAAATTTCTGTATCTTACAAGGGGCAAGTTGGATTTCTTCAAACTAATTTCATTTCAAGTAAATTTTCCCTAGATTTCCCAAAAGAATAATCATGGGTTGTATTCTTCATATGGAAGATACTACCTTGGCCACTAAGCCCTTCATATAACCTTACTGTGGAAGAGAATACAAAACCACAGTTCTCACCCTGAGTCTGTCAGCCCTTACTCCTCTTCCTGAAAATGTGATCTCTAACATTGTTCTGTTTAAGTCTCAGGCTACTGACAAGGATGCTTAGGCTAGGAAAGCCCAGACATTCCCCTGGACCCCCGTGCTTGTGGACATTCCCATAAATACTTCCCTGACCAGAGTTTCTGCTGTGGCTGCACCAGCCCCTCGGTTCTTATTGTGACTGCAACATACACCTCAGCAACATCCATCAAAGAACTCTAAAAAACCAAGGTTTATTCCTCAGGTGCTGGAGGGGCACATGGGATAACCAAAGGCCATTTGGGGAGGTCTCAGAGGAGGAGAGAGGCATTGAGGGGGAGAAAGAGAGAGCATCACTTAGGGATTTGTCTTTATTAGGGTTCATGGCCAGAGTATATAGGGGTTTGTGGGTTCATGCTTTATTGGAGAATCTTACATGATTAGAATTTGGGTGCTGAGTGGGGAAAAGCAGGGTCACTCATGTGTCAGGATGAAGGTTACCAGGGCTTTCTGAAGAGGTACTTCATGGCTGGGGGCAGCCTGAGGGCTTATCTGGTAATAGTGTTCCACAATTGTGTTTATTCAACATGGTTGTCCTTGAATTGCATGCCTCAGAAATCAAAAGCTTAATTTCAGGCACTTATTCTACAAACATGCTCCTGTGTTTCCTAACCGGTCTCCTCCTTTTTTTCCCCCAGAGGTAGAATTTACTGATTCATCAGTTGCATATAACACCTAGTGCTCATCCCATCAAGTGCCCTCCTTAATGCCCATCACCTAGTTACTCCATCACCCCACCCACCTCCCCTCCAGCAGCCCTCAGTTTGTTTCCTAGAGTCAGCATCTCTTATGGTTTGCCTCCCTCTCAATTTTCATCTTATTCTATTTTTACTGTAATTCAGCTCAGTATACAGAATTCCTACCATAGCCACTGGCAAACACTGATTAGCAAGAATATCTCTTCCAGTGCAGTCTACATGGAAAGACAAATTTGAATAAATAGATTGACCTTATATTTTCTAAGTGTCAGGATGGCCATAAGTATGATGAAGCAAAATTTCAAAACACTCATTTTGTTACTATGCAAAATATTTCTCTCTTTCTTTCTTTTTTTTTTTTTTTTTACATCACAGCTCATGCTGTGCATCTACTTACTGAAGCATGAAAGATTGATGTCCACAACTGAGGAGGTTTATTCATTGAGGTGAAGGGTTGGTTAGAGTTTTCTATGTTTTATCACCCATTGTCTCCCTATTTCTACTAGAAAACATCCAATGGTACCTGCTAATATGGTTCTTTCTATTGTTACACAAAATAATTCCCTTTTCCTAATATTTGTCACAAATGCTAAGGGATGGTGAATGAATAGTATCAACATCATTCATTTTGTACCTTCTTCCTGCTCAGAAATCTCTTCCACCTGCATGACCAGAGGATGCTTCACAGATAAGCTGAAAGTCCTGCTGGTCATGTGGTTCAGGATCACCATTTCTTCTGCACCAATATGCCTGTCCTTCAAACTGTCCCAGTGACCCGGAAGGAAGCCCACATATAGTCAATTGGTCATAAAGTCATCAGAAATAAACTAGAATAACAGAAAGATCATGACTGCTCTCCTTAATATCAGATCATATACCACAAATAAAAAGCAGCACATGTTCTAATTGCCTCATGTCTGTTTGTGAGATTATTGTGTCAGTCAGCTCCTGCTGTTTAACAGGCTGTCCTTGTCAAATGGGATATTATACTGATGTGGGGTGGTCAAACGCAATGGTCAAGAAATAATTCTTGAGACAATTTTGGCGCAAAGATATGCTTTTATTATAGCACAGAGACAGGACCTGGGGGCTGAAAGAGCTTCACTGGGATTGTGAAGAGTGGCTGATTCTTGTGGAGGGAGGGGGGTAGAGAAAATATAAGTTTCTAAGGAACTTCTGTATGCTGAACATGAGGTTTACAGGACCTTAGAGGTCAAGCTGTTGTCAAGATAAGGTTGCTGTCAGTCTCTAATGAAATATCAATATTAAGGCAACCATGAGCTCCTTGGGTGGTGTCACAATCTGAATGTCTGAGGGATTCAACAGGGGCTGCAGATTGTAAGGAGATTGACTTTTACCTACATTTCTCTTGCCTTTGTTCTCCTCATCAATAATGTCTTTACAATCAAATGGCATTATATCCTCGGAAGCATTTCTGATCTCTGATGGTCTCCTCATGGGTCTGTGGTTGGGAGTGAATCTCTAAATTGTGTTTCTAAGGTTCATCCATGGTGTTGTATGTGGCTGGAGTGTTCTGTCTCAGCCAATTTATGGCCTTATTACTACATTTCTATATGTAAGATATTCTTCTATTTAGAAATTAAATGAACTTACGTGAATTGTTTGAATTTCATCCCACTGTTCCTACATCTAAGGAAAATACTTGTTTTCCTTCCCTGTTAGAAGCGGTCTCTTCTAAACCTTCAATGGAGAATCAGCTACCTGTGCTCTAGATCCTACCCTTAGCCAAGCACCGTAGATATTTTCCACTTAATTCAATTATTGCAGTATAATGACATACAACAAACTGCATATTTAAAGTATAGAATTTGATGAATTAAAGGAGCTACACGAAAATGAAGAGTACATAGTGTGTATTTCAATTTGTGTATAATAAGACTGTTAGGTAAGCTTCAACTGCTTTTTAGGTAATTATTAAAAATTTAAGCTCCCTGAGCCTCTTTCCTTATTTCTCAAGGCAGTGCAGAATACTAACTATAATGTTAAATGAATCTTGTAAGAAAAGGATAAAATGTATGGAAATTCATTTTTACTCCTAAGAAAACATTCCAGTATAGTGGTTGTGACTTGTGTGTCTGTGTGTTTGTACACATTTTTCTTTCAAATAAGCCCACTCCCAAATGTTTATACAATTTTTGATATCATCTTTTATGTTGAAAGAAAACTTGAGGGAGAGTTGGAGAAGATAGCACTGAAAAAGAGAGAATGGTTGAATTAACATGAAATAAAAGGGTGCAGATATATAGACACAAAATCATAAATTACAATGAGTGACCTTAATTTTGATCCTGAGTTCCTTTCCTATGTCACTGCTTCAAAGGCCTCAGAGTCAGACCACAGGCACATTTATGCCATGAAGAATTCACTGTACCAGCTGATGGGGCAGAATGTCTCCAAATAGATTTAATTTTTTTCTAATTAATGTGGGTTCTTTATTTTTTTTTTTAATTTTATTATGTTATGTTAGTCACCATACAATACATTATTAGTTTTTGATGTGGTGATCCACCATCCATTGTTTTCGTATAACACCCAGTGCTCCATGCAGTACGTGCCCTCCTTAATACCCATCACCGGGCTAACCAATCCCCTCCCCCCCCGCCACTCCCCTCTAAAACCCTGTTTGTTTCTCAGAGTCCATAGTCTCTCATGGTTCACTCCCTCTGATTTCCCCCCCTTCATTTTTCCCTTCCTTCTCCTAATGTCCGCCATGCTATTCCTTATTTCCACAAATAAGTGAAACCATATGATAATTGACTTTCTCTGCTCGACTTATTTCACTTAGCATAATCTCCTCCAGTCCCATCCATGTTGATGTAAAAGTTTGGTATTCATCCATTCTGATGGCTGAGTAATAGTCCATTGTATATATGGACCACATCTTCTTTATCCATTCATCTGTTGAAGGGCTTCTCGGCTCTTTCCACAGTTTGGCTATTGCGGACATTGCTGCTATGAACATTGGGGTGCATATGGCCCTTCTTTTCACTACATCTGTGTCTTTGGGGTAAATACCCAGTAGTGCAATTGCTGGGTCATAGGGTAGCTCTATTTTTAAACTTTTGAGGAACCTCCACACTGTTTTCCAAAGTGGCTGTACCAACTTGCATTCCCTAATGTGGGTTCTTTAAATGTAAATTGCCCTCATCCAAGGGAAGCTATGAGTGAATTGGAAAGATTAAACTTAATTCCATCAAATAATTCTATTGATCATGTCTGTATGAGATTCCTCTTGCTGCTGTAAAATATCCCCCACTATTTGCTTAAAACAAACACATGTGTGTTTACAGTTCTGGAGGCAGAAGCTTGAAAGAGTCTCATACTGCTAATAGCAAGGTGTTTGCAAGATTGAATTCCTTCTAGAGGTTCAAGGGAGAATCTGTTTTCTTTCCAATTCTAGTCTCAATTTTTGGCCACCTGCGTTCTTGGCTCATGGCTCTTCCTCCACCTTCAGAGCCAGCAGAGTAGCATTTTCAAAATCTCTCTGACACCAACTCTTTTTTCTCCCTCATCATTTGGAGGACTGTTGTGATTACTTTTGTCCCACCTGGACAATGATACCTAATCTTTTTGTCTTAATGGCAGCTGACTGACAACCCTGTTCAATCTATTACTTTAATCCTTCCTTGCTATAAAAAATAACACCTTAAAAGTACTAGGGATAGTTCTATTTTGAACTTTTTGAAGAACCTCCATATTGTTTTCCAGAGAGGCTGCACCAGCCTGCATTCCCACCATTGGTGCTAGAGGGTTCCCCTTTCCCACATCCTCACCAACACCTCTTTTATCATGAGCTGTTACCTTTAGCCATTCTGACAGGTGTGAGGTGGTATCTCATTGTGGTTTTGATTTGTATTTCCCTGATGATGAGTGATGTTGAGCATTTCTTCATGTGTTTGTTGGCCATTTGTATATGTTCTTTGGAGAAAAGTCTGTTCATGTCTTCTGCCCATTTCCTGACTGGATTTTCTGTTTTTGGCATGTTGAGTTTGATAAGTTATTTATCTTGGATACTAGCCCTTTGTCTGATATGTCATCTGTAAATATCTTCTCCCATTCATAGGTTGCCTTTAAGTTTTGTTGACTGTTTCCTTTGCCCTGCAGAAGCTTTTTATCCCTATGAAGTCCCAAAAGTTCATTTTTGCTTTTGTTTCCCTTGCCTCCAGTTACAAGTCTAATAAGTCTTGCCACAACTGAGGTCAAAGAGGTTGCTGCCTGTGTTCTCCTCTAGAATTTTGATGGATTCCTGTCTCACATTTAAGTCTTTCATCCATTTTGAGTTTATCTTTGTGTACAGTGTCAGAATGTGGTCCAGTTTCTTTCTTCTGCATGTGTGTGTCCAATTTTCCCAACACTTTTTGTTGAAGAGATTGTCTTTTTTCCATTGGATATTCTTTCCTGCTTTGTCAAAGATAAGTTGACCATATAGTCAAGGATCTGTTTCTGGATTCTCTTTTCTGTTCCATTGATCGATGTGTCTGTTTTTGTGCCAGTACCATACTATCTGGATAATCACAGCTTTGTAATACAGCTTAAAGTCTAGAAATGTGATGCCTCCAGCTTTGGTTTCCTTTTTCTTTTTTTCCTTTTATTTTGTTTAAATATTTATTTATTTACTTGCTTACTTACTTACTTGTTTAGAGAGAAGTGCACAAGCAAGGGAAGGGGCCGAGGGGAGAAAAAGAGAGAGAATCCCAAGCAGATGCCCCACTGAGCGAGAAGCCTGACACTGGGCTTGATCGATCACAGGACCTGAAAGCATCATACGAGCTGAAATCAAGAGTTGACCACATAACAAAATGAGCCACCCAGGTGCCTTTTGGTTTTCTTTTTCAACATTACTTTGGCTTTTTGGGGTCTTTTCTGGTTCCATACAAATTTCAGAATTGTTCGTTCCAGCTCTGTGAAAATGTTGATAGTATTTTGATAGGGATTGCACTGAATGTGTAGAATGCTCTGGGTACCATGGACATTTTAAAAAATATTTGTTCTTCCAATCCATGAGCATGGAATGTTTTTCCATTTCTTTGTGTCTTCCTCAATGTCTTTCATCAGTGTTCTACAGTTTTCAGAGTACAGATCCTTTACCTTTTTAGTGCAATTGTAAATGGGAGCCATTCCTTGATTTCTCTTTCTGCTGCCCCATTATTGTTGTATAGAAATACAACAGACATCTGTGTATTGATTTTATATCCTCAGACTTTTGCTAAATTCCTGTATCAGTTCTACCAATTTTTTGATGGAGTCTTTTGGATTTTCTACATAGAATATCATGTTGTCTGCAAAAAGTGAATTTTGACTTCTTCCTTGCTGATTTGGATGTATTTTATTACTTTTTGTTGTCTGATTGCTGAGGCTAGGACTTCCAGTACTATGTTGAACAACACTGATGACAGTGGACATCCCTGGCATGTGCCTGACTTTAGGGAAGCAGCTCTCAACTTTTCCCCATTGAGGATGATATTAGCTGTGGGCCTATCCTATATGGCCTTTTTGATGTTGAGGTATGTTCCTTCTATTCCTACTGTCTTGAGGGTTTTTATCAAGGTAGGATCCTATATTTTGTCAAATTCTTTTTCTGCATCTATTGAGGGGATCATATAGTTCTTATCTTTTTTTTATTAATGTGGTTTATCACTTTGATTGATTTGCAGATTTCCAACCACCCTTGCAACCTAGGAATAAATGTGGCTTTGTCATGGTGAATAGTTCTTTTAATGTACAGGTGGATCTGAATTGCTAGTATCTTTCAGAGAATTTTTGCATCCATGTTCATCAGGGATATTGGTACATAATTCTCCTTTTAAGTGTGGTCTTTGATTTTGGAATGAAGGTAACACTGGCCTCATAAAATGAGTTTGGAAGTTCTCCTTCCATTTTTATTTTTTGGAACAGTTCCAAAAGGATAGAATTAATTATTCTTTAAATGTTTGGTAGAATTCCCTGGAAACTATCTGGCCCTGGACTCCTGTTTGTTTGGAGATATTTGATTTCTGATTCAATTTCTTTGATTGTCTACCCTAGGACCCAGCAACTGCACAACTAAGGATTTAACCAAAGGATACAAACATAGTGATTTGAAGGGGCACATAAACCCTAATTATGGCAATGTCCACAATAGCCAAAACATGGAAAGAGCCAAAATGTCCATCAACCGATAAATGGATAAAGAAGATGTGGTACATATACACAATGGAACATTATTCAGTCATCAAAAGAATGAAATCTTGCCATTTGAAACGATGTGGGTGGAACTAGAGTGTATTATGCTAAGTGAAATAAGTCAGTCAGAAAAAGACAAATACCATATAATTTCACTTATGTGTGAAATTTAACAAACAAAACTGATGAACATAAAAGAAGGAAGGGAAAAATAAAATAAGATAAAAACAGAGAGGGAGGCCAAACATAAGAGACTCACCTATAGAGAACAAATTGAGGGTTGCTGGAGGGGAGGTGGGTAGGGGGGATGGCATAACTGGATAGTGGGCATTAAGGAGGGCACATAATGTAATGAGCACTGGGTGTTATACACCACTGATGAATCACTAAATACTACCTAGCTTGAATTTAAATAAAATTTTAAAAAAATAAATGTACTGGGGACTAAGATGTGGACATATTTGGGAGGGCCTTATTCTGCCTACTACAAAGTCTTTTTCATAAGTGTATTATTTTGGTCACTTACTTAAGCAATAAACACAGAGTTTACACAGCCTGAAGACTGAGTAAATACCTGGTTTCCTCAAAATTTCATGCAATGACAATATTTGGTGCAGAACACTAAAACAGCCTACACCTAAATTTAACACAGGATCACAGCTTTGCTAATCAAAGAGTGGTCCACACACCAGACCCACACATCAACATCTCCCAGGAATGTGCTACAAATGCAGAATCTCTCAGCCACCCAAGACCTGTGATCAGATTCTGCATTTGTAGTGGGAACCGTGTGGATTCACAGGCACACTGAATTTGGGGAATGCTGGTCTAGATTGGTTTCTCACATTTTAGGGTTGACATTTGTGGTAGGATGATAATATGTTGGGGGTGCTTTCCTTTGGATTATAGGTGTTCAGCAGCATCCCTTCAGACATCGCCAGACATCCCCAGGGGCAAATTATTTTCTCTTTGAAACCACTGCCACAGAGCTTGAGAGCTAGAAGCATCCTGACAGAATGACACTCAAGGCCCACCACATACTCAGTCAATGTGGACAGATCACTAGGCAGCACCAAGCACCATGTCTACAATGTAGGTTGGAGTTCATAAATGTACTTCCTCAGGGATAAGATGTTTATAGAAATTAAATCAAACAATCCCTATGAGATGCAAGCTAATGTTATGGTACATGAAAAGATCTAAATATATCTGTTATAATTATCAACCATTTTATGACAAAGGACTAAGTGACAGCTCTTAACTCTATAAAGTAAGAAATTCCTAATTGTAACAACAAATGTGTTTGAAGCCAATGTAGTGGCCAAGGTTTATTAACAGAAGAACCGTCTTCTCTGCCCTATTGAAAAGAAGAATAGACCCTATCTGGAGATAGCATGCCTGGATCCCCACCATATGTCAATGCTTTGAAGATAAAGAGACCTAATCCAGGCAGGTTATTAGGTCTTAGACTTGGAGAAAATTATAAATTGGTGGTGAGGTAAGATGCTAGGAGATTCACACATCAGGAAGGGGGCAACTTCAAGGTAAGGGAGTAAAAGGAAAAAAAAAATTACCAAAAACTGGATTCACTTGACCTTTGACCCTGTCTTTTGGGAACTGAGATTCAATAGGAAAATATCCTTTCAGTCCAGAGGACTTTTCCCCCTGGGAATCATGTGTGTAGAGGCCTGAGTCACAAGAGAGAAGTGCGCCTAATGAGCAGATGGAGGAAGCTGTAAATACCTCCTCATCTCCAGTCTGCCAGCCTGTGCAACCTTGGAAGGGAAGAGCCATGCTTCTTGTCTGTTTGTTCTGAGTCCTAATTCTGGCTGGGCGCAGATGCTTCAGTGCTTCCTGCTGTCTCCAATGAGGACAGAGCTTGAGTCCCTATCATCTGCTGTCCAGGGAGGAATTCAGACTTCCACAAGGTGACCTGACTGTCAGACACCTCAGCCAGGGGAGTCCAACATTCCAGTCATAATCCTCTGAGTTTTAGTAAGATCTGAGAGAGGGCACCGATTTCGTATTCTTCTAAATAGATATCCCTTTATGCCACCATTTATTTAGCAATTCAACCTTTTCCAATGAAATAGAAATACAACCTTTCCAGGCACCTGGGTGGCTCAGTTGGTTAAGCGACTGCCTTCGGCTCAGGTCATGATCCTGGAGTCCCGGGATCGAGTCCCACATCGGGCTCCCTGCTCGGCAGGGAGTCTGCTTCTCCCTCTGACCCTCCTCCCTCTCATGCTCTCTGTCTCTCATTCTCTCTCTCTCAAATAAATAAATAAAATCTTTAAAAAAAAAAAAAAAGAAATACAACCTTTCCATATGGTAAATGTCCTTGTACACATTGAGACCTAATTCCTGACACATATAACAAATAAAAACTGAGAATCTGCCATGGGCCAGAACATTCTAGGAACATTACATGTTATATTCTTTCATATCTAGACTTTTTCCAATTTCGTTACTAATCCACATTGGTATCATTGGTGATTGCTATTTTATGTTCCACTTCAGTTCGTTTTGGTTTTTCATACAAACTCGCCTAGGACAGTTGTTTTGAAACTACTCATTTTACATTTTAACCTGGTTTTGTGATTCCTTCATTCTTTTCATTCTATAACATTTCATATGCTTAGGTCTTTTTATATTAAGCACATATATTCACATAACTTGGTGGGGGAAAAAAGTGAACCAAGAAGATGAAGTCCATGCACTTTTCAATCATATATCATAACAGTGAGGACAGAGCACAATGAAATAAATGTGTGTATGATATGAAGTCTGCAGACAGAATGATATGAAGCAAATTATTGAGTACAAAATGATAGAATTGTCATGGTACAGGCAGGATTATAGAGCATGGTCTGTGGACCCTTTTGCATGTTGGATGAAATCCATTTTGAGGATTAGAATGTGCCCCTTGGAAATGTCAAATGAGAGATCAATACCCAAAGCCCAAGAATATCAATGAAATGCCACATAAGAGAAGAGAGAAAGGGGCTAACCTCATCCTCTATCAGACCACATACAAAAGAAACAGCCAAATAATGATGCAGGAAGTACAGGAAAAATAAGTCTTCTATGCTTGGTATAAAAATGCCCAACTTTTGTTTTTTTGTGTACACATCCTTTTGTGAAGTGTTGGTTTATCATTTTGTTCATTTGGGGGGTGTATAATATAAATATATATATACATATCTCATATATATATATTATTTTTTCAATGGGAGGCTTAAGAATTGGCATTTCTGCATTTTGTAGGGGAAAGTTCACTGATCTGGCCTACTTGGGTTGGATCCATTCCTAACATAACCAGGATGGTGGGGCTGAGAAAGGGGAATAACACAACCCAGGAGGTCATGGTGTCCTGTGTGTGTGTGACTAATAGAGTGTGAGCAGCCCCCACAACAGGGTGCCAGGACTCATAAATTCCAAGGTGACACAATACAGGGGTCAGAACTCAATCAAGAGAGGCCACTAAGAAGGGGATCTTGTTTAATTCATGGGATGCCTTTGCAACACGATGAATACAGTGGGAGAGGCAGCGTGGACAAGGAAGTCCCTGTGCCTTGAGGGTTCAGAGGTAACAGAGAGGCTACTTCCCTCCTCAGCATGTCTGACAGTGTCTCTCCTCAGTCTCCCTCCTGCTCATTCCCCTTGCAGCACTGGCTTTGCTTCTTCGACTTGAACCTTGGAAACAAGTACCTTTCTTGGGGCCTTTGCACTGGCCATTCCCTCTGTCAGGCACACACTTCCCCCATAATCCATCATCTACCCCTCTGTCTTACTTGAGGTCTGTGTTCCAATGTCACCTTGTTTGCAGAATGGCCTAAATACCCATGAAAATAGTTATTCACTCTCTGCTTTTTCCCCGTTTTCTTTTTCTTCATACCACCTGCCACCACCTGAAATGCTATTTAAGTTTCTTATTTGTTAATGTATTCTTTCTCCATCATTGAATGATAGGGACTTTTGTCCCTTACCACCTTGTATTCCTTGCCTACACAGTGCCTAAAACGTGGCCAGAACTTATTTATATTTCTGAAATTTAGAATAATTTTTAAATTAAAACTAGAATACATGGCTTTTTGGGAAAAAAAAGTGATTAGAACAAAAATTCCAAAACTATGGTGGTACAAGGAATCTCCTGAAGGGGACCATATCCATGCACAACATATTAAAGTGAATTCTTAGAATACAAAATTTAAAAATTAGCATTTAAAAACGGAGAGTAATACAAGTTTGTGTAAAACTTAGTCATGCTATTTGTTTCTGTTCTTGAAGTCACCTCCACCACGTGGAACCAAGAAATGATACACAAATTTCAGAGTTTCACCTTCTGGGACTATCAGAGGACCCAGAACTGCAGCACCTTATTTTTGGGCTTTTCCTCTCCATGTACCTGATCACTGTGTTTGGAAACCTGCTCATCAGCCTGGCTGTCAGCACAGACTCCCATCTCCACATGCCCATGTACTTCTTCCTGGCCAACCTGTCCTTTGTAGACATCTGCTTCACCTCCACTACCATCCCCAAGATGCTGTGGAAAATCCAGACTCAGAGCAAAGTCATAACATATGAAGGCTGCCTCCCGCAGATTCATTTCCTCATGCTCTTTGCTGTGTCAGATGTCTTTCTCCTGAGTGTGATGGCCTATGACTGGTTTGGGGCCATCTGCCACCCCCTACACTACATGGTCATCATGAACCCCCAGCTCTGTGGACTGCTGGTTCTGGTGTCCTGGATCATTTCTATCCTGAATTCCTTGTTACAGAATTTAATGATGTTGCAGCTGTCCTTCTGTACAAACTTCGAAATCCCACACTTTTTTTGTGAACTCAGTCAGATGATCCAACTTGCCTGTTCTGACACCTTACTTAATAAGTTGGTGATGTATTTTGCAGCTGTCCTCCTGGGTGAGGGTCCTTTCGCTGGGATCCTTTACACTTATTCTAAGATAGTTTCCTTCATACATAGAATATCATCAGCTCAGGGCAAATATAAAGCATTGTCCACCTGTGCATCTCACCTCTCTGTTGTCTCCTTATTTTACTGCACGATGCTCGGTGTGTACCTTAGCTCTGCTGCTACCCAGAACTCCCACTCAGGTACAGTAGCCTTGGTGATGTACACTGTGGTCACGCCCATGCTGAACCCCTTCATCTACAGTCTGAGGAACAAAGACATAAAAAGGGCTCTGAAAGGAATCATTGGGGTTCCAGTGATGTAAGGGCCAATCGTCCTGGGGCTGAAGAAGTGCCCATGATTGCAGGACTCACAGCCTCAAAGCCAGGAACTGCCATTCTTTGATCAGACTGTGGAGGTAGAATCGGCTCCTTCTATTTAATTCCTGGAATTTCCATTTGTTTGAATTCAACTTCTCCATACATTAAGTAACTCACTTTATTAGGCTTCTGCTCTCTCTGATATACAATTTTCCCCTTTATACATATCCTACTTTTTCAAAGTTTTTTCCAGCCTTGATCAAAAATATTTGGAAATTCCCATTTATGTCATGGGATACCATGGATTTCTTAAGAATACTTCCTACTTGGGTGTCTGGGTGGCTCAGTCAATAAGTGGCAGCCTTCAACTTGGGTCATGATCCAGGCGTCTAGGATCATGCCCCACATTGAGCTCCACATTGGGATCCCTGCTTAGTTGGAGCCTGCTTCTACCTCTCCCTCTGTCACTTGCCCTGCTGGTGTTTTCTCCCTCCCTCTCTTTCTCTCTCAATCTCATAAATAAATAAATAAATAAATAAATAAATAAATAAATAAATAAATAAATAAATAAAAATTTTTTTAAAAAAGAATACTTTCTACTCAAAGAACATATATCATCCCAAGTAATATTCTCTTATTTTACAAAAGAATAGTCATGAGTCATATTATTCATATAGAAAAAACTAGTTTGATAACTAAGGCCATTTATATAATTTTTTTATTCTTATGTTAATCCCCATACATTACATCATTAGTTTTAGATGAAGTGTTCCATGATTCATTGTTTGTGCATAACACCCAGTGC
>NW_023270855.1:48329233-48343183 GCF_011800145.1 Mirounga leonina | reverse complement strand
AAAAAAAAGGGAGAGGATGTGATCAGGCAGGGGAATAGAAAACACCATATACTAGAGATTTAGGGTATATTTTAATCTGTTAGAAGAAACTATCTCAAAATTTTAAAGAGAGAACAACTTATATATATAAGCCAAAAATACGGGTAACTACTATGAAGGGATAGAATATGACTCTAAAAATGAAAAATAAAAAAAATTTTTTTTTTAAAAAGGGATTGATAAGATGTTGTTTGAAAAAGGGAAAAAGAAAAATTCAAAAAGAAATAAAAAGACAAAAAGACAGTTAAAAAAAATTAAGTTTAAAAGACTAAGGAATCATGGTAAAAAAGCCGTGAATTCTATGTGCAGTAGTCCCCTAGCGCTGGAGTTCTGCTGTTCTCATTGATCGGTAAACTTGGTCTTGGCTGGCTGTTCTCACTGATCTTCTGGGGGAGGGGCCTGTTGCCGTGGTTTCCAAATGTCTCTGCCGGAGGCGGAATTGCCCCGCCCTTGCCCCCTCCCGGCTAAGTAATCTGCTCGGGTTTGCTCTCCGGGGCTTTTGTTCCCTGCGAGCTTTCCCTACAGCTTTGGAGGACAAGAGTGAAAATGGTGGCCTCCCAATCTCTGCCCCGGAGGAGCCGAGAACTAGGGCCCCGCTCCTCAGTGCGCCCCCAGAGAAAAGCCGTCAGTCACTCCCGTCTCCCCGGTCTCCGGCCGCACTCCGTGCTCACCCGGCCTGCGACCGCGCGCCTCTATCTCTGGCACCCGACCCCGGGTGGAGTCTCCAAACCCAGCAGATCCCTGCGGTGCACTCCCGCGCGGCTCCTCCCGGGGGAGGAAGGTGAGTCTCCCTGGATCTGCCTCTTGTGGGTCCCTAATGGAGGAGCAGGGGCCCGACTGTGCCGCGGATCACGGTTTATGGCCACCCCGAGCTGAGAGCCCGAGCCTGGGCTCCGTCTCTGCAGCCGGCTTCCCTGCTCCGTTACCTGGGAGCTCTGCCGCACTCAGGCACCCCCGGTCTTTCTGTGACCCCGAGGGTCCTGAGACCACACTGTCCCGGAGGATTCCACCCCCCGCTTAGCCACCAGAGTGACGTCCCTCGGCGGAGCAGACTTTTAAAAGTTCCAATTTTGTGCTCCGTGCTTCTATCACTTGCCAGAAGCGGCCGACGGAGGCCCCTCCCCCGCCGTCTATCCTCCCAAATATCGCCTCGGATTCACTTCTCTGCACGTCCTACCTTCCAGAAAGTGGTCGCTTTTCTGATGAGAGAGTTGTTGCTCTTCTTTTCTTCAATCTCCTGTTGAGTTTGTAGGTGTTCAGAATGGTTTGATCCCTATCCAGCTTAATTCCTGAGAGGAGACGAAATCCAGGTCTCCTACTCCTCCGCCATCTTGCTCCGCCCATTTATATAATTTTATAATAAAGGAAAGTATGAGATCCCAGTTTTTCTCTTTTGTATACATCAACATTTTGTACATCACTGCCTTCACTGCTCATCCTGACAATGTAGACTAACATAGTTTGTACTATAGGTAGTCACTGAGTTCCATTCTCCTTATTGGGATCATATTCTCCTACCCAGCTGTGTCCACCGTGCCTACCACAGTGATGGGCAAAATGATTACCAAGTACATGTCTCCAAGTGACGTCTACACAGAAACACATGTGAGCGCTGTGAATTGTGTAAGACTGTTGAATCACAGACCTGTACCTCTGAAACAAATAATACATTATATGTTAAAAAAGAAAAAAAGAAGTTAGTAGGAAGGGAAAAATGAAGGGGGGGAAGTAGGAGGGGGAGACGAACCATGAGAGACTATGGACTCTGAGAAACAAAATGAGGGTTCTAGAGGGGAGGGGGGTGGGGGGATGGGTTAGCCTGGTGATGGATATTAAAGAGGGCATGTTCCGCATGGAGCACTGGGTGTTATACACAAACAATGATTCGTGGAACACTACATCAAAAACTAATGATGTAATGTATGGTGATTAACATAACACAATACAATAAAAAAAGAATAAATAGATTAACTTCATATGGCCTTGAGCCAGGGAAGATCTTAAATATGATGAAGAAAAATTGAAATTATACTTTGTATTACTGAGAATAGTGTTTCATTTTATGCTGTCATAAAATACTCATACTCACTGAAGTATGGAGTTTGGTGTCCATGTACAAGAACTGGGTTTTCCCCCTTGGGGTGAAGAATTGGTTGGCATGTTTATGGTGTTTTACTGAATCATCTTGTCTTTCTGCTGCATAGAAATAGGACTCTTTCCTCTCCTCTAAATGAAATATCTCCCTTTTCTAAATTTTGTCATAACAATAAAATGGGCAATGATTGAACAAATCAGTATCATCCATTATATATCATCCATATATATCCTCAAGATCAAAGGATGACTCATTAGAGAGATTGAATTCCTGTCCAGTCATGTGATTTAGGTCACATCTTTTGTAGAAGTGCTTTGTTGAGTCCCAAGGAAATGTTCCAGGTTAGGTAAGTGAGTATGTATATGTGTGTATACATCTGCATATATCTTTATCTCAAATGAACACATTCACACTCATTTGTTTAGACACACAGGGAATTATTTAAATCTCATCTATTGGGTGCCTGGGTGGCTCAGTCTGTTAAGTGGCTGCCTTCAGCTCAGGTCATGATCCCAGGGTCCTGGGATAGAGTCCTACATGGGGCTCCCTGCTTAGCGGGGAGCCTGTTTCTCTTTCTGCCCCTCCCTCCTGCTCTGCTCTCTCTTGTTATCTCTCTCTCTCTCTCAAATAAATAAATAAAATCTTTTATATATTTGTAATAGATTTAATTTTTAGAGCAGTTTTGGGTCATAGCAAAATTGAGAAGAAGGTGCAGAGATTTCCCATATAATCCCTGTCCCCGTGTATGCATAGCCTCCCCCATTATCAATATTTTCCACCAGAGGGGTGCATTTGTTAAAATTGATGGACCTACCTCATCACCCAAATCCATAGTTTACATTTGGGTTCATTCTTGGTGTATACATTGTACAAATGTATAAAGACATGTATCCATTATTGTAGTATCATACATCACTGTCCTAAAAAAAATCCTGTGCCTATTCATTCATCCCTCCCTATTAACCCGTGTTAACCACTGATCAGTTTACTGCCTCCACAGTTTTGCCTTTTCAAAACGTCATATAGTTGGACTCATACACTATATAGCCTTTTCATATTGGCTTCTTTCACTTAATAATAGACATTTCAGTTTCCCCCATGTCTTTTCATGTCTTGATAGCTCTTTTTTTTCAATGCTGAATAATGTTCCATTATCTTGATGTACCACAATTTATCTATTTACCTTTTAAAGAATATCTTGTTTGCTTCCAAGTTTTGGCAATTATGAATAAAGCTACTAGAAACATACATGTGCAGGTTTTTGTGTGGAAATGTTTTCAGCCCTTTGGGTAAATACAAAGAATTACAATAGCTGGATGGTACAGTAAGAATATGTTTGCAACTGTCTTCCAAAATGGATGTACTATTTTACATTCCCACCAGCAGTAAATGAGAGTTCCTGTTGCTCCACAACCTCACCAACGTTTGTGTTGTCGATGTTCTGGATTTTGGCTATTCTTATAATAGATGTGTAGTGAGATCTCATTATTCTTTCAATTTGCATTTCTCTAATGATATATGATGTGGAACATATTTTCCTATGCTTATTGGCTAACTGTATATCCTCTCTGGGGAAATGTTTGTTAAGGTCTTTGGCCCATTTTTTAATAGAGTTGTTTGTTTTCTTACTGTTGAGTTTCTATGCTTTGGATAATAATCCTTTATCAGACATTTCTTTTTTTTTTTTTTTAAGATTTTATTTATTTATTTGAGAGAGAGAATGAGAGACAGAGAGCATGAGAGGGAGGAGGGTCAGAGGGAGAAGCAGACTCCCCGCCGAGCAGGGAGCCCGATGCGGGACTCGATCCCAGGACTCCAGGATCACGACCTGAGCCGAAGGCAGTCGCCCAACCAACTGAGCCACCCAGGCGCCCTATCAGACATTTCATTTGCAAATATTTTCTCCCAGTTTGTGGTTAGTCCTCTTATTCTCTTGGCAGTGTCTTTTGTAGAACAACATTTTCAATTTTAATGAAGTCCAAACCTTCTTTCATGGATCATGTCTTGGGTGTTGTATTTTTTTGATATTACTGCCTGATCTTTTTTTTTTCTTTTTTTTTATTATGTTAAGTTAGCCACCAGACAGTACATCATTAGTTTTTGATGTAGTGTTCAATGATTCATTAGTTGCCTATAACAACCAGTGCTCATCACAACACACGCCCTCCTTAATATGCATCACCCAGCTACTCCATCCCCTCACCCCCACCCTCTGAAACCCTCAGTTTGTTTCTCGGAGTCCATAGTCTCTCATGGTTCGTCTCCCTCTCTGATTTCCCACCCTTCAGTTTTCACTTCCTTCCCCTATTCTCTTCCATTCTATTCCTTATGTTCCACGTATGAGTGACACTGTATGATGATTGTCTTTCTCCACTTGACTTATTTCACTTAGCATAATCCCCTCCAGTTCCATCCATATCAATGCAAATACTGGGTATTCATCTTTTCTGATGGCTGAGTAATATTCCATTGTATATATGAACCACATCTTCTTTATCCATCCATCTGTTGAAGGGCATCTCAGCTCCTTCCACAGTTTGGCTATCATGGACATTGCTGCTATAAACATTGGGGTGCATGTGGCCCTTCTTTTAACTACATCTGTATCTTTGGGGTAATACCTAGTAGTGCAATTGCTGGGCTCTATTTTTAACTTTTTAAAAGATTTTTATTTATTTATTTGAGAGAGAGATCATGAGCAGTGTGGAGGCTAGGGGGAGAAGCAGACTCCCTGCTGAGCAAGGAGCCTGATGCAGGGCTCAATCCCAGGACCCTGGGATCATGAACTGAGCTGAAAGCAGACACTTAACCAACTAAGCCACCCAAGTACCCCTATTTTTAACTTTGCGAGGAACCTCCATACTGTTTTCCAAAGTGTACCAAAGTGTTCCAAACTGTACCAGCTTGCATTCCCACCAAGAGTGTCAGAGCCTTCACCTTTCTCCACATCCTTGCCAACATTCCTTGTTTCCTGCCTTGTTAATTTTGGCGTTCTAACTGGTGTAAGATGGTATCTCAATGTGGTATTGATTTGAATTTCCCTTATGGCTAAAGATGTTGAACATTTTTTCATGTGTCTGTTAGCCATTTTTATGTCTTCTTTGGAGAAGTGTCTGTTCATGTCTTCTGCCTATTTGTTGACTGGATTTTGGGGTTTTGGGGTGTTGAGTTTGGGAAGTTCTTTATAGATCTTGGATACCAGCATTTTATCTGAAATGTCATTTGTAAATATCTTCTGCCATTCTATGAATTGCCTCTTGGTTTCTTGACTGTTTCCTTTGCTGTGTAGAAGAATTTTATCTTGATGAAGTCCCAAAAGTTCATTTTTGTTTTGTTTCACTTGCTTTTGGAGATGTGTCTTGAATGAAGATGCTGTGGCCGATGCTGAATAGGTTACTGCCTATGTTCTTCTTTAGGATTTTGATGGATTCCTGTCTCACATTTAGGTCTTTGCTCCATTTTGAGTTTATCTTTGTGTATGGTATAAGAGAATGGTCCAGTTCCATTCTTCTAAATATATCTGTCCAATTTTCCCAGCACCATTTATTGAAGAGACTTTCTTTTTTCCATCGCATATTTTTTCCTGATTTGACAAAGATTAGTTGACCATAGAGTTGAAGGTTAATTTCTGGAGACTCTATTCTATTCCATTGATCTATGTGTCTGTTTTCATGCCAATACTATGCTGTCTTGGTGATCACAGCTTTGTAATATAGCTTGAAGTTAGGCATTGGGATGCCCCCAGCTTTGTTTTTCTTTTTCAACATTCCCTTGGTGATTCAGGGTATTTTCTGGTTCCATACAAATTTTAGGATTGTTTGTTCCAGCTCTGTGAAAAATACCAATGATATTTCAATAGGGATGGCAATGAAAGTGAAGATTGCTCTCTGCAGCATAGACATTTTCACAATGTTTATTCTTCCAATCCATGAGCGTGGAATGTTTTTCCATCTTTTTGTGTCTTCCTCAATTTCTTTCATAAGTGTTCTGTAGTTTTTAAAGCACACATCCTTTACCTCTTTGGTTAGGTTTATTCCTAGGTATCTTATGGGTTTTGGTGCTATTGTAAATGGAATCAATTCCTTAATTTCTCTTTCTCCAGTTACATTGTTAGTGTATAGAAAAGCAACTGATTTCTGTGCCTTGATTTTGTAGCCTGCCACATTGCTGAATTGCTGTATGAGGTCTAGTAATTTGTGGGTGAAGTCTTTGGAGTTTTCCACATAAAGTATCATGTCATCTGCAAAGAGAGAGAGTTAGACTTCTTCTTCCCCAATTTGAATGCCCTTTTTTTTCTTTTTGTTGTCTGATTGCTGAGGCTAGGACTTCTAATATTATGTTGAACAATAGTGGTGAGACTTGGCATCCCTGTCGTGTTCCTGACCTTAAGGTAAAAGCTCTCACTTTTTCCCCATTGACAATGATATTCACTTGGGCTTTTCATAGATGGCCTTTATGATATTGAGGAATGTTCCCTCTAGCCCTACACTCTGAAGAGTTTGAATCAGGAAAGGATGCTCTATTTCGTCAAATGTTATTTCTGCATCAACTGACAGGATCATATGGTTCTTGTCTTTTCTTTTATTAAGTGCTCTCTCACGTTGATTGATTTGCAAATGTTGAACCACCCTTGCATCCCAGGAATAAATCCCACCTGGTTGTGGTGGATAATCCTTTTAATGTACTGTTGGATCCTATTAGCCAGGATCTTTATTGGCTATGAGTATTTTTGGTATCCACGTTCATCAGGGATATTGGTCTGTAATTCTCCTTTTTAATGGGGTCTTTGCCTGATTTGGGGATCAGGGTAATGCTGGCCTGATAGAATGAGTTTGGAAGTTTTCCTTCTGTTTCTATTTTTTGAAACAGTTTCAGTAGACTAGGTATTATTTTTTCTTTAAATGTTTGGTAGAATTCCCCTGGGAAGCCATCTGGCCCTGGACTTTTGTTTTTTGGGAGGTTTTTCATTACTGCTTCAATTTCGTTACTGGTTATTGGTCTATTCAGGTTGTCAATTTCTTCCTGTTTCAGTCTTGGTAGTTTATAAGTTTCCAGGAAGGCATCCATTTCTTCCAGGTTGCTTAATTTGTTGGCATATAGTTGCTGGTAATAATTTCTAATAATTGTTTGTATTTCCTTGATTTTAGTCATGATCTCTCCCCTTTCATTCATGATTTTATTATTTAAGATTTATTTATTTATTTGAGAGAGAGAGAGAGCAAGAGCGGGGGTGGGCGAGGGCAGAGGGAGAGAGAATCTCACACAAACTCCCCACTGACCACAGAGCCTGAGGTGGGACTTTATCCATGACCCTGACTGAGATCATGACCTGAGCCGAACACAAGGGTCAGACGGTCAACTGACTGAGCCACCCAGATGCCCTTAGAGTCACTTTTTAACAGTTATCCAAAATAAATTTGAGTAGCAGAGTGGTCATGAATGTTTCTGCATAGCATGTTACCCTGAAAACAAATGGCTTGGTATAATGTCTTTATTAGCAAGTGGAATTGATTGGTGATGAGTTGTGCTAATTGCTGTTGATCTCAACAGTCTTGAGTCGGCTGTGTGTCAGTTGGGGAATATCTACTGGTCACTCCAGGGCATTCTAATATAATTAGGGCTTGGCTAGCTAGCTGTGGCTGATCCAGTGTGGCCTTGGCTGGGTTTTGCTCCACATGTCCTCATTTCCTCTGGCATTCACTTTTGGAGGCAGAGTTCTAAGACAGAGCAGGAGAAATGCACCAAGGCTCTAAGGTCCACTGTCACTCCCATCATATCCTGCTAGCTACAGCAAATAAAAAATCCTAATCCAGCCCAGATCAAAGGTGGAAGAATGGTTTCCATCACCTGATGGAAGGTGCTGCCCACATTGCCAAAGACATGGCCACAGAGAAAAACAGGGATGTGGGACCCTCTCTGCCAACAGTCTACCACTGGTGTAAATTTCAATTTGAAAGGCTTCATTTCCACTTCCACCTTCAGCAGTGCATTGATCTTTGAGAAGACAGTAAGACTGAATTATGTGTCTACTGCACAGTTGTGGAAATTTACATCAGAACGTCAGGCTTTCCTCCAAAGGTAAATATTTACTCCTCACCCCTTGCCTGCAAATCACCATTCTTAGTCCAAGAAATATCAAAGAAATAAAACTTTTTATTTCCAGATATCTCAGAGAGACCAGGGACCTCGTTTCTAACGCACTGTTTGATGGAGCTAAGAATGGTTGTATCACTGATGCCATCTTCAGGGCATCCTTAATATAGATACATTTTTCCTATTCATTGACCTTCCCATTGACATATTGATAATGGTTTTCATTCTGGCACTCGTTTTTTATGGGGAGAATTCTGCTGGAAGGAGGTGACATTTGAAATGCAATGAGGACGAGAGAAACATAGGAATATTTTTCTTCATTTTTCCACTTTTATTTTTTAATTTAAATGCAATTAGCCAAAACATGGTACATCATTAGTTACAGATGTAGAGTTCAATAATTCATCAATTGCATATAACACCCACTGCTCCTCATATCACGTGTCCTCCTTAATGTCCATAATCCAATTACCCCATTCCCCCACCCTTCATTTTTCCAGTTTTATTGAAATATAGTTGACATATAAAATTCTTGAAGTTTAAGCATACAATTTGGTGATTTTATATACATGTACATTGTAAAATGATCACCAGGATAACTAGCTGAATACATCCATCACTTCAAAAAATTATGATTTCTTTTTGTTGTAAGAACATTTACTATGTACTCTGCTAGCAACACTCAAGTATTCAAGACAATATAATTAACCATATAGACCATGCTGTACATTACATTCCCAGAACTCATTCATCTTATTTATTTTATTTTTATTTAAATCCTATTAGCCAACATATAGTACCTCATTACTTTCAGATATAGTGTTCAATGATTCATCAATTGCATATAACACCCAGTGCTCATCACATCACTTGCCCTCCTTAATGCCCATCACCCTGCTACCCCATCCCCTCACCCACCTCCCCTTCCACAACCCTCAGTTTGTTCCCGAGACACAAGAGTCTCTCAAGATTTGTCTCCCTCTCTGATTTATTCCCATTCAATCTTCCCTCCCTTCCTATGATCCTCTGCACCACTTCTTATATACCACATATGAGTAAAATCATACTCATTCATCTTATAACTCAAGTTTTGTAGGCTTTCACCAGCATCTTCTCATTTCCACAAACTCCAGCCATAGGCAAACATCAACCTACTCTTTGTTTCTATGAGTTCAGATTTTTGTATTTCACATATAAGTGAGATCATCAGCATTGGTCATTCTCTGTCTGATTATTTCACTTAGCACAATGTCCTCGGGGGCCATCCATGTTTTAGCAAAGGAATAGATATCTTCTTTTTTTATTGCTGAATTCCACTGTATAAATATGCCATCATCATTAATTCATCTGTTGATGGATACTCGGCTGTTTCCATGTCTTGGCTATTGTAAACAATGCTGCAATGAATGTAAGGGTACAGATATCTGAGATATTCACAAATTAAGAATTAAACCACACACACATCAACAGCTGGTTGGTGAAAGAAGAAACCAAATAGGAAATATAAAATTTTCAATCAAATGAAAATGGAAACACGGCTTATCAAAACTTATGGGATGTTACAAAAACAACTCAAAGAGGGAAGTTTATAGCTATAAATGTCTACATTAAGAAAAATAAAGGTGCTTAAGAAGTAACTTAACTGTATGATTCAAAACCTAGAAAAAGAAGAACAAACTAAGTCCCCAGCAGCAGAGGAAAAGATATAACAAATAGAGTGTACAGAAATGATATATAGACCAGAAAACCCATAGAAAAGATCAACAAACCTAGGAGCTAATTTTTGAAAACCTAAGCAAAATTGACAAACCATTTGTTAGAGCAAAGAAAAGGGGGGGGGGGCGGGAAATGGCAAATAAATAAAATCAGCAGCAAAACATCATAAGAAATATAAAGAAATTGATGACAGAATGAAAACACTAAATGCTCACTCACTCACACTATAACATTCATGACAACATTTTTAAAGAAAGAGATATTAAGTTTATGGCAATGGAAGGAGTAATATGTGTAGACAGCACTGAAAATTTTCAAATAGAACAGCTAAATTATCTAATTGAATAATATAAAATCTGCCACTACATTCTGTTTTTTTAAATTTTATTATGTTATGTTAGTCACCATACAATACATCATTAGTTTTTGATGTAGTGATCCATGATCCATTGTTTTTGCATAACACCCAGTGTTCCATGCAGTATGTGCCCTCCTTAATACCCATCACCAGGCTAACCAATCCCCCCTCCCCTCTAAAACCCTTTTTGTTTCTCAGGTCCATAGTCTCTCATGGTTCATCTCTCCCTCCAATTCCCGCCCCCCATTTTTCCCTTCCTTCTCCTAATGTCCTCCATTTTATTCCTTATGTTCCACAAATAAGTGAAACCATATGATAATTGACTTTCTCTGCTTCACTTATTTCACTTAGCATAATCTCCTCCAGTCCCACCCATGTTGATGTAAAAGTTGGGTATTCATCTATTCTGATGGCTGAGTAAAATTCCATTATACATAAGGACCACATCTTCCTTATCCATTCATCTGTTGAAGGGCTTCTCAGCTCTTTCCACAGTTTGACTATTGAGGACATTGCTGCTATGAACATTGGGGTGCATATGGCCATTCTTTTCCCTACATCTGTGTCTTTGGGGTAAATACCCAGTAGCGCAATTCCTGGGTCATACTGTAGCTCTATTTTTAAATTTTTGAGGAACCTCCACACTGTTTTCCAAAGTGGCTGTACCAACTTGCATTCCCACCAACAGTGTAAGAGGGTTCCCCTTTCTCCACAACATCTCCAACATTTGTTGTTTCCTTCCCTGTCCATTTTTGCCATTCTAACTGGTGTAAGGTGGTATCTCAATGTGGTTTTGATTTGGATTTCCATGATGGCTATTGATGATGAACATTTTTTCATGTTTGATGTTAACCATTTGTATGTCTTCTTCAGAGAAGTGTCTTTTCATATCTTCTGCCCACTTTTTGACTTGATTATTTGTTTTGGGGGTGTTGAGTTTGAGAAGTTCTTTATAGATCTTGGATACCAGCCCTTTATCTGTAGTGTCATTTGCAAATATCTTCTCCCATTCTGTGGGTTGCCTCTTTGTTTTGTTGACTGTTTCCTTCGCTGTGCAGAAGCTTTTTATCTTGATGAAGTCCCAAAAGTTCATTTTTGCTTTTGTTTCACTAGCTTTTGGAGATGTATCTTAAAAGAAGTTGCTGTGGCTGATGTCAAAGAGGTTATTGCCTATATTCTCCTCTAGGATTTGGATGGATTCCTGTCTCACATTGAGGTCTTTCATTCACTTTGAGTTTATCTTTGTGAATGGTGTTAGAGAATGGTCAAGTTTCATTCTTCTGCATGTGGCTGTCCAATTTTCCCAGCACCATTTACTGAAAAGACTGTCTTCAACTATTATTTGACCATAGAGTTGAGGGTCCATATCTGGGCTCTCTATTCTGTTCCATTGCTCTATATGTCTGGTTTGTGCCAGTACCATGCTGTCTTGGTGATCACAGCTTTGTAATATAGCTCGGGCAACATGATGCCCCGAGCTTTGTTTATCTTTTTCAACATCTCCTTGGCGATTCGGGGTCTTTTCGAATTCCATACAAATTTTAGGATTGTTTGTTCCAGCACTTTGAAAAATGTCATTGGAATTTTGATCGGGATGGCACTGAAGGTATAGATTGCTCTGGGTAGCATAGACATTTCACAATGTTTATTCTTCCAATCCATGAGCATGGAATATTTTTCCATCTTTTTGTGTCTTCTTCAATTTCTTTCATGAGTGTTTTGTAGTTCCCAGAGTATAGATCCTTTGCTTAGGTTTATTCTAATGTATCTTATGATTTTTGGTGCTATTGTAAATGTAATCATTTCTCTAATTTCTCTTTCTACAGTTGCATTGTTAGTGTATAAGAAAGCAACTGATTTCTGTGCATTGATTTTGTATCCTGCCACATTACTGAATTGCTGGATGAGTTCTAGTAATTTGGGGGTGGAGTCTTTTGGGTTTTCCACATAAAGTATCATGTCGTCTGCAAAAAGAAAGAGTTTGACTTCTTCTTTGCCAATCTGAATACCTTTTATTTCTTTTTGTTGTCTGATTGCTGTTGCTAGGACTTCTAGTACTATTTTGAACAACAGTGGTGAGAGTGGGCACCCTTGACATGTTCCTGATCTTAAGGAAAAGGCTCTCAGCTTTTCCCCATTGAGGATGATATTCGCTGTGGGTTTTTCATAGATGGATTTTATGAACTTGAGGAATGTTCCCTCTATCTTTATACTCTGGAGAGTTTTAATCAGGAAAGGATGTTGTATTTTGTCAAATGCTTTTTCTGCATCAATTGAGAGGACCATATGGTTCTTCTCCCTCCTCTTATTAATGTGTTCTATCACACTGATTGATTTGTGAATATTGAACCACAATTGCATCCCGGGGATAAATCCCACTTGGTCATGATGGATGATCCTTTTAATGTATTGTTGGATCCTATTAGCTAGGATTTTGTTGAGGATTTTGGAATCCATATTAATCAAGGATATCGGTCTGAAATTCTCCTTTTTGATGGGGTCTTTGCCTGGTTTGGGGATTAAGGTAATCCTGGCCTCATAGAATGAGTTTGGAAGTTTTCCTTCTGTTTCTATTTTTTGAAAGAGCTTCAGTAGAATAGGTATTATTTCTTCTTTGAATGTTTGGTAGAATTCCCCAGGGAATCCATCAGGCCCTGGACTCTTGTTTTTTGGGAGGATTTTGATCACTGCTTCAATCTCGTTACTGGTTATTGACCTATTCAGGTTGTCGATTTCTTCCTGTTTCAGTCTTGGCAGCTTATAGGTTTCCAGGAAGGCATCCATTACATCCAGATTGCTCAGTTTATTGGCATATAGTTATTGATAATAATTTCTAGTAATTGTTTCTATTTCCTTGGTGTTAGTCGTGATATCTCCCCTTTCATTCATAATTTTATTAATTTGGGTCCTTTCTCTTTTCTTTTGGATAAGTCTGGCCAGTGGTTTATCGATCTTATTAATTCTTTCAAAGAACCAACTTCTAGTTTCATTGATCTGATCTACTGTGTTTCTGGTTTCTAATTCATTGATTTGTGCTCTAATATTAATTATTTCTCTTCTAATGCGTGGCTTAGGCATCGTTGGTTGCTTTTTCTCTAGTTCTTTAAGGTGTAGAGTTAGTTGGTGAATTCGGGATTTTTCTATTTTTTTGAGTGAGGCTTGGATGGCTATGTATTTCCCCCTTAGGACCGCCTTTGCAGTATCCCATAGGTTTTGGACCGATGTGTTTTCATTCTCATTGATTTCCATGAATTGTTTAAGTTCTTCTTTGATTTCCTGGTTGACCCAAACATTCTTGAGCAGAGTGGTCTTTAGCTTCCAAGTGTTTGAATTTCTGCCAAATTTTTTCCTGTGATTGAGTTCCAGTTTTAGAGCATTGTGGCCTGAGAATATGCAGGGAATAATCTCATTCTTTTGGTATCGGTTGAGACCTGATTTGTGACCCAGTATATGGTCAATTCTGGAGAAAGTTCCATGTGTGCTCGAGAAGAATGAGTATTCTGTTGTTTTAGGGTGGAATGTTCTGTAAATATCTATGAGGTCCATCTGGTCCAATGTATCATTCAAAGCTCTTGTTTCCTTGTTGATTTTCTGCTTGGATGACCTGTCCATTGCTGAGAGTGGAGTATTGAGGTCTCCTACAATTAAC
>NW_023270855.1:48262503-48329223 GCF_011800145.1 Mirounga leonina | reverse complement strand
AATTTGTCTGATATAAGAATTGCTACCCCAGCTTTCTTTTGAGGTCCGCTGTCATGGAAGATGGATCTCCATCCCTTCACTTTCAGTCTGGATGTGTCTTTAACTTCAAAATGAGTCTCTTGTAGGCAGCATGGATGGGTCCTGTCTTTTTATCCAATCTGTAAACCTCTGCCATTTTATGGGAGCATTTAGGCCGTTCATGTTGAGAGTGATTATTGAAAGATATGAATTAATTGTCATCATGTTGCCTATGAAGACGTTGTTTTTATAGATTGTCCCTGTAAATTTCTGTTGTAGATCACTCTTGGGGGCTTTCTCCTTTTATAGAACCCCTCTTAATATTTCTTGCAGGGCCGGCTTAGTGGTCACATATTCTTTCAGTTTCTGCTGGTCTTAGAAGCTCTGTATCTCTCCATCCATTCTAATTGAAAGCCTTGCCAGATAAAGTATTCTTGGCTGCATGTTCTTCTCGTTTAGTACCCTGAATATGTCTTGCCAGGCTTTTCTGGCTTGCCAGGTCTCTGTGGCTAGGTCTGACGTTATTCTGACATTCCTCCCTCTGTAGTAAGGAATCTTTTCCCCCTAACTGCCCTTAAGATGGCTTCCTTGCTTCTAAGATTTGTGAGTTTTACTATTACATGCCAGGGTGTTGGCCTGTTTTCCTTGATCTTGGGAGGGGTCCTCTCTGCCTCTAGGACGCAAATGTTTGTTTCATTCCCCAGATTAGGGAAGTTCTCAGCCAAGATTTGCTCAAATACATCTTCTAGTCCTCTCTCTCTACTCCCTCTGGGATTCCAATGATTCTGACATTGGAACGCTTCATGGTGTCACTTATTTCTCTGATTCTATTTTCATGGATTTTGAGTTGTTTTTCCCTGGCCTCCTCTTCTCCCATTTTATCTATTATATTGTCTTCCAGGTCGCTTATTCGTTCTTCTGCCTCACTTACCCTAGCTGTTAGATTATCTAGATGGGATTGGATCTCACTGATAGCATTTTTAAATTCTGCCAATTCAGCTTTCATTTCTGCCCTTAGAGACTCTATGTTGCCATTAATTGATTTCTCCATTCTAGTCATTGTCTTCACAACTGCTAGCCTGAATTCCATCTCAGACACCTTGGTTATATCTGCATCCATTTGTAAATCTGCAGCATAAGTCATAATCTCTGAGTCTTTTCTATTTTGGGAGTTCCTCCTCCTAGTCATTCTGTTGAGGGGTGGTTGAGGGAATGTATAGAGTCCAAATTATTGACCGGAACCCAAGCAAGATACACCTGTTTTCTTGAGACCTTAGGGTTGCTGGTCTCTTGTTTTCCCAGCCTGTCTTCTGGGGGAGGGGCCTGCCACGCTGTTACTCAGGAAACCCTGTTTGGGCGGAGTTGCCCTGCGCCCCTGTGGTGGGGGATGGGCTCAGTGGGAATCAGTCTTAGGGGCTTTTGTTCTCTGGCGCCTTTCCCTGGCCGCTTTCCACGTCTCTTCCGCGAGTCAGAGCAGAAGAGACCGTTTCCAACCCTCTGCCTCAGAGCAGAGAGACCTCAGTCTGTTCTTCAGTGAGCTCTCCAGGCCACACCGTCTCCGTTTCTGTCCGTGCTGCTATAAACTGCAGCGTCCTGGGTTGTGCGCCTCTCCGCAGCGCTCCCAGTCCTGCCTCCAGGTCGGGGCACGTCTCTGCCCTTTGTGCTTCTAAAACTGCCAGCCACTCCCAGTTTGCACGTGCGACCCTGCCACTCTGGGTTTCCACCCTGGGAGCTGCCCTAAAGTCCTTACCCTGCCGCCTGGGGTCTGCAAGTCTGTGCCCAGTCCCCAGTGAGTGAGGCTGTCGCTCACCGGAGTGTAGGATCTGATCAGAGTGGTCTGGTAGATATCCAGCTCAATTACGGGGACCAGTTGAAATAGGGTCCCCTACTCCTCCGCCATCTTTCCTTCCCCCTCCCATTCATACAGCTTCTGATCTATTATGTTACTTAATGTTCTGTGCCTCAGCTTCCACATTTGTAAAACTAGGAGAATAGTAGTACCCACTTCAGAAACTAAACATGAGGATTAAATTAAGGGAGATGATGCTAGGGAGGGTTTTTTATTGTCTCTATCGCCTAGTGAGCACCTACACCTGTTCATTATTATCACTGCGTTATTGCAACCACATATTCGTTTGTGAAATAAAAATATAAAAAATACTATATAAAAATATAGTAATGAGGGGCGCCTGGGTGGCTCAGTCATTAAGCATCTGACTTCAGCTCAGGTCATGATCCCAGGGTTCTGGGATCAAGCCCCACATCTGGCTCCCTGCTCGGCAGGGGGCCTGTTTCTCCCTCTCCCACTCCCCCTGCTTGTGTTCGCTCTCTTGCTATGCCTCTCTCTGTCAAATAAATAAATAGAAATCTTTAAAAATATATATAGTAATGATGTTATAATAAGCTAAGGCATAAAAAACACAGCACAAGTGTTTGACACATGGAGGTCCTCAAGACATTTTAGCTAATTTAACAAATGCATCATTCTCATTTATTGTGTATTTGCAAGTTTCCAGTCCCTATTCCAGATTTATATTTGTGTTAACATGTGAAACAATTGTGATCTATTTTTTTTCTAAGTAGGCTCCATGCCCAGCATGGGAACCAACAGAGGGCTTGAATTCATGACCCCGCCCCCCAGATGGAGACCTGAACTGAGATCAAGAGTCGGATGTTTAACTGACTGAGCCACCCAGGTGGCCCTGTGATCTATTTTCTAAGTGATGTAACTGCACATATGAACACTGCTGGGGGTTTTTTCTCTTGTGCCCACTTTTTTTCTTTTTGCTAATTTTTATTTTTGAATAATGTTACATTTACAGAAAAGTTACAAAAATAGTTCAGAGTTCCCATGGTAATGAAAACATTTTGGAATGAGATAGAAGCAATGATTGCTAAACACACCAAATGTACTTTCATGCCACTGAATGTTACTTTAAAATGGCTCCTGGGTTTTACATATGTGTTTTGTATCAACTGCATTACTAAAATCATATGCAGTTCAGAGGTTTTCAGCTGCCAATTCACTACCTGCAGCCAATCCATTATCTTCAAACAGTGAAAAATAGTTGTGTTTTCCATACTTAAAGTCCCTTATGTCTTTTTCTCCTTGAATTGCTTTAGTTGTAATTTCCAAGGTGTTGATAAACAACAGCCGAAATAGTAGACTTTCTTTTTTCATCTTTCAAATTGTCATAAATTTTTTTTCTTCTAAGATTTTATTTAAATTCAAGATAGTTAATATATAGTGTAGTTTTGGTTTCAGGAGTAGAATTAAGTGATTCATCACTTACATATAACACCCAGTGCTCATTCCATCAAGTGCCCTCCTTAATGCCCATCACTCATCTAGCCCATACCCCACCCACCTCCCTCCGGCAACCCTCAATTTGTTCTGTATAGTTAAGAGTCTCTCATGGCTTGCCTTCCTCTCCATTTTCATCTTATTTATTTTTCCTTCCTTTCCCCCATATTCATCACTGTTTTGTTTCTTAAATTCCACATATGAGTGAAATCATGATATTTGTCTTTGTCTGACTGACTTATTTTGCTTAGCATAATACCCTCTAGTTCCATCCATGTTGTTGCAAATGTCAAGATTTCATTCTTTTTTACTTTTTATATTCTAATTTTCTGCATGCACATTTTATCATTAAGAATTTTTTTCAGCTTATGGCCCAGTTATTGATCTTTTCTTCTCTTATTTCTCTTCTCTTCTCTTATTTCTAGACTTTTTATTCAGAGAGAACTACTTTCAAAGATTATATATCTTCATATATAAATTTATATCATCTATGTTTTTTGTTTATTTTATTCTGATAGATTGTATGGTCTCTTGCTCCACACCTAACATTAAACATTGAAATTTATTAGGGAATGTAGGTACCTGGCTCGCTTAGTCACTAGAGCATGCGACTCTTGATCTTGGGGGCATGCAAGCCTCATGTTGGGTGTAGAGCTTACTTAAAAAAAAAAAAAAAGCAAATATTAGAATCACTAAATTGTACATCTAAAACTAATATTACACTGTATGTTAAGTAACTGGAATTTAAAATAAAACTCTTTTTAAAAGAAATTTATTAGGGAATACGGAGATCAGATTTAACATTATTTTTTCTTGCCTTTTTTTTTAAAGATTTTATTTATTTGACAGAAAGAGACACAGTGAGAGAGGGAACACAAGTAGGGGGAGTGGGAGAGCGAGAAGCAGGCTTCCCCCTGAGCAGGGAGCCCGATGTGGGGCTTGATCCCAGGACCCTGGGATCATGACCTGAGCCGAAGGCAGACACTTAATGACTGAGTCACCCGAGTGCCCCTTTTTCTTAATTGTTAATCATGAAACACTTATGCCTTTAAAATACCCTCTAAGCTATCTAGGAATAAAAAATGTAAGTTAAGTTGATTAAAAATATTTTTATATATCCCAAATTATGGTGAACCTCTTATAAAATTACAAAACTCCAGGATTATACTTTTGAAAGAAATGAAGAACAACTCTTACTATAAACTTGAGCAGTATTGAATTTCATACCAATGCAAAAAGACCTAAAGATAAGTAGGTGTTGTAAATTGATATTATTTGGAGAAAGTATGTAAATATTATAGAAAAACTTAAAATTATTAATAAAATCCAAAAATAGTTTATAAATACAAAAAAATCAAAATCCTTCCTAATATAATAGCAATATCAGAGATATAATTTGGGAGAATATCATTGTTAATGACATTAAACCTAAAATACATTAAAATACTGTATAGAAATCCTGCCATCTGGGACACCATGAATGAACTTGGAGGCTGTTTTGCTAAGTGAAATAAGCCAGACACAGAAGTACAAATACTGCATGCTTCCACTTACATAAAGTATGTAAAATCATCAAAGTCACAGAAGCAGAGAATAGGATGTTGGTTGTCCGTGGCTGAGAAGAGAGGTAATAGGGAATTGTTGCTCAACGGGTATAAAGTTTCTGTTGTGCGGGTTGAATAATTTATAGAGATCGGGTGTATAACATACTAGGTATAGTTAATAATACAGGATAGTACACCTTAAAATATGTTAGGAGGATAAATTGTGAGTATTCTTACCACACACACACAAAAAAAAAACCACTCAGAAGGAAACTTTGGGAGGTGGCAGATATGTTTGTTACTTTGATTGTAGCAATGATACCACAGGTGAAGTCATATGCACAAACTTACCAACATGTATATATCAGATATGTGCAATTTTTTGTAATCAACTATATTTTGATAAGGCTAGAAATAAAAGATGAACTTATGTGAAGACAAACAATATTTAGAAAGTCTAGGACACTATAACCGACAGATGAATGGATAAAGAAGATGTGGTATACATATACAATGGAATATTGCTCAGCCATAAAACAAAGAATATAATCTTGCAATTTGCAACAATGTGGGTGGATCTAGAGGGTATTATGCTAGGTGAAATCAGTCAGTCAAAGAAAGACAAATGTTGTATGATTTCACTCAGATATGAACTTAAGAAACAATATAAGCAATCATAGGAGAGAAAAAAGAGAGAGAGAAACCAAGAAATAGACTCTTAACTCTAGAGAACAAACAGATGGATAGCAGAGGGGAGGTGGGCGGGGGTATGGGTGAAACAGGTGATGGGGATGAAAGAGGGCACTTGTGATGAGCACCAGGTGTTGTATGGAAGTGTTGAATCACTAAATTTTACAACCTGAAACAAATATTACACTGTGTGTGAACCAACTAGATTTTAACTAAAAACTAAAAACACACACAAACACACACACTAAAAAACAAAGAAAAAAAAAGACAAACAAAAAAGACTCTTAACTATAGAGGACAAACTGGTGGTTGGTGGGTGAGGGATGTGTGAAATAGGTAAAGGAGATTAGGGAGTACACTTACCATAATGAGAACTGAGACATGTATAGAATTGTTGAATCACTATGTTGTACACCTGAAACTAATCTAAACCTGTACTTTAACTATACTGGAATTTACAAAATAATTTTAAAAATTTATAAATAAATAAGTAAATAAGAAACTCTAGGACACTATATTTATAAATTCCATTTTTGCTGAATTTATATAGGGACACAGATAATATAAATGAAATATAAATGATAATTAAAAATAATAATATTGGTAATTTTTTTAGCAGAAGGAACACCCAAGGTCCAGACAAGCTAAGATATAGAAATTACAGAAAGGCAGTACAATGAAAGAACCTTTCAAAGATTAGAAGATCTGCCTGGCATTAGGGAATTCCCCATTCCCACAAGCACTGAGCAGAAAGTGCAACAGCAGACATCAGGGATAGGGACTATGTAGAGATGCAGACAAGCATAGAGCAGAGCTCCTCAAACTTGGATGTGCATCAGAGTCCCCAGGAGGCTCCACACCTAAAGCATCTGATTCATTAGGTCAGGTGGGCCTGAAAATGTGCCTGAAAATGTGCATTTCCAACAGGTTCCCAGGTGATGCTGATGACGTTAGTCAGGGACCACGATTTGAAAACCACTGACCTTAGAGACAATTTTTCCAGGTAGTGATGGTAACCACAATTTGTCAGCAAAGAAAGCCAATCATTAGTCAAATGAATGACTTCATGAATCCCCTGGGTTTGGATTAAGGAAATTTCTATCATTCTGGGGAATGCTTATTTGGAGTTAATCTTGTGTTGCTTTTCCCCTCCTTCTGGGCAAACCCAGTAGCCACATGGAAAGAGGAAACCAAACAGGAGTTGGGAATTTTCTCCTCTGGGGATTCACAGAGGACCTGGACCTGAAGGCTTTCTTCTTTGGGTTGTTTCTGTCCATGTATCTGGTCACATTCACTGGGAACCTGCTCATCATCCTGGCCATCTGCTCAGACTCCCACCTCCACACGCCCATGTACTTCTTCCTCTCCAACCTGTCCTTTGCTGATATCTGTTTCACCTCCACCACCATCCCCAAGATGCTCCAGAACATCCAGACTCACAGCAAAGCCATAACATATGAAGGATGTCTCAGTCAGATATTATTTTTCATTGTGTTTGGATGCCTGGACAATTTACTCCTGACCATGATGGCCTATGACCTCTTTGTGGCCATCTGTCAGCCCCTGCATTACTCGGTCATCATGAACCCCCAGCTCTGTGAGCTGCTGGCCCTGGGGTCCTGGTGCATCAGTGTCATGGGCTCCCTGTTGGAAACCTTGACCCTCTTGAGGCTGTCCTTCTGCACAGACATGGGAATCCCACACTTTTTTTGTGATCTTCCTGAAGTCCTGAAGCTTGCCTGTTCTGACACCCTCATTAATAACTTAGTGATGTATTTTGTGACTGTTGTCCCAGGTGTCTTTTCTTATTCTCAGATTTTCTCCTCCATCCTGAGAATTTCATCAGCCAGGGGCAAGTACAAAGCTTTTTCCAGGTGTGGGTCTCACCTCTTGGTGGTCTCCTTGTTCTATGGCACAGGGCTTGGGGTCGACCTCAGTTCTGCAGCAACTTCATCCACTAGGATGAGTCTCCTCCCCAATAAAGGTGGCCTCGGTGATGTACACCATTGTCACTCCCATGCTGAACCCCTTCATCTACAGCTTGAGGAACAAGGACATGAAGGGGGCCCTGGGCACGCTCCTCTGGAGGGTGGTGCCTCTCAGCGTTGGGACCATTACAGGATTCTCCTGAGTAGCTAGGCACACAATACTGAGGACCACAAATCTTAGTTTCCTTCATGCAATATTTTTATTTTTCCTAATTTTACATGTTTCCAAGCAAGAGTTGCCTTGGTTCTTCTCTGCCCTCTATTTTTCTTCATGTTCCATGGATTCCTTTTTTCATTTTGTAACTAGTCATTTTAACTTGATATTAAAAGAACCTGCTATTTTCTCAGTAATCTTCAGTGATGGTTTGGATTTCTTAAAAAATAAATCAAATCTCATGTGTTTAATGGATATCATCAAGGTGATAGGATGTGTGCCTAACTGGGAAATGTTGCCTTGCAAACTCATTTAGAGAGATGTTTTCTGAGGTTATGTGAATGGAATCAAGTCAAAGATTTGCCTCCAAAACTGAGAAAATAAATTCCTTGTTTAAGCCACCCAGTCTATGGCACTTTGTCATGGCAGCCCTAGCAAACTAAATACCCTGCTCCCACAAGGAGCTTTCTGCAGACACAGACCATTGATTATGGGCTAGAGGCAGAAATTCTGGTTTGAGACTGGGATCCCAGGCAAAGCTCCCCAGAGTCAAATGTGGAGTAGGATGTTTTATAAGCTTCTTGCCTTTGCATGGACTTTTCCAATCTCTGACACAAATGTTTCCATGGTGACTGCAAATAAGTTAAAGAATTCTTGGATCCCTTCTTCCAAGTTCTCTCAATTGTGTATGCCCAAGGGTTCTCTTAGGATCCTAAATGATGGGGGAGGAGGCATCCCCAAACATACCTGTACTTGAAGGTCCCTTCCCCCTTGAGAGAGGTAGGTGCTCAAGTGAAGTTAATTTGATTTAGAAAAAGCTAATGTTTATGGTGAGCTATTGTGAATTGTTTAAGACTGATGAATCACAGACCTGTACCTCTGAAACAATTAATACATAATAAGTTAAAAAAAAAAAAAAGAAGAAGAAGATAGTAGGAAAGGAAAAATGAAGGGGGGGAAATCGAAGGGGGCAATGAACCATGAAAGACTATGGACTCCAAGAAACAAACTGAGGCTTCTAGAGAGGAGGGGGGGTGGGGGGATGGTTTAGCCTGGTGACGGGTATTAAGGAGGGCACATATTGAATGGAGCACTGGGTGTTATACACAAACAATGAATCATGGAACACTACATCAAAAACTAATGATGTAATGTATGGTGATTAACATAATAAAATTTTTTAAAAATTTTTTAATAAAAAAAAAAAAGAAAAAGCTAATGTTGTGTTTCCTGGACAAAAGGGTTATAGAGTTGAGTTATACCCATGACATCTGGAATCATGTTACTCTCTATTTACTTGTGTTTTCCCCCAAGGTTTTATTAAGGTCTCATTTAATGTCCCACCTAGTTCATTAGGCTTGCCTGTGTAGTAAGGAGACACAGAGCTTCCTGGGGCCAGCATGAAGGTATCTGAGCCAACTGGTTTCAGCGGTCAAGAGTTGGGACTACAAGATGCAGCTACTCATCCCCATGGCAAGCTGCTTCCTCTATTCCCAGCCATGGGTGTACGAAGTAAAGGGTTAACTTGGAAGGCTAGGGGTACTCAAAGCCTGAATATTCCAGAGAAAGGACTTGCCCTTGACTGGCTCCTGAGAAATAATCCGAGTCCTTGGAATATCCTCCCCAATAAAAGTGTCTTTGTAACCTGGGGTCCTGAGCCATGCCAGGTCATCTAGGCTGACAATGTAATTTGTGGTGAATGACTGTTTTTGTTCACCTGGGGCCCTGGGCAATACTATATTCATTTGACTTCTGTGGGGGCTGAAGAATGAATAGTGAGGCACTCCATGCCTACAAGACAGACCCTCAATAAAAATCCTGGACACCAAGGCTCAGGTGAGCTTCCTTGGCTGGCAGTATTCATACGTGTTGTCACACATCATTGCTGAAAGAATTAAGGGCGTCCATGGGATTCCACAAAGAGGGGACAATTGGAAGCCCACATCTGGTGTCTTCTGGACCCTGCTCCAGGCAACTTTTGTCCTTGCAGATTTTAATCTGTATCCTTTCACTGCAGTAAGTCATAAATGTGAGCATTATGGCTTTTCCGGGTTCCACGAGTCCTTCTAGCAAATCACTGAAGGTCTTGGGGACCCCCAACACAGAGGTCATGAACATTGTTTTATTATAATAAATGGTGGTTTTCCTTTACCTCCTTCAATTCCACCGCTCTTTGAGAAAATAAATAACATGAGCTGACCCCTCAGCTTGTGGGACCTGAAGCTGCCCTTACCCTCCGTCCCAGTTTCCTCCCCGCCTTGCTCACTGCCCTCCACAAGTTCTCCCCATGCATTCAGAGAGAAATGGAGGCCTTCGACATCCTTTCGTTCCTGCTCCTTTATCTCGGTTTCCACCAAACAAGCCAGACAGAACATGTGTGTTCAGGGCACACTCATTCGGGCAGCAGGTCTTCCCTAGGAGCCCCCCACCCCAGCCCCATTCCCTCCTCTCTGGGAGGCAGAGCTGGGGGTCCCTCACATGGCACTCTCGTTGCCTCCCCGTCCCCTGGACGCCCCCTTCTCTTGTGCCATGAGTGACTTGTAGGGCTTCCCCAGGCTGGGGAGGGTGAGCTCGGCTTCCTGCAGCTCCAGCTCCCGCTGAGACAAATGCTCAATGACGGCTGCTCCAATGGAGTCCCCCAGGACATTGGTCATTGTGCGAAGTCGGTCACTGGGGAAGGGTGGGGAGAGAGAAGCCACTGTTAGCTGAGGTTTGAAGGGTTCATGGAGGAGAGGGTGCAGCAGGGTGGGGGGTTCCTTGTGCCTGGGTGTTGGGACTCATGTTCTATCCACGAGCACATAACCTCAAGCAGGTGCCTCCCCTTTGATGTCCTCAGCTTCCCCTCCTAACAGATGCAGGTTGGATCAACTCTGATAGGCTCACATGTTATCTTAGCAATGCAATTCTTTCTTTTTAAGGATGTAAACATCTCATAGAGAAAATTAGGGGTTGTGGGTTGAACAGCATACAGGATGAGGAAGATAACCACCGTGAGTAAATCAGGCCAGACTGGAGACTGTCTAAAAGGGACTCAGGTCCACCTGACAGCTCCCAAATGGGGAGGAAAGTCCAGATTTTTTAAATGTAAACTTCCTGTTTTTCAAAGTTGAGAATTAAAAACATAAACCAACAACAACAAAAACTTGCAAGCTCTGTCCCACGGATCCGTCCCACGGATCGCCAGCTCTGTCCCACAGATCGCTTTTTTGTGACTTCTCCATAAAGCAGGTACAACAGCTGTTCAGGCTCATATGTAAAGCCCCCCTTGCTCATCTCCTCCCCATCCTACTTCCCAAGGTTAACTCTATGGAATTTGGGATCTACAGGCCATGGTTTGGAGTACTCTCCAAGGCTCACCTTGTACTCTAAAATTCTAGAACTCTGTGTCCTTGCTGGAATGAGGGCCCGCAGGCTGGGGGTCTCACAAGGAAAACAGGGGGTTTGAGGAAAGATAGCACCAGGGTCTGAAGAACACTCACAGGAACCAGTCCACAGCTATGATCAGCGTGATGTCTTCAGTGGGCAGGCCGACCGATGTGAGCACAATGACCATGGTGACCAGACCTGCCTGGGGGATCCCAGCAGCCCCAATGCTGGCTGCTGTCGCCGTGATACTGTACATGGACAAAGAACACAGGGAGGCAGGAAGTGGGAAGGAGAAGATGAGGAAGAGAGTGAGAAAGGGCACAAAAGAAGGGAAGAGGTGGTTCCCTGGGACATCTTAAATTAAGTGCCTGAAAATAAAAAGCAGCCTTCAATAAATGTATTCTTTCAACCCATATTTATTGAGCATCTACTACATGCTAGACACCTAGCAGAAACTCCCTTAGAAGAAAACCCTGCCCAAACAGAGCTTACATTCTAGTAGGGGAGGCAGAGAATAAGGAAGATGAGGACTTAAAACATATACTAAGGCAGATGGTCCAACAGAGAAATGGTTCGGCCTGTGAAAGTCCAAACCATGCAATTTTAAATAAAATATTCAGGGAACACTCCCCTGCGCAGGTGACACTGGAGCAAAGACCTGAAGGAGGTGATATTTGCTGTTATATTTATAATGACCACATTGGAACCTCTGGGTGATGAGACCCAGGGATCCATCCTTCTCGTAAGAGCCTCAGGTTCTTAGGACGCACCAGCCATACTTTGGAAAACACGGGGCAAAGGGATCTCCCACCATAGCATGTGAGAGAAGATGGGACTGAAACATCTGGCAGCTCCCAATAGCCTCAGGTTGCAAAGTCTTACCTTTAGCCTCATTTGGCATGGGAGGCTGGGCTCTTCCCACATCCTCCCTCCAACATTCAAAGCCTCCCTTGACCTCAAGCTGAGGCTTCCTCCACCCCTAGCCAAGCTAATGACTTCTTAGGTCTCACCTGCTGGCAGATCCCCCCCCAAGACCATCTCACCTGATGGTCGTTATCTGGCCCAGGTTAAGCTCATAGTTGTTGACTTGGGCGATGAAGATGGCAGCCAGGGCCTCATACAGGGCAGTCCCATCCATGTTGACGGTGGCCCCCACGGGCAGCACGAACCTGGTGATGCGTCGGTCCACACCCAGGCCCTCCTCCAAGCAGCGGAAGGTGATGGGTAGTGTTGCAGAGCTAGGGGAGAGAGCCCTGGAGGCTGAGAACAGGGGGTGGCAGGGTGGGGCTGGAGCAGCCATGGACCGAAGGAGGGATTCTGCTGAGAACACTGGGAGACCAGGTGGGAGCCAGAGCAAGGGAGGATGGTGGGTGTATAACATTTCAGAGGATGGTAACTGCACAGGGAAGAAGGGCTTCTCATGATGCAAGAAGCACACAGCAATGGTGGTCCCCCAGGTTGAAGGTCTCTTTGACCCACTTAAAGCCAATAGTTTAAGGCTAATTACTAGACACTTGTTCATGCCACTAATGACCCTTCCACTCCTAGAAAGGAAGGGACTAGGGGGTCTGCTGACCTCCCACAACCCTCAGGGTTAAGAGAGAAGTATTACATGGACCCCTAATCCCCATTTCTGTAGCTCAGGGAGCAACCTCAGCTACACTAACCCTCCTGGTCTCTCCCCCCACCACTCCCCAGCAGGGGAAGAGCAACCTGATTGGTGAGTTTAGTTGAAGGAGTGGACATCTCACTTGGAGTTGGCCTGTCCACGAAACATGTGCTCTGCCTGGTCAGCTTGATGTCATGCAGTGAGAAGCCTGGCCCCACAGAGAAGGCATCTGGGGATCCAGCCCTGTGGTGATCAGGTGAGTTTCATTCCTGGCTACAATGGCACCAATCCTATTGGCCAAAGACCCAAAGGCACATTCTCCAGGCAGCATTATGAGCAATAACAATAATATTATTCTTCCGTCCAGTTGGCTCTTGTGATACTTCTCAAACTTTTGAATTTGGATGATGGGGAAAAGGGAAGCTCTTTATTAACCCCATAAAACCACACCAAAAAAAAAGGAGAAAAAAGCCAAGTGAGCTCCCAGAGACCATCTCAAGGGGAAATGAGACTCTGAGCTAGAAAATGAGAGAATATGGGGCATGTTGGAACCTTAGTCCCAACCTCAAAATTGGCAGCTGGTTCTCCTCCATATAAAACAGAGAGAAAGAAAATGTGGAAAACAGGTCAGGAGAGCCAGCCCGGGACAAAGATCGGCACCCAGGTGTCAACTGACCTACAGACCTTCATTACCACTGACATTACCGCACAGCTCAGACAAGGTTCAGTAGGGGGAGGAGGGGCAGGACTCCTAGGAGAGCTTGTGAACCACAGTGAACCTCAGAAAAGTACCGGGGATGAGGGATGAAGCCATACCTGGAAGACGTGCCCATAGCAGTGATGAGGGCCTGCAGCATACCCCCGATGAAGGGGAAGGGGTTCCGGTGGGTGATGAGGAAGTAGATGAGGGGCAGGACACCACCAGCATGGAGGAACAAGCCCACAATGACGGTCAGGGTGTACATGCCCAGCTGACCCCCCAGGACGGCCATGTCCTCCATCTCTAGGATCTTCCCAGCGATCAGGAACAGGATGCCCACAGGTGCGTACCTAGGCCAAGCCAGACACCTGTCAGAGCTCCCTCATGACTTTCCCTAAAGCTCAGAGCTGGCATTCCCAAGATTTTACCCATATAAGCCCCTGGAGCCAGACAGCGCCCACCATACAGCACCCTACTCTGCCCCAACCTTCCCCACACACTGACAAACAGGAATGGACCCCACAAACATATCCCACTGCCTCTTCCTGCTCACCCACAGTTCACACCCAGAACAGCAGGGAAAAGTTCCTATAACTCCAGGGCATACAATTTTATAAGGTCTCTCTTCCCTCCACTCCACCATTCAAGTCCCTCCCCAAATAGTCCCTGTCTTCGGGACTCTTTCCCTAGACATGGCCCAGACATTCCCTATCACTGGCCTTCAAACTTCCCTTATTCATCACCTCCAACTCTGTTTGCTCTAAATGTGTAACCTCGATGCCCCTATTCTCTTTCCTGTAAGTGCATATTCTCACTCACTCACCGGCCCTGAGCTATTTCACCTGAATTTCCCCCAGACAACCCAAACCACGCGTCTTATCAAATCATCTACTTATTTAACCACTTTCTTGAGCACTTACTCTCCTCCAGTCACACAGTCCCTGCCCCTGCGGTGCCTACATTCTAATGGGGGAAACACGCAGTATACATAGAAATGCCTAATTAAAAACTTTGGGTGGTGAGAGCTGCAAAACAGAGCCCCTGAGTGGGGCTGCATCAGCATGCATGGTCAGGGAGGGCCTCCCTGGAGACCTGACATTCACGCAGAGGCCTACATGATGAGAAGGGACACATCTATCTGAGGGGGAAGCATTGCAGGCACCATGCAAAGACCCTGAAATAAGCATGAGCTAGAAGTGCTGAAGGAGCATAGAGCAGACCAGTGTGGCTGCAGCGGTGAGTGAGAGGAGACAGAAGTGAGTTCATCAGGGGCTCACCTGTGCTCCCCACAAACCAGCGCATCTTAGTCTTGCAAGTTCCTGCCAGTGGTGCCTTCTTTCACCCATCACCAGGCTTCAGCTTTTACTCCTCTCTCTTTAGAAACTGAAGTCTACGCTTGGTTGTTCTTATGGTAGAGGCATTGGAGGAGGTAGGGACCTCTTGGGAAATTGGTACAATAGCTTGGGTCAGAAATGATGAGACCCACCCTGAGGTGGTGGGAAGGAGGATGTGGGGCACTTTTCTGGCCACATCTGTATTCCCCTGGGCTCAGCTGGGCTCAAGGTGAGACCCAATGGGAGGTTGCTGAGTTGTCTCCCAGTCTAGACCTACCTCTATGACTGCTCTGTGAACCCCCTCCCCAGCTCCCTCATCTTCATCCTTCCTCTTCATCCCCCACAAAATTCCTCAACCCTAGGTCAATTGCACGGGGCTTCTTTCCTTCTACACTCACCCAGCCAGCACACCTGGATAAACTCTGCCAATGACACCACTATAAATTTATGGTTTCCAATTCCATCGAGCTTCCTCTTGTCAGTCTTTTTGCCTATCCTTGATAAGCTCCCCCCTCACATTCCACTCAGCTGCTTTTCCAAGCTTTAAACTTGGCCTCTAACCCCCTACACAACTTTCTAATTATTGGGGATTATGGACAAAGTCTCCCCCAGTCTGGCACTAGACAGTCTTGTTAATATCTTGCACCACCACTCCCAACTTACCCTGTGCTCCCACCTCCCTGAACTCCCCACCATTCTACAGCCAACTCAGGCTCTTGCAGGATTTGCATATTCTCTTCCCCCTGCTTGAAGGGCCTCTCTCCTCTTTCCGTCCTATTGGGTTCCCACTTGCCTTTCAAGACCCAACTACGAGGTGACCTTTTCCATAACTCCCTCTTCACCTTCCCAGGCAGAGTTCACTGCATATCCCTCCCTTGGCTGCTCACTTCTCCAAGTTCCCAACTCTTTTTGAATGTCCCTTTGCTCTAGAACCTTCCACCTTGTATTGCATTTATCTAGTGTCTGTCTGTCTCCTCCAAGACTTCATAAGCTTCTTGGGGATAGGGATTGAATTCAGTGTATCCCTGTGTTCCAGACAAAGTTAGCCCAGAAAAATGTCTGCTGAATGAGTGAAGGAATTGGTAAAGGAATAGAGAATGGTAAAATGGATGCACACATGCATCAACTAAGGAATAACTAGTGAGTGGATAAACGAATAAGAAAATGAGCAAATGAGGGCGCCTGGGTGGCTCAGTTGGTTAAGCGACTGCCTTCGGCTCAGGTCATGATCCTGGAGTCCCTGGATCGAGTCCCGCATCGGGCTCCCTGCTCGGCAGGGAGTCTGCTTCTCCCTCTGACCCTCCTCCCTCTCATGCTCTCTGTCTCTCATTCTCTCTGTCTCAAATAAATAAAAAAAAAGAAAAGAAAATGAGCAAATGAGACACAAATGAATGGGTGGGTGAATGAATGAGTGTGTTAAGTGAATGAATGCAGGGAATACTGAGGGAGTGAATGGAATAACTAATGTGGAGATGAATGAGTGGGCCATTCACCATTAAGTGAATGAATGCAGGGAATACATGAGGGAGTGAATGGAATAACTAATGCGGAGATAAATGAGTGGGCCAAAGAATGAGCTTGAATGAATACATGGCGGGGTGAATAAATCAATCAGTCAATCAATCACTGGCTTCATTAATGCGTGGATGAGTCTGTGAATGAGTTTATGAGTGAATGTATGAATGAGCAAATTAACCAATACATAAATGAATGACTTTGGCCAAATGGTCCCAATGGCCCCTTGAGCAGCTGCCCCACAGCCTGACTTCCCAGTCCCGGCTCCACCCTTCCCATGTGCCGTCACCTGCCAGCCCTGTCAAAGCCCAGCACTTACCAGATAATGATGCCCACCATCCTCATAATAGCCTCATTGAGGCTGTCGAAGAAATCCCGCAGGACTCGGCCCTTGTGTTTCATACCACCGATGACCAGCCCAAAGGCCACAGAGAAGACCACAAGGCCCAAGGCATTGATGCCATTGGCTGAGCCAGGCACAGGCACAGTCTCCTCGAAGCTCAGCACCTCCTGCAGGGTGCCCAAGGCCCAGGTGACATTTTCCAGGAGGCTAGTTCCGTTGTCCATTGAGGATGGGGGAGGCATGGAGGTGCCCGGCTCAGATCCATTCTCTGTCCTCACTATGGTCCTGGTTACCAACCTCGTGCTATACTGCGTCTTGAACTGAAATATGGAGAGATCGGGACCAAAATCAATTCATCAGAATCTCCTGAAGAAGTTTATTTAGAACACCAACTCCTGGTTGCCACCCATGGAGAGTCTTATTCAGAGGACTTGACCAATGCATAGAAGAACGAGTGAAGGAATACATGAATGAAGGAGTGAGCAACTAATGCATGGCAGAATGAGTATAGATTCTGCATTTTTCAAAGCTCCCTGCTCAAACATATTTGGGGGCCTCTCTGTTCAACCATCTATGGTGAGATGCCCTGGTTCCTCCTTCAGCACCATCCTAGGCAGCTCTTGGCCTAAGTCGTTTTCTGTTATCCTCCCTTGATCATTCCACCAATGCGAGGTACATTCTTTCTCCCAGACTCTTCCAAAAACCCCTGCCCATTGCTCTGGCGGGCCCTTCTTCCCATCCCTCACCCCGGGACCACTCGCTTGGCAGCAAGTTCCCCCCACCCTCCAAACCTCCTTGACCACACTGTGCACTTCCCCTGACCTGTTTGAAGCAAGCCTCCACCAGGTTGGGCGGAAACATATTTCTGCAGAAAAACATCAGAGGAAGGGAGGTGGTTAGACCTTGGGAAGGAGTCCAGGGTGATAATAGTTAAGAATAATAGCAACAGTACCAACCGTAATAATGGCAGCCAACAAGTAAATGCTTACTCTAGACGGGTACTGAGCTAAGTGCTTACCTACAGATATGATCTAAACACTACAATAACTCTAGAAGTGAGCACTACTGAGGTCCCCATTTTATGCACAAAGAAACCAATGCACAGAGAACTTATGGAAGTTACCCAAAGCTGCACAGCTCATAAGGGGTACAGATGGACCTCAAATCCAGGCCTCTCTGAGCCCTTCCATAGAATTCACACACGTGTCAGTGATGCCTCAAAAAACACAGATAACTTGTGGACCTCAGATCTGGGTTTCCCCCAAGTCAATGACTAGGGGAGAACCTGGCAAGCCTTGATTCTGGCTGGCAAAATCTTGCTTCTTTAAAAGAATCATTCATCCTCCAATGGAGCTTGAGAACATCAAACACCATTGTTCTGAGCCCATCTCAAGATGCAGCTAAAACTTCCAGAGCCTAAGGGCCAAAAGATCGTACCCTAGGAGTCAGCTACTCTCAGAGAATTTGTGCAAGGCTCCAGGGCAGAAAATGGGTACCAATAAACTAGGTTCAACTTGGGTGTTGCATTTCCAGGCTGAGTCAGCCTGTCCCCTTTGTCTCTCCTTGAGTGTGGCTTCTTGCATCTAGGGCCAGAGTTCCCATCAAAATTAGAAAGGGCGTCACCTGACCAGGTCCATGAAGGCATCAGCTGTGGGGATGGTCTCAATGCGGCCTTCGCGGTGCAGCCCCTCCTTGGAGCCCTTCCCAGGATGGATGATGGTGACCATGAGGATGCCAATGAAGACAGCAATGACCGTGGTCACCATGTAGTACACAGCTGCCCGCATCCCCATCCGCCCTGTTGCCTTGTTATCCAGGGATGCCATACCTGGAGGACAGGTGATGCAGCCCTGAGCAGCGCCATCTGCACCCCACCACCCACTGTCCCATCCATCAGCTCTACTTCCCTCATACCACCAGCTCAACAAGCATTCCACCAAGCATCTCCTCCTTCTGTGCCCCACCCCAGCACCCACACTGCCATCCTTTGACCCCTCTCATCATTCTTCTACACCTATTCTAGTTTCCATATACACCTTCCACCCCATCCTTTAGCCCAAGCCCCACTTCACCTACCTTCCCTCTACTTCAAGCCAAACTTTTCAACTCCCACCCCATCCTCCATTTATGCCTACGTTACACGATGGCGTCACCTTCATTCCACTCTTCATCCTGCTATTGACCCCAAGATTATATCTCCCTCCAGCCCACCTCACTGTACGCTATCTGTGATAGATACTTCTTTTGGTGCTCCAGCCAAAGCTCTTTACCAGGCTAACACACCTGCCCTTCAGCTGCTGCGTTGTTGGCTGCTAACAGTTTGTGTGGCCCCCTTCTCTGGAGAACTGCCCTCAGCAGAACAAAACCTGCTTTGCCCAGAAATACCCCATGGAAGACCTAAAGCCAAAGGCTACCTGGTACAGGGACTCAAAAGGCCAGTTCCTTTGACTTGGGTGAGGGCAGAGTTGGGAAGAACAATTCTGTAGCATTACTCCTGCTCCAGAGCTATCCATGGGATAAGGCTGAGAGGCCAGCCTTCTTCTGAACCCACATCTCTGCTTAGATTCTTTCCCTGCCTTATCTTGCTCCCCTCACTTCCTCATGGGTCTCTCTTGAATGCTATCCCTTGATATAACACTTGTGCAAATAACCCCATCTTAGGCTCTGCTTCTGCGAAATCCAACCCAAGAAACCACTTTTTCAGACCTTTATCTTCATCCCTGTCCCCAAATCTGGAGATTGCAAATCAACCACTTAGGTGCCAAATCTGGCCCCCTGCCTGTTTTTGTAAATAAAGTTTTATTGGAACACAACCACACCCATTTGTTTACAGATGAGTCTGCAGCTGTGCCTGCACTACCATAGGAGAACTGAGTAGTTACAACCGAAATGGTATGGCCCCCAATGTTGAAAATGTTTACTATCTGGCCCTTTACAGAAAAAAATTTGCTGACCTCTGCATAACCCATCCCTATTTCTACCCCATCCCCCACCCACCATCCTGTCACCTCCAATACCTTCATCCACATCCCACCCCCTGACCATTGATGCCATTCTATCTTCCTTGTCTGCCCTATCACAGCCTTTCTTTCACCTTTGGATGATGGTAAGCTCCTGGCAGGCTGGTATTTTATCTACACGGAAAAGCATGGTAGAGTTACTGAGATAAGTGGCATATGTCATATGGAGTCTGGAACCTGGTCTGATGAAGACCTGGGCTTTGGCCAAGAACTCGGGGCTAAGTGCAGGTTCGTGTTTGAGGTCCTAAGATAGGGAGGTGATCCCATGCTTGCGATAGCTTTGGCTCCAGGTTTGAGCTGGGGCTCCGGGATGGGTCTCGGAGGCCAACACTGGCCTGGGCTCTCTCACCTGTGACCAGGCTGGAGACAATGAGTGGCAGCACCAGCATCTGCAGCATCCTCATGAGAAGCTCTCCGGGGAAAGAGAAGTACTTGATCTGGCGGTAGGTAAGTTGGTACGGGCGCAGGGCAAAGGCCAGGCTGACCCCTAGGACCAAAAGGAGGGCTCTGTGGAGTGGTTTGGGTCACCGAAGGGTGGTGGCAAGTGCTCTTGCAGGTGAGAATGAGTGGGCGGAGTGACGACGTGCGCGTGCAGGGCATTTCTCCGAGGTCCCCGCCCCCCAGCCAGCTCACCAATGACCACAGCGCTGACGGTCAGCAGGATGAAGGCGTTCCGGCGCAGGAAGCGCAGCACGTGCTCACGGGTCAAGGTTTGTAGGCGCAGGCGCGTGCGCAGCGCTCTCTGCTGCAGGCTCTCCTGCAGCCGCTGCAGCCAGCCCACGCGGCCCAGCCGCTGGCCGCTCTCCCGCAGGAACAGGCTGTTCCCGTGGCTGCTCATGGTCTATCTGCGGGGGACAGAGGGGCCTTCTGGTAAGGGACAAGACAGAGGGCGGCTGTGGGGCCAGGGGAAAGGGTGGAGGAAGCTGGCGAGGAACTCCGAGAATCCAGACAGGGGAGGGGCAAGGTCCACCTGTTGGGGTGAGGCTGTGCTGGGACACCTGAGAACACTGCTTGGGGTTGAGGGGTTGCGTCTTGGCACAAAAGGGTCCAGATCTCCAGAATCCGTTCCCGGACATGACGCTTTTGCCATTCCCTGACTCCAGAGCCCTCCTTATTTCATATCCTCACAAACCAAACTGGCCGGCCTTTGCTCAGCGCCAACTGGACATGCAGAGCCCCAGACAAGGCACCCTGGGTTTAGCCCCCCAAATTAATATGGTTTGCTGTTTGGCCTGGTGGTGTTGACAAGTGGCCTTTCCACAACGACAAAATCAGCAGGTGCCTGGTAAACAGTGAGTACCCAATAAATACAAGTGCCCTGCATGAGTGCTCAGGTGAGCAGAGCGGCTGGAGGTGGGATCCCTTGGGAAGGAAATGGTGACAATCCTTGACCCCAATGACTCTTCAGGATCCATCTTTGAAGGGAAATGTGATGTTCAGAATCTCTCTGGGTGTTTCCCAAACTTCAGACTTTTGTGTCTCTTCTAAATTTGAGCGCATTCCTGTAACCTTATTTACTTATTTAAGTAAATACATCTTGGGGGCGCCTGGGTGGCTCAGTTGGTTAAGCGACTGCCTTCGGCTCAGGTCATGATCCTGGAGTCCCGGGATCGAGTCCCGCATCGGGCTCCCTGCTCAGCGGGGGAGACTGCTTCTCCCTCTGACCCTCTTCCCTCTCTTGCTATCTGTCTCTCATTCTCTCTCTCTCAAATAAATAAATAAATAAATAAATCTTAAATGGAAAAAAGATCATTACTTGAAATGCAAATTATATTTTAATACACATTAAATGAAATGTATGTAAAAATAAAAACCTGCCTATCCTTTATCAACTAAACACCTTACATGTATCAGGCAGCTTGGAAATGTGACTTTCATGGGCCAGAGGAACTTTTATTTTTGTGGACTCCTTCCTCCATTAAAATATATACATATTAAAATATTAAATTATATTTTTACAACTGAATTGTTATAAAAATGAATATAGTATTTTGGAACTAGATAGAGGGAATGGTTGCACAACATTGAGAATGGACTAAATGCCACTGACACCACTTTAAAATGGTTGGGTTTCTGTTATTGTGAATTTCACCTAACCTTATACATTCAACCATTTTCTTTGATCTAAAAGTGTAGTTCTTTCTTCTGATTTAAAAAAAAAATGAAAACAAAAAATAAAATAATAAGTTAAAACATTTCTGTGGATCCCTAAAAGTATCATGGGCCCTGGGCACTGGACATCCTATTCTTGAATGATAGGCAGCCTGGCCTGCAATGATCTCACAGCAAAAAAAAAAAAAAAAAAAAAAGTGTGACAGTGCCCACATTCCAGGCATCCTGGGAATACTGTTGACCCTGTAGATTCACTCGGGGGGCAAACGGCTGACCACCAGGGGTGGCATTACCCAGGATCCCTTGCCTGCTGGCTCCCTTTTGGTCTGACTATCCGGAAGCAGCAGAAGAACGGCCGATAGGAGGAGCATTCCTCCTGCCACACCCCTGTTTGGCCGTGGTTGTGTTCCTCTGCCTAAGGCCACAGCTCCTGTCAATCCTCTGTATCTATTGGCCATTTGGATGTCTTCTCTGAAAAAATGTCTATTTAGTTCCTCTGTCCATTTGTTAATCAGATTGTTGTTGTTGTTATTGAGTTGTAGGAGTTCTTTATATATTTAGGATTTTAACCTCTTATCTGATACATGGTTTACAAAAAATGTCTCCCATTCTGTAGGTTCCTTTTCATTTTGTTGTTTCCTTTACATGTATCTTATCTGATACATGGTTTACAAAAAATGTCTCCCATTCTGTAGGTTCCTTTTCATTTTGTTGTTTCCTTTACTGTGCAGAGGGTTTTTAGTGTGAAATGGTCGCACTTGTTTATTTTTGCTTTTGTTTATGCTTTTGGTGTTATATGCAAAAAATCATTGCCAAGACCAATGTCAAGGAGCAGAATTCTTCCCTACTTTGTCTTCTAGGGGTTTTATGGTATCAGGACTTATGTTTAAGGCTCAGATCCATTTCAAGTTAATTTTTCTGAGTAGTGGAAGATAGGGGTCCAACTTCATTTTTTTTTATTATGTTCAGTTAGCCACTGTATAGTACATCATTAGTTTTTGATGTAGTGTTCAATGATTCAATAGTTGCATATAACACCCAGTGCTCATCACCAATTTCATTTTTCCGTATGTGTTACTCAGTTTTCCCAACACCTGTTGAAGAGACTATCCTTTCCCCATTGGGTGTTCTTGGCTCCCTTGACCGGATAGAAGTGCTATTGCTACAATGACAACCATATTACAATATATAAATGTATCAAAACAACATGGTACACACCTTAAACTTATACAATGTTATATGTCAAATATGTTTCAACTAAAAAATCCTTTGTTGCAGCCAAGGCTCTGGCCCTGTCCTCCCTCCCTGCCTCCCTCCTGGTCCCTTCCCCTCCCCCCCACCCCCACTCTTGCTGGTCCCTGAGTGTTACTACATCAACCTTACTGGTTTCCCTTAACTTTGCTCACATCCTTGTAAATAGTCCTTAACTTAAGCTCTTTCCAATTCTCCTTTTTGAATGTGTTGTTTCCTGACAAATACACTGGATTTAGAAAAAACTCTCCAAGCCAAAGGAAGGCAGTCAATATTGTCCCTGTGCTGAACTTCACCCAGGTCAGGGCTGGGAGTCTGGGAATCTGGGAGACATCTCAGTTCCACCAATAGGTAGATCCTTGGAATTTTTTTTCCTACCACTGGTTGTGCAGTGACTTTTCTGGGGTCACTGTCTTCCTTGCCCTTTTCTGATCCCCCCATATCCAAAGGATGGGACACCTGCCTCAACTTTTCAGGGCCTGCTTCCTCCAGGTCCAAGCCCCCATTGTCAATGCCAAACCCCAGTTGGGGTCCTGCTCCAAATGGGTCCATCACTTTGAAACCATAGTGCTGCTTCTCACCTGGCTGTGAAAAATCCCAGACGTGGGACCACAAACTATACAGGAAACTCCTAATTCCTCCCTCTCTCCAGAATGTATGTTCCCAGTCACCAAGCAGTAGCACAGAATTACCCGTGGGTCCCAAGGGAATGTTCAGCTGAGATCCAAACTAGGCACAGAAGGTCCAGAACTAGTTTTGTCTCCTTCCTTTCCCTTCCTTACAAGAAGTAGCACATAATAGTGAAGGAATGGACAAACCATAGTCCGACGGCCAAGTCTGGCCCACTGCTTGCTTTTATAAATAGTTTTATTGGCACAGAGCCACATTCATTTCTTACGTGTTGTCTACAGCTACTTTCATACTACAACAGCTGAGCTGGGGTGTTGGGACAGAGATTATATGGGTCGCAATACAACCTCTCAGGCCCTTTACTGACAAAATTTGCTAGCCCCTGGCCTAACAGAAGAGCATACCTGAGCTCTTAATTTCAAATCTCCCTCCACCTTGCCGGAACTGGTCACTTTCTGTGCGGCTTAGATGGCCCAATTCACATGACGCTTAGAACAGTGCCTGGTGGGCACAAAATAGATGTCAACTGTGGTTGATAAAAAGCAGAAACCCAACAGACACACAGGTGAGGGTAGAGACAAACATTGAACCTTGGGTTCTCTCTTTTCCAGTCTCTCCTGGTCCTAGGCATTCTCTTGACCCTGTTTCTGAGGCTTGCTGCTCGGGAAGTGGCCCTTTCTAGTGTCCCCAGTCTCTGCAGGAGTTGAGGATGTGTCTCCCACCTGGTTGCCCCAACCTCCAGACTCTCAGATGTGATGAGATGTGCCGGCCACCCCACCCTTGGAGCCAAAGGAAAGAAAGGAAGGGCTCCTAACATCCTAAAACTGAAGCAAGCTTGGTTAGCAAATGTATGCTTCCTATACATTTTATCTCAGCACTCTGCTAGCCAGAGGAGTGAGCGGGGGAAGGACAGAACTCTTCAGACACACAAGCCCACACACCCCTTCCAGACCCTGCACAATTCCCCTTCCTAAATGAAACTCCATACAGAGAGGACCATAGCGTTGCCCCCCCCCCCCCCCACACACACACCCCGCTTGGGACTCCAGACACAAAACTTCAGACATTCAAATTCCTTCCCACATGTAAACATCCAGCCCACACACCTCTTGAGGAAGGCAAGCCCACTCACACATTCAGCGTCCCTCGCACACACCACCACCACCCCACACACAACTTCCCAGCCAGCACCGGTTCCGCGGTGGCCAAAGTCTCGGTCACAATCAGGTCTGGCCGGAGTTGGAGAAATAAACACCCTGATAGGGAGCGGAACCGAGCCCTGGAAATGGAGGAAGCGTCACGCAGAGATGGAAACCTGCCCACGAATTGAGGCCACGGACAGAGGGATGGGATGGGGAGGAGGGAGACGGGCAGTGAGAGCTCGGGTAACAGCTAAGGTGGTAGGAAGCTCACCAGGGCGACCTGATGAGCGGCGGCGACCATGCTGAGGGGCAGCTGAGACAAAGGCGGCCGAGAGCTGGGAACGCGGACGCAGGGGCCCCCCACCCGCCTGACCCCAGGGTGGGCCAAGCCCGCCTCGGGTCCCGCCCGCCCCGACCCCAGAGCCCGTGGCCGAGCGGAGCCGCGCTGTCCCCACTCACCTGCGCCCGGAGTGGCGGGGGCGGCCTGCCCGCGCCTCGGCCTGTGCGCTGCGCCCGGATGCAGGTGCCGGAGCCCGGCGAAGCGCCCGGCCGGAGCAGCGGGGACCCGCCAGGGATGGCGCCGCGCTGGCACGGGGAGCGGACGGCGGAGGCACGGGCGCTGAGCCGGGACGCGCTGTGCAGCGGGTGGGATCCGGGCTGGCCCTGCGCTCACGTGGGTGCGGGGGCGCGGGGCGGCCGGGGGGAGAGGGCGGGATCCCCTCCGGGATGCCCCGCGCCTCCCCCGCGCCGAGCCCAGGCTCTGCCGCCGCGTGGGAGGAAGGGCAAGGCGCGGGTGGGGAGGGAGGGGGATCCTGGGCCGGGCGAGGTGGGTGGCCTCACCCGCGTCCCGCCTCCGCCCCCGCCCCGGAGCCGCGCCTCCGCGCCCCCGCCTCCCGCGCCTCCCCGGGCCCCCAGAGGTCCGAACGTCCCCGGAGAGCGTCGGGCCTGGCTCTGGTACCGCTGGGCCGGGGCCCGCATCCCCCCGAGGACGTCTGGTCCAGACGCGGGGGCCAGCCTCCAGGTGCCCCCGGCAGCCACGTGGGCTCCGCTGCCCCGCTTCTCCCTTCGGGTGCACAGCCGGGCCTTGGCCTTTCGGCCGCTGTGTGCCCTTGGGCCAGCCCCTCTCCCTCTCTGAGCCTGGCCTTACTGGAACAACGGAGATGACTTGGCCGACCCCACAGAAAATTAAAGCTGAGAAAAATTGAAGTGCCCGAGTGTGGAAATGCTGCGAGCCGCGTGAAGCATCGTACAAATGGGAGACGAATAATTCCTGTACTGTTGTAATTAATATTATTCTTTGCTGTCTTTAGAGTACACCCGGCAAAGTTGATCCTGCGTTTCATCTCAAATGACACCAATTTGGTCGATTTCAACCTCCCCCGCCTCTCCGGAAAGCTAACTGCCATTTTCAAGAGCTGAGGGCACAGCCGCACAGATCATAAAAATCAGTATACGTTTGTTACTGGTGGTGTTGTTACCGAACAACTGTTGTGGCAACTTCCTAGTCTAGGCAGGCTCTTTTGTTTATAGTTAATCTACACACCCCACTGAAGTAGATACCACTACCCCCATTTGATGAGGGGACAGGCACTCAGAGAGGTTCAGTAACTTTCCCAAAGTCACACAGGCAGGGAGCAACCACCTCAGTTCCAACTCTTTCTCTATACTACCTGGACTCTCCTCCTTGACAGTACTCCCCGCCCCCCAAATAGGTGGTTCTCAAACTTAGCTGTACCTTAGAATCACCAGGGGAACTTTTTTAAAATTCTGATGCCCAAGTGGCACCCTAGACCAATCACATCAGTGTCCCTGGGTGTGGGGATCAGGCATCAGTGTGTTTTCATGCTCCCTGAGTGATTTCAGTGTGTGGCTAAGGTTGAGCCCCTGCCCTAGATGTCAGGTTCTCCTGGGCCACACCAGCAACTCCTCCCTGAAACCTCCCACCCTCTCTTTTTCTGTCACTGGCTGTGCATTAAGATTCTGCACCGTTTCTTAGCCTGAGCCTAGAGCTCTTAGCTCTTGCAGTCATTCACTCCACAAATATTTAGTATGTGTCTACAGTGGGCTAGAAGCCAGGGATTGAGCAGGGAAGACGACAGAGCTCCCCTTGCTCTTTTACACAAAATAATATGTAAATAATAAGTAAATCGGAGCAGTTCTGAAATGATTGGTTCTCAGAACCCCTTTACAATTTTTTTTATTTATTTTTTTTTTTGAGAGAGAGCCTGAGGGGGGAAGCAGAGGAAGAGAGAGACTCTTAAGCAGGATCCACGCTCAGTGCAGAGCTCAAGGTGGGGCTCAATCTCACGACCCTGAGATCACAACCCTGAGATCATGACCCTGAGATCACAACCTAAGCCGAAATCACGAGTTGGTCGCTTAACCAACTGAGCCACCCAGGTGCCCCCCTTTTTTTTTCACACTTTAACAATTAGAGTGGATCCTCCAAAACTCAAAAGCCCAGTCTAATCATGACTTTAAAAGATCAAATTCCAATAGAGGGGCATCCTACGATATACTGGACTAGTACTCTTCAAAACAGCCACGCCACCAAACACAAGGAAAGTCTGAGACACCATCACAGCAAGAAGTGGACTCCTATAAAGTTAGTCCCACAGGGGCTCCCAGAACAGAAAAGGGATGTTAGGGGGGAAACTGAGGACATTTCCACAGAGTGTGGACTTTAGTAATAACGTGTTAATATTGGCTCCTTAATTGAAATAAATGTATCATACTAATAGAAGAGAGAGGAAATTATTGGGGGGGGGGGGATATGAGAACTCTCTGTACCATGTTTTCAATTTTTCTGTAAATCTGAAACTCTTCTAAGAAACTGTGTCTGGGGCGTCTGGGTGGCTCAGTCGTTGGGTATCTGCCTATGGCTCAGGTCATGATCCCAAGCCTTGGGATCGAGCCCCACATCGGGCTCCCTGCTTGGCGGGAAGTCTGCTTCTCCTTCTCCCACTCCCCCTGCTTGTGTTCCTGCTCTTGCTATCTCTCTCTCTCAAATAAATAAATAAAATCTTTAAAAGAAAAAAGAAAGAAAGAAAGAAACTGTGTCTATTGATTAAAAAGATCATGGGACACTGAAAAACTTTCATCTGTGGATTATACTTATTGATCTTTACTGTATTAGAAGTTAAGACTGGGAAAGCTTTTAAAATATTTACTTACTCATATTAACCTAAAAATAAACTCATTATATGTTAATCTAAATAGCATATTCTATGAAAAATAACTTTATTTTCCAAAACAAGAAAAAACTGAGAAGACAAGCAATGTTTTAAACTTTTGCAAATTGCTTTCATATCTCACTTAATAGGAAGAAAGCAGAATTCTCATACAGTGGATCTTTATTATGTGAGGATTCCATATTTAAGAGTTCACCCACTCACTTAAACTTTTGTATAACCCCAAAATCAATACTTGTGGCACTTTGTGGCCGTCAGTAGACATGCTCAGAGAGATGTGAAATTTGAACTGGCTGGCATGCACATTCCCAGCTGACGCTGAACAGGGCTGTCCTCTGCCCTCACGTTTCAGATGCCATGCTGTAAAAGATGTCCTTTTAACGGTCTGTTTAGTGCCATGTTTTTTGCATTTGTGTGCTCTTTGTTGATTTTGCTGTTTAAAATGGCCTCAGGCATAATGCTGAGTACGGTCTAGGGTTGGTTAGCACAAGAAGGCTGTGGTGTGCCTCACTGAGAAAAGTATGCTAGATGAGCTTCACTCAGGCATGGGTTACAGTGCTGCTGGTTGTGAATTCAATGTTAATGAACCAACAGTATATGTTAAATAAGGTGTCTTTACACAGAAACACATATAAAACGGAGTTAAGCATTGGCTGGTGAATGATTGGTTATAAAAAATGTGACCACAGGCTTGCAGAAACCTAACCCCGTATTTCTCCTTAAGGGCAGTGGCTCAGTATTCCCTAATTCAGTATTTGCAGCAACTTTACAGAACAAAACTATCTTGAATAATGAGAATCAAGTGTATCTTCTGCATTGAATCTGTTGTGATGTGTTGTTTTGGTTAAAGTATATGAAGAAAACTCAACCTCACGTGGACAGATAATTGGAAATGGGAGAATATTTTAATCAGCCTTTCAGACACTTGTGGCTAGTCTTTGAGAATATACCAAAACTCAGTATGCCTTAGTTTCGTTTTTTTTTTAAGATTTATATGAGGGGCGCCTGGGTGGCTCAGTCATTAAGCGTCTGCCTTCGGCTCAGGGCATGATCCCAGGGTCCTGGGATTGAGCCCCGCATCGGGCTCCCTGCTCAGCGGGAAGCCTGCTTCTCCCTCTCCCACTCCCCCTGCTTGTGTTCCCTCTCTCCCTGTGTCTCTCTCTGTCAAATAAATAAATAAAATCTTTTAAAAATATATTTATTGATTGATTTGAGAGAGAGGGGGGTGAGTAGTGGCAGGGGGAGAGGGAAAGAGAGTCTTACGCAGACTCTGTGCAGAGTGTGGAGCTCAAAGCGGTACTCAATCTCAGGACCCTGAGATCAGGACCTGAGCTGAAACCAAGAGTCAGACGCTTAACCGACTGCACCACCCAGGCACCCCTCAATATGTCTTAGTTTCTTAAAAGATAGTTGCAGTGTGGGATCTGAGACTGCCGGTGAACATTTTCTACCCTATTAACATTAAAATCCATTGAGTGCATCCTTTACCCATGCATGATTTCGAAACATCATACACTAGTCATTTGAAAAATATCAGTTCACTGAGTTACACAGATTTTCTGAATATGAACACATTTCATTATTCAATATCCAAAAGTCACAGTAATTAGCATGACCACCAATCTCATGAGAAAAGCCTTTAGCGGCACCTGGGTGGCTCAGATGGTTAAGCATCTGCCTTCGACTCAGGTCATGATCCCTGCTCAGTTCCCTGCTCAGCGGGGAATCTGCTATTCCCTCAGCCTTTCCCCTGGCTTGTGCTTTCTCTCACTCTCTCTCTCTCTCAAATAAATAAAATCTTTTTTAAAAAAAGAGAGAGAAAGAAAGAAAAGAAAAGCCTTTAAACATCGGGAAGCTGTCAAGATCACTGTGGTAAATACAGGTTTTTTAAAATTCTAGTTTTCACTTAAAAGTTCAAATATTATCACTGGTAAAAAAAATACCATCAGTTGCTTTTCTTATAGCGACAGGTCCCTCTCTTTCACTTTTGTGAAGAATGTCTGTCAAATATTATCCATTTCAGGATAACTGAGGTTTACATATCTAAAAATGGTATCCCATTTAAAAAGTGGCTGGTTCAGCTTGCAAATCAAACAATGATCCAGGTGTTTTTGTTTTGTTTTATTTCCTGGAGACAGCTACCATAGTAATTCAGCATGTAGCAAAAATGTTTTATGCGCACTTTCCTTTTCATCCTACAGAATATTAAAAAGACATGATCTGATACAGCCATTTAGTAAACAGTTTGCAAGTTTCTTGCAAAACTAAACATCATCTTACCATACGGTCCAGTAATGGCACTCCATGGTATTTACCCAAAGGAGATGAAAGCTTATGTTTACACGAAAACCTGCACACAGATGGGCAAACAGCTTTATTCATAATTGCCAAAACTCAGGAGCAACCAAGATGTCCTTCAGCAGGCAAATGGATAAACTGTGGTCCATCCAGACAATAGAATATTATTCAGCACTAAAAAGAAACGAGCTCTCAAGTCATGAAAAGGCACAGAGGAAACTTAAAAGCGTCTTACTAAGTAAGAGAAGCCAATCTGAAAAGGCTGCACACTGTGTGATTCCAACTACGTGACATTCTGGAAAAGGCAAAACTAGAGTCAGTGGGATCAGTGTTTGGTGGGGGGGAAGAGAGAGGGAGGGAAGAATTAGTGGAGCACAGAGAAATGAAATCACCCTGTCTGAGGATATAATGGTGACTACATGTCATTCTACATTTGTCCAAACCCATAGGACATACAACACCAAGCACAATCCCCAATGTAAACTGTGGACTCCGAATGATAATGGTGTGTCCGTGGGGGTTCATCAGTTTTAGCGAATGCACTGCTCTGGGTGGAGATGTTGATGATGGGGAGGCTGTGCACGTGCGGGGGGCAGAGGGCATGAGAAATCTCTGCACCTTCTGCTCCATTTCGTTGTGAACCTAAAAGTGTTCTTTAAAACAAAAGTCTTGGGGTGCCTGGGTGGTGCAATCATTTGTGCTCCCCGACTCTTGGTTTCAGCTCAGGTCGTGATTTCCGGGTCATGATCTCGGGGTCGTGAGATCGAGCCCCGTCTTGGGCTCTGCACTCAGCATGGGGTCTGCTTGAGACTCTCTCTCCCTCTGCCCCTCCCCCTGCACTCTCTCTCCCTTTCTAAATAAATAAATTTTTAAGAAATAAAAACAAATAAAACAGAAGTCTATCAAAAAATACTCCATTAAAATCAGAAAAAATAAAGACATGCACTCAAGAGTCGAGGTTTAATAAAATACAGTTTTTATTGTTTCATCAAAGACACACGAAAGTAAAACTGGCTTTTGGGGGGTTTTTTGTTTTTTGGGGGTTTTTTTTAGATTTTATTTATTTATTTGAGAGAGAGAGAATGAGAGACAGAGAGCATGAGAGGTTGGGGAGTCAGAGGGAGAAGCAGACTCCCCGCTCAGCAGGGAGCCCGACGTGGGACTCAATCCCGGGATTCCAGGATCATGACCTGAGCCGAAGGCAGTCGCCTAACCAACTGAGCCACCCAGGCGCCCCCTGGCTTTTGTTTTTTTAACTGTGAGTGTGTTGGTGAAGAATATAAGGGCTCAGCACAGTTGGGTGCGGCTAACTTGATTTGTGCTGAGATGCTAGAGCTGTTAACTCACCATTGCTTTCGCACCATTAAAGCACAGGCTAACAGAGTGGTAAGGCAGGGATGGGGAGTGACTGCCGATGGGTCCCGATGTCCTTTGGGGGGATGAAAATGTTCCGGAACTAAATAGGGTAGAGATGATGGTTGCACAACATTGTGAATGTGCTAAGGGCCATGAATTGTACTCTTTGAAATGGTTAATTTTTTTAAAAGATTTTATTTATTTATTTGAGAATGAGAGAGAGCACATGAGAGGGGGGAGGGTCAGAGGGAGAAGCAGACTCCCTGCCGAGCAGGGAGCCCGATGCGGGACTCGATCCCGGGACTCCAGGATCATGACCTGAGCCGAAGGCAGTCGCTTAACCAACTGAGCCACCCAGGCGCCCCTGAAATGGTTAATTTTATGTGGTGTGAACTCTACCTTAATAAAAAGAAAAGTGGTGCCCAAAACTCAGTATTTCAGATAAATAACATTTCAGTACAAAATTTTAAAAAACCAAAGCAAATGCAAAATTCACAACGAACAAAATACCAACTTTCCAAATAAAGACAGGATCAGAATTCATGATTTTTTTCTCCTGCTCAGGCTCCCATATGGCTTGGCTCAACACTCTTACTGATGTTATCTTTTTTTGTTTTGCTCTCTATGAATTTTTGCACTATTTTTGGGGGGGGAGGGCTGAATTATTGACATTGGAATATTATTTATCTTTTTTTATAGGGGAATATCTTTATTACCTCTGAATTGGGAAAATATAACGTAACAATATCTCCAAAGAATACTCATAAAGAAAAAAGGAAACCTGATATATTTTGCTGTTTTGAAATTAGGTAAACACAGAGTCACTATCTCATTGCCTTTTTCATTTCTTTTTTTAATCATTTTATTGACATATAATTGACATGTAAAAAGCTGAATGTCTTTAATGTATACAACTTGATGAGTTTTGAAATAAGTATCCACCCATGAAACCATCACCATCATCAAGGCCATAAGCATATCTAACACCTCTCAAAGTCAATAATAATATTCCAGTATCATTTTTCTTAACTGCAATGTTTAGGCAATCCCTCACATTTCACGCCGCCAGCAAGTGCCTCGCTCTCCTCACCCTGTCCCTGGCCCCAAGAGTCCCTCTCTCATTCTCTCAGGAAGGGAAAGTCTGCTGGCTCCCTTTTATAGATGTAAAAGGGGCTCAACGATGTTAAGTCGCAGCCCACATCATTAATAAGTGGTGGGGCCAGAGTTTGGGCCCACCCCAGGTCCTCTCTAACCAGTGGCTCAAGCTCTGGGTCTAGCATGAGGGCAGGCCAGCCTTGGAGCATTCCCAAGCCGCCCCAGAAGACTGGCCCTGCTGTGAGGTGGGGCCTGTGCAGGGGATGAGCCAAGAGGAGCCTGAGATGGAAGAATCGAGGCTAATTCCTCTGTGGGAAGCGCTCCCTATTAATTAATTAGGGCAGAGCTGGCCTGCGGCATCCCCACAGCCCCCAGAGTCATTAAGGGAGGGGGGTCTCATTATCAGCTAGCAGCTTCCCCATCATTCCCAGGGCCCCAGAAGGAGCCGAGAAAAAGGGAGAGGGAGGTCAGGTCCTCCTTCTCCAAAACCCACCCTTCTTACTACCAGAGTGGCCTGATATGCAAGTGACTGAAACCACAAGCAGAATTTCATGGGGGAAAAGAAGAAAGAGATGAGGGGATAAGTTTCCTTCCCCCTCTCAATTCAGTCTGCATTTATATTTATATGAGATATTCAGAATAGGTAAACCCATAAAGATAGAAAACGGAGTAGTGGTTGCCCGGGGCTGGACGGGAGGAGAGAACGGGGAGTGACTGCTAACGTGTGCAAGGTTTTCTTTTGGGGGTGATGGAAACGTTCTGGAGCTAGATAGTGATAATGGTTGCACAACATGGGGAACCAACTTAAAACCACCGAATTGTGACTTCAAAGTGGTTACAAGGGCTATGGTGATAATCATTTTGCAATAAATAAACGTATCAAATCAGTGCATTGTACACCTTAAACTTACACCATGTTATATGTAAACTATATCTCCATAAAGCTGGAAAAAATGGTTACAATGGTAAAATTTTATGTTATGTATATTTTACAATTAAAAGATTAGTCTCTTTCTGGTTCATGAATATTTATTCAGCATTTAGGGACATCTGTTCTGTGCCCAGCATTATACTGAGAGGGGAAGCCTGGCCCTCCCCTCAGAGCTCTGTCTGATTGAGGAACAGCACTGCAGAACCTCTGTATGGCTTTCTGAGGCATTCTCTCTCCTCCCCTTGTTCTGTGTCCTAGGACATTATCATGGATCATACCAACAGGCTCCCTTGCTTTCTGGCTTCTGGTTGGGTTCAGGCAAAGGGACACCTTGAAGGAGGTGAGAGGGATGGAGGAGCGTGAAGTCAGGGTATTTTCCGGTCAGGTTCCTCCCCACAAACTCACTGCAGATGGCTGTGCCCCAAGACCCTAGACCGTGGGTCCTGGGAGGCGACCCCCTCCAGATCTTGGCACTAAATGCTCCCTCCTCTTTCTCTGCTTCTGCCCAGGCACTGCTAGCTCCAAGCTCCTGCACCATCCTTACCCCCTCCCCACCGCCCCTTCACCAAACTGTCGTCACAGTAGCCAGTTTGAGTGTGCATCTGCTTCCTGCTGAGACTTCCCACTAGAAAGGCATTTAGAAAAAGCAGTGGCAAAATATATAGACATGGATTTAAAAAAGTCCTGGAGATGTAATGCACAGCATAATGATTATGGACAACAATACTGTATTATAAACCTCCAAGTTGCTGAGAGTCTAGATCTGAATTGTTCCCACCACAAAAAAAAGAAATGATAAGTATGTGACATGATAGAGGTGTTAGCTAATGCTATGGTGGCAAGCATATTGCAACATATAATGTATCAAACCAGGGCGCCTGGGTGGCTCAGTTGGTTAAGCGACTGCCTTTGGCTCAGGTCATGATCCCGGAGTCCCTGGATCGAGTCCCGCATCGGGCTCCCTGCTTCGGGGGGGGGGGGAGTCTGCTTCTCCCTCTGACCCTCCTCTCTCTCATGTTCTCTGTCTCTCATTCTCTCTCTCGCAAATAAATAAAATCTTAAAAAAAATAAAAATAAAAAAAATATCGAACCAATGCATTGTACATTTTAAACTTACAGAATGTTGCAGTAGTCCCCCCTTATCTTGGGGGGAGTTCCAAGACATCCCATGTGTGTCTGAATCCCAAATAGTACCCAACTTTATACATACTATGTTTTTTCCTATACATACACACCTATGATAAAGTTCAATTTATAATTTAGGCACAGTAAGAGATTAACACTAATACTAAAATAGAACAATTATAACAATATATTGCAATAATATTTGTGTGAACATTCTTACTCTCTCTCCCCCCCTCAAAATATCTTAGTGTACTGTGCTCATCCTTTTTCTTGTGATGATGTAAGATGATAAAATGCCTACATGATGACTTGAAGTGAGGGGAATGACACAGGCATTATGACATAGCATTAGACATTTCTATTTTTTTTTAAAGATTTTATTTATTTGAGAGAGAGAGAATGAGAGACAGAGAGCACGAGAGGGAAGAGGGTCAGAGGGAGAAGCAGACCCCCCGCTGAGCAGGGAGCCCGATGCGGGACTCGATCCCGGGACTCCAGGATCATGACCTGAGCCGAAGGCAGTCGCTTAACCAACTGAGCCACCCAGGCGCCCAGCATTAGACATTTCTGACAATATGTCAGAAGGAGGATCATCTGCTTCCAGAATTCAGCTGACTGAAGGTAACTAAAACCATCAAAAGCAAAACCGCGGCTAAGGGGGGACTACCGTATGTGTCAATTCTATCTCAATAAAAAATAAATGCATAAAATTAGCCATCTCAACTCAAGAAAATAAAATATAAATAAGCAGGGTCTGGAATTAGACAGTAGCAGCAGAAGTGCCCTTGATGGAGGATCAAAAAGCTGGGAAAACATTGAAAAGCAGCATCACTGACAGGAAAGAGAGAAGGAACAGAAAGCAGAAATTTTAAAGACTTTTTTTTTATGATTAAGGTCATGCACATTCATTGTAGAAAATTGTTTAAATGCAGACAGTGTAGAATCCTAATCCTATTCCTAATCACCATTAAAATGCTGGTGGATTACTTTCCAGGTGGGGATACTTTTCCTAGTTCAAAATTAGAATCCAGCTGATATGCTACATGAATGAATCTTGAGGACATTATGCTAAGTGAAATAAACCAGTCACAAAAACACAAGGGCTATGTGATTCCACTTATATGAAGTACTTAGAGGAATCAGATTCATAGAGACAGACAACAGTATGGTGGTTGTCTGAGGCTGGGGGTAGAGGAAAGGGAGGAGTGGAGAGTTGATGTTTAATAGGGACAGAGTTCCAGTTTGTCAGATGAAAAAGTTCTGGAGATGGATGGCAGTGAGTGTTGCAAAACAATGTGACTGTGCCTAATGCCACTGAACTATACACTTAAAATTGGTTACGATGGTAAAGTTTATGCCATGTATATTTTGCCACAATAAAAAGAAATAGAATCATGTCATTTTGGCAGTTTGCTGTCCTGTCTGTAATGATGGTTACGGTATTATTATTATTTCTCATATGCCTTAAGCAACTACCTCTATCTGCCATAATCTTGGCGGTTTACTTTAGTTCCTCATTTCCTGTCTCCCTCACTGGATGAGAGGCTCCACGAGAGAAGGGCCTTTGTCTTGTCACTCTCTTCTTAGCCCAGTGCCTGACAAAGAGCAGGTGCTCAGTAAATATTTGTCAAATCAATGAATCCATTAGGAAAGAGACTTTTTTCTGGTGGACCCCCAAGTCCACTATTTCCAACCTGCTCTGCACGGCAGGAGACAGATCTTTGTGGACCATTTCAACAGGCTCCCTGCTTTGGGAAATCTGGAAGGTTCCATTTAAAGAAGGCTCCAGAGGGAGACGGGAGCATGGGGGAGGATTAGGGTGGGAAACCTGGCAATTAGAAGGTGAGCTCAGATAGCCAGGAGAGGAAATGGCTGCTCCTCTCTGGTTCTGCTCTTTGAGCACTGAAAAGGTGCTTGCAGTGTGCCCAAGTGACAGGGAATGCCACATAGAGATAGATCAGGAGTAGGCAGGGGACCCCAGACTAAAGGGACAGACACCATTATATTAGTTTCCTAGAATGCCTTAACAAATTACCACAAACTGGGGGGCTTAAAACAATAGCAATATTCTCTCATGGTCCTGGAGCCCAGAAGTCTGAAAACAAGGTGTTGGTGTTAGCAGGGCTATGCTTCCTCCAAAGGCTCTAGGAGAGGATCCTTCCTTGCTTCTTCCAGTTTCTAGGGGTTGCCAGCAATCCTTGGCATTCCTCAGCTTGTAGAAGCATCACGCCAGTCTCTGCCTCCTTTACAGGGCCTAGTGTCTGTCTCTGTGTCTTTACATAGCCTTCTTAAAAGATGCCAGTCGTTGGATCAAGGGCCCATCCTACTCCAGCATAACCTCATGGTAACTCAACTAATTGCAACTGCAAAGACCCTATTTCCAAGGAAGTTCACATTCACAGGTGCCAGGAGTCAGGACATATCTTTGGGGGGAGGCACAATTCAATCTGCAACAGTAGGTAAGACCCTCCAACAGTCTGGCTTCCCTCTTAGTTTGGATTCCCCCATAAATGAAAAGGATACTTGGAGGTTGAGTGGCCAGAACAGGAATGTCCATGGCAGAAGCAGTAAGAAGTCCTTTTGGTTACTCCACACATGGATTATGTCCAAGTGTGGCAGGGCCACCATTGTTCAGTCTTTCAACAAATAGGTATTAAGGGCCTGCTCTGTGCCAAGAACCCGGCGAGGCACCGCGGATTCAGTGATGACTAAGACAGATGAGATCCTCATCAAGGAGCTGACATCTAGAAAGGGAGGTGATAATCACAAACTGATAAGTGCTATGAGGAGAAGGAGAGTTCCAGTGTGGCATGGTAGCGTGATGCTTCAGATCAGATAGTCAAGGAAGTGTCCCTTAGGAGATAATATTTGAGGGCGCCTGGGTGGCTCAGTTGGTTAAGCGACTGCCTTCGGCTCAGATCATGATCCTGGAGTCCCGGGATCGAGTCCCGCATCGGGCTCCCTGCTCGGCGGGGAGTCTGCTTCTCCCTCTCCCGCTCCCCCCTCTTGTGCTCTTTCTCTCTCTCACTCTCTCTCTCAAATAAATAAATAAAATCTTTAAAAAAAAAAAGGAGATAATATTTGAACAGAGACATAAAGGATGAGAGAGTAAACCACATAAAATTGCAGGAGAATATCTCAGAGAGGGAAGAACATCCCAGAGAGGGGAGTCTGAGCACTAGCATGGCTGACCCTTCATGATTTGAGGACAGAGTGTCAGGAGATGGGAAAGGAAAGATGGACAGAGGTCAGGTGGTAAGGAACTGGGACCTTGTAGGTCATGGTAAGAAATGTGGATGCTATTCTAAACTTAAAGCTCACCTCACTGAATCTACCCACCAGACTAAAGCCACAGTTGTCCTAACAAGTAATACCTGAATCCACTAATGCAGATGAGCTTTTCTAGGGAGAAGGTGAGAAATGAGAAGTGAATGGGGGATGGAAGCTTAATGTATTAGTTAGCTATTGCTATATAACAAATTATCCCAAACTCAGCAGCTTAAAACAACACACATTTATTAAATGAGTTCTTATCGATCAGGGCATGGCTTATCTAGGTCTACTAGCTCAGTCTCTAACCAGTCTGCAGACATGATGTCAGCTGGGGCTGCTATCTCTTCTCAAGGCTAGACTGGGAAAGAATATGCTTCTAGGCTCAGTCATGTGGTTGTTGGCAGGATTCAGTTCCTCATGGGATGTTGCACTAAAGGCTTCAGGTCGTTGCTGGCTGATAGCCAGAGGCTCCCTTAATTCTTGCCATGCAGGCTTCTCCATTTCTGAAAGAGTGAACAAGACAAAAGCCATGATCTCTTTATAACTTAATTCAGAAGTGGCATCTTATCACTTTTGCCATATTCTAGTGGTTAGAAGTGAGTCATTAGGTCCAGCCCACACTCAAAGGGAGGAGATTACACAAGGCATGAAGACCAAAAGGTAGAGACCATTGGGGGCCATCTTCAAGGCTGCCTAACTCACCTGAAGAACACTACGCTTGACAGGTGGATGGCAGACAACCAGCCCATGAAGGACCAAGACCAGAGGCAAAAGGGGAAAGGTGTGAACAAGTAGAGGGGAGGAGATTCAAGTTCCAGGTGGTTGATAATTTCAAATGGTACCTAGAGGTCAAGTTGAATGGGAGAGAAAAGAAACTTATGGAATTTGTCAATTTTAAGATGACATTGATGACCTTTTGTCTAAACCATTTCAGGGGACTGATGGGGACTAGAGTCATAGGAACCAGTCTTTATCCCTCACCTACAAGCATGGTCACCACCTTCGCAGGAGGTGACTGGGAAGAACCAGGAAGAACCTCCTCTCCCAGCCTGGGGCTTCCCACTGTCTCCTGACACCTCCCCCAGGAGAGTGACCTCATTTCTCAAAGACAAAATTGATTCTAGGTCATATCCCCCTGGAACAAGAGACCAATTGATGTGATTATCTCCAAGAGAAAGGGGGGCACCTACTAAAAGTAGAACCTGGTGCCCCAGAAGGGAAGACATTGGGGAACCTAAAAAGGGGTCTCTGATAATTACCTGCCAAAATTTCAGAGTGAAGGGCATCTCCATGTAATACCAAAGAAAAAAAGAAAGAAAGAAAAGCTAGAAGTTTTAGAAGGTTCTCCTTCCTCATATATCCTGCAATTTCACACTATATAACTGAAGGGCAAAATTCTGTTTCCCACTTCGCAGTACTTGTTGGGTAGAATGCAGGATGGAAGAATGCAGCAAAGATGGCTGAAAAAAGGAGGTGCTGTAAAGTATTCTTCATTATAAAAATCAGAGAGCTAATTTCACAAATATTCCCCATTGGGCTGAGTTAGAAATATTTGACCTTTGGTATGTTGGGAGGAGGGAGATGTGCATAACCACAACTATAGATATGGGGGAAGGAGTACAGGGAAATAGAGTGAAGTCAAAATATGTTCAAAATAGATGTGTCTGGGTGATAAAATTACAGATGATTCTTATTCCCTTCATTCTATTTTTCTGTATTTTACACGTTTTGCACAATGTGTATCTGTTACTTTTGTAGCATAAAAGCAAGCTTATTTGTTAGCTTAAGAGAGTGATTTGTGTTTGAAGGGTAGTGAAAAACTTTCTGAGTCCTCTGCTCATGTATATAAAAGTTTCTGAGGCATTTTCTGAATTTCATCATTTCTGTTCAGCCACACGTAGTTGAATCTCTTGGAGGCTGAATGCTAATCCCAGTGCTGCCATGGTTCTTTCCAAGCACCTGCAGTCTTGGTATATTTGGGATGCTATAACAGAATACCATAGGCAGTGTGGCTTATAAACAACAGAAATGTATTTCTCACAGTTCTGGAGGCTGGGACATCCAAGATCAAGATGCCAGCAGATTCACCATCTCATGAGGACTTCATGGTTCATAGACACCCATCTTTTCACTATGCCTTCTCATGGAAGAAGGGACAAGGGAACTCTCTGGAGTCTCTTTCATAAGGCACTAATTTCATTTATAAGGTTTCCACCCTCGTTACCTAATCATCTCTCAAAGGCCCCACCTCCTAATACCATCACATTAGGCATTAGAATTTAACATACACAAATGTTTGGGAGGACGCAAACATTCAGTTTTTAGCAGGTGCCAACCCAGGCTGTGACCAGCAGACTTTGAAAGCAGAGCAGAAGATGGTTCATTCATTCCTTAAACATACACATATATGTGTCAGGCTAGAGAAAAGTATCTAAAACAGGCCATCAGAGCCGGGAACCGGAGGTGAATTTTAGAAGTTGATATAGTCCAACTTGGGTCAGAAGATGAAAATAAGAAGTTGGCATATTGAGCACTGAGCAGTAGTATGCACTGATTTATGTTAAGAAAATGGTGGTATACATTAGGAGTTCGTTGACATGAACAGGTTGAGCCAACAAAAACCCAGAACAGAACAGACTGCGCACCCACACACACACACTCATAGCCCAAGTGTATTTCACCAGAGACGCTTGTTAGAGCCCAAATCCTTCATATGTGGTCTGGCATAAGAAAGCCTCCTCAGGTGTCCCTCGGGTAGCTTGGCAGGAACAGTGCTCCGTACACCAGGCAGCAAACTAACCCAGTACAATCCTCTGGTTGGGAAAATGGAAGCACTTAATGGACAAAGCAAAGGTTGGGTACAGAATGTTGTCCCAACTGGGCTGTCTCCCTGGTTCTTTGGGAAATCCTCTCTGCCTCTCCTGGTGTTAGAGTAGCTCATTCATGTATTCATTCAATTACTGAAAATGAAAAGTAAGCACTTGAATCATGCTTATTCTATGTGAGCCACCATATTAAGCTCTTTTCTCATACTGACACATTTAATCCATGACATGATCCTATTATCCTAGTTGACAGATGAGGCAGCCAGAGAAGTCAGTGACTTACCCAAGATCACACAATCATTATGTCAGAATCATAATGTGAACCCAAGTCATCCAGCTCCAGAATCTTAACCATGGCACTATCCTGACTCTAGTGAAGGGCTGTTTGTTGCGCCAGATATCACTGGGCCCAGTGACTATGCTAAATCCACATTCTTATAAACCCTGGAAACAAATCTCCATCACCAATGGTCACCTGCCTCCATCCCTCCCTGGTGACCCTGGTAGGTCTCCAGCATGGCTGGCCTGGGAGGCTTCGGTTGACCATCTTATCCCTCCCCATTACTGAATGATCCTTTGTTTTGCAAAGCCAGGGATATTCATTCCCTCTTCATCCTTGCACCTCTCAATCACTCAACAAGAAAACACATATTCATTCCCTTATGCATATGTTCATTTAATAAATGTTTATTGAGTACTTAGTATGAGTCACAATCTGTGCTGGATCCCAGGTACAGTAACATATAAGAGAGACAAGGTCACTACCCTCCTAAAGCTCACAGTCTGATGGGGAATATGAACCAAGGAGACAAGTAAAAAAAAAAAACAAATTAACTGTCCATCAATGGATAAACAAAGTTGTGATATAGAAATATAATGGAATTTGGTCATAAAAAGGAATGAGGAATGAAAAACTGCTACATGATGCACCATGGGCAAACCTTGAAATCATTATGCTAGGAGAAAGAGGACAGACACAAAGGGTCACTGTGTATGATTAATTTACATGAAATATGAGAACAGGCAAATCCATGGGGACAGAAAGTAGACTAGTGGTTGCCTAGAGCGGGGTGGGGAGAATGCAGGGCAGAAATGGGAAGTGACTGCTGATGGGTATGGGGTTTTATGTGGGGGTGATGAAAATGTTTTGGACCTAGATAGAGCTGGTGGTTACACAACATCATAAATATACTAAATGCCTCTGAATTGTGTGCTTTAACATCATTAATTTTATTTATGAGAATTTCATCTCAAGAAAGAAAGAAAGAAAGAAAGAAAGAAAGAAAGAAAGAAAGAAAGAAAGAAAGAAAGAAAAAGGAGCAGCACCTGGGGCTCAGTTGGTTAAGCATCTGACTCTTGGTTTCAGCTCAGGTCATGATCTCAGGGTCCTGGGATCCAGCCCCATGTCGGGCTCCATGCTCAGCAGGGAATCTGCTTGAGGATTCTCTCTGTCCCTCCCCCCACTCGTGTGCTCTCTCTCTCTCTCAAATAAATAAATAAATCTTTAAAAAAGGAAAGGAAACAAATAAAATGATCACAGCATGTGATTACCATCCATTCCTTCATCGCAAGTGTACTGAGAACCTACTATATGCCATGAGCTGTGCTAGGCACTTGAGAGCAAGGTTCCTTCTAGGAGAGGTGGGGGGAGATCAAAAATTAAAAGGAAACAAATGGATAAGAGACTTCCAGGTAGTAATGAGTGCTGTGAAGAAACTATATGAAGGAACTGTAAGACTAAAAGAGCTACTTTTGAGTAAGTAGTCAAGGAATACCTGTCTAAGAGGTGAGACCTCCTTGAGGGATACCAAGTATCCAGCCAGGCAAAAATCTTACGGGAAAGAGATCTGAGCAAAAGATAATAGCAAATGCAAAGGTCCTGGGGTAGGAACTAGCATGATGTGTTAGAGGAATTCAAAGATACCCAGGGAAGCTGGAGCAAGTGAGTGGGCCTGGGGGTGGGAGGTAGAAGATGAGTTCATTCAGGGTAGTGAGAAAAGCCAGATCATGCAGAGACTTGGGAGTAAAGAGTTTGGATTTTGTTCTAAGTACAGTGGGATTCACTGAAGTGTTTTAAGTAAGAAAAGGATGTGCTCTAGTTTAAAGCATAGTGCTGGCTGTGGTGTGGAGAATGAATTGGAGGAGGCAAGGGGACAGGTATAGGCAGAGAAACCATGTAAATGAGACATGATGATGGGAGCAAGAATAAGAATGTTGGTTGTTGGGACACCTGGGTGGCTCAGCCAGTTGAGTGTCTGACTCTTGATTTCAGCTCAGGTCATGATCTCAGTGTTGTGAGTTCAAGCCACAGGTCTGGCTCCACACTCAGTGCCAAGTCTGCTTGAGCTTCTCTCTCTCACTCTCCATATGCCCCTCCCCATGCTCACACACACTCTCTCTCTCGCTCTCCATATGCCCCTCCCCATGCTCACACACACTCTCTCTCTCGCTCTCTGTCTCTCTAAATAAATAAATAAAATCTTTGAAAAAAATAATGGTGGTAGCAATGGAGAAAAGGATGATCATATTGGGGATAAATTTTGAAAGTAGGGCTGGCACATCTTGTTAATGGGTTGGCTGCAGCCATGAAAAATTAAGGAAGCTTCTAACTTTTTAACATAAGCAACTGGGGTGGATGGTGGGCCAACTATCAAGTCAAGCAATACTAGTGGAGGAAAAGATCTGGGAGATTAATCAAAAGTTTGGTTTTGCGCCTGTTGAGTTTGAGGTGCCTACCAAATGCTCAAGTAAAAATGCCACGGCTAGAAAGAAACAAATAAGGTGATGTGATGGAGACTTATGGGAGAGGGGTGGAGAGCAGTCCTCTCTTTATTCTTCCTCAGACTCCAGCCTCCTTCCTATGTTGAAGAAAATCCATCAGATGAGTCTCAGTAGGAAATAAAGTTCTCCTTCCTGCCATAGAAACAGGAAGTTGAGACATGACTCACTTTCCCAGCTTCCCTTGCAGCTAGGGCATGGCCGTGTGACACAGGTTCAACCAGTTAGACGCAGCCAGCTCAGACTAGAAAGGCAAAGAAGCAGGTGCCACAGAGAGCCGACCCCGTGGGTGGCTGCAGTGGCAGCCTCCAAGGCGGACAGCGCAGCTGAGCTTCTACGATAGTAGCCGTGATGTTCTCAAGAGCCAGTCTTGTCTTTATTTTTGTCTTTATTTTTTGGCTGTGATTCTCACTGTGAGGCCATCTTTTCTGTTTCTGTGGTTTGCACAAACAAATCCTGAGTGATGGGAAAGAAGAGTTGGGCTTAGAGATAGTACTAACGAAAGAGCCTTTTGACATAGTGATATTTAAGTTGGGTTCTGAAGACTGGAGAAGAGCCAGCCATGGAAAGGACCTGGGAAGGAGTATGCCACCCAAAAGGAACGATGAATGCAAGCCTCTGAGGTGGGAAAAAGCTTAGTGTGGTCCAAGAGCTGGAAGAAGGCCTGTGTGGGTGGGGGTAAGAAGCAACAGAAAGAGATGTGCTCAATGAGGTCGGCTTCCTCAAGGAGCCAAGATTCCAAGCCACCGTGGCCAAGTTCCAAAGCAAAGACCCGGTTCCCCTCCCCCACCCATGGAACTCCTTCTGCGCTGTTGCCACCGTTGCCATGGTGATAGGCACTGCAGTGCGTTTCACTCACTGTTCAGGCCAGGAAGGAGTTGGCGCGTCTTTGGGAGTCCCTGCCCCTCCCCGTGGAGGCCCCGGGCCAGGCCGAGACAGCAAGCAGGGACAATGCCCGTGTTGATACCCCCAGCTGAGCGCAGCCAGGACACCCGCATAGGGGCTCCAGCATGGCGCGAGGCAGCCAAGGCCATCACGCAGAAGGCGCACCACCTGACCGACCGCTGCGGGCAGGAGGCGGTGACCATGTGGCAACCCAAGGACAGCGTGAGGGACCCACACGTGGCGCGCCATCTCTGCCGCGCTGCCTACATTCTGCCCTGGCGTTTCCGCGTGGAGATGCTCAAGGGCGGTGGCACCTTGGAGAAGCCGCCGCCGGGCGAGGGCGTCACGCTGTGGAAGGGCAAGACGAAGCCCCCCGCCTGGCACGCCCTCCTGCCGCTGCCCATGCACCGCGATGCGCTGGCCCTGCAGACTGCCGAGGTGGTGCACGCGCACGCGCGCGGAGCGCGCCTCACCGCCGCCCGCTTGTGCCGCGCGCAGCACCAGATCAATGGACAGCTGCGGCTGCTGCTTCGCCAGCGGGAGGCTACGGACCGCAGGCTCAGCGAGGTGCGCAAAGGCCTGCTCATCAACCAGCAGAGTCGCAAGCTTCGGGGTTACCGGCCCAAGTCTGAGAAGGTGGGACCATCCTCCCTGCCCTCTCAGAGACCGAGGCCTCAGCTCCCGGACGCTCGGCCTGGGAAAACCCCTCCCCGTAGAGAGAACACCCACCTCCACCCCAGGCCCCAGCTCCCATCGAGTGAGGGCACAAGAAGATGAGGACGCTCCCAAGAGGAGGTGCCTCGATTCCGCGCCCAGAGGGTGAGACCCTCCCGAGGGGATGAGATCCTCAGGCCCCTTGCCCCAAAGGCAGTGTCTATTCCAGTCCCCCAACCAAGGAGAGAAAGTGGGACTCTGAATATTCAGACTAGATGAAATTCTTCCCAAAGGGCAACCACAGCCCTCAGCCCAGGTATGAAATGACCCATCCAGCCCCCAGGCCCAGAAAGTGAGACCCTCCCTAAGACCCTCAATGCCCCAATCCCAGTGAAAACACACCCAAAGCCCCCCGCTGAGGAGAGTGGGTGATGTCCTTGTCCCAACCAATGAAACTCTCCTCAAAATGTTTGTTGTTGTTGTTGTTTTTTAAGATTTTATTTGAGAGAGAGAGAGCAAGCAGGGGGACAGAGAGGGACAAGCAGACTCTGCACAGAGCACGGAGCCCAATGTGGGGCTCAATCCCAGGACCTTGAGATCATGACCTGAGCTGAAATCAAGAGTCAGCACTTAACCTACTGAGCCACCCTGGCACCCCTCCTCAAAATGTTTTTTTAAACCCCAAGTCCTCCCCCACAGCCCCAGAAAGTGAGAACCCTCCCCAGGCCTCATCTGGGGAGAAAAGAACAGGTCCCACCTACGAGTTGAGACCCTCAGACTCCAAGTCCCTGCACCTGAGAACTAAGTCCCCAGCCAGAGAAAAGAGTGAGACTCCTAGTCTCAGCCCTGGTGAAATCCTCCCCCTAAAGTGAAACTGCAAACCATCACCCCAAAAGTGGGGAACATTTTAGCCTCTCTAAGGAGAAATGAAACCCCCACACACTGGGTGGGATTCCTACTCCCAGCCCCCAAATCCAGATAGTAAGAACCCAAAAAGGCAACCCCTCATCATCCCTATGATGAGTCCCCTGTACTTCTGGCCAGGGAGGGAGGATAAGACCATCACCAAGGAAGGGGGGACCCCCAGCCCCAGAGTGAGAACGACCTTCCCCCAAGTTAAATCACCTCCATCCCATCTCACTGGACTCCTACCTATGAAACAGAGAAGCCCCCAGCCCCATCTCTAAAGGATAAGACCTCCCCCCCAGTGAGAGCCCCCTCAGAGTGAGGTCCCCAAAGGGTGAGAGCACCCCCAACTCCATTCTCCAAACCCAAAGTTTATGACATTAACAAGCCCTCTACTATACACTGGAAGGAGAAATCTCCCTCCAGCCCCCTCTGGAAGGTGTGAGAGATTCTCTCCTTGTTTTCTAGGTCTCTGACAAAGCTGACTGTATGCTTACCTGGGAGAAGGAGGAGCTAAAGAGCATGAAGAGGAAGATGGAAAAAGATATGGAAAAATCAGAGGCTCTGCTCAAGGTTGAGAATACCTAGGGCCAAGTTAGGAGGGGTGGAGGTGGATCCGAATGGGTGAACTGCTCTAACCTTGGGGACTGTAGCCACAGCAAACCCTCAAACCACACCCCTGTCCATCCTGCCCTGACACTCACTGTATTTCCACTTTGTGCAGTGGGAAAACCAAGGCTCTAAGAGATGGAGTTGAGCCCCAAAATAACAACGAACACCCCTTCTGTGCCAAGCCCTGTGTAGTCACTGGGTTAACTTCTTAAAACTCTCCTGTGAAACAGAAACTATGATCCCCTCATTAGAGATGGGGAAACTGAGACTCAGAGAGACACAGACTCACCCAAGGCACAGGGCTAGTCAATGGCAGGGCTGTGGCTTCAGCTCAGGCATCTTTTTGTTTTCCATCTTTACGGAGGTATAACTGACCATTTAAAATTGTATATATTTAACACAACTTGATGATTTGATATATGTATACATTGTGAAATAATCACCATAATCAAAGTAATTAACATATCCATCACATCACATAGTTACCTTTATGTGTGTGTGGAGAGAACACTTAAGATCCAAACTCTTAGCAAATTTCAGTTATAAAATACAGTACTGTTATCTATAGTCACATTGTTCTACATTAGATCTCCAGAACTTAATCACTGGTGCACAACTAAAACTTTGTGCCCCTTGACCAACATCTTACCATTTCTCCCTCCCCTGCCCCAGGCCCTGGCAACCACCATTCTACACTCTGGTGCTCTGGATTTGCCTATTTTAGGTTCCAAATATAAGTGAGATCTTTCTGCATCTGGCTTATTTCACTTAGCATAATAAAGAATCTCCAGGCTCATCTATGTTGTCACAAATGGCAAGGTGTCCTTTTTTAAGGCTGAACAATATTCCATTATATATATTTTATTGTATATGTTTTACATTATATATTACATATCATATATTCTTATTCTATATTATTAATATAATACATAATATATCATTACATAATAATTAATATAACACATATATTATCTATTATTATATAATTTATAATGTCATATATATTATATATTAATATATTCTATAACAATATATTATATGCTTTATACTGTATATTATAACATATGTACTATATAATGTATTCTATATATACTAATATATATTATATACTGCAATATAATACATAATATATAACATGTATTAATATATAATGCATATTATATATTAAGTATCTTTTTAATACATATTATAATTATATTTTATATATTATATATTCCATATACAATATATTTTATATATAAATATAATATAATTATATTTTATATTATATATTATAATTTATTATTATAAATTATATATGGTTTCTATTATATAAAATATTATATAAAATATAATTTCTATATATATTATATATAAATATACAATATATTGTATAAAATAGTACATATTATAATAATATATTATTTATTATATATAACTATTTTATAATATGTTAAGATATCAGTGTTTTGATTATTAATACATTAATATTTTAATAGCATATATATCACATTTTCTTTATCCACTCACCTGTCAAAAGACACTTCTATTGTTTCCATGTCTTGGCTATTGTGGATAATGCTGAAATGAACATGGAGTGCAGATATCTCTTTGAGACCCTGATCTTTTTTGGATATATACCAGGAAGTGCCAGAACTACCTTATGATTCAGGTCAGGTCTTGAGCCTAGCTCTTTATACTGTGATATGTGCTCAATCTTTGTCAGCTCCAGCCAGAGATGGTCTGTCACTACATCCTTCACTCTTACAACAAGAATTTCTTTATGAGGGCACTAATGGAGATGAGAGAGCAGCCAGGTTTGATGGAGCCTTTGGAACTGGTTAAAGTTAGCTGGTACTCTGTGTGTGCTTTTGACTCATCTATTTGACAAATATTAATCCAGTACCCTGGTGTCTGGGCACCATGCTTGGCATTAGGGACAAACAGTGAAGAGGACAGAGCTGGCCTTGCCCTCACAGACTTCACATTATAAGGACATTCAAGTAAGAGACAGATCAGGGTAGTGGGTGAGGATGGGGGAGGAAATTTAGGAGCTGGCACACCACTGTCCGTGGTTCAGAACCTTCCTTGTGCTCATCCCACCAAACCCCCAGGCCACCAGTCATATTCCTTTAAACCTGGTGAGTCCTGAAAAATCCTTCAAGAAAGTCTGAAACAGACAGGGGAGAAGACCCTGAGGGTGGCCCCAGTAGGGAAGGGTTTGCAAGAGAGAAAGGGGAATGGAGAGATGGGGAAAAAACAGACATAGATGGAAACTGAGAATGGCCACTGGAGAAAAATGCTTACAACCAACAGATGTGTTTCAGCTTGAGATCGTGAATGCAAATTGGCACTCAGAACTTTCCCAGGGATCTTACCATGTGTCTCTAGAAGGCTTGTTGTCCCACTGGGTAAGTTATTTCATACTTTCTCTTCCTTCAAACCTCTCCAGCTCTCTGCTTTCCTCATTCTCAGTGAATGACCCCAATGCATGGAAGCCACTGAAGGGAACCTCTCTTATTATTCCCTGCCAATGTTATAATTCCATCTACCTCTGCACCCACCTTCTCCCCATTCTCCTGCATCACTAATATTTCCATCTTTATTGGATTATCCTCACCAGTGAACAAATGGAGAATTATTCTCTGATGGGTACAGATCTGTTTGGGATGATGAAAAAGTTCTGGAAATGGATAGTGGTGGTGGTTGCACAACATTAATACCCTTGAACTCTACACTTAAAATTGTTAAAATGGCAAATTTTGTTATGTCTATTTTATCACCAAAAACAACCCCTCTGGATCCCATGCTCCCCTCCAGATAATTTCCATTTCTCTGATCCTCTCACTAGCCCATCTTTTCTGCACATATTGACCCCATCACTTCTTTTGGGCAGGAACGGGATCAGTTTTCCCCACTGCATTCCCCATTCCCTGATACATTGCCCAGCACACAGGAGGGGCTTGATGAATATTTGAATGAATGAATGAATGAATGAATGAATGAATGAATGAATGAATGACTTTTTTAAATCTACTTTTACTCAAATGGATGAACCCCAAAGAGATTATATTCAGCAGAAGAAGCTAGACATAGGATACACACTGTGTGATTCCATTTATATGAAGTTCTAGATGTCAAAAGCATTTTCTTGAAGAGCCAGGTAGTAAATATTTTAGGCTTTGTGCAAGATGCAGTCTCTGTTACAATTGCTCAATTAGGCCAGTGTAGCACAAAAGAGCCAGAGACAATATGCACATGAATGAGCATGGCGGTATTCCAGTAAAGCTTTAGTTACAAAAAGAGGCAGCCAGTCCATAGGCTGTAGTTTATGGACACCTTAAAGTACAGGCAAAACTAATCTGCAAGGCAGCTTAGTAGGGAGGAGGGAAGGGGCACCAGGGATATTTCTGGGGTGATGGAAATATCCTATATTTTGATGAAGGTGGTATTTATATATGGATATATATATTTATATACTGTCCATATATATTATGCATTTATATATTATGTATTTGTAATATATATTTATAATACATAATATATAAATGCATAATATATTATAAATATATATAAATACATTATAAATACATAATGTATTATAAATACATAATAAATACATAAAATACACAATATATACAATATATAAATATATAATATATATCCATATATAAATACATAAATATATATACATTTATATATGGATATATATACACACACAAAAGACTTGTTTTAATATATGGATTTATATGGATATATATACAAAAGATTTGTTTTAATATAACTTTCAAATAACTGCAAGTATCAAAGAAATGCAATATGCTTCATTCTATAATGGTGGAAGTAGGGTTTGGATGGGAGTAGGAGTTCAGATGAGATAGATGTTGGTGGGGGAGACACTCTGAGGACAGCAGAGGGCTCCTGATACTAACAGGAGCAGAGGAGGAGAGACCCTGAGGCTAGGGGAAGGGATCAGCCCTGAATGCAGCTGAGGAGCAAAGGACTGGTACAGGAAGACTACTGGTGTAGGTTCAGGCTACACCTCTCCTCTTTACAGGTGGAACAATTGAAGGGAGGTGGGGTTTTCTTGCAACGCCGGAGCAAAGCCAGGCACAGAATGCAAAAGAAAATGACACCCAGAACAAGGAAGCTACCACCAGTCCCTTCTGCTCCTCCCCTCTCCACCCAGGAATCATTGAAGGCTTCTGGACAGGGGGAGTGGTGTGGGAAGTGTCTGAGCTTCCACCTAGAAATCAATTCTTTCTGCCAGGAACCAGAACTGGACAGGGTCAGTTTGGAGGTGGAAACGTTTTGCAGCCAGCAGCAGAGTAATCGCTTCCAGCCACCTCTCCCAATCTCCCCACTCACACTCTGCCTTTTTCTCTGCCCCTCTCTGCTTCCTTGCCCCCAGGCCCTGGCGTCCTGCCACGACACTCTGGCCTTCTGCTGTAAGGAGAGGCTCCAAGCTGTGGACTTAATGAACCAGCCACTGGATAAGGTTCTGGAGCAGGCTGGCCGCCACTCCTGGGTGAACCTCTCCCGCGTCCCTTCCCCGCGCACTCAGGGCCAGAAAACGCCTCCCCCAGACCCTGTGGGCACTTATACCCCAGGTAAGCCCCCACAGAAAGGAGCCCACTATTGTAGGTACTCTTGGGTGCCCACTTGGCCTCCACTTCTCAGCCACTGCCTTCCCTGGGGAATTCCACCCCCTCCCCCCAGACCAAGTGAGAGGGCTGAGAGCCCATCTCCACTGAGGCCACGTTCTTAATTAGCTCTTTCCCTTGCACACTCCTGCTTCCCACACTCCTGCGGGCAAGCACTCCTTCAGTCAATCTGGGACACTACTTATACCAACTCCACCAACAGCCTCTCCCCTGGACTTGCTCCAAGTCCTTCAATAAACCCCCTCGCCCAGGGGCCAACACAACCTGAGAATAGAGAGGGAGACTCAGACAGCCAGGATCGGGAAAAGGAGGCCCTGGGTCTCCACGCGTGACCCCACCCCGCCCGCAGAGTGCGCCACGGCGCTGTACGAAGCCAAGCGACTGTTGATGGAGTCCAAGGACACCTTGCTAGAAATGACAAAGAACGAGGAGGACGTCCGGGAGCAACAACAAGAGATAAGCGATCGCGTGTGCGCCTCGCTGGCGCAGAAGATGCGTGAGACCTTGGAGCTGAAGGTGGGCGCGGCAGGGGCGACTCCTAGTTGGTGGCGGGAGGCTCGGGTGGACTAGAGCTGACTACGGAGATGGGGACGCGGCAGCAGAGGAGCCCGGAAGTCAGTGTGATCCCTCTGTGCTCCCACCCACCCAGGAAAGAATGAATATGACCTTAGGACTGATGAGGGGAACTATCCATCGGTGCACGAAATTCAACCAGGAAATGTACATCACCCGTGGCCTCATCAAGGTATGCTGTGGCGCAAGAGGGTGAGCGGGTGGGGCCAGGGTTGTCCGCCTAGCCTGGGCCTCACTGCTCAGCACACCGCACTCCGCCAGGGTCCTCTGTCAAAACGTCACCTGGAGACTCGAGAGAAACTGGATAGACCTCTGGTTCGAGTGTATCAGAGACACGTGGGCACCCAACTCCCCGAAGCCTCCCGCCTCGCCCAGGTATGCCCCTCGGTGGCCCCTTCCGCGCCTTCCCGTCCTCTCTAGTCCCAGCCCCATCCCGGTAACACCGCTTGCTCAAGCACACCTGACCCAGATCTGCCAGTCCTTCAACTCCCATCCAGAAGGAGGCCCTCCGGTACCCACACCTGTCTCAAAAAAGTCCCCTCAACCTCTACCCTCCTCACCCCCCTCATGATACGGCCCTCTTTCAACCTAGCTCCTTCATGCACTCCTTGCCCAGATGCTCTCCCACATCCCAGGTCCTCCAGGTGCGTACCGCGCCCCCCCCCCACCCCCAGCCCCGCCTTGTCGCAGCTTCTCTTTCAAGCGCGTGTTGCCCCCAATCTCTGCGAGTCCCGCCTCTCCTCCCGTGCTCCCTCCCGTGCTCCCTCCTGTGCTCCTTCCCAGGCTGGGACCTTCCGCAAGCACACGTGGCCCAGGTGTGCCCTTCCCCTTCCGAGGTCCGCCCCTTCTTAAAGGTACGCTCTTTTCACACACACACACCTGGCCCAGGCGTGTTGGGCCGCCCCAGACAGTGCCCCGCGGCCCTTGCTCCGGCTCGCCCGGCTCGCAGCACGGTCCCGCCCCCTCCCCAGGGCACTGACAAGCTGCAGCGCCACATCTCGCACGTGGAAAAAAACCTGAAGGAGCTGCTCGCCACGCACAAGAACCTCACCGGGAGCCTCAACTGCAAGAAGATCGGGTATGAAGTGGACTACAATGTAGTGCGCCTGCGCCTTCGCCAGAGGCACCCGCACGTGTGCTACGAGCAGGCGCAGCGCCTGGTCAAAGACTGGGACCCGCGCACGCCGCCGCGCGTCGAGTCGGATGCTGCCACAAAGTGACAGACTCGCCCCCTGCCCCAGCCTTCCGGCCCAGCTCTGGCTGGACCTGCTGAGCAGAGACTGACAGCTCAATGGCTCTCCCCCTCGCCTGACCTACCCTCCCTCGAAGCATCCTCTAGAAGAACTATAATTAAAAGCGACAATAATTACCATTCATTAGGCACCTACTGTATATCAATCACTTACCCTACAACACGTTATGGGCAGTGTATCCTGGGAGTTAACAGGCTGGACCTGGGCTCCAGGTTTCTGGGGTTCAAATCCCAGCTCCCCAGTTTCAACAGTGTAGCCTTGGGCAAGTCGCTGTCCCTCTCTGGCCGCAGTGTCTTCACCTGTAAAATGGAAAATATTACAGCACCCACTTCAAAGGCTTGTCATAAGGATAGTGTGTAATGGTGTAGAATGGTGACTGCCCAATGTTAGACAGCTAGTAAGCAGAAGAGCTAAAATTTTAATCCCTGCATCTAAAGCCTGCACTTGGAGCAAAACTTGAAGCTCCCCTCACTCCTCCCCTCTTAGGTGAATGCACGTTCCCAGCCCACTGGCTGCCGTTATTAACATTACACACACACACACACACACACACACACGAGTTATAGAACATAACTACCACAAATAACGAGAATCAACTGTATTCGCAAAGGTGTAGACAAGATAGAAAAAAAACCTCAATGGATAGCACAGTACCAAGGTGCTGGTAATTGTGGAGAGCCACCCTTGCCACTCCTAAATCTGAAAGGACAAGGTAGTCAAAAGCAGCCAGGCTTGCAGTGCTGCCGTGTGGATGCTGGGGGAATAAATGTCCCTACCCTCCTCTCTCCATTGGCCAGAGTTCCCTATTTGTTGAAGCCCAAGAGAAAGGGCACCTGTGTGTGCAGTTCATATATCCTTTAGGGCACAGAGCTGCCACCACCCTGTTGATTTTGAGCCTCTTGCAGATCCTTCCTGGGGCTGGAAATTGTTCTTTCCCCTGCATCGTTGTCCATTCATCAAGCCTCAAAACTTTGCATAGGAATGCAAGTACTCCTTTTGCACACAAAGCCTTACACCCTGAGTTGCAATCTGCCACCCTCATCCTTGCTGACACAGCCCCATCTTGTCACCTCTGCTCACCCCATATTCCCCAACAGTGATTGCATAATCCCCTCCATTGCCTCCGAGCTGAGATTTCGGCTGCTGCTCTGGGTCACATCATGAGCACCTTTTAAGCCTCTCAGTGACACCATAAGGTGTGTGTCATCGTCCCATGGTATTAAGGAGTGCACTTGTTATGATGAGCACTGGGTGTTGTATGTAAGTGATGAATCACTAAATTCTCCTCCTGAAACCCATATTACACTATATGTTAACTAAAATTTAAATTAAACTTGAAACAAAAAATAAAATAAATTATAAAATAAAACGGGAATGAAAAACATCATCCCTTTAAAAAAAAGGGGGGGGGGGACTAAAACACCAGTTTTCATCCAAAAGAGGTTGGATGAAATCAGTTCTGCCCCTGACCAAGTGATATTTGGCAATTTCTGGAGGCATTTTTGGTTGTCACAACTAAGGATGGGGGTAGGGGGTAGGGGATGCTGCTAAGTATCCTGCAGTGCCCAGGGCAGTCCCCACTATGACAAATAATAATTTGGTTGAAAATAGTCAATTGTGTCAAGGTTAAGAAACTCTGGACTAAACTAAGTGCTTCTCAGAGTCATCTTCAAAGTCAAAAAAACTTTTAACAGCTTTATTGAAGTATGACCAACAAATAAAAATTGCATATGTATTATATGTATACATGGTGAAATGATCATCACGATCAGTCTCATTAACATATCCATCACCCCACACTTAGCTACCATTTTCTTCTTTTTTTGTATGTGGTGAGAACACTTAAGATATACCCTCTTTGAAAATTACCAGTATACAGTATAATAGTTAATTATAGTCGCCATGCTATGCATTAGATATCCAGAACTTATTCATCTTGCATAACTAAAAGCTTGCATCCTTTGATCAACATCTCCTCCACGTCCCCCTTCTCCCAGTCCCTGGCAACTACCCTTCTACTCTCTGCTTCTATGAGTTTGTGAAGCCAAAAATTCTTGAGCAAATCACAGGAGGAAATACAAGATGTTGAGAGTGGTTTTTCAATCCATCCTTCTTTCCATGTAGGGTGAGACCCCAGAGTCCCATCATAAATACGTCTACCTCAAACTCCAGGACCTCTGGATAATGCACAGTTTTCTCCATTAGGTCTAAATGTAGTGGTTCATGGTCTTGTGGTCAGCAAACCAAACAGTAAATTATCTGCCCCATACACATCAAATAAACAGTGATGGGATTCAAACAAGAGAGTGGGGATTTAAAAACCCCCATTATGAAATGGGGAGAAGAGTTGACACAGATCAGCCCATGGTCGTTAGCAAATGACAAATCCTTCTGTGCAGAATATTAAAGAATTCTTTCTCTGGGAATAGAATAAGCTCCTTTTCTTCAAGGAAATTTTGGGTTGTTGTTTAAGGGCACATACAACTTTTAGATAAATCAGGCTTGGAGATGTAATACACAGTACAGTAATGACAGAAAACAAAACTACACTATAAATATCAAATGTGCTAAGAGAATAAATCTTCACTGTTCTCACCACTAGAAGAAATGATAACTTTGTGATGTGACAGTGATTAGCCAATGTGAATTGGTTAGCCAATCACATTGCAACATAAATATATCAAACCAATATATGTCAATTATATCTCAATTTTTAATGGTAAAAAGAAAAACTCAGGAATAAATTTGAGAGCTGAGAATTTTTTTTTAACTTACAAGAGAATCTCCCTTCAGAGAATCAACTTGTTCAGTATTCTAACTGGTGGGAGAAAATAGCAGTTCTTCAGTGTGGTTATATGTAGGGATCAGCATTGCAAAAATTTCAGCAATATACAGTTTTCTTTTTTTTTTTTTTAAGATTTTATTTATTTATCTGAGACAGAGAATGAGAGAGACAGAGAGCACATAAGAGGGGGGAGGGTCAGAGGGAGAAGCAGACTCCCTGCGGAGCAGGGAGCCCGATGCGGGACTCAATCCCGGGACTCCAGGATCATGACCTGAGCCGAAGGCAGTCGTTTAACCAACTGAGCCACCCAGGCGCCCTACAGTTTTCTTTTAAGGAGTCAGCAACATATGGTTGTATTAGTTATCTTTGCTATGTAACAAATTACCCCAAAAATCAGTGGCTTGAAATAACATTATCCCTCAGTCTTCTGTCATAGGGTCTCTCACAAAGCTGAATGCAAGATGTCAGCTGGGGCTCTGGTCTCATCTGAAAGCTCTCCTGGGGGAGGCTCCGCTTCCAGACTTACTCACCAGGTTATGACAAGATTCAGTTCCTCACAGGCTGTTGGCCACATGGGCCTTTCCAATATAGCAACTTACATCCTCAGAGTGTGAAAAATAAGGCAAATGAGACAAGTCAGAGATAGCAAAAGTCACAGTCTTTTTGTAACCTGATCTCAGAAGTGACATCCCATCACTTTCACCATATTCTATTCATTAAAAGTCACTAGGTCCAGCCCAAACTGAAGGTGAGCAGGTTACACAAGGAAGTGACTACCAGGAGGTGAGGATTCTTGCCAGCAATGTCAGAAGCTGCCTACCACAGGGCCCAATATTTCATCCATTTGAGGATTGTTAAGCAAAACTATGAAACAGTTTAGGAAAAGACAAGGTGCAATTCTGGGGTGGTTTTCTCAGGATGCAAGGCATTTTTCTGACTATGACATGATGTGCATATTTAGCCATGATGGAAATTTGGATAAGCTACAGATAGATTGGAAGTTCCACTTTCCCGCTTCGCTCTTTTCTTTTGGAGAAATTTCTTTGTCCACTGTCCTCCATGATTTCTTGCTTTGCCTCAATAAGGGTCTTTCTTGTTCATTTTTCTCCAGAAATACATTTTAGGTGGACATAAGAAGTGGACCTTGAGGAAGGAGGGTGCAGATCTCAAAGTTTACTTCCTGCCAGTATCAACTTAGAGCCAGAGGTGTTTTGGGATTTGAACAATCATAGGCTTTTTGACAGAAGCCACACTTGTAATTTTTTCAATATTTGGATTTTACCAAAAAGTTAGTAGACTTTCAGTCTATTGACTTTTGGTCAGTTCTATCTGTGATAAATAACCATAGCCAACAAGTTCATCCAAATATACTTAATACGCCTAAAAATTCTAGATGGCCTCTCTTTCTCTCTCTTTCTCTCTCCCTCTCTCACAGCAAACTCTCCTTCAGCAGAACTTTCTCTCTTACATCCCCAATGTTGGCAACAATCACCACCATCTAGCTCCAAAACATTTTATCACCCCAAAATAAAACCGCATGTCCATTAAGCAGTCACTCCCATCCCCCTCCTCCAGCCCCTGGCAACCAAAAATCTACTTTCTCTTTCTATGGGTTTGCCTATTCTGGACATTTCATGTAAAAGAAATCATACAATATGAGACCTCCTGTGTCTGGCTTCTTTCGCTCAGCATGTTTTCTCCTTCTCTTTCTGCTTACACACTGGCTGACCATTCTGAGTCTGTCTTTCGTTTTTACAGGACTGTGCTGACGACAGCAAGAAGCAGTCAACACCCTCCAACATTCTAAATTTTTTAAACCACTTCCTCTAGAGCTACAGGCTCTGCCCACACTGTAATTAACAGCCTTATCAAGTTTTATCATAGCAAAACATGAGTTACCAGCTTTCCAGCATGTACCCATGTGTCCTCACCACTTCTTGCTAAGCCAGATTGTCTCATTGTGGCACTGCTGACATTTGAGCCAGATCATTCTGTGCATTATGGGGCTACCCTGTGTATTATAGGATATATAGCAGCAACCTTGGCTCAGTAGATGCCAGTAACATCTCCCCCCAACTCTAGACAATCTAAAATGTTTCCAGACTTTGCCAAATGTCTTGGGGGAAGGGGTAGAATTGCAGAATCATCCCCGTTTGAAAATCACTACACTAAGCCAATGTCATATATTTGCAGTTCTGGCACTAAATTTGCAGTCTCTTGGTACTAGATTCCATGTTTGTTATGATATAGATGTTATTTTTAAACCACATAAGCCCAGTAAATCAGAATAGCAAGGTAAAATTCCAGGTAGACACTCTAGCCTGGAGTAAGGATGGGAGCTTCATGATTATCTTGCTAAAGCTTTCACCTTGTATTCCACCTTGTGCCCCTCCTCACACCTGTGGCCAGCAGACATAAAAAGAGGGAAGAAGGAAAGGGCATGCTTCTCCCCTTTAAGGGCATGACCTAAAAGTTGTACATACAAGTTCTGTTCATTCATAGTGGCCACTACTTACTCATACGGCCACCCTTAGCTTCAAAGGAGCCTCGGAGATGTAATCTGTTCTTGATGATCATATAGCCAGCTCAAGTTTATATTACTCCACAATCAGATGGGGTATGGATTTAGGGGGAAACTTGAAGTTTTTGTGACACTCTCCAGCCATCAACAAAGGTTTGCTTGAGGCTGAAGCTCTTGAATGAATGCTTGAAAGATGGAATAAACAGTTGGGTGATCAGAATAACCATGGTTGGAATAGGGGCAAGCATCTCAGTCCTCACAAAGTTGTTAGTCCATGGAATTCTGTGGAGCATGGTGAAGAACTTTCTAGAACCCGGAAGGAGATGAAAGGCAAAGGGGCCAATCACTTCATTTTATAAGTAGAGATGCTGAGACCCAGAAAGGAGAAGCAATTCAATTTAGGTCTCAAACTGTGCTTGTAGCAGGTTAGGGCTAGAGTTGAGGTTCCCCAAATCCTTGCTGAGAGCTCTCTTCAAAACCTCATTCATTCTGTAAGCTGTGGTCTGAAGAATTAAACCATGAGGCTGTGGTTTCGACATGTACAAAGCAGGACACCACTAGATCCTTGAGAAGGAGAATCTGAGCTGAGGATGGGTTGGAAGGTTATGGAGAATACAGAGAGGCTAGGTGTGGCTATAGAACAATATTTTGGCTAATGAAATGTAAGTACAAATGACATGTGCAATATCCCTCATTCCCTAAAAGGAAAGGAAGACACTCTCCCCTTCACCTTTCCTCTTTCCTGCAAACTGGAATGTAGGATGTGATGATGGGAGCTGGAGCAGCCACTTGGGGCCACAAGATGAAAGCTGCATATTGAGGGAAGCCTAGCAACAAAATAGAGTGAGTTTGGTTCCCTGATTGCTGAGTTTCTGTTCCAGCTCTGAACCATCGACTTCTATTTTTTACCTGAACAAAAAAAAAAAAATGACCTTTTATTTCTTAAGCCAGTTATAACACCCATACTTTGTTCTAAATAATATATTTTTTAAAAAAATATATGATTCCATGGGATGCCTGGGTGGCTCAGCCCGTTAAGCATCTGCCTTCAGCTCAGGTCATGATCCCAGGGTCCTGGGATGGAGTCGCACATCAGGCTCCTTGCTCAGCGGGGAACCTGCTTCTCCCTCTGCCTGCCACTCCCCCTGCTTGTGCTCTCTCTCTCTCTCTCTCTCTCTGACAAATAAAATCTTTTTTAAAAAAAGATATATGATTCCTTTTGGTTCCTACTTCGTGCCAGAATGAGAAGTGCAGGGCCCCCTATGTCTCTTTCTTCCAGAGACATAACCATCCACCACTGAGCAGCTACCTGCTCCCACCTCCCCCAGTTCATCACCTGAGTTGCTTACCAACTCAACCCTTAACATGTCCCTGCAAATCATCCTATCTCTATTTGGTGAGAACTAGCATGGGACTTAATGATCCCTGTTTTCTGGGGTAAGCTCTGAGTGTCAGGTAGCCTGGAAATAGTAGACCCATCTTGCTCTGAGAAGCCCCTGAATAATTCTCCAGCCTTACCCTTCTTCCTTTTATGCTGCAAAAAGTAGTAAAGAACATGGACACTGGAGTCAGATATCAGTTCAAACCCTGGAGCAGCCAAGTATTCACTAAGAAACCTTGGCCAACTTATTTAACCTCTCCATGCCTATTTCCCCAACATACGAAACTAGTCAGAGTAATAGTTCTTACTTCACAGGGCTATGAGAATTCAATGAGACGATGTATTTAAAGTGCTTAGGATAGTGCCTGGCACACAGTTAGCACTCCATAAAACAGGACAAATTTTGATCTGCATAATCAGAAGTGAAATAAAGGAGAGGAGCAGGGCACCTGGGTGGCTCAGTTAAACATCTGACTCTTGATTTCTGCTAAGGTCATGATCTCAGGGTCATGAGATCCAGCCCCATAGCAGGCTCCACGCTGAGTATGAAGCCTGCTTGGGATTCTCTCCCTCTCTCTCCCTCTGTCCCTCCCCACCCACTCATGCTCCCTCTCTCTTTAAAAAAAAGAGAGAGAGAGAGGAGCAAGGTGTAATGTGTGCATAAAACTAAGGGGATCTTACCTACAAGTGAGAAGGCAGGTCAGGAAAGGCTGCCCTAAAGAAGCTGACAATAAAGCTGTCACCTGAAATATGAACAAGAATCAGTCAGGTTTTGGGCGCTTGGGTGGCTCAGTTGGTTAAGCGACTGCCTTCAGCTCAGGTCATGATCCTGGAGTCCCTGGATCAAGTCCCACATCGGGCTCCCTGCTCGGCAGGGAGTCTGCTTCTCCCTCTGACCCTCCTCCCTCTCATGCTCTCTGTCTCTCATTCTCTCTGTCTCAAATAAATAAATAAAATCTTTAAAAAATAAAAAAAAAAAAGAATCAGTCAGGTTTTAAAAAGGAGAGTAGGAAAGAATGTTTAAGAAAAATGAACAGCCTGAGCAAAGGTCCTGGGGCAAAAAAGAAAGTATATGAAATAACAAGTGTTGGCAAGGATGTCGAGAAAGGGGAACCCTCATGTACTGTTGGTGGAAATAAAATTTGGTGCAGCCACTATGGAGAACAGTACAGAAGTTCCTCAAAAAATAAAAATACAACTACCATACAATCCAGCAATTCCACTTCTAGGTATTTATATGAAGGAAATGAAAATAATAATTAAAAAAAAAAAGATACATGTGCCCCTACATTCATTGCAACACTATTTACAATAGCCACGATACGGGAAGCAATCTAAGTGTCCATCGGTAAATGGATAAAGAAAATGTGGTATATACACATACACACAATGGAATATTACTCAGCCATAAAAAAAGAATGAAATCTTGCTATTTGTGACAATATGTATGAACCTAGAAGGTATTATCCTAAGGGAAATTAATCAGACAGAGAAAGACAAGCACTGTATGATTTCACTTATGTGTGGAATCTAAAAAACAAAACAAATGAACAAACAAAACAAAATAGAAACAGACTCATAAATGCAGATAACAAACTGGTGATTGCCAGTGGGGAAAGGGATGAGGGACGTGGGTGAAACAGGTGAAGGGGATTAAGATAAGTAAGTCCGAAGGACGTAATGTAAGGAAGATAGGGAAAATAGTCAATAATATTGTAATAACTGTGTAGTGACAGATGGTTAACTAAACCTCTCATAGTGGTTATTTCCTAATGTATAAAAATATCAAATCACTACACGCTACACCTGGAACTAATATCATATTGTATATCAAAAAAATTAGACTTCAAGACAAGTTTACCAACAAAGATCTGACATTTTATGAGACAGAGAGAGAAGAAAGGAGGGAGGGAGGGAGCGATGGAGGGAGTAAGAAAATGGTACATTTGGGAAGCTGAAAAATATTTTTAGGATGGTGGTGGATGGGGCTGGAGAAGTGGCCAGGGACCCAATGTGGCAGATCAGATTCTGATTTGGATGTGATTCAAATGCCTCCTCCCTTGTACGAATTTAGTGTAGGACCTCCCTCTTCTGCATGTGCCTTATTGTTTTCCTCACATGCTCTCTGTTGGAAAGTTCCTTTCTTCCATTAAAGAGGGCACGCGTGGTGATGAGCCTGGGTGTTATACGCAACTAATGAATCATTGAACATTACATCAAAAACTAATGATGTATTATAGGCTGGCTAGTTGAACATAATTTAAAAATTAAAAAATAAAATAAAGAATCTCATTAGCAGCTAAAATTAGCAACACAAGAAACAATAGGTGTTGGTGAGGATGCAGAGAAAGGGGAACGCTCTTACACTTTTGGTGGGAATGCAAGCTGGTGCAGCCACTCTGGAAAATAGTATGGAGGTCTCTCAAAAAGTTAAAAATAGAGCTACCCTATGACCCAGGAATTGTACTACTAGGTATTTACCCAAAGGATACAAAAATACAGATTCAAAGGGATACAGGCACCCTAATGTTCATAGCAGCATTATCAAAAATAGACAAACTAGGGACGCCTGGGTGGCTCAGTCGGTTAAGCGTCTGCCTTCAGCTCAGGTCATGATCCCGGAGTCCTGGGATCGAGTCCCACATCGGGCTCCCTGCTCCGCGGGGAGCCTGCTTCTCCCTCTGCCTCTGCCTCTCTCTCTATCTCTCATGAATGAATGAATGAATGAATGAATGAATGAATGAATGAATAAATAAATAAATAAATAAATAAATAAATAAATAGACAAACTATGGAGAGAGCCCAAATGTCCATTGACTGATGAATGGATAAAGAAGATGTGGTATATATATCATATATGTATGTGTGTGTGTGTATACAATGAAATATTACTCAGCCATCAAAAAGAATGAAATCTTGCCATTTGCAACGACATGGATGGAACTAGAGGGTATATGCTAAGTGAAATAAGTCAGTCAGAGAATGACAAATACCTATGATCTCATTCATATGTGGAATTTAAGAAAGAAACAGATGAACATATGGGAAGGGCGAAAAGAAAAAGGAGAGAAGGAAACAAACCACAAGAGACTTTTAACAATAGAAAACAAACTGAGGGTTACTGGAGAGGAGGCAGGTGGGGAGTGGGCTGGATGGATGATGGGTATTAGGAGGGCACTTGTTATGATGACCACTAGGTGTTGTATGTAAGTGAAGAATCACTGAATTCTACTCCAGAAACCAATATTGCAATGTATGTTAAATAAATAAAATTTAAATTTAAAAAAAAAGAATCTCATTAGCACTGATGAAAAATTCTGCAATCCATCAGTATACTTGAGGGCTCAAGTACTGTCGGGATCAGCAGTCCTGAGGACCCAATCTTTATCAACAGACTTCTAAAGAGGTTCACTGCCTCCAGGACACTTACAAAGCACCTGGTCTAATGCTTTATGAATTGGGAAAAGACTCCTCTGGGTTTGCTTTGAGTGATCTTGGAGGAACTGATCTTATGCTAAGACCAAGTGTTCTCATTGATTCTCTACCCAAGCCACTCTTTCTCACTCCCCACACTCCATCTCACACCTCTCCCCAGAAGACACCCACTCAAGCACGTCCCTTCCTCAGGGAAGCCTTTCCAGATTCCTTAGTAGTCCTGGTTGGCCTCAAGTTCTCCTAGAACCATATACTACTCTCCTTCAGCATGCTTATCTTAATGAATCATATATTCATTAGTGTGATTGTTTTCCAGGTATCCCCCGCTTTTCAAAAGTTCACGTTATACCATCTCACTCTTAGGAAAGACCTACATCAGTACCTGTTTTTGCTAACTCAAGGGAATTTGAAGAAGATTTCTGCTTTTATGAAAAAAGGGTGAAAAGTGAAAATAGCATTCAGCATTTGTTTTGTGAGGAGTGGTTACGGAGGCAGCACACACCCCAAGCGGCGAGAGTGTCCCCACCAAGCTCCTTCCCCAGGACTGCTCTCAGCATCTCTGCATCCAGCCACCAGAGCTTTGCACCACGTCTGTGAGCATCTGTGCCTTATCTCAATTTATTGTGTGCATGCATTAGCAAGACGTGCCCTAAGGTATCAGAAAAGCCTAAGAGAGGTTATTTTGGGGGTCCTAAGAACACTCAAAAATTTTTCCATACAAATTAACAGTAACTGCTTCTTCATTGTATGCCTTTTGGGCTCAAGAAAGGTTTCATAGGCGTGCTCCACTTTGGGAGAGTGGGAGACACCTGCTAATGACTGTCTCCACTGAGTAGATGTAAAGTCCAGCACAGCATGGACAGTATCTCAATTTTCTCCATTATATTCACCATGCTTGACATAGTAGACAGTTAATAAATGCAGCGGGAAGGAGAGAAGGAAGGGAGTGAGGGGAGGAGGGAAATAAGGAAGTCCTACCTAAAAATGCCCCACCCCCGGTGTGGGAGGAAAAAAAACACTTTCTGTGTAACACCATTAAGCCTTCCTCCAGCTGGAAAGGCTCCACGTCTTGTGAATCTCAAGGGGGAATCTGTTGGTGAGATTCAAGATGTCTTATCAATTGATATGTAGCTGACCGCATCAGGACCTCGGCTCTGTGAGAAATGGCTCTGTGAGGGCAATCCTATCGTAATCCCTCTTCCAACAGTAGATTTCCACGTACTTGCTGGGATTCTCTCTCACTCATTCCTCCCCAGGTCTTTCCTCACCCATTTCTGAACACAAAAACATGTTTGTTCTCTCCATGGCAAGAGTAACCACAACTGCAAATTCTGCTTGTTCACAGCAGTAATACATTATAATTATTCTTTTATCTGCATCTCGTGCCTTATCAATAACACAACTTATAGCCGGGGCGCCTGGGTGGCTCAGTTGGTTAAGCGACTGCCTTCGGCTCAGGTCATGATCCTGGAGTCCCGGGATCGAGTCCCATATCGGGCTCCTTGCTCAGCAGGGGGTCTGCTTCTCCCTCTGACCCTCCCCCCTCTCATGTGCTCTCTCTCTCTCTCATTCTCTCTCTCAAATAAATAAATAAAATCTTAAAAAAAAAACACACACAACTTATAGCCATCATTAATTGCTATTAAGTCATTGCATCCCACAGTAATGTGAACCAGGTCTCTTCCCAGCAGACTTGGCTCAGCCCATTGATAGTATTGATTTGTGGCCACCTCCTTCCCCTCTCCTTTGCTCCAACCTCATTATGAAAGAGACATACAGTGCACACATCATGAAGCTTCCAAAACACCAACTGGCTGACCGGAGTCAATCTCCTCGTGTACAGTGAAAGGCAGGTGTCCCGGAGTGTGTCAGAGGCTTGTGCAGGTCTCACACCAGCTAGTGGAGATCAGTCAGGAATCTGCAGCCACTATCCAGGTCCTGGATATCAGCCCTCTCAACTAGGAAGTGATATTGGAAAGAAAGAGTTGAATCCAGGAGGTATTCAGGAAGTAAAATTGGGTGTTTTCTAAATAACAGACACTTTTTTAAGTGCTTTGAGTATATTAACTCCTTACAACATTCAAGCAAGATGGACATTACTGTCTCTTTTTTACAGATATGGAAACTGAGAGTCCAAGAGGTTGTATTATCTGTCACTAGGTCAGGCATCCAACAGTCTGATTCTGAAGCCTATGTGTTTTACCATTATGCTATTGTAACTCCGGCTCAATTATCTGCTTGCTATAAAGTGAAGATTGCCCACTTATTTGCAGCCCCTCTACATGCACCCCCTTACACACATACACACTCATACACACATACACCCACATCTACATCAAATTGGCAGGTTGGGAGCAACTGAGACATGTAGATACCCACGGGGTGGACCAGACCAGAGAAATTGGCCATACACAGTGGGCTCATTTAATCAAGGTCAGAGAGAGAACTGTTCTTGTCACCCCGAACAGTTTGGGCTAGTTCATTTATCCTGCTAAGCTTACGTGATCTTCTCAGGCTGGACTTGGGGAAGTAGTCAAGCCCTTCTTTGATTTCTTTTTCATTGATCTGACCTGAATCATGAAGGAAGGAAAATAAGAGGCCTCAGAAGTCTGAGAGAGCTGCCTTCTGAGTCCAACTTACTCAACTTTTCTAAGCCTCAGTTTTCTCCATGCAATTTCAAAGTTGTCAGGATTGGGGTTCCCATTCTGCAAATGCTCCAAGTGGGTGCCTGAGAAATGACAGCTGCACATCTGTGCTCCCCATTGTATTACAAGCTCCGTGACTCACAAAACTTTGATACGTTCGGGGAGGGAAGGAGTGCTTGGAGCATATGGGCGTCTTCCCAGACTGTGGCCAACAAAATCCTGCATGATGAGATGCCAGTCTTATCGTGTCGGGTGCTCTGGGGTTGTTTACCCCTTGAGGGAGGCTGTGATGACAAGAAGTTTCCAAATCTTTGAGCAACACCACCTTCTTTCAACACCAGGAGATCTCACAGCTGAGCCCTGACACAAGCAAAGGGGGACCCAGAGGTCAGGACCTGAGGTTCAAATGGAACCGTGGGCTAGTTGAGAATAAAGGGTTGCTAGAGGAGGGGGGATGGGAGATGGGGCAATTGGGTGACGGGCATTAAGGAGGGCACTTGATGTAATGAGCACTGGGTATTATATGGAAGTGCTGAATCACTATGTCATACACCTGAAACTAATATTACACTGTATGCTAACTAACTGGAATTTAAATGAAAACAAAAATAAAAATAAATTGGGGTGCCTGGCTGGCTCCATCGATTAAGCATCCAACTCTTAGTTTCAGCTCAGGTCATGATCTTAGGGTGGTGAGATTGAGCCCCTGGTTGGGTTCTGTGCTCAGCAGGGAGTCTGCTTGAGATGCTCTTTCTCCCTCTCCCACTACCCCTCTCCCTGCTCATGCTATAAATAAATAAATAAATAAATAAATAAATAAATAAATAAATAAATA
>NW_023270855.1:48121490-48262493 GCF_011800145.1 Mirounga leonina | reverse complement strand
ATAAATAAATAAATAAATAAATAAATAAATAAATAAATAAATAAATAAATAAATAAAATCTTTAAAAATAAATAAAATAAAAATAAAAGACCCGGAGGATGGGGGACCAAGAATAAAGGCACCAAGCAAGGAAAGGGCTCTATTGCTATAAAAATGGATTCATGCATGTGCCCAGGGATGAGCACTTTTTGGGTACATGGCCATTCTCTTGGTGTGTGTAGAGGCAGGATGTTGCCACTATGCCTGTGAACTCACAGGAAAATGATGCCCAGGAAGCATGTGCAGGTTCAGTGAAGGATCTCCCCTCACTTTTTGCAAAACAGTCCAAGAAACTGAGCAGTGTGAGGACTGGGCACCTCACCCACATTGACCTGAGAAATATGTCCATTTCAGGTCTGGGATGTCATTGTTCATTGTGATTATGAATCATATCAACCTATATCTGAACATCAATCTTTGATCGATTGAAATGCAATATGGTATAAGGTGGTGGTTTGCAAGCTTCGCTACATGTCATGGTCATCTGGGGCTTTTAAAAATCCTGTGACACCATACACTGTGTGCCTTTTTGTGTCTGGCTCTTTTCACTTGAGGGTAATGCATTCAAAGTCTATCCATCCTGTAGCAAATACAGAGCTTCATTGCTTTTTATGTCTGAATAATAACCTGTTGTATGGATATATCACATATTGTTTATGCAATCATCCATCGATGGACATTTGGGTTACTTCCACCTTTTGGCCATTATGAATAAGAATAGGCAGATTTACAGGGACAGAATTAATTCAGAGTAATAGTTGCAAGGGCTGGGAGAAAGGGAGAATGAACTGCTTAATGGGTAGGGGATTTCGATTTGGGGTGATGAAAATGTTCTAGAATTAGAAGTGATGGTTGCACAACATTCTAAATGTATTCAATGCTACTGAATTATATCTTTTAAAATGCTTACAATAAAAAAATTTATGAAATTAATAACCTATAACCCTGCTGCAAAAAAAAATATTTTATTTTTTTAAGTAGGCTCTACTCCCAGCGTGGAGCCCAATGCAGGACTTGAACTCAGTACCCCAAGATGAAGACCTGAGCTGAGATCAAGAGTTGGACACTTAACCAACAGAGCTACCCAGGCGCCCCAAGATTTTAAATAAAAATAAAATGGTTACAATGATAAATTTTATGATGTATGTGTCCTGGGCCCCACTAAATCAGCTGTCTGGGGATGGGAGCCAGGCATTTGTATTTTTAACACCTGCTCAGTGACTCCAATGTGCAGCCATGCCGGAGAAGCAGGAGTATAAGGGAAGGAGGAAGGGGCCATGTGAATAAATCACATCCACTTCCCATGACTGGCTCGAGTGTCCTCTCCTCCAAGACCCACCCTGACCATCCTGTCCCCATGTGTAGTCCTTCTCGGTCACCCTACCGGATCTACTTCCATTTTAAACATGGGTCACCATCCAAGTTATCTTGTTTATTAATTTGTTCAGTTATTATCTGTCCCTTCACACAAACCAATGGTTTTCAACCTGGGTTCCTTTTCAAAAATATCAATGTCAAGGGGCGCCTGGGTGGCTCAGTAGGTTAAGCGTCTGACTCTTGATTTTGGCTTAGGTCATGATCTCAGGGTGGTGAGATCGAGCCCCATGTCTGGCTCCACACCCAGCTTAAGATTCTCTCTCTCCCTCTCCCTCTGTGCCCCCATCCCCGTGAGGCGTGTGTGCATGTATGTGTGTGGGTGCTCTCTCTCTCTCTCAAAAAAAAAAAAAAAGCCCAATGTCAAGACCCCGCCTTGATCATTTAAATCAGAATCTTCTGGAGGAGGACTCAGGCATCTATATTTTTAAGAGCTTCCCAAGTAATTTCAGGATGCAGCCATGGCGAATTGTTGCCCTGGTATGTAAGCCCCTGAAGACCGTGTATCCAGAGCTCCAAAAACAGGTTCAGACCCAGTGCCTGCCCACTGGTGAGGTGACTCCTGGTCACTTTCCAAAAGTTGTTTGATTTCTTCCTTGGAACAGTTCTCCAAGTAGGTGTTAACAAGTGAGGCAATTCCAGCCCAGACAGGTTATGATTTGCCTGCCACACAACCAGAATGGGAATGCAATGTGGGGACAGCTCAGCCCCACCATGGGCCAGGTCAGGGGTCTCCTCGGGGCTCCCACAGCCTGCTGTAACCCCATCTTGCCACCCTAAACTCTGTCTACAGGCTCTCTAAATTCCCCATGAGAGCTCCATGCAGACAGCTCACTATCATAAAATAAAACAGTATCATCAATTAGACCACTATTAAATTAGTAAATATAAATACAATTCATCAATTTAATTAAATGATTAATTAACTAACAGTTACACCCAGCCCATGGTGACTCACCCTTTCCTCCTTACCATTCTGATTCACAGTCCACAAAGATTTCTTGAACACCTACTCTTGAGCCCCCACCCCAAATCTTGTAGTGGATGTTTTCATACTATGGTCTTGATGAGGGAGGTGGTATTATTCCCAGCTTATACTGTAGGGTTATGGAACATGAGGGTCAATTCTGACAATGCCAGGCACTCTCTCCCAATTCACAGAAATTTATTGAACATTTCCATGAGCCATGCTGGGTGCTGAGTAAAAACTACATGTGTGGCTCACTATCTTATCAGCTAGCTGTCCCCTGGGGAGGGCAGACATCAAATTGGCATCACTTATAAAAGCAATGTGAATGCCCAGGAGAAGTGGAGGGAGCCCTGGAAATTGGGATCCCAGGGAGGGTTCAGAGATGGCCTCCTACAGAAACTTCATTTTACCTGACAATCAATTGATCTTTTAACAACCAAAAGAAGTGGTTATCACTCCCCAGCTGAGAATTCCTCAATGGCTCCCTATCTGATAGGGGACCAACTCATTTCACAAGTTTTTTAGAACTAAAATCCTCACATTGGGGGCACCTGGGTGGCTCAGTCGTTGGGCGTCTGCCTTCGGCTTGGGTAGTGGTCCCGGGGTCCTAGAATCGAGCCCTGCTCAGCGGGAAGCCTGCTTCTCCCTCTCCCACTCACCCTGCTTGTGTTCCTTCTCTCACTTTGTCTCTGTCAAATAAATAAATAAAATCTTTAAAAAAATAAAATAGGGCGCCTGGGTGGCTCAGTTGGTTAAGCGACTGCCTTCGGCTCAGGTCATGATCCCAGGGTCCTGGGATCGAGTCCCGCATCGGGCTCCCTGCTCGGTGGGGAGCCTGCTTCTCCCTCTCCCACTCCCCCGCTTGTGTTCCCTCTCTCGCTATGTCTCTCTCTGTCAAATAAATAAATAAAATCTTTAAAAATAAATAAATAAATAAAATAAAAAATAAAATAAAATAAAATCCCCACATCCCAGAAAACCCATAAGTCCTGATCAAACAAGGATGATCGGTCTCCCCACAACCCAAAAAAATCCAGACTCCCTAGAGTGAATTCAAGCCCATTCATTATCCCATCCCTCTCTGGACTTACCACCTGGACTCACTTCTCACCACCACCATCCTTTACAGTTGATTCTCCAGCCACATGGGAGCAGGCATGGTACCTTGAAGCCAAGTCCTCTCCTTCACCTCCACTATTGCCCATGCTGGGTTCCCTCTGCCTGGGCTGCTTCTTCCATATGCCCACCTTAGAAAGCACATATTCGTTCCTCAGGTCTTGGATGAAATGCCAGCTCCTCTGGGAAGCCAACCTGCAACCCTATAACCTCTAGGCATGCATCCCTTCATGGAGTCTTTACATGAGGTGGTTTTCTTCTGCATAACTAATTGTTGGATAACTCTGATTAATATAATTAATTTCACTAGTTGATTAATTAACTCAGAGTTCCTAAGGCCCATAGTGACACATCCTTCTTTCACACACTGACACTGTGTAAATATATATCTCATCAGAGAAGCCAGGACCTTCTTAAGTCTTGTCGTTGGTGTACTGAAGGAACCATCTCTGCGACTCCTCATTTCAGGAAACAACTGGACATCCCAGAGCATTCATCCATCCATCTCTCCCTTCTTATGCACCTACCTAACTCTGAGTGACATGTCCAAACATGGACCCACCCCCAGGACTGGATCTACCTGCTTCCATGAAGAAGGGGTGCCTCAGGAAATATCCTTTTCAATTCTGGCCATATGAGCTGGATCCTCCTTTTTTTCCTTCTTCAGTTTTTTATTTAAATTCTAGTTAGTTAAGCTTCCTTTCCAACCAGGGCCCGGCCAAATGGCTCCTGTGAAGAAGGGTGGCAAGAAGAAGAAAGGCCATTCTGCCATCAACAAGGTAGTGACCAGAGAATACACCATCAACATTCACAAGTGCATCCATGGAGTGGGTTTCAAGAAGCGTGCCCCTCAGGCACTCAAAGAGATCTGGAAATTTGCTATGAAGGAGATGGGAACTCCAGATGTGCACATTGACACCAGGCTCAACAAAGCTGTCTGGGCCAAAGGAATAAGGCATGTTCCATACCGTATCCATGTGCAGTTGCCCAGAAAACGTAACGAGGATGATTCACCAAACAAGCTCTACACACTGATTACCTATGAACCTATCAGCACTCTCAAAAATCTACAGACAGTTAATGTAGATGAGAACTAATCGCTGATTGTCAAATAAAGGTATAAAAATAAATAAATAGATAAATAAGTAAGTAAATTCTAGTTAGTTAACATATAGTGGAATACTGGTTTCAGAAGCAGAATTTAGTGATTCATCACTTACATATAACACCCAGTGCTCATTCCATCAAGTGCCCTCCTTAATGCCCATCACTCATCTAGCCCATCCCCCACCCACCTCCCCTCCAGGAAGCCTCAGTTTATTCTCTATCATTAAAAGTCTCTTATGGCTTGCTTCCCTCTCTTGCTTTTTTCTCCTTCTCCTATGTTCATCTGTTTTGTTTCTTAAATCCACATATGAGTGAAATCATATGGTATTTTTCTTTCTCTGGCTGACTTATTTCCTTTAGCATAATACACTCTAGCTCCATCCATGTCATGGCAAATGGCAAGATTTCATTTTTTTTTTGATGGCCGAATAATATTCTGTTGTATATGTATACCACAACTTCTTTTTTTTATTTTATTTTATTATGTTATGTTAGTCACCATACAATACACCATTAGTTTTTGATGTAGTGATCCATGATTCATTGTTTTCTTATAACACACAGTGCTCCATGCAGTATGTGCCCTCCTTAATACCCATCACTGGGCTAACCCATCCCCACACCCCCCTCCCCTCTAAAACCCTCAGTTTGTTTCTCGGAGTCCATAGTCTCTCATAGTTCGTCTTCCCCTCTGATTTCCCCCCCTTCATTTTTCCCTTCCTTCTCCTAATGTCCTCCATGTTATTCCTATGTTCCACAAATAAGTGAAACCATATAATATTTGACTTTCTCTGCTTGACTTAGTTCACTTAGCATAATCTCCTCCAGTCCCATCCATGTTGATGTAAAAGTTGGGTATTTATCCTTTCTGATGGCTAAGTAATATTCCATTGTATATATGGACCACATCTTCTTTATCCATTCATCTGTTGAAGGGCATCTCAGCTCTTTCTACAGTTTGGCTATTGCAGACATTGCTGCTATGAACATTGGGGTGCATATGGCCATTCTTTTCACTACATCTGTGTCTTTGGAGTAAATACCCAGGAGTGCAATTGCTGGGTCATAGGGTAGCTCTATTTTTAATTTTGTGAGGCACCTCCACACTGTTTTCCAAAGTGGCTGTACCAACTTGCATTCCCACCAACAGTGTAAGAGGGTTCCCCTTTCTCCACATCCTCTCCAACATTTGTTGTTTCTTTCCCTGTCAATTTTTGCCACTCTAACTGGTATAAGGTGGTATCTCAATATGGTTTTGATTTGAATTTCCCTGATGGCTAATGATGATGAACATTTTTTCATGTGTCTGTTAGCCATTTGTATGTCTTCTTTGGAGAAGTGTCTGTTCATGTCTTCTGCCCATTTTTTGACTTGATTATTTGTTTTTTGGGTGTTGAGTTTGAGAAGTTCTTTATAGATCTTGGAAATCAGCCCTTTGTCTGTAGTGTCATTCGCAAATATCTTCTCCCATTCTGTGGGTTGCCTCTTTGTTTTGTTGACTGTTTCCTTTGCTGTGCAGAAGCTTTTTATCTTGACGAAGTCCCAAAAGTCCATTTTTGCTTTTATTTCACTAGCTTTTGGAGATGTATCTTGAAAGAAGTTGCTGCGGCCAATGTCAAAGAGGTTACTGCCTATGTTCTCTTCTAGGATTTTGATGGATTCCTGTCTCACATTGAGGTCTTTCATCCATTTTGAGTTTATCTTTGTGAATGGTGTTAGAGAATGGTCGAGTTTCATTCTCTGCATGTGGCTGTCCAATTTTCCCGGCACCATTTATTGAAGAGACTGTCTTTTTTCCATTGCATATTTTTTCCTGCTTTTTGAAGATTAGTTGACCATAATGTTGAGGGTCCATATCTGGGCTCTCTATTCTGTTCCATTGGTCTATATGTCTGTTTTGTGCCAGTACCATGCTGTCTTGGTGATCACTTTGTAATATAGCTTGAAATGAGACATGATGCTCCCAGCTTTGTTTTTCTTTTACAACATTTCCTTGGTGATTCGGGGTCTTTTCTGATTCCATGCAAATTTTAGGATTGTTTGTTCCAGCACTTTGAAAAATGTCATTGGAATTTTGATCAGGATGGCGTTGAAGGTATAGATTGCTCTGGGTAGCATAGACATTTTAACAATGTTTATTCTTCTGATCCATGAGGATGGAATGTTTTTCCATCTTTTTGTGTCTTCTTCAATGTCTTTCATGAGTGTTCTTATACCACAACTTCTTTATCCATTCATCAGTCAATGGAAATTTGGGGAACTGGACCCTCTTAGGAAGTCTCTCTAAAACACTCAGTGGTGTACTGAAACCAGCTTTTCATAACTCTACATTCAGTGATGCTGTATTGATTACTTGAAATCAGCCACCATGGGAATATTTACATGATGGAAATTGACCAACACTGAAAATCAGGACTTTTTGGCTTTGGGTTGTTTCTTTGCTTGCTTGCTTACTTGTTTGTTTAGAACAAGTCAGTTGTTAAACACTTTCCAGCACATCATTGCAAACACCCACATTCTCAATTCTTTCCCCTAAGATCCAGTCTTCTTTGCTGACTAGACCCTATGAAAGAATGAGATTTCAAGAAGACAGAAGATGGCAGAAGTATAGTTTAGCTAAAATGTTTGGTCTGAGATGAGGATGGGACATTGGATCCTGTTTGATTAGGTCTTTCTCTGGCTTTTATTTCTCTTCCAATGAACAACGTGTGCTTTTTACACCATCACAGAGCAAGGTGACGTCTTCCAGGTCACCTCCGCAGATGATTCCACGTACTCCCATGTGTGTTGTCCTGTCCACTTTTGGAATGGCCAAACCTACCTGGGTCATTGTGAAGAAACATGGGATGGGATGCTTCCCTGCATGTTTTACACAGCCCCCAAGCCCTACCCCTGCACAGAAAGCTCATGATTGGGACATATTCTGTAATTAATATTTATTACAGTGCCAGGGATGAGATCTGTGGATGCTATTGGGACAATGAAGATAAGATTGTAATCTTCACAAAGACTACTGAGTTTTATTTACCAACATTGGCCCGGGATCAGATACAATACCCAATAAATATTTGTTGAATAAATTAAGTGAAGAAGGAGGAGAAACAGGAAGAGGAACAGGGGATGATGGAAAAGAAGAAAACATAGCATCCTTCTATATGCCAAGAAGGAACATTGCTGGGTGTTTTACATACGGGCTATCTCTGAATCTCTCAGCAGTCCTAGAAGGTAGGTCTTCATTTCTTACAAAAGGAAACTGAAGCTTATAGGAATATCTTATATTGTTAATGACTTAGGGATACAGGCACATGCGCATATATTATTTGAGATGGAAAGCAAATCACTAGAGCCTTTTGAGAAAGTAAATTAGCAGCCAAAATTTAGCAAGATTTTTGACATATTATGCCCTTTAAACCGGTAATTCCACCTGTAGGAACTTCTCCAAAAAAGACTCAATCTTGTGCCTGAAGAGGAATGTACAGGTTGTTCATGTCAAATAGCAAGGTTATCTGCCTTGGCAAAAAAAACACTTGAATGTCCAATCATCAAGGAAATGACTTAAAAAATTACTGTCCGTCTATTCTATGGGATATTGTGCCCTTTATAAAACCAATGATACAACACATGCACTGGAGTAGCTAAAATGAAAAAAAAAAAGAAAATACCAAGTGTTGGCTTGGATTTGGAACCCTTAGGGACTGCTGATGGAGGGGTAAAAAGTGATACAACCCTTCGGGAAATGGTTTGGCAATGACTACTGAAGTTATACATATATATTCTCTATTATCCAGCACTTTCACTTATAAATGTATACCTAATAGAAATGTGTACATATGTTTATTAAAAGTCATATACTAGGTGTACATATCTCCATGGCTCATAATCTCAAAGAAAAAAAAAACAGAAACTACCCAAATATCCGTTAATAACAAATTGGATAAATAAGCGGAATACTATAAAGCACGCATCTTCAGTGAAAGCAATATTTTACCCTCCCCAGGGGCAAAATTGGCTTGGGGGAAATAAAAAATATACAGATATACATACAATATAGAGATAGAGATAGGTAGATATATGATAGACACATAGATAGACAGTATATCTGTGGTATTAAAGTTCATGAAGGGACAATTAGGAAAAATGTCTAAAATGGCTTCTTGTGAGGAGACAATAATGAAAAAAGATTGAAAAATACTGTTATAAAGCAATAATATTGAGGATCTCCAGCCGCATGCAGAAAAGATTGAATCTCACAAACATAATGTTGGAGTGAATGAAGCCAGATGCAAAAGAGAACATATCATGTGATTCCATTGATATAAAGTCCCAAAAGCAGAAAAAGTTAATCTGTATTGTTCTATATCAAGATAGTGTTTGGGGAAGGCAGGATCAGGGTAGTGACAAAAAAGGAAGCAGGACAAGAAATCCAGGGTGGGGAGCTTTTCCTTGATTGGGTCCTAGTTGCAAGGTTCTAGCGTGTTTAATGTGTGAAAATTCATCGAGTTGCATGCACATTTTTTATTTGTGCTCTTCTCTGCATGTAGGATATTCTTCAATGAAAAAAGAATTTTTTAAGATTTTATTTATTTGACAGAGAGAGAAAGCACACAAGCAGGGGAGCGAAAGGCAGAGGGAGGGGGAGAAGTAGGCTCCCCGCTGAGCAGGGAGCCAAACATGGGGCTTGATCCCAGGATCCCAAGATCATGACCTGAGCCAAAGGCAGATGCTTAACCAACTGAGCCACCGAGGTGACCCTCAATGAAAAATTTTTTAAAAGAAAATGAAAAATGAGTTTGTTCCATATGGAGTGACATGGGAAGATGACTCAGACATATAATTAAGTGAACAAAGCAAGTTACAGAACAATTTGGTGGAAAGAGACAACATACATATAACAAACAGCTCTAAGTATGTATATCAATGCAGAGATGGGGATTTGGAGAAAAACTACCCAGTCTGGTGCCTGCATTATCTTGAAACAAAAAGAAGAATTGGGGGGATGAGAATGTTTCAGGGTTTTTTTCATTTTTGTTATTGTGGTAAGATATGCATAACATAAAATTTACCATTTTAACCATTTTTAAGTGTCCAGTTCAGTGTCATTAAGTACATTCACATGGTTGTGCAGCCGTCACCACCATCCATCACCAGAACTTTTTCATCTGCTGAAAACTGAAACTCTGTCCCCATTAACACTAACTCCCCACTCCCAGTCTCCCAGCCTCTGGTGCACACTATTCTATTTTCTCCCTCTGTGAATCTGGCTACTAGGGATTTCATATAAGTGGAATCAGATAGGGGTGCCTGGGTGGCTCAGTCAGTTAAGTGTCTGCCTTCGGCTCAGGTCATGATCCAAGGGTCCTGGGATCAGTTTTCGCATCTGGCTCCCCGCTCAACGGGGAGCCTGCTTCTCCCTCTGCCTCTGCTGTTCCCCTGCTTGTGCTCTCTCTCTCTCTCTCTGTCAAATAAATAAATAAAGTCTTAAAAAAAATAAGTGGAATCAGACAGTATTTGTCCCTTTTTTTGTCTGGCTTATTTCACTTAGAATAATGTCCTCGAGTTTCATCCATGTTGTAGCCTATGTCAGAATGTCCTTCCTTTTTGAGGCTAAGCAATACTCCATTGCATGGATGCACCACATTTTGTCTATCCATTCATCCACTGGTGAACATTTGAGTTGTTTCCACTTTTTGCCTATTGAGAAAATTTTGCTCTGAATGCTGGTGTTCAAATATCTGTTTGAAACCCTGTTTCAATTATTTTGTGTATATACACGGAACTGGAATTGCTGTATTAAATGGTAAGTCTATGTGTACTTTTTTGAGGAACAACCATACTGTTTTCCACCGTAGCTGCAGCATTTAATTGAATGTTCTGGTTTTGCTGAATACATTTCAGTATTGTTTGAATATTCCACTCCTAGATATAAGCCCAAGAGAAATAAAAACATATAACCACACTAAGATTTATATACATACTAGTGTTTATAGCAACATCACTCATACTAGCCAAAAGGTGAAAACAACCCAAATACCCATTAATGGATGGATGGATGGATAAACAAAATGAGCTATATTCATAGAATGGAATATTATTCAGCCATAAAAAGAAATGGCATACTGACACATGCTATAACATGGATGAAACTTAAAAATATTATGCTAAGTGAAAGAAACCAAACACAAAAAAAACACATATCCCGTTCATGTGGGATGTCCAGAACAAGGAGATCTACAGAGACAGAAAACAAGATTAATGGTTACCAAGGGCTGGGAGGTGTGGGTGGGGGAAAGACTGGGGGCAATAACTAAAGGGTACAGAGTTCTTTTTGAGGTGATGAAGATGTTCTCAAATAGGCTGTAGTGATGATTGCACAGCACTGAATATAGTAAAAACCACTGGACTTTACACTTTAAATGGGTGAATTGTATGGTGTGTGAATTATATCTCTTTAAATCTGTTAGCAAAACATAACATAAAGCGAACTGAAATTAAGGCTAAGAAAGAATCGAGGAGGAAGGTGATGAGAAGAGAAGACAGCAGTTGAGTCTGATGATGCAGACAGATCAGACCCACTGGTGCTGAATGGCAACTGTACCAATCATTAGTTGGGTGACCTAGGGCAGTCATTTCACTTCTATGAGTCTCAGTTCCCTCATCTGCAAAGTGGGAGCAACAATGTTGACCTCTTGGGGCTGTTGAATGTTTGACGAAGTAAAAAACAAATGAAGTTGGTATTGTCTGCCTAGTTGAATGGAGAAGGGATGGAAGAGAGCATAATGATGGAAATGATGGACTGATGGTAGTCAGATGGGCTGGACCCGAGGGTTGCTCTTTGGGTGGGCTGACATAAAAGCCCTGGCTGATTTGAATGCTTTGCCTCAGCCTCCTTAGCCAGGGGGTGTTGGTTAAGTTTTGCCATGACTCATTCCATAGGCATCTGGTTCCATCTCCTCACCAAGGCTGTGCCAAGGGTGTGTCCCTCCCACCATGAGGTTTCTTGAGCGACAGGAGACTTGCTGGCAGTAAAGGGTCAGATGGCTGTGCTGCCCAATTTATACACGGCTTTCTCAGGAGAAACACTGTCAGCCCCATCTCCAAGGTCAGCACGTGGACTTGACCCCTCCTCGGTGCCTAGCTCTGTTGGCAGCGAGCAGAGTGGCAAGACTTGGACTGGCTTTAAGGAGCAGCCATTTCTAGAGTCAGTAAGTGATTTGGCAGATACTAGTTCTCTCTCTCTCTCTCTCTCTCTCTCTCTCTCCTCTGCTTCCTCCCCTCTCCTCTCCTCTCTCCTCCTCTCCTTTTTTCTTCTCTTCTCTCTCTCTTATTCTCTCCCTCTCCCTGCATGAATGAATGCTCTGGCCAGTTTTGGCAGAACTAAAGAAATTTCTATCCGTCCAGTCAGCCAGCCATCCATCCATCCTTCCTTTATTTGTTCATTTGTTTATTATTTGCTTACTCAACAAATCTCCTCAGACACCACGTCTGTGCCCATTCCCACACTGGTGACCCTGATGGAGACAGAGATAAAGAAATTAGGCTTTCAGTCCTAAAAACTGAGCTTCCGGCTCAGCCACTAGAAAAAGAATCAAAAGCACTATGGTCACACAAGTATAAACATGCAGGGCTCTGAGAGTCTGGAGAAGGGAGAGGCGACTTCTAGTAGGCTAACAGGGATCAAAAAGCCTCCCTTGCTGTGCCATTTCTGTAAGGCATCTAGGGCTCCTTCAGGGTCCTTTTCAGATGCGGAAACTGAGCTGGAGAGGAGAATAAGATGTTCAGGTCACACAGCTGGGAAGGGGCAGGCGCAAGACTTGATTCTGGTTTATCTGGCTCCAAAAACCATGCCCCTTTCACTTTCTTTCTCACAGTGTTTGATTCTTCTTTCCTCATGGCACCGGCTTCAGTGTGTGTGTGTGTGTGTGTGTGTTGTGTGTGTGTGTCTAAGAGAGAACAAGAGAGATTTGTTTTAAGATTTTATTTTTTTTTTAAGATTTTATTTATTTATTTATTTGAGAGAGAGAGAGAGAGAAACAGCATGAGAGGGGATAGGGTCAGAGGGAGAAGCAGGCTCCCCGCCGAGCCGGGAGCCTGATGCGGGACTCGATCCCAGGACTCCAGGATCATGACCTGAGCCGAAGGCAGTCGCTTAACCAACTGAGCCACCCAGGCGCCCTAAGATTTTATTTTTAAGTAATCTCTACATCCAACATGGGGCTTGAATTTACAACCTCAAGATAGTCACACACGCCACTGACTGAGCCAGGCAGACACCCTGAGAACAAGGGAGATCTAATATTCATTTCTGTCATAGACTAGAGCTACATGAGGGTAGGGAGCATGTCTGTCTCACACAGTTTATTCCCAGTGGCTGGCAAATAATAAGCACCCAGAAAATATTTGCTGGATAGATAGATATATGGGTGGGTGCTTAGATGAATAAACGGATGGATGGAGGATGGATGGATGGATGGACGGATGGTTGAATGGATGGATGAGTAGATGGCAGGGGGAGGGCATAACAAACATGATGCCATCCAAATTGACAGAGAAGGGTCTTGACTAGTAAAGACACATTCCAGGCTGAAGAGGAAGTGGAAAAAAAGGCAAGGAGGTGAGAAAACACCAAGGATATGTCAAAAGTCATTCTGTTCAGCCAGAGAGTAAAACAGAACTCAGAAATGAGTATGAAGAACTCAGACAGATGTTCAGGCTCAAGGCAGAGGGAGGGAAGTGGATTGATCTGTTTGGGTTAGAGACACACTGGGACAGTTCCAAAGCAGTATTCCCCACTTTGATGACATTCTCTCCTTTTTTTTTTTTTTTTTTTTTTATTTGACAGAGAGAGAGACAGCAAGAGACAGAACACAAGCAGGGGGAGTGGGAGAGGGAGAAGCAGGCTTCCTGCTGAGCAGGGAGCCTGATGCGGGGCTCAATCCCAGCTCAATCCCAGGACCCTGGGATCATGACCTGAGCTGAAGGCAGATGCTTAACAACTGAGCCACCCAGGCGCCCCGACATTCTCTTTTTAAACCTAATCCCAAAGTATCTCCCTGTTGATGTCTCCCCAGTCTGTCAGCTCCTGGGCAACATAGGGGAGTACATGGGGCTGCTTTCCCCCTCATCAGTCCAGGTCCTTGGGATGGGGAGGAGAGTCACAAACTGGTGAGTGTCCTGAGGGAGAGATAGGGAAAATTCCAGGGGGTATGGCATTTTAGGGGGGGCCTAGCAGGAGTTCTGGGAGCATCCAAGGATGGAAGACACCACTGGGGTGTCACGCTAGAGAAGCCATTCTTCACGGACTGTCATCTCTTGCCCACATCTGACTATGAACCAAGTCCCCACCACTGGTTTTCTATTCAGTCACAAAAATCTGGATAGACAAACTAGTCTGTTCCCTGAGCCCTTCTGCCTTCCCTTGGAGACCTTCAAACTATCTTCTTTTGAACCCCCAGGTTTAGCCAAGAGTGCTGAGAGCCGGACTGAGAATCAGAGGAAAGATGAGCAATCCTCGGCCTTTGGAGGAGGTGGGCTGGGTGCAGTTTGGGGGAGAGGGGTGGAAGCGTCTGGATAGAGAGAAGGTGAGGAGCTTAATGTTTCAGAGATAGTGGAAAGGGTGAAAAATCATGATGTAGGTTCAGAGCTAGAAGGTGCTCTGTGATCATTCAGATGGAGAAAAAAACACAGAGATGGAAGCCAAGCTGGGGTGGGCGGGCCTGCTATATCTGTCTTGACAATCAAATTCTTATCACTAAAGTTGATAGTGAGGATAAGAGAAGAAATTTTGACCCCAATACCCTTCTTCCTCAGACAGGACAAGGTGGGATCTCAGTATTGGCCTCAGAAATTCTGAGACCTTTTTATATGAGAGAATGATGCTCAGAAGACTCTTGGGAAGGACAGAGAGAGAGTGAAAGCCACCAGTATGCTAGCTGGAAGGGACCCTCACAATTCCCCATAAACACAGTCATTGTCTGTGTTTGAAAACTAAGGCTCAGATGGGAGCAGTGACTTGCCCAAGTTCACACAGAGCTAAAACAGAGCCAGATCCCAGGTTAAGTCGCCAGATTCAGCAAACAAAAATAAAGGATGCCCACTCGAATTTACATTTCACATTGACAACAAATAATTTTATAGTATAACTATATCCCATACTATATTTGGGATGTACTCATACTAAAAAAAAAACCAACAACACTTTTTTTTTTTTTAATTTGAAATGTGATTGTAACTGGGCATCCTGTATTTTACCCTGCCACCCAAACCCCAGGCCTCTTTGGACCACATCCTCTGCTTCTCCTTGACTTCCTCATCCTTTTGATGATTTTTGTCAACTCTTGACCCAGGAGGTATACGACATGTCAGGCGCCCGCTTAGCCCTGACACTGTGCGTCACCAAAGCACGGGAAGGTTCAGAGGCAGACCTGGATGCTCTGGAACGCATGTTCCGGCAGCTGGGATTTCAGAGCACCATGAAGAGAGACCCCACTGCCCAGGTACTGTGCTGCCAGCCCCAGGCCAATGAGGGAGAGGGCTGGACCAGAAGGTGGGCTCTGGGGCCACCCCTGAGTCTGGCCATTCTTCTCACTCCAGCAATTCCAGGAAGAGCTGGACAATTTTCAGCAGGCCTTGGATGCCCGGAATGACCCTGTCAGCTGTGCTTTTGTGGTGCTCATGGCACATGGGTCAGAAGGTCGCCTCAAGGGGGAGGATGGACAAATGGTGGAGCTGGAAAACCTTTTCGAGGTTCTGAACAACAAGAATTGCCGGGCCCTGCGAGCCAAGCCTAAGGTGTACATCGTGCAGGCCTGTCGAGGAGGTGGGGACAAAGCCAAGAACACGGCGTTTGTGTTCCTAATCCAGCCTAACGCTAGATCCAGAGCCCCAGCTAAGCCTTGGTTTGACACTGTGTCTCATGATGACCTCCTTTCCCCATCTTTTTCTCTGACTTTCCTCTTCTTGATGTTTCAGAACAAAGGGACCCCGGTGAAACAGTAAGTGGAGGTGATATTGTGATGATCACAAAGGACAGTCCCGAGACTATCCCAACGTACACAGACATCCTCCACGTCTACTCCACCATAAAGGGTATGAGCTCCCACCTGACATGGGGTGGCCTCCTGCTCCTCCTCCATGCACACCACTTCTGACCCCTGACCCCTGAGCTCCTCCAAGACCCACCCTTTTCCACAGCCTCTTGCACCACACACAACAACCCTCCCACTCCCGTTGGAGCTCTCCTGAGCCCTCTTCTCTGGAATCCTTAGGGTACATCGCATACAGACACGACAAAGAGGGCTCCTGCTTCATCCAGACCCTGGTTGATGTGTTCACAGAGAGGAGAGGACCCATCCTGGAGCTTCTGACAGAGGTGAGTTGGAACAAGGTACCTGGAACCCTCTCCCAGCCTAAGCAGGGAGGCTGAGCCTCTTCCAAACCTGTCTGCGTTCTCCCTCTCCTGCCCCCAGCCCCAAATCCAACCTAGGTCCCAACACAGAAACTAGGACACCCACATCCTAGCAATGAGTTTCCCTAAAGCAGGAAATTCCAAATGTCAGAGTATGTGAGATAATTTAGATGAAATACAGATACATTTCTGTAAACAAAAACTACAGGCTTAATCATTGGTTGAACAAACTTTTTCTTCTTCTAATGGTTATATGCTTTTATGGTAGATTAGAAAAAACATAACAAGAATGTCCAACCAATGATTCCATAAAGATTATGGCATAGGATGAGGCAATAAAGGTCTCCCATTTTAGGACATGCAAACCCACCTCCCTTGTTCTCTAACCTTCTCCCTATAAGCCCACCACACCAGCTCCCCTAGGGACCCAACTCCAAGCTAACCACACCTCTTGCTGCAGGTGACCCGGCGGATGGCCGAAGCAGAGCTGGTTCAGGAAGGAAAACCAAGAAAAGTGAATCCCGAAATCCAAAGCACCCTTCGGAAACGGCTCTATCTGCAGTAAAAGTAGAAAGGGCAGGGAGAGGTTGTCTTTCAAGTGCGCTCTCTGCCCCATGGATATTTAGAGGCAGCTCTCACCATTCCCCTAAAATCTTCTCTTCCCAAGGCCAAATGGCACCCAGCCCCTTTCATCACACCCCTCTTGCAAGTCCTCTTTCTATCTGTCCCTGTCATTCTTAAAGCAAGCCAGCCAAAACATAGCACAAGGCACAGCAATAACATTAACATTCACCTCCCTCAGGCTGGAATCTCCACCTCTGTTACTACAACCTAAGAGTATATTCACTTATCCTAGTTTCTGTTCCTATCTTCCATTGAAACCTTTTTCTTTTTCCCATTAATTATACCTATGCAAATGTAACTGGATAAACCTCACTGATCAACCAATGCCCACTTACCACTTCCCACCCCAATCAAACTTCCACTGGATCTTGAATCTCACTTGGAGTTATAACCTCCTCCTGAGAACCATATCCATTTCCATCTTCCAGAGATTCCCTCCCAACCCCTGGAAAATTAGTAAAGCAAGAATCATTCTCTCTTTTCAAGACTCTTCTTCCTTGGCAAGCTGGTAACTTGACATCATTCTCCTTTTAGCTCATGAGCTCTCTCTGGCTGATAGAGATGTTTCATCCTTTTTCTGAGCTTCTCTCTACTAACTAATGCTCCCCCAAGGCCCTGGGCCCTGCCTTCTCTCCAAGAAAATCCATCCATTTATTTCTTCTCAAGTCTTCAACTTTTAACCACTCTGAATCAGGGCATGTTGGAGCTATGGCAAATCCTCTAGTGTCACCCTGTTTTTCAGACAGTGTGGTAGAGACCCAGAGAGGTTAAAAGGCTTGTCAAATGCCACATTGCAGGGCAACTGGGTGGCTCAGTTGATTAAGCATCTGACTCTTGGCTTTGGCTCAGGTTGTGATCTCACAGGTCATGGGAGAGAGCTCTGGGTCTTGCTCTGCACTCAGCGGGGAGTCTGCTTGAGGATTCTTTCCCACTGACTCTTTCTCTCTTTCTCTCTCTCTCTTTCTCTCTCTCTCTCTCTCTTTCCCTCTCATAAATAAATAAATCTTTTTTTTTAAATGCCACGCAATAAGTCAGTGGGAGGGTCAAGGTCTGGTTTGCAGCCCAGCACCCTTGCCACTGCCTGCTAAGTCTTGGAACATAAGAAAACTTCTTTAATTTGAGGAATTTTCTAATAAAGTTCTCCCTACTTGGCAGTAGGAGCTCCTTGGAAGACCCACAAGTCCTCGACACCCAGCAGTAAAGACTCCCCCCGTGAGATTCTGACATGGGCTGGTATTTGAACCAGAGGCATTGCCTTCCAAGTCTATGACTCATCTCCAGCCTTGACCTTCCCCACTGAAATAACCTGCAGGCATATCTGCCATCATTGAAAATTCATGGCTAAAGATGAGTCTTTTCTCCCCAGTTCCTCCTCCAAGTGTTCCCTGGTACCCTCACCCTCAGACCACATGTTCAGAATTCTGCAGTTATCTATGACTCCCCTCTTCTTGTCTCCTTTAAAATGCCACCAAGCACAGTGTTCAGCACAGCCTGACTTTGAAACAGTTCTCACATCTGTCTTTCCTTCCCTTACATGTCGTTCTTCAGGCTCAAGTCCCATCCTCTATGTCTGCATCTTTGTACCATCTTCCTTCCTTGCCTCTCTGCCTGCCCACTTCACCTCCCCTCTGCCCTCCATCTACAATTCCAGACCTCCCTAGAATACTCAAGAACACACAACGGTGCCCTGTCACTTACATATCAAGGCCAAACTCCACATCCTGATTTCTCACATCCTTACAATTTCCCCCTGTACCAGCAATCAGCTAAACTCATCTCCTACCTCCCCCACCATGAATTCACTCCTCCAACAACACAAATGTCCTCTTACTCATTCCTGCCTCTGAAGCTTTGCTTATCACCATTTCCCCAAGCTGGGGTGCCCTTTCTCTCACTACCTCCCAACCATACGTATTCCAAAGAGCCATTCTTAGTATTCTTTCTAGTTGATTCTCCAGTCTCACCCAGGATGAGACACTGATGATTACAGGATTGAGGGCAGGAACAAGTCTTGGATCAACATAATGGATGTTCAATAAACAGATGTTAAACTTTAAAAGTATGTGTTGGAATCTGCTCTGTGCTTAGAACAGGAGGCTAATGTGAAAGGCATTATAGATTTAGTTCCTTTTTCCCAATGGTCCATGCCTCCCAGACATGCCTATCATGAACAGAGAATCAGGAGCCTCATCCTAACTTTCCCAAAAAGGCAGGTGTGTAGGAAATTTATAGTTAGAGGCCACACTTCCATTCTAAATGGTTATGTTTTACATGATTGTGTCATCTCCAGAATGTCCCTGAAGAAGTATCCAGACACAGAACTGTAGCTTTTCAGAACCGTAAGGGACCTTGGAGATCAGCTAGTTACAGGATGACAAATATTTAGCAAGTATGTCACATCTTTCTCGTCCAGGTGCCCATAGCAAACATGACTAATCAATCACACCTTTCCCACTGAACTTGGGTGCAGCCTCAAAGTATTTCTTCTCTTAGCACTCCAGGAAACATAAGCACATCACTAGGGAGGGAATTGTCTAGAGTCACCAAGTTCTTAAGTAGTAAACTCAAGCTCCTCATTCTACAGTAATAGCAGTAATAGCATTCTGCACTAATAGTCATGGCTGCAGTGAGGGCTTTATCAATGAAAATGGCAGAGCAAATGGCTGAGGCAGGGCTGAGTACACAGGGCCAAGTAGATCTGGGATGATGCATATACTGAATCCTATACACCCACCCATGTGAAAGCCTGTGGTCCAAACACCCAATGATTCCAGGGTCTCCAAATAAACACAAAGATCAGCAAACTATGCTTCACTTGCCAAATCCAGTCTGCAACCTGTTTTTATAAACAAAGCTTTATTGGCACACAGTGATGCTCATTCATTTACACATTGTCAATGGCTCCTTTTACCCAAAAACGGCAGGCTTAAGTAGTTACAACAGACAACATATGGCCTGCAAAGCTGAAAAGATTTACTACCTGGACCTTTTCAGAAGTGTGCCAGCCCTGGCCCTAATGTCCTTCCAACAAATTCCCATTTTGCTGAAATCAGCCAGAGTTGCTCATCGCCAAAGCCATACCTGATACAACAGGTGACAGCACTGAAATCAATGATTTAATTCTTTTAAGACCTCTCCTTAAGTATTTCCCCCAAGTATTTAGTAAGTATTTGAAAGTGTATCCTGGAAGTTTATTACTGAGTATGAAGGGCACACCCAGGTTTTGCAGGACCTGTACAACTGCTGCAGGAGGAGTTCCTCCTTAAGAAAAATACAGAAGTACCAACACAGAAGAAGTACCAACCAGCAGCTTATGCTTTGTTAGCTTCACAGAAAATCCACCTCTGTCCACCACCTGTTCTTTAAGCCATTCTCCAAAGGCAGCAGGGATGGTCATTTTTTAAAATGAAAATTTGACCTGTGGGGCCTGGGTGGCTCAGTTGGTGAAGCATCTGACTCTTGATCTCAGTTCAGGTTTTGATCTCAGGGTCATGAGTTCAAGCCCCATGTTGGGCTCCATGCCCCCCAAAAAATGAAAATCTGACCTGCCATGCAACTTCTTAAAATCTTTCAGTGGTTTCCACCACCCTTTGAATAAGGAAAACAGTCTTAATTTGACTGCTAGGTCCCATGTTTTCATCTCTATCCCTTCTCTCTTTCTGCCCCAATCACATTGGCCTTCTATTTTTCCTAAAATAGGCTCTTTCCCTCAGGTCTCTCTGCCTAGATCATTCTTCCCAACTACCACTTTATCCTTCATATCACAGTTCAAGTATCATTTCTTCAGGGAAGTCTTGTCCATCTCCCCAGACAAGATCAATGTTTACAGTTCTCTGTAGACTTTTTCTTCAAACCACAAGTCACACTAAAATCTGCACTTAATGGCTCCAAGACTAGACTTCTGTTGTCATAAGCCAATGCACTTCAGGGGTCATTTGTTACTGCAGCATAACCTAACCTATGCTGACTGATACACCAGACAAGGTTGAAGGTCTAAAGTGGAGGATCCAGTTTAAAAGTGTACATTATAATGAAAGATGCTCTGCGGTTGCTAGCAGCCAAATAGGAAACTCACAGAATCCATGAGATAAAAACAAATCCCCTTCCTATATCTATAAATACATTGAACCTTATTAAAAGTTTATTCTCTTAATCATCTCACAATACACACATATATCAAATCGTCTTGTTGCATACCCTAAACTTACACAGTGTTATATGTCAATTATATCTCAATAAAGCTGGAAAAAATTTAATAATTTTTTTTATTTTTAAAAAGTATATCCACTAACAAGGGAAGCTCAAGGAACCAATGACCTAAGCCATTTCAAAGGCCTCCAGTTCAGCATAAGATATGAGAAACGTGATGGGATGTCTGTCCTACAGAACTTGGAATACAAACTGGTCTGCCTTCATTCTGATTGACTAGGTTATTTGGGGAATAAAACATGTCAGTTGTTTCTGAAGTTGTTCTTACAGATGTTCAATTAAAGGAAACATGGTCACCCTCATTTTGGTCAATAACTAAGCCAATCACCATCCTGCTATACTTCCTTTCCCCACAGTCCACACCCACGGCCTCAAGTCAAGCTCCTTATGCCCATCTGGTTTCCTGTTATGTTCTGACTGCACTGGATACAAGAGGAAGATAGGCAGGATGAGGAGCAATGCATGACTTGAATCTTCTGGTTTTGGTGGCCAGCAATATCAGATCATTCCAGTTTCTAACTTTTTTGTCCCACATGCAGAACCGGCATCTTCGTGAACCCTCGAGTATACCAGCCCCAGCTGATCAGAAACCCCTCCTCAGAGCTATCTATGGGTACCAGATCCACATTATATCCACCTCTCCCTCCTCTAGGCTTCTGCAATCTGATAAATTCAGCTCTTCTCCTTTTTCCCCAGGCTAGGCTGATCCACTGATTCCCACAGGATCTCTCTTTGTTTTAACTCTAGTATTAGAATGCCTTTTCTGTCTTCCACTACCTATTTAATCAATTCCCATCTTCAATTCTTTCTGTTAAAATACCTTGAGTGTTTCTATACATGGATGAACCTTGAAAACATTATGCTAAGTGAAATAAGCCATTACACAAAAGGACCAATATTATATGATTCCACTTATATGCAGTACCCCAAATAGGTAAATTCACAGAGATGGGATGTAGATTAGGGGTGCCTAGGTGACTCAGTCAGTAAAGTGTCTGACTCTTGATCTTAGCTCAGGTCTTGATCTCAGGGTTGTGAGTTCAAGCCCCATGTTGGACTCCATGATGGGTGTGGAGCCTACTTAAAAAATAAAAATAATAATGAACACTGGGTGCTATATGCAAATGATGAATCATTAAACTCTACCTCTGAAACTAATAATACATTATATATGTTAATTAATTGGTTTTAAATTTAAAAATAAAAATAATAAAATAAGATAAAAATAATTTTTAAAAGAGATGGAATGTAGACTAGAGGTTATCAGGAGCTGGAGGCAGGAGGGAATGAGGGTCTATTGTTTGATGATTACATAGTTTCTGTTTGAGGTGAAGAAAAGGTTCTGGAAATAGTGATGTCGGTTGTACTTTATGAATGTAATTCATCCCACTCAATTGTACACTGAAAACTGGTTAAAATGGCAAATTTTATGTTATATATATTTTACAACAACTTTTTAAAAATTAAAAAGGTGTCTATTTTTTTGAAACAGCTTCAGGAGAATAGGTATTATCTCTTCTTTGAATGTTTGGTAGAATTCCCCAGGGAATCCATCAGGCCCTGGACTCTTGTTTTTTGGGAGGTTTTTGATCACTGCTTCAATCTCATTACTGGTTATTGGCCTATTCAGGTTGTCAATTTCTTCCTGTTTCAGTCTTGAGAGTTTATAGGTTTCCAGGAAGGCATCCATTTCATCCAGGTTGCTCAGCTTATTGGCATATAATTGTTGATAATCATTTCTAATAATTATTTCTATTTCCTTGGTGTTAGTCATGCTCTCTCCCCTTTCATTCATAATTTTATTAATTTGGGTCCTTTCTCTTTTCTTTTAGATAAGTCTGGCCAGTGGTTTATCGATCTTATTAATTCTTTCAAAGAGCCAGCTTCTAGTTTCATTAATCTGATTTACTGTGTTTCTCGTTTCTAATTCATTGATCTCTGCTCTAATCTTAATTATTTCTCTTCTAATGCGTGGCAAAGGAAAGCTTCCAGACTCATTCTATGAGGCCAGCATTACCTTGATCCCCAAACCAGGCAAAGACCTCATCAAAAAGGAGAATTTCAGACCAATATCCCTGATGAATATGGATTCCAAAATTCTCAACAAAATCCTAGCTAATAGGATCCAACAATACATTAAAAGGATCATCCACCATGACCAAGTGGGATTTATCCCCAAGATGCAAGGATGGTTCAACATTCGCAAATCAATCAATGTGATAGAACACATTAATAAGAGGAGGGAGAAGAACCATACGGTCCTCTCAATTGATACAGAAAAAGCATTTGACAAAATACAAAATCCTTTCCTGATTAAAACTCTTCAGAGTATAGGGATAGAGGGGACATTCCTCAAGTTCATAAAATCCATCTATGAAAAACCCACAGCGAATATCAACCTCAGTGGGGAAAAGCTGAGAGCCTCTCCCTTAAGATCAGGAACACGAAAAGAATGCCCACTCTCACCACTATTGTTCAACATAGTACTAGAAGTCCTAGCAACAGCAATCAGACAACAAAAGAAATAAAAGCTATTCAAATTGGCAAAGAAGAAGTCAAACTCTCTTCTCACAGATAACATGATACTTTATGTGGAAAACCCCCAAAAGACTCCTCCCAAATTAATAGAACTCATACAACAATTCAGTAATGTGGCAGGATACAAAATCAATGCACAGAAATCAGTTGCTTACTTATACACTAACAATGCATCTGTAGAAAGAGAAATTAGAGAAACAATTCCATTTACAATAGCACCAAAAACCATAAGATACCTCAGAATAAACATAACCAAAGGGGTAAAAGATCTATACTCTAGGAACTAGAGAACACTCATGAAAGAAATTGAAGAAGACACAAAAAGATGGAAAAATATTCCATGCTCATGGATCAGAAGAATAAACATTGTTAAAATGTCCATGCTACCCAGAGCAATCTATACCTTCAACGCCATCCTGATCAAAATTCCAATGACATTTTTCAAAGTGCTGGAACAAACAATCCTAAAATTTGTATGGAATCAGAAAAGACACCGAATCACCAAGGAAATGTTGTAAAAGAAAAACAAAGCTGGGGGCATCATGTTGCCTGATTTCAAGCTATATTACAAAGCAGTGATCACCAAGACAGCATGGTACCGGCACAAAAACAGACACATAGATGAATGGAACAGAATAGAGAGCCCAGATATGGACCCTCGACATTATGGTCAAATAGTCTTTGACAAAGCAGGAGAAAATATGCAATGGAAAAAAGACAGTCTCTTCAATAAATGGTGCCGGGAAAATTGGACAGCCACAGGCAGAGAATGAAACTCGACCATTCTCTAACACCATACACAAAGACAAACTCAAAATGGATGAAAGACCTCAATATGAGACAGGAATCCATCAAAATCCTAGAGGAGAATATAGGCAGTAACTTCTTTGACATCGGCCGCAGCAACTTCTTTCAAGATACATCTCCAAAGGCTAGTGAAACAAAAGCAAAAATGGACTTTTGGGACTTCATCAAGACAAAAAGCTTCTGCACAGCAAAGGAAACAGTCAACAAAACAAAGAGGCAGCCCACAGAATGGGAGAAGATATTTGCAAATGACAATACAGATAAAGGGCTGGTATCCAAAATCTATAAAGAACTTCTCAAACTCAACACCCAAAAAACAAATAATCAAGTCAAAAAATGGGCAGAAGACATGAACAGACACTTCTCCAAAGAAGACATACAAAAAGCTAACAGACACATGAAAAAAATGTTCATCATCATTAGACATCAGGGAAATTCAATTCAAAACCACACTGAGATACCACCGTACACCAGTTAGAATGGCAAAAATTGACAAGGCAAGAAACAACAAATGTTGGAGAGGTTGTGGAGAAAGGGGAACCCTCTTACACTGTTGGTGAGAATGCAAGTTGGTACAGCCACTTTCTAAAACAGTGTGGAGGGCGCCTGGGTGGCTCAGTCGTTAAGCATCTGCCTTCAGCTCAGGTCATGATCCCAGGGTCCTGGGATCGAGTCCCACATCGGGGTCCCTCCTCGGCGGGAAGCCTGCTCTCCCTCTCCCACTCCCACTGCTTGTGTTCCTGCTCTCACTATCTCTGTGTCTGTCAAATAAATAAAATCTTAAAAAATAAAATAAAATAAAACAGTGTGGAGGTGCCTCAGAAAATTAAAAATAAAGCTATCCTATGACCCAGCAATTGCACTCCTGGGTATTTACCCCAAAGACACAGATGTAGTGAAAAGAAGGGTCATATGCACCCCAAAGTTCATAGCAGCAATGTCCACAATAGCCAAACTGTGGAAAGAACTGAGATGCCCTTCAACAGATGAATGGATAAAGAAGATGTGGTCCATATATACAATGAAATACTACTCAGCCAACACAAAGGATGAACACCCAACTTTTCCATCAACATGGATGGGACTGGAGGAGATTATGCTAAGTGAAATAAGTCAAGCAGAGGAAGTCAATTATCATATGGTTTCACTTATTTGTGGAACATAAGGAATAGCATGGAGGACATTAGGAGAAGGAAGGGAAAAATGAAGGGGGGGAGAATTGGAGGGAGAGATGAACCATGAGAGACTATGGACTCCGAGAAATAAACTGAGGGTTTTAGAGCAGAGGGGGGTGGGGGATGGGTTAGCCCAGTGATGGGTATTAAGGAGGGCACATACTGCCTGGAACACTGGGTGTTATACGAAAACAATGAATCGTGGATCACTACATCAAAAACTAATGATGTATTGTATGGTGACTAACATAACATAATAAAATAAAATTTGAAAAATTAAGAAATAAAATAAAGAGGAAAAAATATATTAAAAAGGTATCATACCTGCTGCAGAGCAAGATGGTGGAGGAGTAGGAGACCTGGATTTCGTCTCCTCTCAGGAAATCAGCTGGATAGGGATCAAACCATTCTGAACACCTACAAACCCAACAGGAGATCGAAGAAAGGAATAGCAACAACTCTCTGAACAGAAAAGCGACCACTTTCTGGAAGGTAGGACGTGCGGAGAAGTGAATCCGAGGTGATATTCGGGAGGATAGACGGCGGGGGAGGGGCCTCCATTGGCCGCTTCTGGCAAGTGATAGAGCCGCGGAGCACAAAATTGGAACTTTTAGGAGTCTGCTCCACTGAGGGACGTCACTCCGGTGGCTAAGCGGGGGGTGGAACCCTCGTGGGACAGTGTGGTCTCAGGACCCCTGGGGTCACAGAAAGACCGGGGGTGCCTGAGTGCGGCAGAGCTCCAAGGTATCGGAGCGGGGAAGCCGGCTGCAGAGGCGGAGCCCAGGCGCGGGCTCTCAGCTCAGGGTTGCCATTGACCGTGATCCGCGGCACAGTCGGGCCCCTGCTCCTCCAGCGGGGACCCAACAAGCGGCAGATCCGGGGAGACTCACCTTCCTCCCCCGGGAGGAGCCGCGCGGGAGTGCACCGCAGGGATCTGCTGGGTTTGGAGACTCCACCCGGGGTCGGGTGCCAGAGATAGAAACGCGCGGTCACAGGCCAGGTGAGCACGGAGTGCGGCCGGAGACCGGGGAGCCGGGAGTAACTGATGGCTTTTCTCTGGGGGCGCACTGAGGAGCGGGGCCCCGAGTTCTCAGCTCCTCCGGGGCGGAGATTGGGAGGCCGCCATTTTCACTCTTGTCCTCCAAAGCTGTAGGGAAAGCTCGCAGGGAACAAAAGCCCCGGAGAGCAAACCCGAGCAGATTACTTAACCCAGACCAGGCAAGGGTGGGGCAATTCTGCCTCCGGCAAAGACTTTTGGAAACCATGGCAACAGGTCCCTCCCCCAGAAGATCAGCGAGAAAGTCAGCCAAGACCAAGTTTACCGATCAATGAGAACGGCAGAACTCCAGCGCTAGGGGAATACTGCACATAGAATCCATGGCTTTTTTACCATGATTCTTTAGTCTTTCAAAGTTAATTTTTTTTAACTGTCTTTTTTTTTGAATTTTTCTTTTTCCCTTTTTCAAGCAACATCTTATCAATCCCTTTTTAAAAAACATTTTTATTTTTCATTTTTAGAGTCATATTCTATCCCTTCATAGTAGTTACCCGTATTTTTGGCATATATATAAGTTGTTCTCTCTTTAAAATTTTGAGATACAGTTTCTTCTAACAGAACAAAATATACCCTAAATCTCTAGTGTATGGCTTTGTTCTAGTCTCCCGCCTGATCACATTCTCTCCCTTTTTTTTTTCTTTTTTTTTAAATCCTCTTCTTTCTTTTTTCAACCAACTTCTTATCTTATCAATTCCTTTTATAAAATGTTTTATAATTTTCATCTTTACAGTCATATTCCACCCCTTCATCATATTAACCCTTATTTTTGTACATATATAAGTTTTTCTTTCTTTAAAATTTTGGGAGGCACTTTCTTCTAAAAGACCAAAATACACCCCAAATCTAGTGTGTGACACTAATCTTTGCACCAGCCTGATCATATTTGATCATATTCTCTTTTTTTTGTTTTGTTCTGTTTTTGTTTGTTTTTATCTTTTTCTCTTTTTTTTTTCCTTTTCTTTTTTCTTTCTTTCCCTTTCTTTTCCTCTGGTTTCAGGTCTTTTCTGATTTGTTTAGAGTATATTTTCTGGGGACGTTGTTACCCTGTTAGCATTTTGTTCTCTCATTCATCTATTTTCCTCTGGACAAAATGAAAAGATGGAAAAAATCACCTCAACAAAAAGAACAAGAGGCAGTACTGACTGCCAGGGACCTACTCAATACGGACATTAGTACGATGTTGGAACTAGAGTTCAGAATGATGGTTTTAAGGATATTAGCTGGGATTGAAAAAAGCATGGAAGTTATTAGAGAAGCCCTTCCTGGAGAAATAAAAGAACTAAAATCTAACGAAGTCGAAATCAAAAAGGCTATTAATGAGGTGCTATCAAAACTGGGGGCGCTAACTGCTAGGATAAATGATGCAGAAGAGAGAATTAGTGATATAGAGACCAAATGATGGAAAATAAAGAAGCTGAGAAAAAAAGAGATAAACAACTACTGGATCACGTGGGCAGAATTTGAGAGATAAGCGATACCATAAGACAAAACAACATTAGAATATTTGGGATCCCAGAAGAAGAAGAAAGAGAGAGAGGGGCAGAAGGTATATTGGAGCAAATTATAGCAGAAAACTTCCCTAATTTGGGGAAGGAAACAAGCATCAAAATCCAGGAGGCACAGAAAAGCCTTCTCAAAATCAATAAAAATAGGTCCACACCCCAACATCTAATAGTAAAACTTACGAGTCTCAGAGACAAAGAGAAAATCCTGAAACAGCTCGGGACAAGAGATATGTAACCTACAATGGTAGAAACATTAGATTGGCAGCAGACCTAACCACAGAGACCTGGAAGGCCAGAAAGGACTGGCAGGATATATTCAGAGCACTAAATGAGAAAAATATGCAGCCAAGAATACTATATCCAGCTAGGCAGTCACTGAAAATTGAAGGAGAGATAAAAAGCTTCCAGGACAAAAAAAGACTAAAGGAATTTGCAAACACAAAATCAGCCCTACAAGAACTATTGAAAGGGATCCTCTAAGCAAAGAGAGACCCTAAAAGCAACATAGACCAGAAAGGAACACAGACAATATACAGTAACAGTCACCTTACAGGCAATACGAGGGCACTAAATTCCTATCTTTCAATAGTTACCCTGAATGTAAATGGGCTAAATGCCCCAATCAAAAGACACAGGCTATCAGACTGGATAAAAAAACAAGACCCATCGATATGCTGTCTGCAAGAGACTCACTTTAGACCCAAGGACACCCCCAGATTGAAAGTGAGGGGGTGGAAAACCATTTACCATGCTAATGGACACCAAAAGAAAGCTGGGGTGGCAATCCTTATATCAGACAACTTAGATTTTAAGCCAAAGACTGCAATAAGAGATGAGGAAGGACACTATATCTTACTTAAAGGGTCTATCCAAGAAGATCTAACAATTGTAAATATCTATGCCCCTAACATGGGAGCAGCCACTTATATAAGCCAATTAATAACAAAACCAAACAAACACATCAACAAAAATACAATAATAGTGGGGGACTTTAACAGCCCCCTCACTGAAATGGACAGATCATCTAAGCAAAAGATCAACAAGGAAATAAAGATTTTAATGACACACTGGACCGGATGGCTTCACAGATATACTCAGAACATTCCATCCCAAAGCAACAGAATACACATTCTTCTCTAGTGCCCATGGAACATTCTCCAGAATAGATCGCATCCTAGATCACAAATCAGGTCTCAACCAGTACCAAAAGACTGGGATCATTCCCTGTATATTTTCAGACCACAATGCTTTGAAACTAGAACTCAATCACAAGAGGAAAGTTGGAAAGAACTCAAATACATGGAAGCTAAAGAGCATCCTACTAAAGAATGAATGGGTCAACCACGAAATTAAAGAAGAATTTAAAAAATTCATGGAAACAAATGAAACTGAAAACACAACTATTCAAAATCTTTGGGATACAGCTAAGGCAGTCCTTAGAGGAAAGTATATAGCAATACAAGCCTTCTCAAGAAACAAGAAAGGTCTCAAATGCACAACCTAACCCTACACCTAAACGAGCTGAGAAAGAAGAGCAAATAAAGCCTAAACCCAGCAGGAGAAGAGAAATAATAAAGATCAGAGCAGAAATCAATGAAATAGAAACCAAAAGAACAGTAGAACAGACCAACAAAACTAGGAGCTGGTTCTTTGAAAGAATTAACAAGATTGATAAACCCCTGGCCAGACTTATCAAAAAGAAAAGAGAAATGACCCAAATCAACAAAATCATGAATGAAAGAGAGATCACAGCCAACACCAAAGAAATACAAACAATTATAAGAACATATTATGAGCAACTCTATGCCAACAAATTAGATAACCTGGAAGAAATTGATGCATTCCTAGAGATGCATCAACTACCAAAACTGAACCAGGAAGAAATAGAAAACCTGAGCAGACCTATATCCGCTAAGGAAATTGAAGCAGTCATCAAAAATCTCCCAAAAAACAAAAGTCCAGGGCCAAATGGCTTCCCAGGGGAATTCTACCAAACATTTAAAGAAGAATTAATACCTGTTCTTCTGAAAATGTTCCAAAAAATAGAAACGGAAGGAAAACTTCCAAACTCGTTTTATGAGGGCACCATTACCTTGATCCCAAAACCAGACAAAGACCCCATCAAAAAGGAGAACTACAGACCAATATCCCTGATGAACATGGATGCAAAAATTCTCACCAAAATACTAGCCAACAGGATCCAACAGTACATTAAAAAGATTATTCACCACAACCAAGTGGGATTTATCCCTGGGCTGCAAGGTTGGTTCAACATTCGCAACTCAATCAACGTGATACAATACATTAATAAAAGACAAACAAGAACCATATGATCCTCTCAATAGATGCAGAAAAAGCATTTGACAAAGTACAGCATCCTTTCTTGATCAAAACTCTTCAGAGTATAGGCATAGAGGGTACATACCTCAATATCATAAAAGCCATCTATGAAAAACCTACAGCAAATATTATTCTCAATGTGGAAAAACTGACAGCTATCCCCCTAAGGTCAGGGGCAGGGATGTCCACTATCACCACTGCTATTCAACATAGTACTAGAAGTCCTACCCACAGCAATCAGACAACAAAGAGAAATAAAACACATCCAAATCAGCAAAGAAGAAGTAAACTCTCACTCTCTGCAGATGATATGATACTTTATGTGGAAAACCCCAAAGACTCCACCCCAAAATTGCTAGAACTCATACAGGAATTCAGTAAAGTGGCAGGATATAAAATCAATGCACAGAAGTCAGTGGCATTGCTATACACCAACAACAAGACAGAAGAAAGAGGAATTAAGGAGTTGATCTCATTTACAATGGCACCCAAAACCATAAGATACCTAGGAATAAATCTAACCAAAGAGACAAAGGATCTGTACTCAGAAAACTATAAAATACTCATGAAAGAAATTGAGGAAGACACAAAGAAATGGAAAAACGTTCCATGCTCATGGATTGGAAGAACAAATATTGTGAAGATGTCAATGCTACCTAGAGCAATCTACACATTCAATGCAATCCCCATCAAAATACCATCCACTTTTTTCAAAGAAATAGAACAAATAATCCTAAAATTTGTATGGAACCAGAAAAGACCTCGAATAGCCAGAGGAATGCTGAAAAAGAAAAGCAAAGCTGGCGGCATCATAATTCCAGACTTCCAGCTCTATTACAAAGCTGTCATCATCAAGACAGTATGGTACTGGCACAAAAACAGACACATAGATCAATGGAACAGAATAGAGAGCCCAGAAATGGACCCTCAACTCTATGGTCAACTCATCTTTGACTAAGCAGGAAAGAATGTCCAATGGAGAAAAGACAGTCTCTTTAACAATGCTGTTGGTAAAATTGGACAGCCACATGCAGAAGAATGAAACTGGACCATTTCCTTACACCACACACAAAAATAGACTCAAAATGGTTGAAAGACCTCAATGTGAGACAGGAGTCCATCAAAATCCTAGAGGAGAACACAGGCAGCAACCTCTTTGACAGCCAAAGCAACTTCTTCCTAGAAACATCGCCAAAGGCAAGGGAAGCAAGGGCAAAAATGAACTATTGGGACTTCATCAAGATAAAAAGCTTTTTCACAGCAAAAGAAACAGTCAACAAAACCAAAAGACAACCAACAGAATGGGAGAAGATACTTGCAAATGGCATATCAGATAAAGGGCTAGTATCTAAAATCTATAAAGAACTCATCAAACTCAACACCCAAAGAACAAATGATCCAATCAAGAAATGGGCAGAAGACATGAACAGACATTTCTGCAAAGACATCCAAATGGCCAACAGACACATGAAAAAGTGCTCAACATCACTCGGCATCAGGGAAATACAAATCAAAACCTCAATGAGATATCACCTCACACTAGTCAGAATGGCTAAAATTAACAAGTCAGGAAACGACAGATGTTGGCAGGGATGCGGTGAAAGGGGAACCCTCCTACACTGTTGGTGGGAATGCAAGCTGGTGCAGCCACTCTGGAAAACAGTATGGAGGTTCCTCAAAAAGTTGAAAATAGAGCTACCATACGACCCAGCAATTGCACTACTGGGTATTTACCCAAAAGATACAAATGTAGGGATCCAAAGGGTTACGTGCACCCTGATGTTTATAGCAGCAATGTCCACAATAGTCAAACTGTGGAAATAGCCAAGATGTCCATCGACAGATGAATGGATAAAGAAGCTGTGGTATATATATACAATGGAATATTCTGCAGCCTTCAAAAGGAATGAAATCTTGCCATTTGCAACGACATGGATGGAACTGGGAGGGTGTTATGCTGAGCGAAATAAGTCAATCAGAGAAAGACATGTATCATATGACCTCACTGATATGAGGAATTCTTAATCTCAGGAAACAAACTGAGGGTTGCTGGAGTGGTGGGGGGTGGGAGGGATGAGGTGGCTGGGTGATAGACATTGGGGAGGGTATGTGCTATGTGAGTGCTGTGAATTGTGCAAGACTGTTGAATCACAGATCTGTACCTCTGAAACAAATAATACAATATATGTTAAAAAAGAAGAAGAAGAAGATAGCAGGAGGGGAAGAATGAAGGGGAGGAAATCAGAGGGGGAGACGAACCATGAGAGACGATGGACTCTGAAAAACAAACTGAAGGTTCTAGAGGGGAGGGGAGTGGGAGGATGGGTTAGCCTGGTGATGGGTATTAAAGAGGGCACGTACTGAATGGAGCACTGGGTATTATACACAAACAATGAATCATGGAACACTACATCAAAAACTAATGATGTAATGTATGGGGATTAACATAAGAATAAAAAAATAAATTAAAAAAGAAAAAAAAAGTTTTATGAACTAGTAGTATAACTCCTGGTGGTAGAATGATGGGATAAACTGCTACAACCTTTGGAAAGCACTAGATTTGTCAAAAACTATAAAAATATTCTCTAATTTTGATCCAGTAATTCCACTTTGGGAAAGTTATCATAAAGAAATAATTCAAAAAAAAAAAGAAAAAGACAATTTTAAGTGGTTATTTCAGCCTTATCTGTAATTTTAAAAAGCAACAAAAAGGTTGAGTAAATCATCATTTAAGCACTCCATGGAATATTAAGCAGCCATTAAAGTGGTAATCATAAAGAGTATGTAACAGTGAGAGAAGAAGAAGAGTGAGCACAGAATGTAGGGTAAGAGTAAGCTCAGAGGAAAATAATATGCTCCATGCATTTCCAACCAAGCTCAAAAAAATATGCATATGGGCCAAGAGTAGAAGGAAACCAATTGTGCAAAATTCTCCAAATACAGCATGATTTTTTACACAAGCTGTTTCCTCTGCCCGGAATGTTCTTACACACACAGACACAGACACACAGATGCAAACATTCATATACACACATATAGATTCATATATACACATATGCCTACACAATACACACACACATACACTTCACACACATACACACAAGTACACATACATACATAAGTATATACATGCATAAGCATACATATACAAACACTTAAGTATATACCTTCATATGCATACATAGACATGCCCACCCAACACACATACACATACATACATACACATACAAGTACACATCCACATACACACTTATGCACTCATGTGCACAGTACTAGGGTCTGAATTGTGTCCTTCCAAAATTTGTATGTTAAAGTCTTAACCCCCAGTACCTCAGAATGTTACTGTATTTGGAGATAAAGTATTAAAAGAGCTAATTAAGATAAACTGAAGTCATATGAATGGGCCAATATGTGAATAATCCAGTATGGCTAGTGTCCTTATAACAAGCGATTAAGACCAGGACAGTTACAGAGGGAGAACCATGTGAGGACACAGGGAGAATATGGCCAGCCAAAAATGCAGGAGAGAGGCCTCAAGAAAAACCAGCTCTGCTGACTCCTTGATCTCACATTTACAGCCTTCAGAACTGTGAGAAAATAAAATTGTTGTTTAAGCCATCCAGTCTGCAGTACTTTGTAATGGCAGCCCTAGGAAGCTAATACACACTCACATACACCCACACAATACAAATACACACGTATGTGCACATTCACATACACACATATGTACTCATATATACACATATGCCTACACAACACACATACACATGTGTGTACATATTCACATGCACACATATGTGCTCATATGTGGGCATACACATATGCCCACGCAATACACATACACAAACACTCCCTTCTCCTTCAAGACCTGACTCACATCACCACGTTTGTGAAGCATTCCCTGACCCTTTCAAGTATATGAGTTGCTTCTTCCTCCAGTATCTAACGCTTCAGAGACCTCCATTCATTCATTCTTTCATCCCACAAATATCAGTTAAGCACTGACATTCTTCCAGGAGCTGAGAATAAAGCAGTAACCAGATGCAATCTATTCTCCCTGGCATTTGCACTCAATTATAATGCTTATCTCATTGTATTGGAGTTCTTTGTTTGTATGCCTGTCCTCTTCCTCAGGCTATGAGCTCACAAAATATCTACCAAATGATATCTGTATCAGAAGAGTAGGGAACTTGATGGATTTCTGTTGACCTCATTAGTTGGATGAATACATTTGCCAAAATGTGTGTATGTGAATGTGTACTTATGTGTTTGTGTGTGTATACTTAGGTTGGTGGAGATCTAGATTCTGTGGTTTGTTAACTTGGATTCTTCCAAAAGCAGACAAGACAAGATCTTGGGTGCTTATCTCTGTCAGGAGATGGCAGCGGGGAGAGCAAAGTGGAGACACTTAATCCATCTTTCCTACTGTAACTTTGGTTAACATAGAGAACAACAGAGTAGGTTGTCAAAAGAGGTCATCATTAGAAATGATCTAGCAGAGTTTGGTGCACTGACCAAGGAAGATGGAAGATTCTGGACTGAGACAGCATTCAGGGCTAGGCAGTTCTGAGTGGGATGCACTGAGAGTGTACTGAAAACCCACTCAGGACAAAGGATCGAGACTTGGGAGGTAGGAGGATGCACAGAAACAGTCCTGAGAGACAAACAGCAATAATTATCAATTCTTTTTCACAGATAAAGAAACTGAGACTCAAGAGATAACACCACTTGCTTACATTTTTGCAACAAGTAAGGAATAGGAGTGATACTCTAACTGTGGCCCGCTTGCAAAGCCAGAGCTCTTCCTGTTCAGCCCACTGTTGTCAATGGAAAAACCTAGAAGTGCCTGATTACAGCAAGAAATCCTTAAAGGTCTGTGTCCATAGTGCTGAAATGGCCCAATCCCCCACACACATCGTGCCAAGGGCATCAGCCTCTAGAAGCCCAGAGGCACAAAGGTACAAAGTCAGAGGTACATGGCAATTGGCCAGCTTTGCACAGTAAGGTGTGCCTGCCACCTGCAGGAGAGCCAGGACACAGCCTCGCTCAGTGCTCTTTACAACCATGACTTCTACCTATGAGCACCATATTGACCAACAGCAACACCCAAAATTAAGGAGAAGCACAGTCTGAAACTTTCTACTTTGCCTCAAGTGAACCCATTCCTCATTGACTGTATACCTGGCTATAATCAATCAAACTGATGAGAATAGCCATTCTCTTTCCCTTTCCACCCAGCTAGACATTACTCCTTCTTGGCTAGATCTGACTAAGGGCTATGACTTTGAGAATGCAACACTGTCAGTTGAGATCTAGGGCAACATGTCCTGTGCTGGAAACACAAGCAAGCCTGCTGAGCTCTAGAAACCACCAAGGAACTACGTGCAATGACCACAGGCACTTTTATTGAGTGCCGACTGTATGCAATAGCTGACCTATGCACTTTACATACATTGTGCCTACAAACCTCACAACCTGCCTACGAGGTAAGTAATAGTATTATCCTCATATCTTAAGTGAGGAAAGGAAGACTCAGTTGTATTCAATTACATCTCAGGGATCTCACATCCACCAAGTGGCAGAGCTAAGGCTTGTCTGAGTTTAACCACTATACTTTTCTGCCTCTCAACATTCCCAGAGACCAGCAGGCATATACAGGAGAAGGTGCCTAGTAGCATGGAAATAGACCAAACAGACTGAGCTCTACCATCCTCCAACTGAGTGACTGAACCAAGCTCTCACAGAGAATGTTTATTGAGCGCTTACGATGTAGATTCTCAGGCCTTTGGAATATTTTATCTATGATGCTCACTCAAACACTGGGTATCAATTTTAGGGATCCTTCCCAAGGAAAAGAAACTCAATTCAAAATATCTTACCCAAGTTATACTGCAGAGCAGTGAAAAGAGGTAAACTACTGTTATACACAGCAACTGTAATGACTCTCACAAATACAATGTTAAGTAAAAAACAACAGGAAAAAAATTATACATGACTGTGTTTAATGTTCAAGAAAAGGCACACTAATCTAAGGTGTTAGAAATCCAGAAAGTGGTTATCTTTGAAGAGAAGAGATGAATAAGAATGTGGAGTCATAGGGGCACCTGGGTGGCTCAGTTGGTTAAGCGACTGTCTTTGGCTCAGGTCATGATCCTGGACTCCCAGGATCGAGTCCCACATCGGGCTCCCTGCTCAGCGGGGAGTCTGCTTCTCCCTCTGACTCTCTCCCCTCTATCTCTCATTCTCTCTCTCACAAATAAATAAAGAAAATCTAAAAAAATGTGGAGTCATAAAGGGGCTTTGGGGTACTGGATAGATGATTGATATAGACAGATGATGGATGGATAGATGATGATGATGATGATAGATGATAGATAGATAGATGATAGATGATAGATAGATAGATAGATAGATAGATAGATAGATAGATAGATAGATGATAGATAGATAATGGATAAAATATATACAGTTTTATATCTAGTTTCTTACAAATATGTGTACATAAAATATATATAGTAGTACATATATAGTTTCTTAAAAGCTTAAACATACACTGACACAACCCAGCACTCATATTCTCAGAGATATGAAAACGTATGTCCACACAAAAACCTGCACATGAATGTTCATAACAGCTTTATTTGTAATAGTCAAATTGGAAACAACCTTTTGTGAATAACTGGAAAACACATTACAGTTCATCTATACCATGGATACTACTTAGTCATAAAAAGGAAGGAACTATTGATACGTGCAACCACTTAGTTTAATCTCAAGAATATTACGCTAAGTGTAAAAAGCCAAGCTCTATCGAAAGCCTACACACTGTGTGATTCCATTAATATATCCTGTTGGACATGACAAAGTGTGAAATAATATGTGTACAAAGTATTCTTTTTAGCAAAGACTGGAAACATTCATCAAAAAAAATTGATGAAAAAAAAAGAAAATTGCACTCCTGGGTATTTACCCCAAAGACACAGATGTAGTGAAAAGAAGGGCCATATGCACCCCAATGTTCAGAGCAGCAATGTCCGCAATAGCCAAACTGTGGAAAGAGCTGAGATGCCCTTCAACAGATGAATGGATAAAGAAGATGTGGTCCATATATACAATGGAATATTACTCAGCCATCAGAAAGGATGAATACCCAACTTTTACATCAACATGGATGGGACTGGAGGAGATTATGCTAAGTGAAACAAGTCAAGCAGAGAAAGTCAATTATCATAGGGTTTCACTTATTTGTGGAACATAAGGAATAGCATGGAGGACATTAGGAGAAGGGAAAAATGAAGGGGGGTGGAATTGGAGGGAGAGATGAATCATGAGAGACTATGGACTCTGAGAAACAAACAGTGTTTTAGAGGGGAGGGGGGTGGGGGGATGTGTTAGTCCAGTGATGGGTATTAAGGAGGGCACGTACTGCATGGAGCACTGGGTGTTATACGAAAACAATGGATAGTGGATCACTACATCAAAAACTAATGATGTATTGTATGGTGACTAACATAACATAATAAAATTTAAAAAAAAAAGAAAATTGATATAGATTGTGGCACCATCTACTCATGTGAAATAAAGAGCTGTAAAAAAAATTAAGGCTATGAAAATACCACCAAAATAAATTAAGTAAAGGGCAGACTCTGGAAAACAGTATGGATGTTCCTCAAAAAGTTGAAAATAGAGCTACCATACGATCCACCAATTGCACTACTGGGTATTTACCCCAAAGATACAAATGTAGGGATCCGAAGGGGTACATGCACCCCGATGTTTATAGCAGCAATGTCCACAATAGCCAAACTGTGGAAAGAGCCAAGATGTCCACTGACAGATGAATGGATAAAGAAGATGTGGTATATATATATAATGGAATATTATGCAGCCATCAAAAGGAATGAGATCTTGCCATTTGCAACGACATGGATGGAACTGGGAGGGTGTTATGCTGAGCGAAATAAGTCAAACAGAGAAAGACATGTATCATATGACCTCACTGATATGAGGAATTCTTGATCTCAGGAAACAAACTGAGGGTTGCTGGAGTGGGGGTGGTGGGAGGGATGGGGTGACTGGGTGATGGACACTGGGGAGGGTATATGCTCTGGTAAGCGCTGTGAATTGTGCAAGGCTGTTGAATCTCAGATCTGTACCTCTGAAACAAATAATACAATATATGTTAAAAAAGAAGATAACAGTAGGGGAAGAATGAAGCAGTGGGGGGAAATCGAAGGGGGAGACGAACCATGAGAGACGATGGACTCTGAAAAACAAACTGAGAGTTCTAGAGGGGAGGGGGTAGGGGGATGGGTTAGCCTGGTGATGGGTATTAAGGAGGGCACGTTCTGCATGGAGCACTGGGTGTTATACGAAAACAATGGATCGTGGATTACTACATCAAAAACTAATGATGTAATGTATAGTGATTAACATAACATAATAATAATAAAAAAAAGTAAGGGGCAGCAGATAAGATGAGTACTGGGTGTTCTATGCACTGATGAATCACTAAATTCTACCTCTGAAATTAATTTAAAAAACACTAAAAAATAAATTAAGTAAGAAATGCAAGATGTAGAACAGTATGATAGTATGCTACTTTCATGTACAAAAAGAGGGGAGAATGTGTGTGTGTGTGTGTGTGTGTGTGTGTAAAGAGACTCTGGAAGGTTATATAAAAAATCATTAATAGGGACAATCCATTGAGGGGGCTTGTTCAGAACTGGAGGGATGGGGACCTAGACTGGACACATTTTAAAAGAAATTTTTTTAAAGACAACGGAAAGCCAATGGAAGAGAAGGTAAAAAGAAAAGGATTCCAGGATATAAGGGAGCAGAAATTAGGGTCATGATGTGAGCAACCCAACAAAGGCTCACCAACATTGTTGGTGGCAAGAGTAGAACAGAGATTCCCTAATCCCCACGCAAAGTGCACTTGGTAGGGTTAATGAAGACTGAGCTCTTCATGTGGCTGACAGGAGGGCATTTTTTTTATTATTATTATGTTATGTTAATCACCATACATTACATCATTAGTTTTTGATGTAGTGTTCCATGATTCATTGTTTGTGCATAACACCCAGTGCTCCATGCAGAATGTGCCCTCCTCAATACCCACCACCAGGCTAACCCATCCTCCCACCTCCCTCCCCTCTAGAACCCTGTTTGTTTTTCAGAGTCCATCGTCTCTCATGGTTCATCTCCCCCTCTGATTTCTCCCCCTTCATTCTTCCCCCAGGAGGGCATTTTTAACAAGGATGTGGTTTGAAGTCAAGCACAGCATCTGACCTATGGCAGGTAACAAGAATTGTTTGATAAATTCATTCATTTGCCCTTATTGACTTTTCTGACTTTCTAGTAGCTTTCCTTGGCAAACCAGACTGCATAAATTCTCTTCTTTGTTGAATTTCCATCATGACAGAATGAATGAAATGACATTGATTCAGGCATCTGAGTGCCCTGTGGAGGGTTTGGACCACCAGACCTCCCTGCCTAGGAACTGCTATGAGGCTCAGTCTGGGCTAGGAGAGGATTTGGCTGGGGGGTGGAGGGGAGTGTTCAGTGAGAGTGAATCCCTGGTGACTTTTCCATCTCCTCACCCCTCCGTCACCTGAGAGTGCACATACCCCAGGGAATAAGCCACATGTGGCAAAAATGGAAACAAAACAATTAGCATTTTCTTTCTTAACAAGGAGCCATGGGGATAGAGTCCCCAAGAGCCCCCAAACTGTAAATATCCTACTGCGTCCCTGGCCCCCTGCTCACCTGCCCCAGGCGGGGCCAACACATCATTGCCCCCACCCAGACATCAGACTTGTCTCAGCCACCACAACTTGAGTGGTCTCCCTCTGCCCTTCCTGAGGGCTTAGCACTGACCTCAGGATCTTCTGGAAGTCAGTGGAGAAGGAGGTTTGCCAAGAACATCCTCTTGGTGATACCATCCTCGTGAGTGAGGGATGGGGAAGGAGAGTGAGCTGGACGGGACTGGGAAAGAGGAAATCCTTCCGTTTCTGGATACCCAGAGAGAGAAGTGTCTGAGACCAATTCCACACCCTCTGAGTGGATAGAGGGCACAGAGGGCACACCCTCTGTAGCAGGTCATGAGAAGAAAGAACAGTTAGAGTCTGCAGTTGAGGGACACCCACACAAATGAGAGAGATTGAAAAACAGTTCTCTCCACTGTGGGTGGTGGTTCTCCAGATGTGGTCCCCTGACTAGCAGCATCAGCATCCCTGGGAACTTCCCAGAAGTGCTGATTCTCAAGCCCACCCCAGACACTCCAGGGCATGGCTCCAGCCCTCTGGGAGACATTAATACAGCTCACAGTTGAGAACCACTCCTCTAGTGCACCCAAGGACTTCATGTCAATACCCAAGGACAGCTGCACATGTGTTGCCAAGAAGGGACTCTCAATAATGTATGCAGCCCAGAGGAACCTAAGCATCACCTTCAAAGCCTCAAACAGAACTCTGAAAAATCACAATAAGTAGTAAAATATTTGGCTAGCAATCTCTTGAGGTTACCAAAGAGGAGATTATACTGCTTCCCTTCCTGAAAGCCCCCTTTCAACACCTCTTCCACCTCCAGGGGTCCTGCTCCTCATGGCAGATATTTGCATCCCTCCCCTTGTTCTCACAACACCTCAGAGTCACATATAACCTCTCCTATACATACCTATCTACCTACTGTGTTCTCCCTTATACATCCTGATCCCCCTTCAGCTAACCTTAAATCTTTCTGGAGACCAGCGTTCCTTGGAAGGCAGAGTGATAATAATTTTAGATGCTTGTGATTGAATGGTTTTCCTAGCAAGTATTGACAGCAGAGTTTAGCTTTGAAATGCCTCTTCTCATGAAGCGCACTCAGAGAAGCAATGGCATGTGAGAGAGTAAAAATAAATCTGTCCAGATGGGACATGGTTCAGGTGCAAGCTGAGGGCCCCCTAGCATCGCTCTCAGCCTGGCTCCTCATTGTCAGGTGTGGTCAACACCATCTCCCTCTCCTGGATGTTGAGAGACCTGCACATAAAGAACCTGTGACTCCTAAGATGGCTCAACACTCTGCGTACCTGGGTGGTGCAGTCAGGTAAGCGCCTGGCTCTTGGTTTTGGCTTAGGTCATGATCTCATGGGTCTTGAGATCAAGACCCACGTCAGGCTCTGTGCTCAACAGAGCGGGGGGGGCATGGCTGATCAAACTATCTTTGGCACGGATGCTTGAGTTTCTCTCTCCCTCTCCCTCTGCTCCACCCTCCAGCTCGCTCGCTCTCTGAAATAAATAAATAAATCTTAAAAAAAGAAGAAGAAGAAAAAGAAGGCTCAACACTCTACAGATATGGTCACTAAACGCCTCTGTTGTGTTCTTGTCCTCAATTGCCTTTAAGACATGGGGACCTAACCAGGTAAGCAATGAGTTAAAGAAGATCCTCTCTTTGCTGAAAAGAGTCAATATTGAGGTTTTACAAAAGCGTGGTGAGTCATGCCATGCTGGGCTTTTCCTATATCATCCATGTATTGTAAGAGAAATATGTGGCACCTAACACACCCTCTATAAATGTTCACGAGTGAAAGGAAGAATCACTGTGCACACCAGGGGATGGAGACCTGGAAAGGCAAATGCAACCAGGCTTTGGCAGTCTCGTGTGGATGGGATAAACATATGCTTTCTTTGGGCTTTTGACATGAAGCTGCTCCTAAGTCCCAAATTGCTGAAGCCAAAGCAGAGAGGAGTTCAAAAGTTACCTCTGACTCTGCAGATTAAAATGGCCAAGGATGAACTCCCAATTCCCTTCTAAGTACATGGGGAAGTAAAACCAGGGTCATCCCCATTAGCAGTGTTAAATGGGTGAACAAGAATATTATCACAACATGCCTACATGTGGGCATTTCTTTAAATGTTGGTCTCACATTGGTCACTATTTTCATATCCATTCATAGCAGAGTGTTCTTTTATAAACTCACTTTTTTTGTCATCATATTTCTTACAGGAATAAGCACATGGCAAAATTTGCTTTCCATCAAACAGGCATTTGGGCACATTTTTGTCATTTTTATGAAACCAGCTTACCTTTGAACCATCCAGTCTGTGTCTGGGAGTTTTATTTTGAATAAACTTCTTAAACAGCTGTTTGACATACTATAACAATGTATATTTTCCTGAGGGTAAAAAACTCTTTCAATTTCTAGTGACAGCCTCTCTAGAACATAAGAGAATATAAAAAATTTTGTCCTGCAAACCTACTACTAATGGCAAAATATACTTCCAAAATACCATTAACTTTAAATCTCCAGATACTTTTTTTTTACCATGGAAGTTTTCTTTAAAACCTCCATTTAACCAGCTTTCTAGGTTCATCCATGGTCTCTACATCCTCCTGAGCATTTATTGGGTGCGTCTCACAAAGGATGAGAGAGGGTCTAGTGTAGTGATGACGTGGTAGAAGATCACAAAGTGCCCCAAATAAATTTGGCCATCATTGGAAGCAGAGGAAAAGTGTGAACTGTCTTTGTATCCTTGGTCATTAACCTGAAATGGATGCAAAAATTGTATCATGTGAAGGAAGGATGAAACGGAGGGAGGGGAGAAAAGAGAGAAAGATGAAGGGAAAGGAAGACAAGGAAGAAAAGAGGCTGATCAGATTCCCTTTCCCTGTGCTGGGTTTCAGTTTAGGCTTGATTCAGCTTAATTTTGTTTTCTGCGAAACTTTGTTCCACTGAAAACACAAGGGTGTTTATGGGCAATGTCTAAGTTGTCTCTAAACAACTGAGTTAGGTTTTTGAGATGCAAACTATCTTTGGCACGGATGGGTTTGTTGGGGAGAAACAGAAACCCACAGATTTTCACAGAACTCTATAATCTTAGCGGGGGCAGGGGGCAGGACTGGAACTCCATCTCTGACTCCCAGCTTTGTGTTGCTTTCCTCTCCCCTTTTTTCCTTCACAGTAGACACAGGCTGTCCATGGAACCAAAAAAACAAAAAAAAACAGAGTCTCAGAATTTCTCCTTCTGGGACTCACAGAAAAGCCAGAGCTTCATACTCTCCTCTTTGGGCTGTTCCTCTCTGTGTACCTGGTCACCGTCTTTGGGAACCTGCTCATCGTCCTGGCCATCATCACAGACTCCCGCCTCCACACGCCCATGTACTTCTTCCTCTCCAAACTGTCCCTTGTTGATACCTTCTTCTCTTCCACCACCGTCCCTAAGATGTTGGTGAACCTTTGGACCCAGAACCAGGTCATCTCCTTTGTGGGCTGCCTTGCTCAGATATACACCTTCCACCTGTTAGGGACCATGGACAGCTCCCTCCTGGCTGTGATGGCCATTGATCGGTTTGTGGCCATTGTCTACCCTCTACGCTACTCAGTCATGTGTCTGTGGGTTGCTGGGGGGGGGGGGGGGGGGGGGGGGGGCATGGCTGATCAGCAATCTCCGGTCACTCGTGCACACCTGCCTCATGGCTCAACTGACCTTCTGTGCTGGCTCCGAAATCCCCCACTTCTGTGATCTCATGCCTCTGTTGAAGCTCTCCTGCTCTGACACGCATGCCAGCGAACTGGTGATTTTTGCTTTTGGCATCATCATGGGCATCAGCCCCCTCTCGTGCATCCTCCTCTCTTACACTTGCATTTTCTGGGCAGTCTTCAAGATCCCTTCTGCTCAGGGCAAATGGAAAACCTTCTCCACTTGTGGGTCACACCTCTCTGTGGTATCACTGTTCTATGGCACCATCTTTGCTGTGTACTTGCAGCCCACGTCTCCTGCCTCCTCCCAGAAGGACAAGGCAGCTGCCCTGATGAGTGGGGTGGTCATCCCCATGCTGAACCCCTTTATCCACAGCCTAAGGAACAAGGACATGAAGGCAGCCCTGAAGAAGCTCATCAGCAAAGCAGTCTCCTCTCAGTCCGAGAATAGAACAGTTGTTGGGTACTTAGCATGTTCCAGAACCACTGTTGGGTGGTGGGAACACAGAGATATGTCCCATCCCTGCCCTCAAGGCATTCAGAATTGAGTGGGGGATAGAGATATGTAAATAAATCATTATGGCACACCGTGGTAAGTGAGTCATAAAGATGAATGAAAAACTGTGGGAAACCAAAGGGAGAGGTGTGCATTTTCCCCATGATTTCTCTTCCCCATGAAGATCAGAAGGCTTCAAAGAAGTCTTAAATTGGTCCTTTCTGGGGTATTGGACTTATGGGATCACTACGTGGGTAATATAGTTGAACAAAAGATTGGCTACACCATTTTTTTTTTTGCTATACCATTTTAATATTGATAAAGACAACACATAGTAGCCAGTTACAACACCATGCTTCCTAAGTGACCTGAAGAAGGACAATGAAAGCATCTGTTGAGATTAGCTCACTTATTATTCGCTTCAGCAGCCACCAGCCTTGGTTTCACGGGGACCTTGTGACCACCTCTTGTGCCCATGACTTTGGGGATCTTTGTCATCATCAGGCCTCCCGTGTGCACCTCCCCCACCCCACCCCCCATGTATTGGATCATAAGAGGCAATGACATTTGGCTTCCAGGTATTGTGATTCAACAGGTTGGCACTGAACCCTGGAATCTGCCTTTTTAAAAAGCTCTCCAGGTGGCCCTGAAGCAGGGAGTACACAGACCTCTGTCTGAGGACACAGGCCCTTGGACTAGCTGCAGAGTCCATGTGTTTCTTGTGATGTCCATCACCTGACTTCAAACCCAATCTGATTCTACAGGCACGATCAGAAACAAGCAGATAGGATGGACTGGAATGCATGGAAAGTTAGTGTTGGGAGGTGAATTGTGTCTCCAAAGAAGATGTGTCAAAATCTGACCCCCTAGGACCTCAGAATGTGACTTTACCTGAAAATAGGGTCTTTACAGAGATAATCAAGTTAAAATGAGGTCATTAGGATGTGTCCTGATCCAGTATGACTGCCAATCTTACCTAAAGGGAGAATTTGGACACAGACACAGAAAGAAGGTCATGTGGACATGCAGGCAGAGATGAAGGTGATGGTTCTACAAGCCAAGGAGCGCCAGAGATTGCCAGCAAACCACCAGAAGCCAGGACAGAAGCGTGGAACAGATCCTCCCTCACAGTCCCCAGAAGGAACCAACCCAGATGATACCTGATCTCAGACTTCTGGCCCCCAGAACAGTGAGACAATAAGTTTCTCCTCTGGTTTGTGGTGCTTTGTTATGGCAGTCCTAGCAAATGAGTACAGTGAGTTTAGGAAGGGCTGGCATCATGCAAAGACCACATCTCCTCAAGTCCATGACTCACTAAGAGTCTGGGTTACAACTGGAGGAAAAGATGAAGGATTTAAGTTGTATGGATTCATTTTCTGGGTCTCAGTGTGTTGACAATAATGACATTTATTGCATGCTGGGCACGTGCTAAGCCCTTTGTATGCATTATCTCATTATATTTTAAACAACAACCCTAAAAGGTAGGTGATATAAGTTCCTATTTTACAGATAAGGAAGCTGAGGCTTGCAAAATGAAGCTGCCAAAGTTCAAACAGAGGACCCATCCCAAAGTCCCAGATCTTAACATCACATGATGTTGTCTAGAAGTTGGAGCCTAGAGCAAGGATGTGCAAATTATCCCAACCCACAGCCTGTTTTTGTATGGCCTGCAAGCTAAGAATGGTTTTTATATTTTTAAATAGTTGGGGGAAAATATAAAAGAAGACTATTCTATGACAGATTAAAATTATATAAAATTCTAATTTTAGTGCTCACAAAGTTTTATGGGAACACACCCATTAATTTATGTATCACCTACGACTGCTTTCAAATTACAGAGCAGAGTTGAATAATCTTGACAGAGACTCTATGGTGCACAAAGCCTAAAATATTTACTGTCTGGCCAGCCACAGAAGGAGTTTGCTGACCCTTTCTCTATAGAAGAAGAAACTGATACTCAAGTAGATCCGTGAACCAGAACATCAGCATCATGGGGATTTTGCTAGAAATGAAGACTCAGACACCATCCCAAGCCACTGAATCATAACTTTAACAGCAACCCACAGGGCTTATATGAGCCTTAAAGTTTGGGGATCACAGAGATAAGTGGGGGATGGAAAGGAGGGCTGTAGAGATGTGGGACCCAAGTAGGCCTTCAGTTCAGAAATAAAGGAGAACCGGACCTGGGGCATTTTTCCATAGACATTTTTTCGTTTTTCCCTACCATAGACATGGTCCTGGAGAGGAAGGTCCCAAAACCACCCCAAACGCTTTGAAAGAATTACAGCTACAGCTTGAGGACATGGCCACCAGGTGGCGATAGTGTTGTTTCACAAAATGCATTTAAAGCTTCTCTATTTCAGAAACATTTATCCCGGCTGTAAACTGGCCCAGTTCCTCTACCTCAGGTGTAATCGTCCCCGGGGAGGGAGAGCATGTGCAAAGTTCCTGTGGTGGGACGGAGCCTGGGTTGTTCAGAGAAATCACGGGGAGGTGTGTCCCCAGCCTACAGCAAGGGGAGTGGGGTGTGTGGGAAGTTATGGGGGACAGCAGGGGTCACCACGGGGATTGGTCCACAGGGCAGAGGGGACCATGACATGAAGCAGGGATGTAGGGCGGGGCCCAGAATTAATCCACTCATGAGTCATCCCATGGATTGGGGGTCAGAAAACCTTCTATAAATGGCCAGATAGTAATTATCAGCTTTACAGATCATACAGCCTGTCATAATGACTCATCTCTGTTGTTCCAGCATGAAAGCCACCATAAACAATACATCAAAGAGTAGAAGTTGAAACTTGAATTTCATATCATTTTACATGTCATGAAATAGTCTTTTTTTTTACTCTTGAAAAAAAAATGTGTTGACATCATCAAAGTGATTCAGAAAGATTCTCAACATATATCTACCTTCCGTGTGCTTCTCTCCCTCCAGATTGTAGTGGTAAAATAGAGTATGTATAAAATATATTGTAGAAGTGGATCTCACTGTTTGGGTTTTTAGTGACTGGCGTATGTTCACTCCTTTTCTCCCCTCACCCCAGAAACCCTCCCACATACTTGCTTTAGGTTCTAATTTGACTACCTGGCAACATGGGTTCCCAAATATCTCAACTACCAAAATATTTCAATTGTCACCCATAAAAAGGAAATCAGGAGGAAGTTTTCACCTTCTGTATCAACTGGCTGGGCTCCAGGATCTCAGGAAAAAACCTAATTAATTTGCAAGACAGAAAATCCTGTCTCAAATCTGCCATCCAGTGTGAGCTTTCTAACATTACATATAACTGGGCACATTAATCCTACGGTTACCACTAAGGCTCCCTTCATAGACACTAGGTTTAAAGTTTTAATTATCAAACAAAATTATCAAAAGTAGCTCATGAAATGTTTTCTTTTGATTTGTTTCCAACCATTTTAAATTTTTAAAAATAGTTCATAGTTCAAGAGCCAGATTTGGCCCACAGGCTCTAGTTTGCAAATCCTGGTACACATGGATGGGAGTGACAAGAAGCAGAGAGACCAACAGGGACCAAAGAGTGAGAGGTGAAATGGGCTGAATCCCAGGACCAGAAAATGAAGGGATAGATGGTGCCACAGGAACTTTGCATAGCTAATGCCTCCTCAGCTTTGAGATTTCAAGGCAAACCCCACTTCCTCAGAGAAGCCTCTCACCCCCTCCCTATCCCAGCTATATCAGTTGCCCAAAGACATTCACTAGTCCTCATTCTCCTCATCACATTAGTGACTTTATATTCATTTGTATGATTCTCTGATGAATGTCTATTTCACCCACTTAACTGTGAGCTGAGAGCTGAGAGACCATGTTTTCTTGCTTATCTTGCCCAAATCCATACAGCAGCCACTGAAAATATACTTGTTGACTGAGTGAATGAATGGATGAACAAATGAATGGATGAACAAATGAACAAATGGGAAGGCAGTACAATGGCAAGACTCTAGGAGGTAGGCTGGGTTGGAACAGAGACATCTAACAGTCAAGATTAAGTTGCTGTGATATTCAGTGTAAACTCTCTTTCCACTCCCCCAGCCTCAGTAAAACCTGTCACACACCCAGGAACCTTGGTGAAATCAAGGAGAGAGGCCAGTGCACCTCATCCTGGAAACCAGGAAGAGCGAGCTCACCGTGAAGCTATTTAATTCAGCAGTAACAGGAGACCATGAGAAAATAATCATCTGGTAATTCTCCAAAATTTCAGCAAGGGTGTCAGAAGGGGCTTGAGCCCATTTATTGGGGTCTGAAGGAACAGAGTGACCCTGGCCAGTATTAGAGCACAATAACACTTCTTTCTCTATACATGGGATTTTGTTGGGTGATTCAAAGCAATTTGGGAGACTCAAACACTGAGACTCAGAGAAGGAAAGTGACTGTCCCAAGGCCATATGCTAGATCAGGGCCGAGGGAGTATTCCAATCCAGTGTAGTGTGACCTGAAAACCTGACCCCTCCCTCCACCATGTTGGATGGCCTCCCAGGTGAGTGACTTACCCAAGGTCATGCTACAGCCCCATGTGGGGCACTGGAGGACAATAGGTGGATCAGCTGGTGGAAAAGAAAGCCACTTTCAGTAAGGGATGAGAAAGGGTGCAGCAAGGCTTCAGCCTGAGGTCCTGGAGGGGAAGCTCCTACTCCCAAAGTACATTTGCTAGGGATTTGGGGAGTCACTCCTATCTCTGTGAACCTGTGTAGTGGGAAGTCCCCAAGACCACCCTCAGGTTCAATGATTCACTAGAAGGCATCAACAGAACTCAGCAAAATTGTTATATACAGTTTATTACAGGGAAAGGATAGAGATTAAAATCAGCAAAGGTAAAAGGCACATGGGGCAGGGTCCAGAAGGGACCAGCCACCAGGGGACCAGGTGTCCCCTCCCTGTGGATTCATGTGGACAGCACTTAATTCTCCCAGCGATGATGTTCGACCACACACATTGTATACTGCCAACCAGGGAAGCTCCTGAGTCTTCTTGTCCCGAGAGTTCATCGGTATTAGTTTCCTACTTCTGCCATAATAAAACACCACAGATGCGGTGGCTTAAACAAGAGAAATTTATTTTCTCAGTTCTGGAGGCCACAAGTCCGAGATCAAAGCATCGGAAGACTTGATTCTTTCTGGGGCCTGACTCTCCGTGGCTGGTAGATGGCCATCTTCTGTGCCTTCATATGATCTCCCGTGCCCTCATATGATCTTCCCTCTGTGCACACATCCTGTGTCCAAATGTCCTCTTCTCATGAGGACAGAGTCCTATTGGATTAGGGCCCACTCGTGCTCGCTTCGGCAGCACATATACTAAAATTGGATTAGGGCCCACTCTAAAGACTTCACTTGATTTAATCACAGTTTAAAGGCCCTATCTCCAAATACAGTCACATCCTGAGGAACTGGGGAGGATGGGGTGGTTAGGGCTTCAACATATCAATTTGGTATGGACACAATTCAGCCCATAAGAGCCACAGAGACATGGCTGATTGCCCATGCGGCTGACCTTGGTTTCTCAGTCTCTGGCCCCTCCAAGTTAAACTGACACAGTGTGGCCAAGGCCCCCACTATAAATCACATTGTTAGCATGGCTTCCAGATATACAAAGAGATTCTTATCAAGTAGGATACTCCTAGGGCTTAGGGGCTACCTCCCAGGAGCCAGTCAAGGGCCAGATGTTTTTGTGGAAGTGCAGTTGAGCCCAGAGACCTGGGAGAGAGGAGGGAGGAGCTAAGGAATGACATGGGGTCTCCACCTGGCCCTTCCCACCCCTGGCCACTTGCCCCAGCTGACCAGTTGGTCACCCCTCTCCAGGCTGCCTCCCCTTTCTCTGGGACAACCAGAGGTCCTGCAATCTGGACACGACAAGAGCTCTTGGCATGGCTGCTGGTGGCCAGTTGCTGAAGTCCTGGGGTGTGTACAGGGGCCTGTCCAACAGGAGAGCCCACCAGACCTGCAGCTGATGGAAGGAGGGCACTGCAAGGGGGGCTGGAGGCTCTGTTGCACCTCAGCTTCAGCTCCACAGCTGGCCTGCTGGGCTTTGCCAAGGGCCCCTGGGAAGCCCTGGCCAAGGTATGCTGCCCCACTAACTGCCTGCCAGGTGATGCCATATCCCACCTCAGGAAGCTGCCTCATGGTGACATGGTGACTTGGCCACTCTCTCTCCCTCTAGCTGCTTGATGCTGCCCTGGGGGACATCTCTGGGCGACCACCTCTTCCTTGGCTCCTGTAAGGATGGACTCTCAGTCAGGCAAGGGCCTCTTCACCCTGGAAGGTGACTAACACAGGCACAGGGACAACTGGGAATGACAAAAGTGGGCAGGGAGAGCTGGGGCCTGCTCCCCGTGATCTTCTCCAACTTCCATTCCCAGGAACTAAGGATCCCAGGGAGATGGCAGACAGGAGGCTCAGCCCACAGACACATGCCCCGCTTCCATTATCCCCACCCCCACACCTTGGTAACAGGGGGAGTTATCCTTCCTTTTGGATGGACAAAGAAACTGAGGCCTAGAAAGAATGTCTGCATTTGGGGTCCTCTAGAAGCTGACCCTGAGATAAGGATTCAAGTGCAGGGAGTTTGTTTGGGAAGTGATCCAGGAAATGCTGGAAGGGGGTGGAGAAATGAGAAAGAGAAGGGAAGGAAGTCAGTAAAGAGTGTACTGATATTCAAGTTTCCAGTGGCAGCTGGAGCTTGGTCCCATGGGGATCTGGGGGGGTCGATGTGGAAGATACACCTTCCGTCATCCCACATGAGGGGTGAGGGAGCTGGGGTTCATATCCACCAACCCCCACTGTCTGCCACAGAGGTGCAGAGCTCTGCTCAAACCTCACCAGCCCCCTCCACCTGCATTTCTTCTTTCAACATTTTGCTGGGGGCTAGATTTATCCATCGGGCTCCATGAGTACAGTGCATCATGTCTGCAGCCAGTGAGAACATTTGGGGGAAAGAGAATACACACACACAGGCTCCTAAATCCAAACAGCAGCTACCAAAATCCAGACTTCACCAAATGTGAAACTCAGTATTCATAACCATTTTATTAACACTTACCAAGAATTTCTGGTTGCTGAGAAAGAATCATAGCCAACAGTGAATTAAATGAGCTAAATAAATTAGCCAAATAAATGCAACAGGAAAAGAAGAGAAACACTGTTAAAAGAATATTCTGTTACCAAGAATGAATGAATGAATGAATGAATAAATAATAGATAGATAGATAGATAGATGATAGATAGATAGATAGATAGATAGATAGATAGATAGATAGATAGATAGATTATAGATATAGATATGCTGTGTGAGTGGTTTTTAATCATTTGGTGTGATATGGGTGGGGCCAAGGGCTGCTTTCATTCCCATACCAGCCTCCAGCTTCTCTGAGGTGCTGGGATACCCTGATGGGCCCCCCTTTTGTCCCCCTTGCCTGGGACTTGTGAACAGGTGTTGTCTTGACCCTGACCTCTTCCCCACTGTCAGCAGCTACCTCAAAGACTCCTGGGGCATATCCCACCACTCTCCAGCCTGACTCCTCCCAAACACATGTCCAAGAAAAATGAACAGAACCTGAGAGACCCATGGGACACTGACAAGCATACTAACATATGTATAATGGGAGTCCCAAAAGGAGAGAAGAGAAAGGGATAGAAAAAATAGTTGAAGAAATAATGGCCAAAAAAAACCTCCCAGAGTGGATGAAAGATATGAATCTGCACATCCAAGAAGCTCAACAAACTCCAAGTAGGATAAACACAGAGATCCGCTTTGAGATACATGATAAGCAAACACACACAATCTCCTCTATGCAAGCCTCTTGGCCACCCCTTCTATCCAGGCCTCTGGCACCTGGCACCTGATCTCTTATGTGAACACTCAGCAGTGAACTAGACAGATGTGCATCAGGTGGAGTCCCAGTTTTCACAAGGACACAGATACACTAGAACAAACACTGAAGCTATTAAGTTCAAGCCATGAGAGTGTTCAAAGAAATGAAACACAATGAGGTAATAATGAGTGGACAGTGGTGGATACTCAAGGAGGGCCTCCCAAGAGGGTGCTCTTGAAACTAAAGGATGAGAAAGAGGCAAATTCAGGAAAACCAGAGCTTCCCAGACAGAAGGGACTACATGTGCAAAGGGCCTGGGACAGGTACAGGTTGATGTAAAAGAGGACCAGAGAGGAGGTCATGGTAAGCAATGGGGACAACAAAGGAAATGAGGCTAGAAGTCTTACTGGGAATCTTTATTCTAGGTGGGGTGAGCAGTCATGGAAAGACTGTACAGCAGGGGTGTGCCATAATCTGGCTTCAGTTTTTAAGTCCAGTCTGGAGAATGGAATGTAGGAGTGAAGCAGGTTAAATTTTCCAAGACGGCCACAATATCTCCCATTCCACATCCTCTTCACAAGGTCACCTTGACATAAGGCCCACTGAGAGGGGTGGGGTCTATGTCCCTTCCTCTTGAATCTACAGATTCAAGTGCCAGAAGTGACAAATGACACCCAAGGCTGGGTTAGGAAGGGTAATGCAGCTTCGGTCTTGTTGACTTTCATCCTGGGTCGCCGTCGTATGAAACCTGACCACCCTGACTACTGACCTGCTGGTAGGAAGCCCAGGCCAGAGGGAGAGGCCCATGTAGCTGCCCTAGTCCACAGCCTGTGAAGAGGTCCCAGCCCTCAGCTGTGATCAGTTGCAAGCCCTGGAAGTGAACATGCCTGCAGATGATTCCAGTCCCCTATTTGTGGAGTCACCCCTAAACCTCAAAGCCTTTCCAACCAAAGAGCAGAAACAATCAAAATCAGCTCTGCCCTGCCCAAATTCCTTATCTACAGCATCTGTGGGCATCATAAAATGGCTTTTAACACCACTAGTTTGGAGATGGTCTGTTAAACATCTGGAGTAACTGAAATTTAGGGGATGGGAAAATTGAGAGAGACCCAAGTGGCATCCAAGAGACTAAAGAAGAGAAGGTGTTGTGGAATGAATGGAGTGAGGCCAGGGCTTGCACCAGGCTGGAGCAGTAGATGGGGGAAAGGGGAAGAAGAAAGCGCAGGATGCGTTTTGAAGGTAAACCCGAGAGAACTTGCTGTGTTCGATCACCAAAGGAGCGGGTGGGTAAGAGGGAAGACTAGGGCTCAGGACTGTGCCAAGATGTTCACAGTTGGAGCGAGGAAGGTAGCATAGAGCCCCCATCTCCTCCCCACCAGGCCCGGGCGACTACATATCCCAGCATCGCTCGCTCAGGCCGCGGGAAGGTGAAAAAAAAAAAAAAGTTTGGGCCAAGCATTCCCGGAATGCGCTTCCTGCTGGCGCGGAGCGGGGGGCGGGCGGGGCTGGGGAGGGCGGGGGGCGGCGCGGCCGGAGCCCGGGGCGCGCACTCGGCCCGGCCCGGGCCCCAGCATGGCCGAGCCGCTGCTCAGGAAAACCTTCTCCCGCCTGCGGGGCCGGGAGAAACTTCCCCGGAAAAAGTCGGACGCGAAGGAGCGCGGTGAGCCGGGGAGGCGGCCGAGGAGGGGGCGCCGAACCCCGCCCCGCCCGGGAGATGGTCCCGGAGCTCCAAGGCGGGACGGCTGGGGGGCGAGGGGGAGCCCCGCGGAGTCCCCTGCGGCCCCGGGTGGGGGACAGAGAGCGGGCAGGGGTCCTGGCAGGAAGGGGCTGGGTGGGGGGGAGAGGGGGCGCGGACCGTTATGTGCGCCTGGCTCGCGATGCCGGCGCTGCGGGCTCCTTGCGAGGCCCGGGAGGGGGCCTCGTCCCTGACAGGAAATGGGGCCGAGACCGAGCGCCTGGAGGGTGGAGGGGAGGAGGAGTTGGGAAGTTGGCAAACGGGCCCAGTCAGTCCAGGCTGGGACACCCTGCGCCCTGGAGACCCGGGACGGGAGATGGGTAGCGAACTCCTGCAGAGGAGGGAGAGAGGCGGTGCATCAGCCACAGTGGCCACCCCCCAGCCCCCTCCCACCTATTAACCAGTGACTGCAGCTGCGCCCACCTTAAGCAGCCCTAGGAAACTCTCCCTTTTAGACGGGCGGGGAAACTGAGGCACGGAGCAGTTGGGTCATTTGTCCAGAGCCAATGAAGTGACTTAAACAGCTCTTTGGACAAGCTACTAATAGAGACCCCCGAGACAGGACCCAGGGCGTTGGAAATCAGAGTTGACCAGAGGAGGGAGTCCACCAGCAAACTAGAGCTGGGAGCTGCATGGGACGGAAAGTCCAGGAAGGAAGGAGTTAAAGGAGGGAGGCCTGACGACTCTGCGATCTGACCTCCCCCCCCCCCCCCGCCCCCAATCCTTTCCCAAAGATTCCCAAGGTTCCTAGAGCAGAGAGAAGGGACAGGGGTGCCCACGCACAAACACAGACAGGAAACAGCCCAGGATGTCAGAGAAGGGAGAAGGGAGTAAAGGGGAGGCCCCAAGGCGTTGACCGTGGGGATCTGGACTGGGCTGAGAGACAGGGCCCACTCCAGGATGGGAGCAGAGTCTAGAAGACAGGCAAGGGGTGGTGGGTGGGGGGAGTGCTGTAGAAAGGGGGACCCCAGCACTAGTTGTCGCGCCTGCTCCTGTCTTCTGAAAGGAGCAAGCCAGCCTTCACTGTGGGCTGCGTGCTTGACCATAACCCGGACGCCTAGGAAGCAGTCCCCACGAGTTCTCTGATGCCTCCCCGGAGGGGGGCATTGAATTTCCCCACTTCACAGGAGGGCACTGAGACTCAAAGATGGAAAGCAACTTGCCCAAAGCCACCCAGTAAGAAAGGACAGGGGCAGAGCTCCATGCCAGGGGTGGGAGGTAGAGCTGAGAATGCAGGGCCCAGGTCTGGAGATACCCCACTGGACACCTGAGGTTGAAGGGCGGAGGGACACCGTTTGGGACCCCAGGACCTAAGAGCAGGTGGGCTCTAAGCTGGCAACCAATGAGATTGCTGGCCTTTGCCCGCCCATTCCAAACAAACTCGTGGAGTGAGTGCCAGCACTGTGTGCACCCCAGCCCTGGCCCCTGCTGGGGAAAGAGCCAGCGGCCTGGGGCTGCACTGGGGGCAGCTGGGTCTCACTCCCCTTGCTCTCTGCCAGGCCGCCCAGCCCAACGCCCGGAGCCCAGTCCTCCAGAGCCAGAGCCCCAGGCTCCCGAAGGGTCCCAGGCTGGAGCAGAGGGGCCCCCAAGCCCTGAGGCATCTCGGAGCCCAGCTCGGGGGGCCTACCTGCAGAGCCTGGAGCCCAGCAGCCGCCGATGGGTGCTGGGTGGGGCCAAGCCACCGGAAGAGGCTGCTTTGGGTCCCAGGGCACCTGGCAGTGGGGAGCCCGCTGGTGAAATCTGGTACAACCCTATCCCTGAGGAAGACTCCAGACCCCTGGCACCTGAGCCCGGGGGACCACAGCCAGGCTCAGCTGAACTAGAGGGCCCGGCCTCACAAGGTGAGCACAAGCCTCATACCTCCAGCCCCCCAAGATGACCACAAGCCTCACCCCCGTCCCAAGCCCAGGCTTCCGAACCCTGAGATCTGCTGTTCCCCAGGCACAGCCCCTGCCAGCCCCCCAACCAAAGCCTCCCGCACGAAGTCCCCTGGCCCAGCCAGGCGCCTCTCCATGAAGATGAAGAAGCTGCCTGACCTGCGGCGCCGACTGAGCCTGCGGGGCACCCGGGCTGGCCGAGAGCGTGAGAGGGCCGCCCCCGAGGGCTCCGTCATCAGCCGTTACCACCTGGATAGCAGTGTGGGGACGCCGGGACGGGCAGCAGGGGCTGGGGCCCCACGGGGCCCTCGGGCCGGTTACCTCAGTGATGGTGACTCACCGGAGCGCCCAGCAGGGCCTCCATCGCCCACTGCCTTCCGGCCCTATGAGGTGGGCCCATCAGCCCGAGCACCCCCTGCCGCACTCTGGGGCCGCCTCAGCCTGCACTTGTACGGGCTGGGGGGGCTGCGGCCGGCACCCGGGGCCACCCCAAGAGACCTCTGCTGCCTACTGCAGGTGGATGGGGTGGCCCGGGCCCGAACGGGGCCACTGAGGGGGGGGCCGGATTTCCTGCGGCTGGACCACACCTTCCACCTGGAACTCGAGGCTGCCCGGCTGCTGCGGGCCCTGGTGCTGGCGTGGGACCCCGGTGTCCGGCGGCACCGGCCCTGCGCCCAGGGCACTGTGCTGCTACCCACAGTCTTCCGAGGTAGGACGCCTGGCTGCAGGGGAGGAGCGGTGGGCACAGGGTGCAGATCCCCCTTTCCCCAGTGTCCAGGGTGGGGGTGTGGCTTGGAGCAGGGGGCCAGGGCATAGAGCCTGTGGGGCCAGACCCCACAGACCCCCTTGCGTCTTCAGGCTGCCAGGCCCAGCAACTGGCAGTGCGCCTGGAGCCCCAGGGGCTGCTGTATGCCAAGCTGACCCTGTCAGAGCAGCAGGAAGCACCAGGCACCGCTGAGCCTCGAGTCTTTGGGCTGCCCCTGCCGCTGCTGGTGGAGCGGGAAAAGCCCCCGGGCCAGGTGCCCCTCATCATCCAGAAGTGTGTTGGGCAGATCGAGCGCCGAGGGCTGCGGGTGAGCCCCCTGCCCCATTCCAGCTGGCCCTCAGACCTAAACCCCAGGACACCCAGCAAACAGAGGCCAGGCCTTCCCCACACATCCGCCCTGCCTGAGACACAGCTAGCTCCAATCCCAGCTTAGACAAGGGCGGGAGGCTCCCCTAGACCACAGCACCCAGCCCAGAACCCATAGGTCATCCATCCGTTTAGTAATACATGGTCCCAGACCTTCTGGAGCTCAGAGTCCGATGGGAGAAAAGACATGATTCCAGTAACTCACAGGTGTAAAACTGGGGCTGGCACAAGAGTGAAGAAGCTGGGAGAGCTTAAAGCAGGGTCTGATGCTGGTTGGAGTAGTCAGGAAGGGCTTCCCAGAGGAGGTGACAAGTGAGCTGAGAAGGAGGGTGGTGCCGGGACGAATGATCCAAGCAGAGGGTTTCCAGGGCCAGGTTGTTCAGGCAGCCAGGTGGGGACCCCATGACAGGTGTCAGAGGAGCAGAAAGGCAGCTGGTGAAGCCACAGCCAGCCCCCAACCCCTCTGCCCACTGCCACCCTGACCCAGACCTCCAGCCCCCACCCCACCCGGCCCTGATCCCTTTGTAGCACAGGCAAGAAGATCTCTCTCTGTCCCCACCCCTAGGTGGTGGGGCTGTACCGTCTGTGTGGCTCGGCAGCCGTGAAGAAAGAGCTTCGGGATGCCTTTGAGCGGGACAGTGCAGCCGTCTGCCTCTCTGAGGACCTGTATCCTGATATCAATGTCATCACTGGTCAGCATGCCCTTCCTGTCCCCTGCCTGCTCCCTATTCAAACTTCACCTCAAGGGAGTCCCTGTGACCCCTCTGCTCTGGGACCTCACCCTTTCTGCCTGGCTTTGTTTTCACTTTCCTATGCCTGTCCTCCTCTTCCCCCTCCCAGCCCCAGCTGACCCCTCCAGCCTCAGAAGCCAGGGATGCCCTGACCAGAGTGGGCCCTGTGTCCACAGGCATCCTCAAGGATTATCTTCGGGAACTGCCCACCCCGCTCATCACCCAGCCCCTCTATCAGGTGGTGCTGGAGGCCATGGCCCAAGGACCCCCAAGCAGGGCACCCTCCAGCACCGAGGGCACCCGTGGGCTCCTCAACTGCCTGCCAGATGTGGAGAAGGTAAGTTGGACCTGGTGGGAGTGGGCAGGACTGACTGGGCTGACACCAGTAGAGTGTTTCACCCACACCTGAGCCCATGATGTGCATGAACTTGAGGCACTGTCACAACCCTAGAAAGTAGGTGCTATCAGTATCCCCACTTCATAGCTATGGAAACCTAGGCCCAGAGCAGTTAAGTGAGTTGCCCAAGGTTGCACAGCCAGGATATCACAAAAATGCAGGCTCTGAATACAGATCTGTCAACCTACCCACAAGGGAGGTTCCCGGCTGTGGGATCCTGGAGAAGTCCTGACCCTCTGTGCCTCAATACCCTCATGGGGTATAAACCCTAACACAGGATTAATGCTAGCCCTGCTTAATACAGAGAGGATGGGACAGGCACAGGAAAGTGAAAACAAAGCCAGCTAAGTTGCCTTCGTCCTCCGTCTCCCTTCCAGCATAATACTTATATCAAAGCCTTAGCTCAGCCATCAACCAGCTCTGAGATCTCGAGTTTCCCCACTCTGGGCCGCCTTAGTCTCCCCTCAGGTTTGACAGGGGGCCAGTTTCACCCGCCTCGTGATTCCCAACCGTCTTCTCTCAGGCCACGTTGACTCTTCTCCTGGACCACCTGCGCCTCGTCTCCTCCTTCCACGCCCACAACCGCATGACGCCGCAGAACCTGGCCGTGTGCTTCGGTCCCGTGCTGCTGCCGGCGCGCCAGGCACCCGCCAGGCCCCGCATCCGCAGCTCTGGGCCGGGCCTCACCAACGCAGTGGACTTCAAGCGCCACATCGAGGTGCTGCACTACCTGCTGCAGGCCTGGCCAGGTGAGCCCGCCCCTGGCCCGCGCCGCCGATCCCGGCCAGGCCGCCGCAGCGATGCTTTCTCGGGCGACCAATCAGAGTCTCGGGCTTCAGGCGTGCCACGCCCCCCCCCCCCCCCGCGCGCCCGGCGTGGACCCGTGCGTAAACCCGGGTCTCCCGTCGGGCCAATCAGGGGCCTGGTTAGCTAGGCAGCCAGCCAGTCACGAGCCCCGCTCTTCCCCGCAGATCCCCGCAGGCCCCCGGAGCCTCAGGACCTCGCCCCGTACCTGCGGCCCAAACGGCAGCCGCCGCTGCACTTGCCGCTCGCCGGCCCCGAAGTGGTGGCTCGGCCCCGCGGCCGGGGCGGCCCCGAGAGCCCCCCCAGCAATCGCTACGCGGGCGACTGGAGCGTCTGCGGACGGGACTTCCTGCCGTGCGGGCGGGACTTTCTGTCCGGGCCGGACTACGACCACGTGACGGGCAGCTACAGCGAGGACGAGGACGAGGAGGCGGGCGAGCCGGCGGGCGCCGCGGACTTCGAAGACGACTTCGAGGCGCCCTTCAACCCGCACCTGAACCTCAAAGACTTCGACGCCCTCATCCTGGACCTGGAGCGAGAGCTCTCCAAGCAGATCAACGTGTGCCTCTGAGCCGGGCGGGGCGGGACCCCGGTGACTAAGGGCCGGGCTCCTGGCTGCTGAGGCGGTGCCCCGGCGACCGAGGGGACCGGAGGGGACCAGACCGGTCGCCCGGGCCGCCGTCCCGGTTGCTGGGGAGTTGCCTAGTGACCAGCCAGCCCGTTGCTGAGAATCATTCCTCGTTTCCAGTGCTCAGTGGTGGGGCGTTGGTTGCAAAGCCTGGGGACTGGGGACTTTCGGGACCAGCTGTTGGGGACATCTTTTCTAAGTACCAAGGGCTTCTCCCCTTGCTGCCAAAAGGCACTTCTCCTGCTTGCTGGGCTGGCCTCTCTTGCCCCTCCCCCTTGGCCCGGGAATCACCAGTTACTGTGAGCATCACCCCGAGATGGTGAGACACCGCCCCCCCCTTCTTCTACACCCCCAACCCCCACCCCCACCCCGTCAGTCTTCTTGCTGCTGCCAACCAAATCAGTATTAGCTTTAAGCACCGCGCTCTGCTTCTCCCTGCCCTGGAAGGTCCAAGGACTATCATGAGGTGCTATTTGGGGCAGGGTGGGGGAAAGCCCCTATCCTGGGCTCTGGCTGGATTAAGGGCAGCCCAGGGCCTTTAGAAAAATAGCTGGTTTCCCCACCCTCTCTTCCAAGGAAAACCCCGTGATTGCCTCAAACCAGGAAATGGAGATAGCAGAGTCTGGCCTTTCCCCTCCCCTGTTCTTCCTCCACATCCCTGAAGAAACTGAGCACTTACAAGACCTCCCTTTCGGAGGGGCCCCACCTGAAATGTCAGGCTGGGGGCACTTTGGTACGGAACATATTTATTGCCTCCGTGCGTGTGTGTCTGTGTGTGAGGACTAGTGTGCATGGACACGTCTGGGACAGGTGTATGGGGCTTTCAGGGACCTCTGAGGGGGAAAGAATTTGCAGTGGCCAGGCACCCTGAAATCCCCAGTAATGGAGCCTCAGTGGGCCCCAGAGTTCCAGTGGGAGAGTAGGTTCCCTCCTGTCTCCCCCTTTTCCCTCACTTCCATCTTTGTGGACAATAAATCAGTATGCACAAGTTCTGGAATGAGTGCTGGGGCCCACATGGGTGGTTTATTCAGTGTGCCCAAGAGGAAGGGAGAAAGGGCAGTTGTGCCCAGAGAAAAAGGCCCAGGAGCTCTCCAGTGCTGCCAGGGAACCTCTCTGAGCTCTGACCCAACCCCCCAGCCCCACCCTGTCTTCAGGGAGGGTTGTAGAGTCACTGGACCTGATCAGCCAGGTCCAAGGCAGGCAAGGATGAGACTAAACCAGCCAGGCACAGTCTAGGGGTGGCAAGGCCAAGGGTACTGACCCATGAGGCCCTACACAGCAATGGAGCCATCTCGGAAGTCCGTCCTCCCAATGAGGATGTTGACCACAACCGGGTGGCCACCTCGGCACTGCTGCTGAGCATCACGAAGCACCTCGACCACCTGATCTTCTTTCTCCCGTGAGAGCAGCAAGCCCTGGGCCCCAAGTCCCATGGCTGCCCGGTGATAATCTAAAAGGGGAAGTCAAGTCAGATGGTGGCAGGGACCTAGGCCACCATGCAGTCAGCCCAGGAGAGGAACACATGGAACAGCTTCCCCCTCTCTTCACCCTACCCCAGCTTCTCACCAGTGTAAGCCAGGCCACAGGCCACATTGCTGCCCAGAGAGGGCACCTGCTCCCGAGAAATCTGGGTCCAGCCAGCATCATTCCCTATCAAAGCGATCACTGGGATCTGCAAAAAAAGGATGAGGTCAGGCCACAGCCTTCAGTTTTAAGGCTTGGCCAGCCAGAGGAAAAGACAGGGACAGGACCTTTGCCAGACAGAAGCAGCTCCCTCCCTAGCCCTGCCCACCCCTGATGACCTCTCCCAGAACCCCAAGCTCTGAGCTTCCCTCTGGGCAGCTCGGTCACCTTGTGTCTGACGAAGGTGTCAAATTCAATGAGGTTATAGCCAAAAGCTCCATCGCCAAACAGGCACCACACCTGAGCAGGGAACAAGGCTGGCTGAGTGGCTCACTGCCCAGAGAACCCACTCACTGCCCCCCGCCTCCAGCACTCTCACTCACCTCGGCATCCGGCCGGCACAGTTTGGCCCCGAGTGCAAATCCTGCACCAACACCCAGAGTCCCAAAGGCCCCTAGGAAGACCAAGAGCAGGTGGGTGTAGAGGGGCCCGGACAATGCTAGCTGTCCCAGGCACAGGCCCCTCCTTACCAGGATCGAGCCAGCACAGGGGGCCACGGGGCTGCACCAGGTGGGCGGCAGTACCCACGAAGTCCCCACCATCGACCACCAGAATCGAGTTGTCAGGCAGAGTTTCCTCCACCAGCTGCAGTACCCGCACTGGGTTCAGGTGCTGGGCTACAGGCATCAACCCCTTCTCCCTGCCACGGAACAGCACACGTCAGCAGGGCCAGCAACAGAGCCTTCCAGGAACCCACAACCACACCCCCAGCCCATGCATGTGTCCACTCCACCCGGTCCCCACCGAAAGGTCTGCTCCTTCTGCCGGTCAGCTTGCCGAAGCTCCTCTGTCCAGTCTGAGGCCCACGTCTGGCCCTTAAGGCCCTCCACCAGCCTCACCACAAAGGAGCCCACGTCTCCTAGGGAAGGAAGAGGATACAGCTGCAGGGAAGTGGCCTCCTGCCCTTCCAGCATCAGAGGCCCAGTGACAGCAGGAATCCAATGGCAACATTCCAGCAGGAGACAAGGAGGCAGGCTGGGGATGTTCCCAGGGCAAAACAGGTAAAACACATGCCAGAGTCTGCCAGAACTAGGTTAGGGCAGCCAAGGTGAGGCGGAGAGCAAGGCCAGAGAAATGAACATTTAGGAAGCACAAAGTGGGTGAGAATCCCAAGCAGCCTTGTTGCCTGCCTCCTCCTCACCCCCCAGATCAGGCAGTGCTGTCAGTCCCGCCTCTAAAACACGTCCCTCCAAACACCTTCATCAGCCAAGCATGTCTCTCCGACCCAGATATGCAGAGTGCTTGTGAAGTGACCGAGAAATGGGCCAGTGATGTACTTTTCATCTCGATCTTAGAAATGATTCCATGGAGGCTCAGAAGCGGAGTTTGTCATCCCTGTCTGTGTCCGCTCCAGGCCTCGTCCTTTCTGTCCTGGCCCGGGTTAACGGGCCCCTGGCCTCCACCTGCCCTCTCTGTCTCACTGCCTACCAGCTACTACAGTGGACCTGCCCAAACACGAATGCAGCAATGCCACTTCTCTGTTTGACTCAAGAGTTCCATGTAGCAATAATGCAATATATGTTAAGAAAAAAAAAAAAAAGAAGATAGCAAGAGGGGAAGAATGAAGGGGGGAAATCAGAGGGGGAGACGAACCATGAGAGACAATGGACTCTGAAAAACAAACTGAGGGTTCTAGAGGGGAGGGGGGTGGGAGGATGGGTTAGCCTGGTGATGGGTATTAAGGAGGGCACGAGCTTCATGGAGCACTGGGTGTTATGCACAAACAATGAATCATGGAACACTACATCAAAAACTAATGATGTAATGTATGGTGATTAACGTAACAATAAAAAAAAAAGTTCCACGTAGCACAGTCAATGTGCTTGGAACAATGGGCAGAGCAGAGCACATAAAGGCTGTGGGAGCAGACTGAACAGGGATGGCACGACAGGACAACAGAGGCCTCGGGGGCCCAGGAGGAAGATCTCTGTCCTCCAGGCAGCTGGCAGCATGGGAGGGTTTGCAACCAGGGGCACGATCACATGCACATTCCCAGGCCCCACCATTTGTTCATCCAGAAGCACCCATGAGTCTGAGAGCCAAATATGTGTCCCTGGCTGACTGGGTGCCCACCGGGGCAGGGTCTGGGCTTTCCTCACCGGCACCTGGCTCAAGCCAGCTACAGCAGAGGTCAGAAGGAAGACAGGGAAGCGCATATATGTGTTGGGGGAGGGGGGTGGTCCCAGGAGCTCACCCTGCACGGCTTCCTGGGGCTTCCAGAACATGTCTGAATTAAGCAACATCTCTTTCCGGTTACGGTTGACAATGATGATCTTGCTGCTGCGGCTGAGGACACGGCCATAAGACAGACGGAAGTCACACACGGCTCCTGGAGTGGGGAACCAGGTCTCAGTGTCTGGACAGCCAGTGTCCCACCACCTTACTTAATCCACCATAGCAAGCTAAGCACAGAAGGGTCCCCATCCTTCCTTCCTCTCTGTACCAGTACCGCGTGCAGTGACTTCACAGCTCCCCACCCCTCAAATCTGGGCTGGCCTCGGGGACGTGCTCTGACCAATAGAGTGTGGCAGGTGAAGGCAGGCGTTCCCGAGATCAAGCTTCAAGAATTGTGGCTTCTACTGTCTCTCTCTTAAAAAACCTTGCTCTCCCATCCCTGCATGTTTCTCATCCTCCACCAAGTGAGCAAGCCCAGGCTAGCCTGCTGGATGATAAGAAAGCTGGAGGAAGAGGTAGGGAAGAGTGAAAGAACTCAGTTATCCCTGCGAAGGTCATGTCAGCCTAACCTGTAGTCAGCCAAGGCCAAGTACATGCGCCAGCCCAGCCCAGATCAGCCCAGATGCCTTCCTGCCTCTCCACCTACAGACTCATGAATGAGCCCCATCAAAACCAGAAAAACTACCACCTAACCTCTAGGTGGACCTTAAGAAATGATAAGTTCAAGTCACTGAATTTAGGGATGGTTATTACACAACAGAGAACTGATACAACTATTACGTGTTGGGCAGGACTCCAAATACTTCACATGAAAATGTACATGCCATACGTGTCTGTGCTATAGAAATCCTGTATGAAGCATACAAATGCAAATGCGGAACATAAATACTGCAGGTGCCCTCTATCCGTGCATCCTCCTCTGTGCGAAGCTGAGTCCTACAACACAGCAGCAACCTTGCGAGAGTTTGCCTAGACTTCAAAGTACACGGTTGGCCAAACCCCTGAAAGGGGAAGGGGTGGGGCCCAAGATAAGACGGTGGGTGATTATGAGGGTAGGGTGCCAGTAAGTACCTGACTAGGAGGGTCAGGGTCACAAAGGCGGGGGGGGGGGGGGGGGCCTGGAGGGAGGCAAAGGGAAGAGGGCAGAGGAGGCCGAGGCCCACCTGCCAGAAGGACAACATCTGCTTTCTTCAGGGCAGCGCTACGGTTCTGCCGGATGTGGAGGGGGTGGTTGCGGCCCAGCAGTCCTCGTGCCATCCCTCCCAGGAAGCAGGGGATGCCAAGGGTCTCCACAGCAGCCCTGAGGATCCAGGCAGAACAGAGGTAGTATAGTGTCAAGGGCATGCCCCCACCCCACAAGGCAACAGGCGACCAGGGACCAGGTATTTGACAGTAAGGGCAGAGCTGAGCCTTCTCACCGAAGTTTGTCGGCAGGTGTCGGGGGCAGCAGAGCCTGGCTCCCCAGCACAATCAGCGGCCTTTTGGCTCGGCTCAAGATTTCCATACAGCGCTGAACCTGGGATGAGAGATGGGGCTCAAAGAGCCCACCGTGTGAGTCACCATCAGCCCCCAAGATCAACGCCCCAATACTGACTCAAAGAGAGACTGTCCTGCCAGGTGGGGGTCCTCAGCCAGGGAAGAGAGGCGATTCACCTGCTGGGAGGATGCCTGGGGAATGTCCAGAGGCAGAGGGCCCTCAGGCTGAGGCTCCCAGGCTCCTGCAAAGAGGTTGGCCAGGTAATTCTCTAAGTACCTGCAAAGGTGAGAGGAAGAGGCGGTTACCAGGATCAGTGACGGGGGCTCCAGGAGCTGGAGGAGGCCAGGGTCTAGGAGGGAAGTGAGACAGGCACAGGAGTGGACCAGCAACACCCCAGGAGAGGCACACGCCAATGGCCAGTCTCCAGCAGCCGGTTTCCCTCAGAAGCTTCTGGCGACTACCCAATCGCACACAGACCCTCAGAAACAAGTGACACAGGCGGGGAGTACCACGATCAGGGCCACAGACGGCTGCGAGGGCAGCCACATGTGGCTCCTCCACTTTCTAGCTGTGTGACCCGGCGAGTGACTTAACCTTTCTGAGGTTAAGGTAAAATGTAAAAGGGAATCTCCCTTCCAAGGTTCACTACCTATCCATCCAGGAGATGAAGCACTTTGCAAAACACTGTATCATGGAAGCTACTAATATCCCCAGCACTCAAGCCGCTTTCTCTGGCTTCTGACAACTCCTTCTGTCTCCTTACTCATTGGGTCCTAGGGCCCCAACCACCTGTGTGGGCCTGTGCAGGGCCTGGAGACAGAGAAATACCTCCTGCCCAGCTCTGACCTCCCTGGGGAACACCCAGCCCAACCAAAAACAAGACACGTGGGCGTTGGCAGAAAGCAGCCAGAGCCTGAAGCTTGTTTTTCTTTTAAGGAGGAACCGAGATTGTAGAGAATGAGAAGAGACCAAGAAGAAACCAACATAAAAAGAAAAGGCAAAAAAAGGGCTAGGGGCCGAGGAGGGGGAGCCCAAGAGAGAGGAGGAGAATGGAGGAGCGCCTGGGTGGCTCAGTCAGTTAAGCGTCCACCTTCAGCTCTGGTCATGATCCCAGGGTCCTGGGATCGAGTCCCACATCGGGCTCCCTGCTCAGCGGGGAATCTGCTTCTCCCTCTCCCTCTGCTGCTCCCCCTGCTTGTGTTCCCTCTCTCGCTGTGTCTGTCAAATAAATAAATAAAATCTTTAAAAAGAAATTTTAAAAAATTAAAAAATAAAAAAGAAGAGGTGAATGGGGGATGGGGGGGGAGCGGGGCAGGGAACAAAGAGACTGCTGTCACCGCCACAGAATAAAACTGCTTGAAACTTGAGCCTACCTGACAGGGTCACCAGACACTTCCTACATGTTCAGGACTCCTGAATCCCCCTCTGTATTTGTGGATCCCTAACCATGTTGGAGAAAGGATGGGAGATACCCTGCCTCACATGTGATAGGGACACTGGACTCCAAACGTATCCTTATTTAAGAAAATAACAGTTAATTATTCACTCCCGCATTTTACACTATCAAAATGACCTTGTTTTATTCTTCACAGAATCTTAGTCTAGAGAGAAAAACAGGCAACGCTCCTCTATTTTACAGATAAGGAAGGTGAAGTCAAGAAAGGTTAAATGATTACACTGTCCACCTTAAACTTCGCCCTATGTTAACTGTATCTCAATTAAACTGGTGGAAAAAAAGAAAGGCTTCACCATTTGCTCAAGCTTAACACAGCTAGTTAGCCGCAGTCCTGGGATTTGGACCCATCTCTCTGGGCTTTCACTTCATTCATTATAGACAGCACATAGCTCTGTGGACAAAGCACTGAGGGGTCCTCCAGGCTGAATCCTCATGTGCCAGTAACAAGCTGGGTGACTTCATGCCAGTGATTTGGCCCCCTTGGGGCCAGTTACCCAATCTATGAAACACCCATCATAATACCTTGCCATCTTGACTCAGGTTGTTATAAAAGACACATGAATAAACTGCTACTCCCTGAGCCGGGGCAACGGCCTGCCTGTCCTGGTACCTGCTAAGTATGGCACTCGCTAAGTATGTGGTGAAAGGAGAATGGAAGGTGGAAGGGGAAACATAGGCAAAGGGAAGGGATAGAGGGGGAAGGAGAACTGACTCTCCTTCCTGTGCTGTCAGCCAGGCCCATCTCAGTGGTGGACCAAAAACAGATCTCTTTCACATACCTCTGCCTGGGCTAGAACCCCTTTCTAGCCTCTCAACTGAAAGAAGCCCCCCTCAAGTTTGTAGCTCTTCTAGGAAAACCTTCGAGCTTGTCCCTTATCCTGGCCAGATGGAGGTCCAAGCACTCACATGTGATCCACCCGTGTCTCTGCATCTCACGGCCACCACCAGGATCCAGGCCACCACTGCCTCTCATCCCAAGGCCCACCACACCTCCTCCCTGGCTTCCCAGATTCCACCCAACCCCACAGTCCATTCTCCAAGAGCAATCGGAGGGAACATAATAAAAACCTGAATCAGGGTATCCCACGCCTCTGCTAAAGGCCCTGTAATGCTTCTCAATGGAACTCAAATTAAAAAAAAAAAAAAAAAAAAATCCAGGTCCTCCCAATGGCTCCTGCTGGCTGCTCTGAGCTCAGTCCCTGTCCCTTTGCTCACCTGCTGCTGCCACATAGGCTACCTTGCTTTCCCAACCCACCAAGTTTGCTCCTGCCTCAGGACCTTTGCATATGTAGTCCCTCTACCTAGAATGCTCTTCCCCTGGCTGCCCTCCCCCCACTCAATTGATATGGAAGCCGATGAATGAGTCAAAGGAGGGACAGATGCTGGCAGGAAGTTACAAAAGAGGGCAGGGGGCTGGAGAGAGCATGGTGGGAATGGGGCTACTCACCAGGAGACCAGTCGACCCATGAGGCCCTTGGGTGGATTGGCTGGCACCACCTCCTTCTGGACCATGAAGTAGGGGTACAGCACATCAATGGGCAGCTCCACAAACACTGGGCCTGCAGAGGGGCAGGGAGGATACTGAGCCTGCCATGCCTCCCTAGACCCAGGCCTTAGGGCCTGCCCACTGCCCAGCACGTGCCCCCCACCTACCTGGGGTGCCCGACTGGGCAGCAGCCATCGCAGCCCTCAGAGTGGGCACGATGTCTCGCACCCTCCGCACAGAAGCACAAAATTTGCACAGTGGCCTAAACAGGGACATCTGATCAATGGCCTGGAGTGCACCCCGGTTCTGGTGGAAACAGAGGCGTCCAGAGAGTCAACACATGAGCCTTCTGAGGCTCCCTGGGGCCCCCACCACCCACCAAGGACAAGGCACCTGTAGGAGCATGCTGGCAGCCCCACCCAGAAGCAGGACTGGGGACTGAGCTATCTGGGTGTTCTTCACTGCAGTCACCGTGTTGGTGAGGCCAGGGCCTGCTGTCACTGCGGCCACACCCACCGTCCCTGAAACACAGAATCCATCACAGCCATCTGTGCCCACTCTCCTGGCCACCCCTGAAAAAACTCCGCCCCTCGAAGACCTCCCATCCCATTCTCCCCAGCCCTCAGCCCTCTCTGCTCTGCCCTCACCGGTTAGGCGGGCCACGGCATCGGCGGCAAAGACAGCTGTGACTTCGTGGCGTGTGTCCACCACACGGATGCCCAGCTTCTCGCAGGCCACCAGCAGCGGGGAAATGTGCCCACCGACCAGTGTGAAGAGGAGCCGCACGCCATGGGCCCTCAGCACAGCTGCCACGTTCTCCCCACCATGCTGAATGCTTGCCTTGTCCACCTGGGCCCACGGAGGGGGAGGAGCAAGATTATCAAGGACCAGAGCAAGGGCACCAGGGCAGGTAGGGAGAAGGCAATCTCACTCCCCCAAGGAGGGGGGCAGGACAGAGTCAGAGAAAGTCTGATGTTGGTTAGGCACCTAACATACTATGTGCCAGGTCCAGGGCAACAGGACATGTCATCCTATCAGATCATCTGGTGATTATATCCTTTTGCAGCCAGGGAGACCAAGACTTGTCCTGGCAATAGTCAAAGTCCCATATAACCAATGCTCTTGAGTGCCCTCCTTCTATTACACTGCCTGTCTTGAAGGCAGTGGGGCAATCAGGGTGAAGGAGAGGGAAAATGGATCCCGAGAACCCGAAACAGTTTGGCCAGGGGCTACCTGCCGAGATTCCAGAACTGCCTGCCCTCCAGGGCCTGGTAGCCTGACTGCTGATTCCAGCCTGCTAAACTTCCTCCCACTCACTAGGAGGCAAGCCCAGTGGGCAGGCCCAGCCAACTGGCTACAGCCACCAAGCACCTGGCACACCAGCAGCCTGCTGGCACAGATCATGCTGAGGCTTCCCAGACCCTGCTTCCTCAGTGCCCTGCACAACAGAGGCCTCTGCCTTAAACCTCCACAGATCCTCAAGGCTACTAGCCTTGCTCCCGTTGCTCCTGATGAAGAAAGGAAGGACTGGGGAAGGAGTCCGGGGAAGGGGTAGATTCCTGAGGGAGGAGCCAAGTAGTTCAGAGTGAGGTCTGTGGGGTCAATTCTTCCCAAAAAGATCACCTATGGCAAGTTACCACACAAGCTGTCTTGAGCCTGTTTCCTCTTGTGGGAAATAAGGGCAGAAACAAAAGCAACTGCTCAGGGACGTGTTGAGAGGTACATGACAACTGTTACAGCCCCCCCTCAGGTGCCCGCCTTTGGCCCACTCTGACCACACCGGATTTAGGGAGCAGCGCTCTGTGAAAAGGGCTCGTGGCCACCGGGGAACGAGTGGGCCGGGCGCTGAGTCAACGTGCAGATACTCCAGATTCTCTCTTCCTAGAAGCAAAGTCCAGGGCCTTGTCTGCAACCTGGCAATGGGGACAGGGAAGTGGATAGAATTTCCTGACCGAGCCCCCCAGATTAGTCAGGCCTCACTTTCTCCGCCTGCAAAATACGTGAGCTACAGGGAGTGCCAGGAGCTCGTTCCTTCTTTGGCTGCCCCCAGCCCGCCGCTGATCTGTGCCCCCGCACCTTGTGCATCAACTGATAGAAGAGCCCCAGGCGGTGCGCAGCGCCCAGCAGAGCGGCTACTAGCGTCCCGCAGACCAAGAACAGGAATAAGGGGAAGAAGTTCCCAGCAGGGGCGGCGGCCGCGAAGGTCTCCATGACGCGGCACCTGAAAGAAAGGACAGGGCCAGCAGCTGCACGCAGAAATCTTTTCCAGAGGGTACGCCACCTCCCGCACGGATGCCGGGCCACGCCTCTTCCCCCCCCCGGTTCTGCACGGCCACGCCCCTTACACCGCCTGTCTCGGGACGAGGCCACGCCTCTCGATAACCAGGCCGCGCTTCCTAAGACGCCAGCCCCCCCCTTACGTCACCACCATCGCTGACACTAGGCCACCACAGGTCAGTGCGGCCAGAACGGCCTCAACATGCCTTTTAACACTCACCTGCTTCTCAACGAATTGGCGGGAAGCCCCGCCTCTCTTTTACACCTGGATCCGAATCTCAGCCCAAAAGTTGAGCCGGCACACCCCGCATCTACGTCACCTGGGACGAGGCCACGCCCCCAAGCTAGTGTGCGCCCCTCTCCTAAAGCCAGACCTCTGCCCACTGCGAGCGCCGGAACTCGACCGTACACCCCAGGCCGCGGGTCGAGGTCAGACGGCTTCTCCCACCCCCGGGGCACTCTGGCCTTCACCTGCGGGAAATGGCGCTGACTCCAGAGGAATTCGGCGCCCTTCGTGTCACGTGACCCAGGCCCGTGGCCTGGGGCGGGGGGACTGGGCCGGAGCTGTGGCTGTGACCCTTTCTCTCACTAAGATCAGCAATGCCCTGTAGGCCAGCCCGACGCGCGTGCGCAGAGCCGTAACCACGCTCTGGAACACAAGCACCTCCTATAAGGACCCTGTCCCTACTGGCCGCTCGCGCACAGGCCCCGCCTTCCTCGCCTCTCATTGGCTCGCACTTCAGGTCTAACACTTTTCTTTACGAGAGGCCACGCCCCTCGGCGGCTTGTAGGAGCCGAGACCCCCTGGAGCCGGCTTTCCGCGGCCGTGCATTGGCCCCACGTTTCAGCCTGTAGTCTTCGGGCTTTCCGATCCCGCCTGCTTTCACACCAGCCGTGCCGAAAGCCCCTTCAGATTAGCCGGACGTGATCGTCACAGGCCGCTCCCCAGAAGCCACCACCCGGGACCACGTCCCAGACAAGCCCCGCCCCCTCGCTCGTAGGCCCGCCTCTGCTGTTACCCCGCTTTCTTTCCCGACCCTTGGGGTTTCTCAGCTCAGAGCGCAGGGTGGTGGACATTCCGAAGCCGGAGGGGCCTGGTTCCAGCCGTCTGGCCTCTGGAAAATGATCTCCCCATCAGCGAAGGGGAAGTAATTCTAGTGCTAAGCACCCTGCTACCTTCCAAAACGAATCTTGCCATTTTAACAGTGGCTCCCATCCCTCGTCAACTTCGGGAATTTCCCTCTGAGGATTCCACCCCGTTGTTAATTTTATCTTCTGTTGAATCATTCCTACTTTTCATTTCACCCATTTAAAAAAAGAAAATAATACTCTATTTGCCCCACATTTTCCACTTATTACTATCCCTTTGCACCTCTTTTTAGCAAAATTCCTCCAGTGACTTATCTATACTTGCTGTCTCATGAGCCCTCCTTCTATTCCCTGTTGAACCCACTCCAAACAGTCTCTCCCTGCCACTCTATGAGAGCTGTTAGGAGTATTCCAACAGTCTCCAAGCCTGTCCCTCTCCCTTCTATCTCTCATCTACCAGCTCAACCCCACTCTCCCTGCCTATAATTAACAGGATAAAATGCAAACTTCCTAGAAAGGCCTTCTAGGTCCAATTAAATTCCCAAAGCCAATAATGAAATAGCGATCATTACTTTTCATTAAGCACTTACTACATACGAGGGGCTGTTCCATACACTCTTCACATCAACTCATTTAATCCTCACAACAGCCCTGTAGGGTAGTTTATTTTATTACTATCCCCATTTACGGATGAGGAAACGGAAGAGGTTAAGGAACTTGCTCAAGTTCACACAGCTTGTAAGTGAAAGAGGCACAACGTGAGCTCAAGCAATGCTGCTGGCAGACTGGGAGTACCTCAGGAACAGGTGCTGTGCTTCAGCCACTTGGCTTCCCCATGCCTGTCACAGGGTGTAACATTTGGGACCCACCCAGACACCCTTGCACTTAACACTGGATTTTATTCTAAATGAGTTGGAAGGCGGAGAAGATTTTGAACAGCCTAAGTCACACAAAACCTGCACACTGTTATTCACAGGGGCTTTATTTGTTATAGCCAAAAACTGGAAAAACCAAATGTCCCTTGTGAAAATCAATAAAAGGAAACCTCATTTAAAAGGAGCTGAGAGGCTAGAACGGGAGCTCACACGCCCTACCACTCATCATCAACTGCAGACCTAGCAGGAAGAGACTTACCTTGTAAGTCTTGAGAATAGATACTATTGTACTACTCCAGCAGGAGAAAGAAAGGTTTTCCTCCGCCCCCAGCAACAACCCAGCTAATGAGGGAAGGTGACAGCTCAGCCAACGAAAAGTCACTATTCTTGGAACTCCCAGTTTACTCCAATGAGCTTTTGGGTTATAACAGCTCCTCCCAAACCTCCCTTTTCCTCTATAAAAAACATACTTTGCCTGTGTTCTCCAGATTTGCGTATAATTTTGCTGAGCTTGTGTATCCTGAATTGTAATTTTCTGCTATCCCTCAATAAGCCCAAATAGCTGATGGTTTTATCTTTAAAATTAATGCCCTCAGTAGGTGAATTGTTCAACAAGCTGTGGTCCGTCCCTATCATGGAACACTACTCACAATAGAAGGACAAACTATTGAAACACAAAACAACTTGGATGAATCTCAAAATAATTATGCTCAGAGAAGAGATTGTGGTTCCCAGAAGGCAGGGTGGGAGGAAGGAATAGGAGGGAAACTGGTCAAAAGGTACAAACATCCAGTTAAAAGATAAATAAGTCCTGGGGATGTAATTTACAGCTTGGAAACCACACTTAACAATATTGTATTGTAGGGGCGCCTGGGTGGCTCAGATGGTTAAGCGTCTGCCTTCGGCTCAGGTCATGATCCCAGGGTGGTGAGATCAAGCCCCACATCGGGCTCTGCGCTCAGCGTGGAGTCTGCTTGTTCCCCTCCTCTGCTCCTCTGCTCCTCTGCTCGCTTGTGTTCTTTCTCTCTCTCAAATAAATAAATAAACTTTTTTAAAAAGTCAGAATTTCTCCTCCGTCTATGGGGTGTAGAATGGATGTTGTGTCAGCAGGCATGAAAACAATATTAATCTTGTTGTACATCTCCATCAGTGCTCTTGGGTGAGTGCATTGTCAACAAGCAGTAATATTTTTTTAAAGATTTTATTTATTTATTTGTCAGAGAGAGAGAGACAGAGAGAGCACAAGCAGGGGGAGAGGGAGAGGGAGAGGGAGAAGCAGGCTTCCCACTGAGCAGGAAGCCCACTGCAGGACTTGATTCCAGGACCCTGGGACCATGACCTGAGCCAAAGGCAGCCACTTAACTGACTGAGCCGCCCAGCATCCCGAGCAGTAATATTTTGAAAGGAATCTTTCTCTTCTTTCTTTCTCTCTTTCTTTTTTTCTTTCTTTCTTTCTCTCTCTCTTTGAGCAGTAGGTCTCAAACAGTGGACTTAAAATGTTTAGTAAACCATGCTATAAACAGATGTGCTATCTTCTAGGCTTTGTTGTTCCATTTCTAGAGCAGACAGAGTAGATTTAGCATAATTCTTTAGGGTCCTAGGGCTTTTTTTTTTTTTAAGATTTTATTTATTTATTTAACAGAGAGAGACACAGTGAGAGAGGGCACACAAGCAGGGGGAGTAGGAGAGGGAGGAGCAGGCATCCCTCTGAGCAGGGAGCCTGATGCGGGGCTCGATCCCAGGACCCTGGGACCATGACCTGAGCTCGATCCCAGGACCCTGGGACCATGACCTGAGCTGAAGGCAGACGCTTAACCATCTGAGCCACCCAGGCGCCCCATGGATCCTAGGGCTTTTGGAATGTTAAATAAGCAATGGCTTCAACTTCAGGTCACCAGCTGCATTAGCCCCCAACAAGAGTCAGCCAGTCCTTTGAAGCTTTGAAGCTAGGCATTGACTTCTCTCTATGAAAGTCCTGGATGGCATCTTCTTCCAATAGAAGGCCTACATTGAAAATCTGTTGTGTAGCCATCTTCATGAATTATCTCAGCTACATCTTCTGGATCCCTTGTTGTGGCTTCTACATCAGCACCTGCTGCTTCACCTTGCACTTTCAGGTTATGAAATTGGCTTCTTTCCTTAAACCTCATGAGCCAACATCCACTGGTTTCAGATTTTCCTTCTGCAGCTTCCCCACCTCTCTGAGCCTTCACAGAATTGAAGAGAGTTGGGGCCTTGCTCTGGACTAGGCTTTGGCTTAAAGGAATGTTGTTGTGGTTTGATCTCCTATCCAGGCCACTCATACTTAGTCCACATCAGCAATAAGGCGGTTTCGCTTTCTTATTACCCGTGTTTGTTCACTGGGCTAGCACTTTAATTTCCTTTGCATCACAAGTTGTTTGGCACAAGAGGCCTCACCTCCAGCCTCTCTCTACCTGCAGCCTGCCTTCCTCACTAGGCTTGATCGTCCTAGCTTTTGCTTTTAGGTGAGTGACGTGTGACTCTTCCTTTCCCTTGAACACTTAGAAATTACTGTAGGGTCGTTAACTGGCCTACTTTCAATATTGTTGTGGCTCGGGGAACAGGGAGGCCCAAGGAGAGGAGCAAAATGGGGGACCAGCTGAGCAGTGGAGGTGTTTAAGTTTACCTACCTGTATGGGCACAGTTCATGGCACCCCAAAACAATTACAGTGGTAGGCATCAAAGATAGCTGAGCACAGCTCACAGTGGTAGTGAGAAGGTTTGAAATACTGCCAGCGGGCGCCTGGGTGGCTCAGTTGGTTAAGCGACTGCCTTCGGCTCAGGTCATGATCCTGGAGTCCCAGGATCGAGTCCCGCATCGGGCTCCCGGCTCAGCAGGGAGTCTGCTTCTCCCTCTGACCCTCCCCCATCTCATGTATGATTCCATTCACATGTGGTCCTTATAGTCGTCAAATTCATAAAGACAGGAAATAGAACCATGGTTGTCAGGGCTGGTAGGGAGGGAGGAACGGAATTAGTGTTTAATGGGGACAGAGTTTCGATTTTACAAGATGAAGAGTTCTGGACATGGATGGCAGGGATGGTTGCATAACATTCTGAATGTATTTAATGCCACTGAACCGTACAGGTAAAAAATGGCTAAGACAGGGGCGCCTGGGTGGCTCAGTCGTTAGGTGTCTGCCTTCGGCTCAGGTCATGGTCCCGGGGTCCTGGGATCGAGCCCCACAACGGGGTCCTTGCTCCGCGGAGAGCCTGCTTCTCCCTCTCCCACTGACCCTGCTTGTGTTCCCTCTCTCGCTATGTCTCTCTCTGTCAAATAAATAAAATCTTTAAAAAAAAAAAAAAAAAGGGCGCCTGGGTGGCTCAGTCGTTAAGCGTCTGCCTTCAGCTCATTTCATGATCCCAGGGTCCTGGTATCGAGGCCCACATCGGGCTCCCTGCTCAGCAGGAAGTCTGCTTCTCCCTCTGCCTTTGCCTCCCCCTCCCCCTGCTCATGCTCTGTCTCTCTGTCAAATAAATAAAACCTTTAAAAAAGTTTTAAAAAGACTGTTGACTAGTTGGTTCATAAAACCATACCCCAGGGTTGCACCATGAGGTCCCCAAAACCACAGCAGCAGGAAATGCACTGAGAAAGCTTCAGAAGCGGTGATGAAGGGCACGGGACAGTGAGGAGCCTCATGGAAGACAGAGCCCAGGACCACGGAAGACAGAGCCCAGGACCACAGAAGACGGAGCCCAGGACCACAGAAGACAGTGAACAAAGAACTGGCTTACAGCGAGGGGAGGAGCTTAACAAAAATGTTAAGTTGCTAAGTTCAGGGACTTCCGTGGGCTTCCCATGCTTCTGCTGAGGTTTGTTGTTTTTTGTTGTTATAGTTCACTGTGGTTTTAACATCTATTTCACGCAGAGACGTGGGCTGCCAGAATTCGAGAAGCCACTGCAGGGCTTGAAGAACAGGGCTCCTATTACGAACACTATGCAGTAAACAGATGACTCATTAGGCTACATCCCCGGGCAAGTGTGCTGGATACAAGAGAAGGAATGGTGTGTGCATTTTATATGATGCTGAGATCAACAGCACTGGTCCTTCTGGTTCTGCTAGTCTAGGGAGGTGCTTTCGGATCCGTCAGCACGAAGATATCTGCAAGACCAACAAATCCTTCTCTCGCTAGTATCGACTGACTCTCAGCATAACTGCTTCAATGCCACTTTTCAATTTTAGTTATGGTAAAATACACATAACATAAAATTTACCATCTTTTTTTTTTTTTTTTAGATTTTATTTATTTATTTGACAGATAGAGACACAGCGAGAGAGGGAACACAAGCAGGGGGAGTGGGAGAGGGAGAAGCAGGCTTCCCGCGGAGCAGGGAGCCCGATGCGGGGCTCGATCCCAGGACCCTGGGATCATGACCTGAGCCGAAGGCAGACGCCTAACAACTGAGCCACCCAGGCACCCCTAAAATTTACCATCTTAACACGTAACCCACTTACACTGTGAAGTGTACAGCTCGGGGGTGTTAAGCACATTCACGGGGTTGTGCAGCCATTCCCACTCTGCATCTCCAGAACTCTTCCTCTTGCAAAACCAAAACTCTGTCCCCATGAAACAACAACTCCCCTTTCCTCCACGTCCCTCAGCCCCTGGCTCCCACTGTTCTACTTCCAGTCTCTATGAATTTGACAAGACGAGCAGAATCCCCTAATCTTTGTCCTTTTGTGTCTGACTTACTTCATTTAGCATGATGTCCTCAAGGCTCATCCATGCATCCATGTTGCAGCCTGGGTCAGACTTTCCTTCTTTTTTAAGGCTGAATAATATTCCATCATATGGATAGACCACACTTTGTTTATCCATTTATCTGTCAGTGAACAATTGCTTCCACCTTCTGGCTATTGTGGATAATGCTGCTATGAACATGAGCATGCAAACGACTCTTCTAGACCCTGCTTTGATTCTCTTAGAAATACACCCAGAAGTGGAACCACTAGGTAATTCTACATTTAATTTTTTGAGGAACTACCAAAATGTTTTCCACAGCAGCTACACCATTTCACCACTCCCACCAATAGGGCACAAGGGTTCCAGTTTCTCCACATCCTTGCCGACACTTGTTATCTTCGGGCGGGGGGTGGGGGGTGGTTGTACTAACCATCCCCATGGATGTACTTGCATAACTTTTATTTTTTTTTTAAGATTTTATTTATTTATTTGAGAGAGCAAGAATGAAAGAGAGTACATGAGAGGGGGGAGGGTCAGAGGGAGAAGCAGACTCCCTGCCGAGCAGGGAGCCCGATGCAGGACTCGATCCCGGGACTCCAGGATCATGACCTGAGCCGAAGGCAGTCGCTTAACCAACTGAGCCACCCAGGCGCCCAATTTTTAATTCATCATTTTGTCCAGACTCATTCTTTCTTGGATTTTGCCAGTGCTTTCCTCAGAAAAAAGAGAAGAGGAAAGCCCTATACTGCCACAAACACACATAATAAACTTCCATTTTCCCTGGGAAGGGGGATTAAGGCAGTGCAGTAACACTAAAGGAACACTACAGTCTATGATTCCCAACATGATGTTCATGTACTATTTGTAACTAATCAGTTTCTAGAACAATCCCCAGGCCCCGAAAATTGTACTAGCAGGAAATGAGCTGAGAAAGCTTCAGGAGTGGCTATGGGAGACAGAAGACAGTGAGGAGACTCTCATAAGACAAAACTAGATTTGGAAAGAAAATGGGCCAGCTTTGCTCTCTATAACTTTTCAAATCCTGCCCCTCAGTCCTTGGCCCCTGGGTAGTGTGGCAGCAAAGCAAAACATTGCTTCAAACGTCTGTTTCAGTTTGAGGGCTGGGCTCTGGGCTGCAAATATCAGAAAACCAAATGCAAGTGGGTTTAAATGATATGGACAATTTATTCTTTCACAAGTCAAGAAATGTCATTAAGGACACAGAGCTTTTTCCTCTTTTCTATTCTGCCATTCTCAGGTGTTATGTCGCAATAGAGATGCAGAAGCTCCAGACATCACCATCTCACACAGACTCAGACAGAGGCAAGAAAAGAAAATGTTCTCACATTTTTAGATGCAAGAAAATTTCAGAATCCCCCTGTGCTGACTTCCCTCCCACTCTTATTGGCCAGAGCTGAGTCTTGTGCCCACTTCTACATCACTCTCTAGCAAGAGAATGGAGTTCTTATAATTGGCTTATAATAATCAAAATTCTCAACTCTGGAGCTAGCAGGAACCCAGCTTCCAAGATTTCCCTGAAACCAAATTAAAACAAGCTTTTGTTAGCAAGAAATAAGAAGAAAAATAGGGGGCGCCTGGGTGGCTCAGTCCATTGGGCTGGGGGGACTCTTGGTTTCTCTTGGTTTCAGCTCAGGTCATGGTCTCAGGGTCATGAGACCCTGTGTTGGGCTCCATGCTCAGTGGAAAGTCTGTTTAGGATTCTCTCCCTCTCCCTCTATCTCCCCACCCCCTAAATAAATAAATAAATAAATAAATAAATAAATAAATAAATAAATAATTTTTTTTTAAAGGAAGAAAAATAGATATTGGGTGGACCACCATGCATGGCAGGCTCTTCCAAGAGCTCATTCCAAGGAGAAGAAAAGAAGGTCTACTATTTTAACCCCAACAAATATACCCTTATTAGTTATCTACTAATTATTTGTTATCTATTGCTGCATAACATATTACCCAAACTTAATGACTTAAAACCACACATATTTATTATCTCAATATTTCTGTAGATCAGGAATCTGAGAAAGGCTTAAAGGGGACCTCTGTGACACAGCCTCTCACAGGCTGTGATCAGAATGTTGGCTAGGACTGAGGTCTCATCTGAAGACTCAACTGGGGAAGGATCCTTTTCCTAGCTCACTTATTTGGTTTCAGACTGGATTGTGTTCCTCAAGAACCATTGAACTCAGGGCCTCAGGGCCTCACTGTTGGCTGAGGGCTACTCTCATGGGCTTCTCCAACTCTTGTGTGCAATTTGCTCCATCCAAACCAGTAAGGGAAAGAGTCTGGTAGCAAGATAGAAGTCAGTCTTTGTAACCTGACCATGGAAATGACATCCCCTCAATATTTTCATACTTTGTTGGTTAGAAGCAAGTTACTCAAGGGGAGGGAATTACATGAGGTCATGAGCACCAGGAGGTAGGATCATCTTCAAGGATCCCTGCCATACTGTGCCTTCTTCTGGATTTCAGGACTCCGGTGCTTGACCATTTGTTTTCCCAACTTCTACCTGAACCCTCTCTCCTTCTCTTCTCCTGCTACTGGAAAGGCACTCTCCACCCCACCCCCACCCCCACTGACACCTTCCTGAAGTAGGCATCACCCTTTTTTTTCTGCAGGACCACAATGGCAGAATCATTCTGGGGGAATGCAGAGGATTTCAATAAACACATCTGTTTGGCATTTTTTAAATCTTATCCCTGAAAGAATCACATAATCATGTACAAGTTTATTTTTTAAAAGATTTTATTTATTTGACAGAGAGAGTGAGAGAGCACTAGCATGGGGAGAGGGAGAAGGAGAGAGAGAAGCAGGCTCCCCGCTGAGCAGGGAGCCCGATGCGGGGCTCCATCCAGGACCCTGGGATCATGACCTGAGCCGAAGGCAGATGCTTAATGACTGAGCCACCCAGGCGCCCCTCATGTACAAGTTTAAATACACAGAATGAGTAGCAGAGTTAGAAAACAGAGAAGAAGCAGAGGCAGCTCTGAGGCAAGGCACAGGGGTCTGCATGAGAAGTCAGTGTTGTCAGAGACAGTGGCTTGGTTTCCCCAGAGCAATCAGAGGTACGTGGATAGGGAAAGTTTTCTGAGGTGTTTTCTCCTTCTTTTTTTTTTTCTTTGCCATTTTATATTTATTTATTTTTTATTCTTATGTTAATCCCCATACATTACATCATTAGTTTTAGATGAAGTGTTCCATGATTCATTGTTTGTGCATAACACCCAGTGCTCCATGCAGAATGTGCCCTCCTCAATACCCACCACCAGGCTAACCCATCCTCCCACCCCCTTCCCCTCTAGAACCCTGTTTGTTTTTCAGAGTCCATCGTCTCTCATGGTTCGTCTACCCCTCCGATTTCCCCCGCTTCATTCTTCCCCTCCCACTACCTTCTTCTTCTTCTTTTTTTTTCCTTAACATATATTGTATTATTTGTTTCAGAGGTACAGATCTGAGATTCAACAGTCTTGCACAATTCACAGCGCTTACCAGAGCACATACCCTCCCCAGTGTCTATCACCCAGTCACCCATCCCTCCCACCCCACCCCCCATTCCAACAACACTCAGTTTGTTTCCTGCAATTAAGAATTCCTCATATCAGTGAGATCATATGATACATGTCTTTCTCTGTTTGACTTATTTCACTCAACATAATACCCTCCAGTTCCATCCACGTCGTTGCAAATGGCAAGGTCTCATTCCTTTTGATGGCTGCATAATATTCCATTGTATATATATACCACATCTTCTTTATCCATTCATCTGTCGATGGACATCTTGGCTCTTTCCACAGTTTGGCTATTGTGGACATTGCTGCTATAAACATCGGGGTGCACGTACCCTTTCGGATCCCTACTTTTGTATCTTTGGGGTAAATACCCAGTAGTGTAATTGCTGGATCATATGGTAGCTCTATTTTCAACTTTTTGAGGAACCTCCATACTCTCCTTCTTTTTTAAGGGATTCCACTTGTAAGTGTATCAACAGGATCCAACAGGAAATGGGTGACTCACTCCTTCTGGGTAATGCAGGGGCAGTTTTTAAAAGGGGCTGTTTGTAAAGGTGTGAGCAGAGTTAGGGGCTGGACAGCACCCCAGAGCTAGCAGCACTAGAGAGCTCTTAGCACCCACATGCCTGAAGAAACAAAGGAAACAGTGGTTATAGCCAGAAACATTGGTTGTGTGGAATGCACTGTGGCCTCTGACTAAGAGTGGCCACCCATTGGCACATGTAGAAAGAGATTGGGAAGAGTAATACCCTGGCCTTTCTCTCCTCCTACCCTCCATCTCCTGACAGTGCCTCCCATTGGCCAAACCCAACCAGAAGCCAGAAGGCAGAACCCATCAATGTGATCCACGCAGGTTGATCTCCTGAGACAGAGATGAGCACAAAAGAGTGGTCTTGCTCTGATAAATGGAAGATACAGCATATTACACACAGACCATATTCTTCTGGAGAATCTCAAAGTGGAAACCCCACCCTCAGTGTTTAGCTTACTCTTTTGTTTCTAGTTCCTTGAGGTGTACAGTTAGGTTGTTGATTATGCATCTTTCTTCCTTTTTAATGGAAGCACTTATAGCTATGAATTTCCCTCTGAGCACTGCTTTTGCTGTATCCCGAAGTTTTGGTATGTTGTGTTTTCATGTTCATCCATCTCAAACTATTTTCCAATTTAACTTGTAATTTCTCCTTTGATCCCATTGTTTAAGAGGGTATTGTTTAATTGCTACATATTTGGAAAGTGTCCAGTTTTCCTCCTGTCACTGATTTCTTATTTCATCCCACAGTGGTCAGACAAGATACTTGGGATGATTTCAATCCATCATCAGTGTTTAATTAGACAAAAGTGAATCACTAAGCCATTTCACATATACTAGGATGGCTATAATTTTTAAAAATGGAAAATAAATTTTGGCAAGAATGAGGAGAAACTGGAACCCTTGTTCTCTACAGGTGGGAATGTCAAATGGTGCAGACTCAATGGAAAACAATTTGTTAATTCCTCAAAAAGTTAACATAGAATTACCTTATGATCCAGCAATTCCAGTCCTAGATGCATACCCAAAGGGGTTAAAAACAAGGACTCAGATACTTATACAAGAATGTTCATAGCAGCACTGTTCACAATAGCTGAAAGATGGAAATAAACCAAATATCCATTAACAAGTGAATAGATGAACAGAGGGTGATCAATCCATACAATAGAATATTACTCAGCCATGGAAAGGAATGAAGTTCTGGCATATGCTACATTTTGGACAAACCTTCAAAACATTATGCTAGGGGTGCCTGGATGGCTCAGTAGGTTAAGCATCTGCCTTTGGCACAAGTCATGATCCCAGGGTCCTGGGATTGAGCCCCACCTTGGGCTCCCTGCTCAGTGGGAAGTCTGCTTCTCCCTCTCTCTCTGTCCCTTCCCCACCCACTAATGCGCTCTCTCTCTCCCTCAAATAAATGAAAAAAACCTTTTTTTTAAAGATTTTATTTATTTATTTGAGAGAGAGAGAATGAGAGAGAGCAAGCACATGAGAGGGGGGAGGGTCAGAGGGAGGAACTCGATCCCGGGACTCCAGGATCATGACCTGAGCCGAAGGCAGTCGCTTAACCAACTGAGCCACCCAGGCACCCTCTGTTGTACATACTTACCACATTTTCTTAATCCAGTCGTATGTTGATGGACATCGGGATTGCTTCCCCTTCTTGGCTTTTACCAATAGTGCTGCAATGAAATGAACGTGGGTTTGCAAAGAGCTACTTGCCTACTTTTGAACATAGGTTTCTTTTTTTTTTTAAGATTTATTTATTTGTCAGATTTTTTTTTTTTTTAAGATTTGTTTGTCAGAGAGAGAGGGAGCGGCAGGGCAGAGGGAGAGGGAGAAGCAGACTCCCCGCCGAGCAGGGAGCCCGACGCAGGACTCGATCCCGGGACTCCAGGATCATGACCTGAGCCGAAGGCAGCCGCTCAACCAACTGAGCCATCCAGGCGCCCCATGAAAAAAAACTTTTAAAAATTACGCTAAATGAGGAGCGCCTGGGTGGCTCAGTCAGTTAAGCGCCCAACTCTTGATTTCAGTTGGGGTCATGATCTTGGAGTTGTGGGGTGGAGCCCCACATCAGGCTCTGGGCTCAGCCAGGAGCCTACTTGGGGTTTTCTCTCTTCCTCTTCCTCTGCCTCTCCCCTCACTTGCTCTCTCTCTTTCTAAAATAAAATTTAAAAATCTTTAAAAACATTATGCTAAATGAATAAGCCAGACATAAAAGTATAAAGATTATATGATTCCACTTACGTGAAATATCTAGAATAGGCAAATTTATAGAGACAGAAAGTAGGTTTGAGGTTAGCAGAGGCTGGGAGTAGGGAGGAATGAAGAGTCATTGCTTCTTTGGTGACAGTTGCAAAAAATTGGGAACATAATTAATGCCACTGAATTGTACTCTTTAATATGGTTAAATGGTGGCGATCATCTCACACAGTTGTAAATGACTATTATTCTTAATTCTGAAGATTAAAATGGTGACAATTTGAAATTGAGTCAAAAAAAGATGAAGAGGGGCAGCTGGGTGGCTCAGTTTAGTTAAGTGTCTGACTTCAACTCAGGTCATGATCTCAGGGTCCTGGGGTCGAGCCCTGCATCCAGCTTCCTGTTCAGTGAGGAGTCTGCTTCTTCCTCTCCCTCTGCCCTTCCCCACTGCTAGTGCTCCTCTCTTGCTCTCACTCTCTCTCTCTCAAATAAATAAAATCTTTAAAAAAAAAAAAAAAGATGGGAGAATTTAAACCAGCTTAATACCGTTTTCACTAAGAATAAAACAAACTAAAAATGTTATGAGTCGTTATTCATTCATTCACTCAACAAATATTTGTCAGGTGTATCCAAAACACCAGACACCATACTATGCACTGGGAATACAGCAGAGAAGAAAACAGAAAGGTTTTTGTGGATCTTACACTGTAGTGGGAGGAGACAAACAATAAACAATAAGATCATCTTAGCGATAAATATTTGGAAAAAATAGAGTGTCAAGAGAATGGGAAGACAAGCCACAGACTGGGAGAAAATATTTACAAAAGACATATCTGATACGATGGAAGTGGCCCAAGTGTCCATCGATTGGTGAATGGATAAAGAAGAGGTAGTATATATAAACAATGGAATATGATTCAGCCACAAAAAAGGATGAAATCTTACCATTTGCAATGATGTGGCTGGAGCTAGAGAGTATAATGCTAAGTAAAATCAGAGAAAGACAAATGGCCATATGATTTCACTCATGTGGAATTTAAGAAGCAAAACAAAACAAACAAAGGGAGAAAAATAAGAGAAAGAGAAATCAAGAAACAGACTCTTAATTATAAAGAACAAATTAGGGATGCCTGGATGGGTCAGTTGGTTGAGTGTCTCCCTTTGGCTCAGGGCCCTGGGATCGAGCCCCGCATTGGGCTCTTCACTCGGGGGGAGCCTGCTTCGCCCTCTGCCTGCCACTCCCCTTGCTTGTGCTCTCTTTCTTTCTCACTCGCTCGCTCTCTCTGATAAAAAATAAATAAATAAAATATCTTTTAAAAATTAAAATAAATAAAAATTTTAAAAAGAACAAACTGGTGGTTGCCAGAGGGGAGGTGAGTGGCGGGATAGGTTAAGGAGGTGATGGGGATGAATGAGTGCACCTGTCATGATGAGCACCGGGTGACGCGTGGAAGTGTTAAATCACTACATTGCACACCTGAAACCGATATAACAATGTATGTTAAATAACTGGAATTAAGTAAAAACTTTTTAAAAACATATCTGATAAAGGACTGTCATCCAAAATAGACAAAGAATGTATAAAACTCAATAATAAAAACGTTAATGGTTAAAATGACAAAATTTATGTTATATAAGTTTTACCACAATGATTTATTAAATCCCCCTACTTTCCTAGAAAATCATCAAGAAATCAACTCTAATCATCATGACACTCTATTTTTTCCAAATACTTATCACTACACTAAGAAGATCTTGTTTATTGTTTGTCTCCTCCCACTACATTTAAGGATGTGATTCTGACAAGAAGAACAAAGACAGTCTGGGGCTGCTGGTTCAAGGCCATCGAGAACCCGGAGCAGAAAACCAGGGCTCCCGGTCAGAGGTGAACTATGGGTCTCGCGAGTACCGCCGGGATGGCAGAAGGCTACGCGGTCCTAACCCAGCAGGGTAAGGAGGAAGCAGCCCTTCCTGCTCGCTGCCAACACTACCCTGCTCCGCCCGCCAAACCTTGGCAGGGTTCGTGGCGCCACCTGCAGGTGACCATCTGCACTGCAGAGGGCGGTGCATCCCCGCAAAGTCAAAGACGCAAAGACCAAAGGAAGAGGCAGCCTTTCTGGACTTTATGGTGGGTCTCAGCCACTGTCAACTGCTTCATTGAAGAGGCTATTTGATTCAAGGGTATGCGAGCGGCCCCTATTTTCCAAGGGGGGGAAACTGAGCGTCAGGCGGAACATGCGTTCATGAAAAAGCTAGAAGGGGAATGTGGATCAAGCGTCTATTTAAAAACCCCGCGGCTCCGCGCCAGGGTCCTCCTCAGAGCCACCCTCACCTCCTTGTTGCGCAGGGTGTACACCACGGGGTTCAGCAGCGGCGTCACCACCGTGTAGAACACAGCCACCAGGCGGTCCTGGTCAGGCCTTCCCCCGGACTCGGGCCGCAGGTAGATGACGGAGGCGCAGCCGAAATGCACAATGACCACGGTGAGGTGGGCCGCGCAGGTGGAGAAGGCCTTGCGCCGGCCGGCCGCGGAGGGGATCCTCACGACGGCGGCCACGATGAAGGCGTAGGAGAGGAGGATGAGGAGGAAGGAGACCAGCACCACGAGGACGCTCAGGAAGAAGATGGCCAGAGCTTTGCCGGCACTCCCGGAGCAGCTGAGCTTCAGGACCGGGGCGATGTCACAGAAAAAGTGCTCCACGCGGTCGCTGCCGCAGAAAGGCGAGGAGAAGATCATGCTGGTCTCGATCGAGGCCACCGAGAAGCCGGAGCAGAAAACCAGGGCTCCCAGGCAGAGGCAAACTGTGGGTCTCATCATCACCGAGTACCGCAGGGGGTGGCAGATGGCCACATAGCGGTCATAACCCATCAGGGTAAGGAGGAAGCAGTGGCTGCATCCCAGGCCCAGGAAGAAGAACATCTGAGCCCGACAGCCGGGGATGGAGATGGCCTGGCTCTCCATGAGCAGATGAGCCAGCATGTTGGGGATGGTGACCAGCGTGTAGGAGGTCTCGGAGAGGGACAGCACCGCCAGGAAGCCGTACATAGGAGTGTGAAGGGTCCGATCCACCTGGATGATGGTGATGATGGTGATGTTGCCACTGAGGGTGACCAGGTATGTGAGAAAGAACAGCCCGAAGAGGGTAGTTCTCAGATCTGGGAGGTTGGAGAAACCCACCAGCACAAACTCAGTCACCAGCCAGGTGACATTTTCCTGCTGCTTCTCAGGAGCCTGAGAGGAGAGGACAGAGTGAATGGAATGGGACAATTTCATAACGAATCTGCCATGCATCTGGTACCGGTAGGGTAGGAAATCATCCCTGTTTTACAAAAAAGGAAAGAGACTCAGAAATTATGTCACTTGTTTTCCTAAATATCACCCAGCTAGCCAGTGTCTCTTCAATAGACAAGAAAATCACAGATATGGAAACAACCTGTGTCAGTCAATGGATGAACAAATAAGGATGTGGTATGGGGCACCTGGCTGGTTCACTGGTACAGCATGCGACTCTTGGGGTGGCGAGTTCAAGCCCATGTTTGGTGTAGAGATTACTTAAAAAGAACAAGGAGGAGGAGGAGAGGAAGGAGAAGGAGGAGAAGGGCTATATACACACAATGGAATATTAATCAGCCTTGGGAAAGAAGCAAATCCTGCCGTGGGCAACTAAATGTGGCTGGATCTTGAGGACATGATGCTAAGTGAGATTAGTCAGATAAGGAAAGACAAATACAGTATGATATCCCTCATAGGTGGAATCTAAAAGAGCCAGACTCTTAAAAAAAAACAGAGAGTAAAATGGTCATTGTTCAAGAGTCTCTACCAAGAGGGGCATGCCTGGCTGGCTCAGTCAGTAGGGCATGCAACCCTTGATCTCAGGGGTCATGAGTTCAAGCCCCATGTTGGGCATGGAGCCTACTTAAAATAAATTTTTTTTAAAATTTTTAAAAGAGTTTCTACCAGGAGGCATGAATTTCCCAGTAATTCCCACTTGACATGTACAGGGAATTCAAAGTCCCCATCTGATGAGAAAAAAACATATAAGGGTCAAGTGGATGTGGGAGAGGAATTTACAAGGTCTGCTGCAGTCCGTGTGAAAAGAACACCCCAGAAAGACAAAGCCTGTAACAGTGATATCTGCAATGAACAAAGTAACACCTTTAGGAATCTGACTTCTATGGGCCCTAGGCACTTCTGCCTTCCCCATACAATTTTTTTTATATTTTTTATATTTTTTATTTTTATTTAAATTGTATTCAAATAAAGTTTATTGAATCAAATAAAATCTAAATTTTATTTAAAATAATTTAAATATTATAACATTTTAAATGTGTATGTTATAGGACTGTGTTGGTATAAAGATGAATATATTCTTCAACCCTCAAAGCTTATTTATTTCTTCTGATCTGAGAAATTAACACAATTTCATGGCCCCCCACACCCACCCAATAGTATTGTGGACCCTAGGCATTGTGCTAATGGCTACATGTGTTAATTAAATGGGAAATGACTCTGAAATTATTGACCATTTTAATTCAAATGATGAGGCTTTAGTAGAAATCCTGGATTGGTGATAGCTTAATTGTTTTATGATGGATTAACCTACTAGCTCAGAAAAAAAAATACCTATATTGAAATTTTCCTCAGAGTATTTTGCACTCACTTGGAACATGGGACTTTTTTTAAGGAAAATGCCCCCCAATGCCATCTTTCCCTGCTGATCAAGAGTTCATTGGCTTAGATAAGCAAAACTCAGTCTTGAGTTCCTCAAATACCAACTCAGACAAGGCAGGTGGGAAGGAGAGTGGAGAGGACAGTACTGATTCAGGAGCCACCTAGTGGCATTTTGGGTAACCTGCAAGCCAGTGACTTCTAAGAGGAGAAAAAATGAATGGCTGTACACCTGACAATTCTCATCCAACAATGGGGCCATAGAAATTGAGAATAATCATTTAAATGTTTTAGAAGTTTGCTGAAATTTTAATTTAGGAAACATAAATTTTAGATTTTAGTTCTGAAGATATAATAGAGAAAAACAACAAAAATGTTCTTGATCGATATTCTGGTTATGAAGAAAAGACGAGTCAGGACCATCGACGAACTTAACAGGAGGGAAAAGATGGTGAGGGAAGGAAGAAACAGGCAGCCATGTCAATCGAGCACAGGGGTGAAAAAGTTTTCTGTAAAGGACCAGATAGTGAATATTTTAGACTTCATGGGCTGCACGATCTCTGCCATAACTGCTCAACTCTGCCATTCTAGTGTGAAAGCAGCCATAGACAATGTACAAACAAGTGTGCATGGCTGTTTCAATAAAACTTTATTTATAAAAACAGGCAGCGGGCCAGATCTGGTCCTCAGACTGTAGACAAGTAAAACTAAAACAATATTCAACTTAGGGAAACTCCAAAGAGCTCCTCTGAGGAATTTGTGCTATGATAAAAGCAAAGCCTACTGTGAAATCTGCAGAAACTAAAGCAAAATGAAATTCAAAAACCAAGAATCTTGGACTCCACTTAAGAAATCTAGATCTGAGAAAATGCACACTGGGCAGAGACGCATGTGACTAAAAGAAGCCCCTTTACTGCAAATTAAATAGTATCAGAACATCAGAGCTTTTAGAGAGTGAGAATAATAGAAACTCAATGACCTGGAAGACTTCATGAAATAACTGGATATGACCATTAAAAAAAATGTAATTTCCAAATATCACAAAGCATTGTTAAATTGAAACAAATGTATAGGCAAATCACAAACTAGAAAAGGTTGTGACCCTAAAATATGTTTAGCTCTTACAAATCATTAAGAAGAAAATGAAAACTTCCAGTTATAAAATAAGTAAGTCATGGGATATAAAGTCCAGCATGGTGAACATAGTTGATAATTCTGTAATGGTTATTTGAAAGTTGCTGAAGAATACATCTTAAAAGTTCTCATCACAAGAAAAAGAATTTGTAACTATGTATGATGGTGATCACGTTGCCATATATAATAACACTGAATTATTATGTCGTACAACTGAAACTTCTCTCTCCCTCTGCTCCCCCCCACTCACATGCAGGCACTCGCAGTCACGCTCTCTCTCTAAAAAAAAAATAAAAAGAAGAAGAAGAATCAATAACTTGGGGCACCTGGCTGGCTCAATCCATGGAGCTCTTGACTCTTGATCTCAGGGTCATGAGTTTGAGCCCCACGTTCCATGTAGAGGTGACTTAAAAATAAAATCTTTTAATGCGGTGCCTGGGTGGTTCAGTCAGTTAAGCGTCTGCCTTCGGCTCAGGTCATGATCCCAGGGCCTTGGAATCCAGTCCCACACAGGGCTCTCTGCTCAGCAGGGAGCCTGCTTCTCCCTCTCCCTCTGCCTGCCGCTCCCCCTGCTTGTGCGCTCTCTCTGTCTCTCTCTGTCAAATAAATAAATAAAATCTTTAAAAATAAAATAAAAATTTTTTTAAATCTTTTTGAAAAAAAGAGTAATTGGGGCGCCTGGGTGGCTTAGTCATTAGGCGTCTGCCTTTGGCTCAGATCATGATCCCGGGGTCCTGGGATCAAGCCCCACATCGGGCTCCCTGCTCAATGGGAAGCCTGCTTCTCCCTTTCCCTCTCCCCCTGCTTGTGTTCCTTCTCCCGTTGTGTCTCTCTCTGTCAAATAAATAAATAAAATCTTTAAAAATAAATAAATAAAAATTAAAAAAGAGTAATTGAAGGGCATCTGAGTGGCTCAGTCGGTTAAGCGACTGCCTTTGGCTCAGGTCATGATCCCAGGGTCCTGGGATCGAGCCCCATGTGGGGCTCCCTGCTCAGCAGGGAGTCTGCTTCTCCCCCACTCTCTGCTCATGTTCTCCCTCTAGCTCACTCTCTCTTTCAAATAAATAAATAAAATCTAAAAAAAAAAGAGTAATTGATAAAATGAGAATTCTTATTTGTTTTGCAAAAAATGGAAAACAAGACAGTAAGATTCTAACTGACTACATATGAACGTGTTCTTTTTTTTTTTTCTTGTATGTCCCAGATTTTCTACCTCAAGTAGGAATTTTTATAAGTAAAAGAAACAAAAATTTCTTAGAGGGATTTTTCTTTTCTTGGTAAATTTTTGTATTATTCTTCAAGGAGTTTAATCAATCTGATTTTGACAGGGGAAGCTAAGGGTAGAGATAAAGAGGTTCCTTTCTGAATGTAAAATATGCTAACACCATTTCTGATTAACATTTTTCAACATGTGACCTGAACAGCAAAGGTCTAGTTAAAACTACAGATCAGTAGGTGACAAGGCTTCTTGATAAGCCATGAGGCGGACTTTTTAGGAAGATCATAGGAAGCTGAGTATGAGGAATAAGGGAGTTAGAGGAACCTTCCAAAGTGAGCTGATGCTTTTTAGAGGGAGAAGTCAAGACCAGGCTGATGGACTCCCAACTGTTAGTTGCCATATAGGGAAGGGGCCCTTCATGGTATTAAAACAAGCTTCCTCCAACAGTAAGCCAGCCCATCTTGGGCATCTTAAAGAAGGGGATTGAAAAGGAAACCACCCCCCTCAATATACACTCAGTGTAGGAGTCTCCTCTACTGCAATTATACAGCCTCTACTTGCATGCCTCCAGTGATGGGGAGGTCACTATCTGACAAAAAAAATCCCCATTACCTAGGGCAGAAGTCCTGTGCTCAAGGCAGTCCTTCAGTGACCTGCAGGAACAACAGGGATGAGCCCCAGAATCAGACAAGCCTGAACTTGAATGTTGGTGCCTTCACTCACTCGAGGTAGTGTGACCGAGGGCCGCTGGTTTGACGCCTCCGCACCTCATCTGTGAGAGTTGAGATTGATAATAGTCAGTTAAGATTCCCGGAACAGTGCTATGACCCTTTTGGTCTCGGACTCCTTGCGAGCCTTTGCACCTCTGGGGAAGCAGGGTCTAGGGGGATAATCTGCTCACATTCTTGCAGGCATGGTGCCAGGACTTGAAGCCAAGGGTGTCTCCGGATGCTCTGCCTTGAGGGCTGTTTTACAGGCTCACCTTTCATCCTGCTCATGTTCACTGAGTATCTGCTCTGAGCCAGGTGCTGCTGTAGACCCAGCAGGGAGCTAAACAGGAGGCAGAGATCCCAGCCTTGGAGGAGCAGAAGGTTCTAGAGGGAGGGTGTTGGGCAATAAGCAACACACTTGAAAACTTAAACAAGTGAGCCTGTACGTTAGAAGAGAAGTACTGCAGGAAAGAAAAAGCAGAGTACTTAGAGGCTCCTTGAGGGGAAGTGTTCCATGTAGGACGGTCAGTCCCTCGGGAATCCTCCCCTTCCTTCCTTCCTTCCTTTTCAGATCTCACCTCTATAGCTGGGGATGGGCCAGGGTGGCTTCAGCAGGGCAGCCATGGCCCCCAAATTCGCCCTTGAAAGAAATTTTTAAAATCAGCCCAGAGGATATGTGAGGGAAGACCAGGGAGAGGCATCAGCCCGTGCAAAGGCTCTGGGGCTGGGCTGGGCCTGGAACAGGAAGAGCCAGGAGGAACAGAGTGATAGAGGGAGCAAGAGGGGGAAAGGAGGTGAGGCCACAGGAGTGACAGGGGCATGTTGCTAGGGTCTTGTGGTCACAGGGCTGACTTCAGCTCTTATGCCAAGTGGTGTGAGGCCGATGGAGGATTCTGAGCAGGGGAGGGATGTGACCCGACTCAGGTTTTCCCAGGCACCCTCTGACTGTTGAGGGAGAACAGAGTGTGGTGGGGGGACACAGGTAAAAGTCGGAAGACCAAGGAGGAGGTGGCTGAGCTGATCCAGGGTGAGGGATGATGGGAGCTGGACCAGGGCGAGGGCCATGGAGGCAGTGAGAGGTGGCCAATTCTGGACAGGTGTGCAGGTGGAGCCCACTGGACTTCCTGACAGGTTGGATGCAGGCGTGAAAAAAAGAGCAGGCGTGAAAAAAAGAGCTGGCAGAGCTGCCTCAGGAGTATGCTGGGTAAGACCGGTCTAGCCAGGGGGCGGAGGGGACTCTGTCATCTCAGGGAATGCTGGGGGCACACACACGCTGAGCTGAGCGTGAGGGACGCATACAGACAGGAGGCCCCTCTCCATCTGCTCCAACCCCCAGCACCCCACCCCAGAGGGGGAAGAAGAAAGCAGGAAACCTTGAACGTGGCTGAAACTTAACCCTACAACAGCTGAGAAGCTGTGACTTTTTGCCTCAACACGTCCAAATTCCGCTTTCCAAATGTGACAGGTGAGAGTGCTTAATCAAACGAAATGAGGTTGCAGGACTAGAAAGTAACTTATTTGCATACCTGAAACCTGAGAAAATTGCAGCCACAGAAAAAACTCCAGGCCAGCTGCTTCTTGGAGAGGGAGTTAGCAGGAGCTCATGGATGGTGAGTTCTGGAGCTCTGCCCAATGCCACCTTCATGGTGAGGGTGACAGACAGGAGCACATGGGATTAGGATCTAGAGTCTTTTCCCTTCCTCTTCCTTTTCTTTGGGAATCCCCCCCAAAATAAAAAAAAAAATAACAGGAGCCCTTTCCCCACCACCTTTGAGCCCTCACTGCTATATAAATGTGTGCATTTGCGCCCATGAAACTTCAGGGTATGTGTGTGTGCATGTGTGTGTGTTGCTTGCAGGACACACGTGTGCATTTCACACCCCATGTGCTCAGACCACGGCCCCACGGTCTGCTAGCACACTTGTGCATACTAGCATTCTGTGCACGGGTGAGCGTCTGTGGCTTTGGAGGGTTCTCCTTGAGGTTCCCCCAGAGGTCTCTCCTTCCCTTCCTGGGCAGATGTCATATTCTCTTCCACTCTACATTTTGCCATCCACAGAAAACAGAACTGAACACCTTTAGGGCAAATGCCATCCAAGCCCATCACCGTTGGCTGTTTTCAGGTTAACACTCAGTCACTCTGGCATTTCTCTCTCCCCCGACTCATTTTCAGATTTCACCCATAGGGCCAGGGATGGGCTGGAGTGGCTTCTGCCTTGCAAAGTCTCTGAATCCATACTCACCATGGCCAAGGGAGGTTCCCACAGTGCCTGCCTGCATCGCTCTCTGCTCACAGCCTGTGAAGGGAGGGGCTGAGGACCCAGATCCTGTTATGCAGGGGGTCCCCAGAGCTCCTGTCCCAGGGGCTTCCCAGCCACTAACAAGCACCCCAGTGCTCAGGCTGGTGATGCCCTGCAGATTTTCTCCCTACTGGAAACTAGAGACCCCAGGGTCTGCTTCCCCAGCCCCCAGGCTCCGATGGCAAAAAGTGGGGGAAGAACTAATTATGATTTATTTTTGTGGCGGAGATCACAAACACACTCCTCACTCCATCCGTGCTCCCCAGTACCCATCAGTGCTCACCGTGTGCTGGGCAAGGCTGCTGCCCCGAGGAAGATGCATGTGTGTGTGCACGTGCGTGCACATACACACACACACACACATGCACGCACACTCCCTGCTCCCAGGGCTGGAAGGAAGAAGTGGATCACTTGATGTTATACAAATGTTGCCCAGGCTTAACTTCTCATAGTGACCCCAGCCCCCTCAATCCCTCTCTCTACTCTCCCCAGAATTAATAGTGAAATATTTTCTCTGTCCTTCCTCCTTTTCTATACTACCCCCCGCCCCAGCCGCACCCTAACTCAAGTGCATCATTCTCACCTGGCAAAAGCCTGCAGCTCCACCTCTCTCCAGTCCATCCTCTGTATTGGCCACCAGAATAGAAGGCTTTGGCTGTGTCCCCTCTCTACTCAGAGACCTCTGTGGCTCCCCATTGCCCCCAGAGTAAAGTTTAAAATTCCCCATTTTCACATTCAGGACCCTTGTGATCTGGCCCCTGCTATCTTCTCTAGTTCCAAATCCAGCCATTGTTCCATGCAAACTGACATACATCCATTTATCCGATTAATAATAAGGAAGTGAGGTATAGACCCAGCCATTCCAACCTGCTGACCCTTCCTCTGAGATTTCCATGTTGTTTTACATCCTTTTTCCCCTCCCCTCCCACCACGCTATTCTCTCAAGAATTTCTTTTCCCCTCCTCCTAGCTTCCTGCAAATTCCTACTCCTCCTGAAAGACACATCTCTGTGATTCCCTGATCACTCCAAGCTACCTGCAGCATCCACACTCCCAGACATCCTGGGTTTCCTCTTCATACTGTCTGTGTCCTTGTGTGTCTGCCCCTAGCCTGTGAGCTCCCTGGAACTGTCCTCATCCTACTCCACCTTCCAGGAGCTTCAGACCCAAATGATGAATTCCCTCCTTGCCATGGCCGCTCTCTTGCTTTCCAGGGCATCTGCTTTTTCTCCACCTCCATACACCACCCTTTCTCAGTCTCTTTCTCTCACAGCTCCTAAAATTAAAAACTCCCCAGAGTTCAGTCCTAGACCCTCTTCTGTCTCTCTAGCTGAGAAATTTGGTTTTATTTTAAATTTCCCCAGCTTTATTGGGATATAATTGACATATAACATTGTGTAAGTTTAAGGTGTACTACCTGTTGATTTGATACATTTATATATTGCAAAATGATTACCGCCAAAGTGTTAACCAACACCTCCAGCCCATCACATAATTACCATTCCTTTTTTTGTGGTGAGACCATTTAAGATCTACTCTCTTAGCGACTTTCAAGTATATAATACAGTATTATTAACTATAATCACCATGCTGTACCTTAGATCCTCAGAACTTGTTAATCTTATAACTGGAAGTTTGTGCCCTTTGACCAATATCTCCCCATTTCCCCCACCTTCCAACTCCTGGTAACCACTACTCTATTCTCTGTTTTTCTGAGTTCGGCTGCTTTAGATTCCACATATAAGTGATATCACACAGTATTTGTCCTTCTCTGAGTTATCTCACTTAGCATAATGGCTCATCCAAGTTGTCACATAGGGCATGACTTCCTTCTTTCTTGTGGCTGAATAACACACACATGTGTACACACACATACACATACACACGTAACACTGTAAACGATGTATATTGTATATGCAACGTATACATACATACACACACATATGTATCCATTCATCTATTGATTGACATTTAGGTTGTTTCTATGTTTGGCTATTGTGAATAGAGCTGCAGTGAATATGGGAGTCCTAGTGAGACATTTAATCTCATGAGTAAAATTTCATAACTGTACATGAGCACAGTCTCATGATTTTGCGTACCTGCTTTGGACCAACAGCTCCGGTCATAGTTTGGGTTCCCCCAAAAGCAGACTCTGTGACAAGGATTTCAGTGGAGGTAAGTTAATTTGGGAGGTGAGCCCAGAAAACACAAGTAGGGGAGTGGAGAAAGGAGAAAAGAAAGGAAAAGCAGCTACTAAAGCATGTGTTCTCAAGCAAGCTCTCACTGTGGCAGCTGGGGTTCATTCTCTCTGTTGATACAGCCTATAACATTCACTTCAGGGGGGTGGGAGAGCTGAGGTATGTAGACACCAAACCCAGCTGGTCACTGTCGAGGGCTGATCCTGGGGGCGTTAATTCCCCAGTAATCTTGGCCCACTGCACATGGGAGTAGAAAGCAGAGAAAGCCCTCAGACAGACGTGAGCACGGGCTGTTGGAAGTCAGGCTGATGTGCACTGACGTGGTCAGAGCAAGGCGATATGGACAGGGGATACTGACGGCATCTACTACACGTGGTTTTCCCCCTTGGTCTTGAACCACTCCTTCCCAGTCTCCTTCTCTTCCCCAACCCTGACACTGCAGCTGTCCAGGCTTCCATCTTGACTCTCTCCTCTCTCCCTAGCTGATCAGTACAATCATATGGAGGTAAATACCATCCCCATGCCAGAACTCCCCAAATCTACACTCTACATCAGTCATTCCCTCCGAAGGCCAGACCCATAATACCAACAATCAAAAGTCAATCAACATGAGGATGATGTCAGCAAAAATCCCAGGGTGATGACCTCCAAATATTCTCTCCTTCAGAAAGCAATGAGAAAACTGGAATTGGACAGTGAAGGTGAGTGCACAACCATGTGAATATACTATAATCCACAGAACTGTACATGTTTAAATGGTGAATGTATGAATTTATGTTTAAATGGTGAGTGGTGAATTTTATAGTATGTCTCAATTTAAAAATCAATCAATGTGGGGTGCCTGGCTGGCTCAGTTGGTAGAGCATGCAACTCTTGATCTCAGGGTTGTGAGTTTGAGCCCCACATTGGGTGTAGAGATTATTTAAAATAAAATCTTAAAGGGGTACCTGAGTGGCTCAGTCGGTCGAGCATATAACTCTTGGTTTCAGCTCAGGTCATGATCTCAGGGTCATGGGATATTAGTTATACCTCATAAAGTTGAACAAAAATGAATGAATGGATAGATGATAGATAGATGATAGATAGATAGATAGATAGATGATAGACAGATAATAGGTAGATAATAGAAGAAAGAAAGAAAGAGAGAGAGAGAGAGAGAAAGAAAGGAAAGGCAGGTTGTAGGCAAGGCTGCTGCTGGACCTTGGAACTTGCAATGGTAGAGAGACTTTACCACCCCTTGGCCCCAGAAGGGCCAAGGAGAGGGAGAGGGAATAATTACCCAGACTCACAAAGGGCAGCTAGATGGAGAGCACCACAGCTACCCTGCAGGAGAGGAGCCAGAAATACATTCTATTCTCTAATCTTCCACCTCATTGGCCAAAACCAAGTGGAAGCCAGAGGATAAAGGAGCCCAATGATGTCATCTACTTGAGTCATCATCCCAAGCACAGAACAGCCCCAAGTCAGGCTCTACACTCAGCACAGAGTCTGCTTGAGGTTCTCTCTCTCCTTCTCCCTCTGCCCCTCCCACCCACTCATGTGATATAAATAAATAAATAAATAAATAAATAAATAATTTTTTAAATAAATTTTTAAATAAAATAAAATCTTAAAAATAAATAAATATCAATCAATGTAATCCACCATATTAACAAGCAGGAAAAAAAGAAAGAATTATATAACTGTATCAATTGACACAGAAAAAGCACTTGACAAAATCCAACACCCATGCACGATAAAAACTGTTAGCAAGCTAGAAATAGAAGGGGTTGCCACAACTTGGCGTGCTGCTTCTACAAAAACCTACCGCTAACATTCTACTTAAAGACTAAATGTTTGGGGTGCCTGGGTGGCTCAGTCTGTTAAGTGTCTGCCTTCGGCTCAGGTCATGGTCCCAGAGTCCTGGGATCGGGCTCCACATCCAGCTCTCTGCTCAGTGGGAGCCTGCTTCTCCCTCTTCCTCTGCCTGCTCCCCCTACTTGTGCTCATGCTCACTCTCTCTCTGTCAAATAAATAAATAAATAAAATCTTAAAAAAAAAAAAAAGACTAAATGTTTTCCCCTAAGATGTAAAACAAGGCAAAGGTGTCTCCTTTCACCACTACTATTCAATATCATCCTGAGGTCCTACCCCATGAAATAAGGCAAGAAGTTCCTAGTCACGACACCAAAAGCTAGGAAATAAAAACATGTGTCCACTCAAAAACCCGTACACATAGTGTTTATAACAGCTCTACTCATAATTTCCAAAACCTGGAAACAACACAAAAGTCCATCAATGAGTAAATGGTCAAGCACACTGCAATACACCCTTGCAATGATGGAGCATTACTCAGTAAGAGAAAGAGGAAACTATTGGAATACACAACACCATAGATGGATCTCAAAGATCATTATGCTGAGTGAAAGAAGCAAATTTCAAAAGGTTACAGAATGTATGATTCCATTTTTTTGTTTTGTTTTGTTTTGTTTTTTGAAAAGACAAAACTAAAGGGATGAAGAGCAGATCAATGGTTGCCAAGGGTTAGCACTGGTGGGAAGGCATGACCACAAAAGCGCAGAGTGAGGAAGTTTCTTGGAGTGGTGGGGTTAGACGTAAAACCACATATGTGTTAAAACACAGATCTGTACACACACACAAAGTAAATTTTATAGTATGTTATACTGAAAACTAAAAAAAAAAAAAAAGTTTAAATGGGAAAAAGATCTGAACACATACTTCACCAAAGATGATATGAGTCTCAAATGAGCACATGAAGAGATGTGCTTATTTTTAAATTAAACACAAATTAAAAACACAATGAAATACCACTATATCACCAGAATAGCTAACATTAAAAAAAAAAAAAACTGACAATATCAAGTGTTAACGAAGATGTGGAGCCCCTGGAACTCTCATACATCGCAGTGGGAATGCAAAATGGTACAGCCATTTGAGAAAACAGTTGGATAGTTTCTTATAAAGTTAACAAACACCATAAAACTTAGCCATCTCACTCCTAAGAAAAATGCCTAAGAGAAATGCAAACATGTCCACCCAATGAATGTTTACAGCAAATTCATTCCTAACACCCAAAATTGAAAATTACCAAAATGTCCCTAAACTAACAAATGGATAAGCCAATTGCTGCATATCTGTAACATACATCATGCATACTGTTGTCAGCAATAAAAAGGAATACACGTGATACACATAATGATTGACGTATCTATTAACATGGATGAATCTCAAAAGCATTGAGTTTTATTTTTTATTTTTTTTAAAGATTTTTTTTTTTTTTTTTTTTTATTCATGAGAGACAGAGCGAGAGAGAAAGGCAGAGGGAGAAGCAGGCTCCCAAGGAGCAGGGAGCCCGATGCGGGATTCGATCCCAGGACCCCGAGATCATGACCCGAGCCGAAGGCAGACGCTTAACCATCTGAGCCACCCAGGTGCCCCAGCATTGAGTTTTAAAAGCCAGATTCAAAAGGCAACACACTACATGATTCCATGTGTATGAAACTCTACAAAAGGCAAAACTGTAGTGACAGACAGCGGATCCATGATTGCTAGAGCCAGAGGTGTGGGAGGGGATTGACTACACAAGGATGTGAGAAAACGTGATTGTGGTAGTGGTTTTATGACTGTATGCATTTGTCAAAACTCATCACGCTTTACACTTAAAATTGATTAACTTTATTATATGAGCCTGGGTGGCTCAGTCAGTTAAGCGTCTGCCTTCTGCTTAGGTCATGATCTCAGGGTCCTGGGATCGAGCTCTGCATTGGGCTCCCTGCTCAACAGAGAGTCTGCTTCTTCCATTGCCCCTACCCTGCTTGTTCTCTCCCTCTCTTTCTTTCTCTCTCTCTCTCCCAAATAAATAAATAAAAATCTTGGGATGCCTGGATGGCTCAGTCAGTTGAGCATCTGCCTTCGGCTCGGGTCATGATCCCAGGGTCCTGGGATTGAGTCCTGGGTCAGGCTCCTTGCTCGGTAGGGGGCCTGCTTCTCCCTCTGCCTGTCACTCCCCCTGCTTGTTCTTTTTCTCTCTGACAAATAAATAAATAAAATCTTTTAAAAAAGAAATAAATAAAATAAAAATAATAATAACCTTTAAAAATATATTTATTATATGTTAGTTATAACTCATAAAGCTGAACAAAAATGAATGAATGGATAAATGATAAATAGATGATACATAGATAGATAGATAGATAGATAGATAGATAGATAGATAGATGATAGAGAAAAAAAGACAGAAAAGAAAGAAAGAAGAAGAAAGAAGAAAGAAGAAAGAGAAAGAAAGAAAGAAAAAGAAAGAAAAGAAAGAAAGAAAGAAAGAAAGAAAGAAAAGAAAGAAAGAAAGAAAGAAAGAAAGAAAGAAAGAAAGAAAGAAAGAAAAGAAAGAAAGAAAGAAAGAAAGAAAGAAAGAAAGAAAGAAAGAAAGAAAGAAAGAAAGAAAGCAAGCAAGCAAGCAAGCAAGCAAGCAAGCAAGCGAGCAGGATGTAGGCAAGGCTGCTGCTGGACCTTGGAACTTGCAATGGTAGAGAGACTTTACCACCCCTAGGCCAGAAGGGCCAAGGAGAGGGAGAGGGAATAAATACCCAGACTCACAGAGGGCAGCTAGATGGAGAGCACCACAGCCACCCTACAGGAGAGGAGCCAGAAATACATTCTATTCTCTAATCTTCCATCTCATTGGCCAAACCCAAGCAGAAGCCAGCGGATAAAGGAGCCCAATGATGCCACCTACTTGAATCATCCTCCCAAGCACAGAACAGAGTGAAGGGTGAGGATAGATCTGGAGGGGCAAACAGCAGACACACAGCTGTTCTATCACTGTCTTTTCATTCAAGAAGTCAATTAGGACAGGGGTGCCTGGGAGGCTTAGTTGGTTAAGCGTCCGACTCTTAATTTCAGCTCGGGTCACAATCTCAGGGTCATAGGATCAAGTCTCTCATCAAGCTCCATGCCCAGCAAGGAGTCTGCTTGAGATTCTCTCTCTCTCCCTCTGCCCCTACCCCCGTACACAGACATGCTCGCTCGCTCTCTCCCTAAAATAAATAAGTAAACCTTAAAAAAAAAGAAGAAGAAGAAGAAATCAACTAGGATAATGAATCCAAATGTCTCTGAACTTGGTGGGTACCAGTAAAGTCACATGCACATGAATCTTTGAATCTCACCAGCTCATTGAGGCAGTGAGCAGGCTTCCTGTTCTCCCACCTGATATCGCTCCCCTAACCATTCCAGCGGGCCCCCAGAGCAGAGAAGTCTCACGTGTACTTACAAAAAGTTGGCTCCACCAGACATGCAAGTAGGTTCCCCCTTGTGGGACAAGCATCTCCAATGCCCTGTTTATATAAAGTCAGGGTTGCATGATAAAGTAAGCAAAGTGGGTGAAGAGAATGACTTTCTCCTCCTTTGAGTAGCACTCAGGAAGAAGGATCCCCAAACTTGCTTGCACCCCAACAGATATTTTTGTTTCTCCCCCTGAGTCAACTCATACACACAGCTAAGATGGACCTCTCTTGAGCCAAGGATTCAAGTGCAAAGAATTTATTTGAAAAATTATTCCAGAAATATCCAGTATGAACATTCCAAAAAGGAACATCCCAGAAAGTCCCAGTGAGGAAGAATTAGTTGCTGCCATGGGCCATGGGGCTCAATCCCAATGGACATCCTCTGAGTCTATAGAACATACCTCTGAATTGCCCCCCACAGAGGAGCAAGGAAACTGGGGTATTTATCCATTAACTCCCATCCACCCCACATTCTTGAGGGCAATTCCTGCCCCACACAAGAGAAAGCTCCCAGGTAGAGAGTTTTAGGGGTCCTGAAACTCAGTCAACATCTGGAATGGTAAGATCCAAAGGGACATATTGGCATGCTCACTATACATCCCCTAACTCGCCTGAAATTCCATAAGAGCAGAGAGTGGGCCATATAATTCACCATTCTACTCCCAACAACTAGTCCAGAATTTGGCATGCAGTAGGTGCCCAACAAGCAAGCAGAGGATAGATGAACATACATAAACTACACTTAAGACAACGATGAAAGAGATTGTCTTTCATCTCCAAATCTCCAAAGATTTAGCCAAAGGGAGGGAGGTAGAGTAAACATGTATTAGTTGCTTCAACAGAATGCCTACTTCTGCAAACCTGATTGTCCCTAAATTTACCACGCCCCACTCCAGTTTCAGAGCAGAGACTGATTGCTTTAAGAAATCAGCACATCCCACATCCCATTGCCATAGTAACTGGTTAGTGCCGTGGTGCTCAAAAGCCATACCCCCCCCCTCCCAGGGGACAATTGGCCACGTCCAGAGACATTTTCCGTTGTCACAATGGAAGAGGAGGGTGCTGCTGGCATCTAGTGGGTGGAGGCCAGGGGTGCTGTTAAAGTTTTACAATGCACAGGACAGCACCCATAGCAAAGAATGATCTGGCCCCAAATGTCAATACTGTCAATGTTGAGAAACCCTAAGTCAGAGGACAGATACATGATCCAATTGGGGCCAAAACAAAATCAACCTCAAAACTAAAAGCTTCTCAGGGCACCTGGGTGGCTCAGTTGGTTAAGCATCTGCCTTCAGCTCAGGCCATGATCCTGGGATCCTGGGATTGAGCCCCATGTTGGGCTCCCTGCTCAGCAAGGAGATTGCTTCTCCCTCTCCCTCTGCCCCTCCCACCCCCACTTGTGCTCTCGCTCTCTCGCTCTCTCTCTCTCTCTCAAATAAATAAATAAAATCTTAAAAAAAAAAAAACCTAGAAGCTTCTTGATTCTCTGGAAAGTGCAACAGGGTCTATGTTCTTTGCACTTATTTTGCTAACACACAAGGAGGGTTAGAATTGTGTGGGTGGGAAGAGATGTTAGGTTGGGTCTTATGTGGAGCCTGAGGGTGAAACTGAGGCCCAGAGATCAAGAGAAATTCAGCCCTTGTTCACCTCATTGGAGCCACTAGATCAAATCTCCCCTGAAGCTGCGCCTCTTTAGCTATATGAGCTAATAAATTCCTTTTCTGCTTAAGCCAATTGAGTTGGCTTTTGTGTCCCTTGCAACCAAGAGCACTCCAAATGGACAGAGTAAGCAGTCAGCTAGATGTGGGAGGGGAACAAATGCTTTCCAACTGATCAAAAGGGCGAAACCAAGTTCCAAGCAGCAGAGAAAGCCTGGTGGGGGGCAGAGGGGATACGCATGCATTCTCCCCTACAACTGCTGCCCTCCGGTAACCTCTAGCTTCCTAGTAATACATTTACCTTGGGGTGCCTGGGTGGCTCAGTCGGTTAAGCGACTGCCTTCAGCTCAGGTCATGATCCCAGAGTCCTGGGATCGAGTTCCGCATCAGGCTCCCTGCTCGGCGGGAAGCCTGCTTCTCCCTCTCCCACTCCCCCTGCTTGTGTTCCTGCTCTCGCTGTCTCTCTCTCTGTCAAATAAATAAATAAAATCTTAAAAAAAAAAAAAGAAAGAGAGAGAAAATAACAAATGTTGGCAAAGTTGTAGAGAAACTAATACCCTTGTGCATTGCTGATGAGAATGTGAAATGGTTCAGCTGTGGTGGAAAACAGGATGGAAATTCCTCAAAAAAATTAAACATAGAATTAGCAGATGAGGGGTGCCTGGGTGGCTCAGTCGGTTAAGCGTCTGCCTTCGGCTCAGGTCATGATCCCAGGGTCCTGCGATCGAGTCCCGCATCAGGCTCCTTGCTCCGCGGGGAGCCTGCTTCTCCCTCTCCCACTCCCCCTGTTTGTGTTCCCTCTCTCGCTCTCTCTCTGTCAAATAAATAAATCTTTTTAAAAAAAAAATACATTTACCTTGCGGTTTTGACACCCTCTGCAGGGGAGAGCTGCCAGGACGGTTCCACAAGGATCATGGGGGGGGGGGCCCCGAGTCCCCCCACCTGACAAGTAGGAGTCACTTAGATGGTGGGAGGCAGCCCCCGGCAGAGACTTCCCTAGCTGTGTGCCATGTTTTAACCTTATAAAATTGATGAGAGCAAAAGGGAAAGAAACCTATTATAAAGCAGGTAAATGGAGAGGCTTCTTTTGTATCCCAAGTGTGTCTTCCTCAACCGACCAAGCTGTAATGTAGTATTGATTTGACGGAACCTCCAATTCAGGGATGTCTGTCTCAAAATGGTTCCAAATGATTTTATACTGCAAAATAAAGCCAAACTCCGGAAACCAGAAAACGAGAGAGGGAGGGAGACCGCCCCAGCTATGACCTATGACCCATGCAAGTACAAAAGCAAGACAACCCTGACCCCTGGCACAGCTGCCCCCTCTGGACCTGCCCGCTCTCCCTTCTTGAGAGTATACTTCCTCTTTAACTGCTGTCAAACTCTTGCTTGAGAATTTAGCTCTGAATCCTTTCTCAGCCAAACTCAAGAACCAAGAACCGAGGTCAGCGTGGAGAGGCAGGGAAGGGACCCGGCCAATGACAAAATGACAGGAGGAATCAATGAACGTTATCCCATCCTCCTTTCCTGGAGGGTCCCGGTGTAAACACAACCTCGTTTGGGGGCACGAATGATTGCAAGACACGGAAACCCACCCACGCTGGTATATGTAAGGGAGAATCTCTATTCCGCGGTGCAGCGTTGTCTCCAGAACCCAAGGGAGCATGAGGTAGAGGTGAGATCCCTGCAGAACCAGCATCGGGCATTTAGGAGGCAATGAATAAGTACCTGTGGATGTCAATGGGATACATGCTGAATTAACCGGAATTGACGCTCCCTCTGGAACTGAGATACCGCCTCCAACTCCCTGGAGCTCATCTCACCTTTTCCCTGCACTGCAGCCCCACTCTTCTGCTCTGTTTGCTCATCTGTACTCACCACCCAAACTGGCCACCCATATTTCTCCATCTGCCCTTGGCCGTAGAAGTTCCAACAACTGACGGCTTGCTTAGCATCTCCATTAAAGAACTTCCGGGGCAAGGGACTCTGATTGGCTCACCTTGAGTCAGGTGACCACCTCTGAGCCAATCAGTGGAGTCATCTGCCAAAGGCGGAAGCCGGAGCAAGCTCACAAGCCAAATAGGTTCACCCCAAGGCGGGGGGGAGCTCACACGCTGGCCCTGGAGATACGGAAGGCCCACCAGTACCACCCCCCACTTTACCTGGACGCAGACCAGTGACACGGAGTGTTAACTATTCCTTTATTAGGTGGTGAGGGGAGTGGGGGCTGTACAATGCAAGGCCCGGGAATTTAGCTACACGGGGATTGTGACCCGAAGCCACATTACGAAAATAGCCTAAAAATACTTCTATTCTGCCCCGGGGCTGGGCCAGGGGAGTGCCAGGAGGAGGGGGGCGCCACCCAGGCGGCTCCTTCCCTCCCTGCCGTCCCATATTTACAGGGAAACAAAGTGAAACGCACACATCTCCCCTGGTCCTCGTGTTCTCACCAGCCTCCCCCACCCAGTTCACCAAGGGAGTGGCCCAGGCTCCAGGGTTGGGGGACCGGGGGCAGGCTCTCCGGGCCAGAAGGGCCCTTCCCCCCGCAAAGCTATCGAACAAGTTCCATCTGGAATGCAGTGAAGTGAGGGAGGTGGGATAGGAAAGAGGCTCCCAAGTCTCACCCGACCCCTGCCCCGGAGGGTGCGCCCAAGGGTGCCTACTTGGTACACACCAGGGTTGTGTACTCGGTACACAGGATCCTGGTCATGCCTGTGTACTCGGTACACAGAATCCAGCTTGGCCGAATGGGCCCACAGACTCAGCCCCACGGGGGCACTGGGGGGTTTGCAGGGGCAGGGAGTGTCTCCATATATATATTTTGTAAAAAATAATAATAATAATAAGTTTGCTTAAATGAATTTGTTTCTATACAAAATGTAAAAAAAAAATAATAATAATCCACTCGTGTCAGAGTGTAAGGAGAGAGACCAGAGGAGGCAGGAAGGGAAGGAGGGAAGGAAGAATGGGGAAGGGGAGTGCAGGAGGAGGTCCCAGGCTCATCACAAGGCTCAGAGGGCGGGGGTCAGCCCGCACCCCCTATAAATAAGGAGGACTGAAAAAGCCTAGGCTGGTGACCTATCTCAGTCAGCTTCAAGGGGGGTGGGAGGCATACAGGAGGGCTGGGAGAGAGAGAAGAGAATGGAAAGGTCTAAAAAGAAAGGGAGAGAGTCAGGATGGGATATCTGTTCAGCCCCCCAAAATCCAGGAACTGAAGAGCCTTCAGGCCAACACCTGCCTCTTGGGGGTGACTTCCGGTTGGGGCCCCAGCTGGGTCTGGGCCTGAGCTAGGGGGCCTGGGACGGAAAGGGGGAGCGGCTGGGCAGGCAACGCCCCAGCGGCTGTGGCCGTAGGCCCGGTGGCAGTGGCTGGGCTGGGCGTGGAGTCTGACCAGTCCGAGAGGGAGGGAGGTGAGGGGCTGGCCCAGTGCTCGGGGGACTCGGGGGATGGGGTCAGGTAAGGGTGCTCACTCGGAACCCTCAGGAAGCGGGCCTTGGGGGGGCTGCCGTGGGCGCCGGCTGCCGGGTACTCCTCGGCGTGTCCCGGGGCTGCCAGATATGGCGGGGGCCGCTCCTGGGGGGACACGGGGGTCCCGGGATTCAGCAGCTGGGGTCCCGGCGCCAGCGGCAGCAGGAATGAGGGGCCTGGCGGGGCAGGTGGAGGCAGCCGGGCCCAGTCGAGGGGAACAGCCACGGGGTTCAGCAAACCCAAGCTGAGCACGCAGCCCCCAGGGGGCTGGCGCCCTAAACCCGCCCGGCCCGCGCCACCAATCTGAGCCAGGGACACGGCCGTGGCGGTGGCTGCTGCATAGGGCCCCTCGAGGGAGAAGCCACCAGGGGACGCAGGGGGCCCACCGAAGGGCCGCGGGGAGTCCAGCGAGTCCACGGGCGACAGCGTGACTGAGCTCTCAGCCAGGGGACCCGGGCAGGCCAGTGTCAGCTTCTTGCCCCGCCCCCGGGTGCCCTGTGGCCCCAGACCCGTCTTCCCCGGTGGCCTCCGGCTCTTCTTGCCCCCCGACTGTGCCACCTTGAGGCCAGGGAGGAAGGCCCCGGGTGGACAGAGGAGGGGCCCCAGGCCATGAGGACCGTGAGGGCTGCGGGGCCCACTGGGCTGGTCCAGCAGACGCACGATGTCCTGGTGTAGCCGCTCCTGGGCCACATCCCGCGGCAGCCTGTCCAGGTGGTCTGTGATCTCACGGTTGGCAAAGTGGTCCAGCAGCAGTTTGGCAGCCTCATAGCTGCCCTCACGGGCGGCCAGAAACAGTGGAGTTTCCTCCTAAGCGGGGTGGGGTGCAGAACCCCCGAAATGTCAGCATTGCAAGAGCCAGGATTAACCCCTGGCTAAGGTCTCAGGTGGACACTAGCCCCTGGTGGACACTAAAAGCGAAGAATTCACACTCTCCAGCCCAACAGGGTTGGTTGGAATCCCAGCTCTGCTAAGGGAAAACTGGGCAAGTTCTTTCTTTTAAAGCACTTTCATCCAGGACCTACTAAGCACCATGCCCCAGAGCCAGGACTAGGGCAAGGAAAGTGAGACACTTGCTTTAGGCACAAAATTTAAGGGGTGTCAAAAACCAATCATCAAAATAAATGATATTTTAATGCATTACTTTTTAAATTAAGATTATTGCAAAAAAATCCATAATGAATAAAATATCAAAATGTCAGATGAGGACAGAATCTACCCTGTGCCCCTCTGACCTTCACTCTTCCCATTTATAAAATGAGGAGAGTAATTCCACCTTGCAAGGGTTTTAAAACAATGATCATAACAGTTATGTTTTACTGAGGATCTGCTAAGCATTTTACAAATTTCACTGAATCCTCAGGAGACAAAAGTGAGGTGGGTACTGGTGCTTCCCCACTTCACAGATGAGGACAATAAAGTTCAGAGATGTTAAGCAATTTGCCCAAGGTCACAAAGCAACTGCCAGACGCTTTCTCCTCTGATTCACTGTTGGAGGCTGGTAGGTCCAAATCCTATCCCCGAAACCTGGCTGCAGGCAGGATGAATACCCCCACTAACCTACCCCACCCTGCTCTTTGCCACATTTAGGGGGTTGTGCCAGGGCTAACTGCCTGGTGAGTCAAGGGCTGGGGCTCACCTTGCTATCCTGCATGTCCTTGTTGGCTCCATTTTTGAGCAGGGCCAAGGTGGCCTCCACATTGTTGACGGCTGCTGCCCAGTGTAAGGCTGATTTCCCTGGGGGGTGGGGGGAGAGGTCAGAGTTAGAACTGGGTTCATTTGGGCGCCTGGGTGGCTCAGTTGGTTGGGTGACTGCCTTCGGCTCGGGTCGTGATCCTGGAGTCCTGGGATCGAGTCCCGCATCGGGCTCCCTGCTCAGCAGGGAGTCTGCTTCTCCCTCTGACCCTCCTCCCTCTCATGCTCTCTGTCTCTCATTCTCTCTCTCTCAAATAAATAAATAAATAAATAAATAAATAAATAAATAAATAAATAAAAAGAACTGGGTTCATTTGCTAGAATCCCATGGCAGAGGAAAAGGAAGTATCTAGAATATAGCCGGGGGGGGGGGCGGGGGAGAAGACCTGCCACAGAGTGTCTGAACATGCGTTTGTGTCCATGTATGTGGAGTGACTCTCTCCAAGGGACCTACAGCGTGTGACTGTCCATACACAGGGGAGTACTATGGGGGTGCTGGTTGTAGCTAGAGCTGTGCTTGTCCAGTGCAGTAGCCACCAGGCACATACTGCTCCTTAGATTTAAATTAATTACAACTAAACAGCATAGGTGCCAAGACCATTTAATGAGAATAGGAGAGCCTTCTCAACAAATGGTCTGGGACACCTGGCTCTCCACATGCAAAAGAATGAAGTTGGATCCCTACCTCACACCAAATACAAAAACTAACTCAAAATGAATCAAAGACCTAAACGTAAGAGCTCAAACTACAAAACATTCAGAGGAAAACATAGGAGTAAAACTTCATGACCTTGAATTAGGCAAAGGATTCTCAGATATGATAACAAAAAACAAGCAGCAATAACAAGAGAAATAGATAAATTGGACACCACCAAAATTAAAATGTTTGTGCTTCTAAGTGAAAAGAAACCCTACAAAATGGGAAAAATAGTTATAAACCACGTACCTAATAAGAGACTTACACCTAGAACATATAAAGAACTCATAACTCAATAATAAAAAGACAAAAACCCACTATGTTAACTATACTGGAATTAAAAATTTTTTTAAAATAAAATAGGGCGGGGCGCCTGGGTGGCTCAGTTGGTTAAGCGACTGCCTTCAGCTCAGGTCATGATCCTGGAGTCCCTGGATCGAGTCCCACATAGGGCTCCCTGCTCGGCAGGGAGTGTGCTTCTCCCTCTGACCCTCCCCCCTCTCATGTGCTCTCTCTCATTCTCTCTCTCTCAAATAAATAAATAAAACCTTTAAAAAAATAAATAAATAAAATAAAATAAAATAGGGCGCCTGGGTGGCTCAGTTGTTGAGCGTCTGCCTTCAGCTCGGGTCATGATCCCAGGGTCCTGGGATCAAGCCCCGCATCGGGCTCCCTGCTCGGCGGGAAGCCTGCTTCTCCCTCTCCCACTCCCCCTGCTTGTGTTCCTGCTCTCGCTGTGTCTCTCTCTGTCAAAAAAAATAAATAAAATCTTTAAAAATAAATAAATAAATAAAAATAAAAATAAAATAAAAAGACCCAAAAAATGGCAAAAACCCAATTTAAAAATGTCAAAGGATCAGAATAGACATTTCTCCAAAGAAGATCTACAAATGGCCAATAAGCACAGGGAAACACACTCGATATCACTAGCCATCAGGGAAATAAAAATCAAAAACACAATGAGATACCAATTCACACCCACGAGGAAGGCTAGCACAAACGACAGACAATAACATCTGTTTGGGAGGATGTGAAGAAACTGGAACAACTGGAACCCTCATACACTGCTGGCAGGGACATCAAACAGGGGCAGGAGTTATGGAAAACAGTCAGGCCACTCCTCACAAGGTTCAACACAGAGTGATCACATGACCATACGATACAACCCAGACCCAGCAATTCTGCTCCTGGATGTTTACCCAAGAGAAATGAAAACCACATGTCTACACCGAAACTTGTACACAAATGTTCATAGCAGCAATAGCCAAAAAGTAGAAACTCCCCTAGTGTCCATCAACGGATAAACTGATAAACAAAATGTATATCCATACAACGGAATATTATTTGATCATTAAAAAATTACAAATTAAAAGTACTGGTCCCTGCTACCGCACTTTGTAAACCTTAAAAACAATATGCTGAGCGAAAGAAGCCAGTCAAAAAAGACCACATATTATTTGATTCCACTTAGAGGAAATATTCAAAGTAGGCAAATCCATCGAGAGAGAAAGTACGTTCGTTAGTGGTTGCCCAGAGCTAGGAAGACAAGATTGGAGGGGGTCAGCTAACGGTGAGAGCTTGTTTTCCAGGTGATGAAAATGTTATAAAATGTATTATGAGGATAGTAGCACAACTATGTGATTATACTAAAAGCCACTGGATGTTATACTTTCAATGGCTGAATTGTATGGTATGTGGATTATATCTAAATAAAGCCTTAAAAAAAAAAAGGCAGGCAAAAGAAAGGTTAAAAAATTAAATGAGGGCGCCTGGGTGGCTCAGTCGGTTAAGCGTCTGCCTTCGGCTCAGGTCATGATCCCGGGGTCCTGGGATCGAGCCCCCGTGTCGGGTTCCCTGCTCAGCGAGGAGTCTGCTTCTCCCTCTGCCTCTGCCCCTACCCCCAACGCTCTCTCTCTCTCTCAAATAAATAAATAAAATCTTAAAAAAAAAAAAAACTAAATGAAATAAGACATTTGGCTCTTCCTTGACCCTAGCCACATTTCAAGGGCCCAAAACCACCACACTGGACAGCAGAGACCAAGAATAGTTCCATCTTCACAGGAAGTTCTATTGGACAGCGGTCCTCCAGAGCCCCAGTTCTCAACCGGGGTGATCCCCCCACCCAGGGGCATTTGCCAATGTCTGAAGACATTTTGGGTTGTCACAACTAGGGAGTGGGGTGCTGCTAGCATCTAGCGGGTCAAGGCCAGGGATGCCGGCTTAATACCCTACATTGCAAGGACAGCCCTCCGCGCAGAGAATCATCCAACCCAAAGTGTAAATGGTGTAGAGGTTGAGAACACCTGCTTCAAAGGATGTTTATGAGCATCTGGGTGTGTCTGCAGCTATGTGAGGTGCTGTGGTCATGAGGGCAGGTTATGAATCTGCACCAGCGGGGACCTGGGCCGGCAAGCCGCCTCCACAGAGGTAGTTACATCACGTGGGGATTTGGCCAATGTGCAAACGTAGTATGCCAGCTGTCCAGCAGAGGGCAGCAGAGTAAGTTCTTCTGACAAAGCAGATGGAAATGAAGTGTCTTGGGGAAGGCCACCTTTTTCTAAGTCACTGAGGTGTCATATGGGCTAGGGGATGCCATAAAAAAAGAAAAAAAAAAGCATGTGAGTTTAAGTCCGTGTCGAAGCCCTATTATATGTGCATGAGTTTCAGTGATCGGGTCTCAAGATAATTCACATAATTCACATACCATACAAGACAGTCGGGGCCCAGGTGATACCCTCTCAGCCTCCACCCACTGCTACTCCCCACAGCTTACCAAGCTCATCCACAGCATTGACATCAGCATGGCTGGCAATGAGCTCTTCCACCATGCCCTCCACCGCCAGGCGGGCGGCCAGAATTAGTGCCGTAGAGCCATCCGCCATGCGGGCATCCAGGTCTGTGGAGCGGTTCCGGATGAGAATCTAGAAGAGAAAGCATGCAGAAGGGAGGGTCATGGCAGAAACAGAGGGACCAGGAGCATCTGAAAGTCCTCTGAGTTCCCCGACCCCCCCATCCCCTAGACTCCATGAAGTTCGGGAAGCAGCTACCTGCCAGCCACCGTATATCACCACTTAACAAATGAGAAAAACAAAGCTCTATTTTGCAGGACCAGGGCTCAAACCCAGGTCTGCCTGATGCCTGTGCAAGCTCCAAAGTCCAAAGGGGCAGGTGCATTTCACCTGGAACACGCCCTGGGCATCCGCGGTGACTGCAGTGTGCAAAGGAGTGCGCCCTGAGTGGTCCTGGGCATTGGTGTCTGCCCCAGCATCCAGCAACCGCTTGGCTGCATCAGCCCGGGCGTAGCGGGCAGCCAGGTGCAGGGCTGTCTCGCCTGTGCGGTCAGTCCGTGCCCCAAGCTGGGCTCCCTGGCAGATCAAGTCTGAGATGATGCTGGCTGATGTGTCTTCTGCCTCATCCTCCTCAGTGGGCATTGGCTCCAGGGCCCCCCCACAGAAGGAGGCCAGCATCAGTGGAGTGAAGCCATCTGCGGGGACCAGGAGTATGTCACAAGGGAGGTGGGCACAGGGGCCTTTCCAGGGACTACTACTGAGGGCACTGCATTAGGAGGAAGTGGGACACATGGGAACACAAGAGGGAATGGCATGCGCGTGGGCACACACACACACATACACACACCTGTGTCAGGTACCCCAGAAACCAACCCAGGATGAGGATTCACAGGCAGCCCTTCCGTGATTTGTCACAGTAGAGGATCCAGGAGGGAGGGAGGGAGGAGCAAGCATTCAGTCTCAGGCAAATTTCCAGGGGTTACTTCAGCCTGATCCTGAAGGGGGACTCTGGAGGCTGAACTGTACCTCAAGCTGTAATCTGGCTCCAGGCATAGGAGCTGTGCCTTTCACACGCCCCCACCCACTGGTTAAGAGCCACCCCAGGGACATAAAATCCCAGGCACCTCAGACCCTGGTAGCCTGAGGAATTTCAAAAGAGAGCCATAGATGCAGGCCGTTTGGAACAAAAGCAAAATGAGCTGGGGGAGGACTACCTTGAAATGTGGCAAAGACGGATCCAAGAGGATCCAAATAATGTGATCTGCTACCCTCCGCATGAGCATTTGCACCTGTTTCCCTTAGGGAGCCACGTGCACCCCATTCCCCATCTTCAAGCCCTGGGTAGCGCTAAACCCAGTCCTTGGCTCGAGGAGAGTTCTTAGCCCCGCCCCCTGCAGTCAATCTGCATATTCCAGCCCCCAGGGCGCACTGATTAGTTGAGGGATGGGCATGTGACTGCAGCCCATCCAATCAGAAGTCATCTGGGACGTCTGCTGGTGCCCCTACTGGTCTGGCCTGCCGCTACAGTACCCCCAGGAGAAAGCCTCCCCAGGCTGGAGCCACGAGGCCGTGAGTCCTGGACCCAAATATCCATGATGCTTCCAGTTACCCGAGCCAGTAAACTAGTTTGAGTTGGGCTATCATCACAACCCGGAGTCCTGATTAACACACACCCCCACAGACGGATGCTGGACACACCCTACTCTCCCCAGAACCCAGACCCTGATGCAACTTTTCAGAAGTAGGATGGGGAAGGGGCATCCTTGGCGGGGAGGCCCCATGGCTGACCTGGGCCTCGCACATTGACATCCATGCCATCAGCATCCACATCGCCCTGCGGGGGTGTCAGCGCCATGGCTGGTGCCACACGGATGTCTGCGGCAACCAGGTGGTGTTGGGTCCACTGGCGGCAATCCACAGCATCCTCAGCCCCCACACAGGGCTCCTCTACCTGGAGGAACAAGGACCAGGGCTCTCACAAAGAGTTGGGAGAGAGACAGTCAGAGGGACAGTCTGGGCGCCCTCACAGGTTCCTCTCATGGAGGTGCGCATTCACAGCCCCAAGAAACCCTGAATATCCTGCTTCTCTTATACATACGGAAACAGGAAATTGACATACTGGAGGTCACAAAACTCGTAAAAGGAAGAACTGGGATTCTACTCTGGGTTGGAAGTGGGGAGGGCTAGGAACCCAAGGAGGTGATCAAGGAAGAGACCCAGAGCATAGCACCTGTCAGCACACACTTGTCTATCCACAAGAGAACAATCCCATGACAACTGTATCAAGGAGAACAAAATACTTAGAATTAAATTTAACAGAAGAAATGCAAAACTTGTATTCTGGAAACTATAAATCACACTGGTAAAAGAAATGTGGGGGTGGAGGGGTGATCCTTTATGGATCAATTTTAATCTGAGAAAAGGGTGATTGGGTGGGAGGGAAAGAGAGAAGCAGGGGGAAGTTCTGGATACCTTGTGGGGCTCCTACCCAGTACCATGAACATGAACATGAGGTATCAGGTCAGAACAGTCATACACAAATGTATCGATTTACCTTCACAAGCAGAGCACCTGGGCCCCGGCGGGGGCTTGACAAATTTCAGGCTCAGGGTCCAAAAGGCATAATGATGTTATGAAAACAGGACAGAGTATTCTTAACTAGCCTGCCAGGACATTTAAGAGCCTTCAGGCACCAAACACAGCCTGATCAAGCCAGACCTAAGCTTAAGGACCCAGCTAGAGAGTTTAATTTCATGGAAGGGGAGAGCCAGGTGATGGACAGCTGTCCCATCCTCCCTCACCCTTTCTGGTTAGCTGTCCATCAGCTGGCAAATCACACTAGAGCTCTGAGCTTCTCATTAGCAAAATCTGGATAATGCTGTCATTCTGCAATCCAAAAATGCCATCAAAAACATATTGCACTATCTACTTAATACCCACTTTGGGATGAGAAAGAAAAAGAAAAGCCTAAGGTGAACAGATTTCTTCAGGTGTCAACTGTAATAGATGTCTCCATTTCACAAACATTAAAATCTAGGCAGGGGGTGCCCCGGTGGCTCCATCAGTTAAGCATCAGACTCTTGGTTTTGGCTCAGGTCACGACCTCAGGGTGGTGAGATTGAGCCTCAGATCGGGCTCCAAGCTCAGCACAGTCTGCTTGGATTCTCTCTCCCTCTTCCTCTGCCCCTCCCCTGCTTGTGCGTGCACTCTCGCTCACTGGCGCTCTCTCTCTCCCTCTCTCTCTCTCATAAATAAAGGGGAGAGGCAGGCTGAGAACTGCCTCTAGGCAGGGAGAGGCAGCTGAGAACTGAGGTGTATATTAATAGCTGCTTTATAGGGTCCTCATAAAGATGAAATAAGATGCTCGTGTGTATATTCAAGACATTCAGCAAGTAGAAAGAAATGCTAGCAGGAACCTGTTACAGACAGAACAGTGCTTCCCCAAAAGTCATATGTTGAAGCCCTAACCTCCAACATGATTATATTTGGACGTAGGACTTTAAGGAGGTAATTAAGCTGAAACAAGGGCATAAGGGTGGGGCCCTAATGCAATAGGACTGACATCCTTGTAAGAAAAGGCAGAAACACCAGGGCTCTCCCCCTCCAGGCACACGGAGGAATGCCGTGTGAGGACACATGGAGAAGGCAGCTGTCTGCAAGGCCAGAAGAGAGCCCTAACCAAGAACCAACCCTGCCAGCACCCTGATCTTGGACTTCCAGCCCGCAGAACTGTGAGAAAATAGGGATCTGTTGTTTAAGCCCCACAGTCTGTGGTATTTCATAATGGCAGCCCAAGCTGACTAAGACAGAGTCCATGGGTGTGGTCCCAGCAGAGGACATGGTGTTTAAAACCAGCTAGGAGCACTTTCAGCCCGGGCACACTGGACAAAGTTGGACCCAGCAGAGAGAAAGCAGAGTCGCTGTCTGGGCCAGGGGCTCCCCTCAAGGAAGACCCCCACCCTGGCCTGGGAGCAGGGGCCTGGTTAGAGAGGGGCAGGATGGGGCGGATGCCATGACTGTTCCCCAGAGCCGAGGAGAGCAGAGATTTCCCCTGACTCTCCCCCTGGCAATTGGGGCCTCCACCCAGGACCCTGAGGGCAGGGGTCAGAGAAAGGGGCACAACCTTCAGTCGCTTAGCCTCTGGGCACTCCGTGTCCATCCAGTCTGTGGCCACCTCCCCCATCAGACTCTCGCTCTTGGCCATGTTCCTGTGGGGACAATGGGAAGGGGGCAGGGGAAAAGAGAAAATGGAGATGTGCAACCTGATAGGAGGATTTGGGGTGGGGTCAGAGAAGAGCTCCCAGAGGCCAGGTCTGGGTCTGGGGTTGGGTTCTGGGGTCCTGGGTCAGTAGGCACAGGAGACAGGGTCAAGATACAGGGTCCAAAGAGGGGACGCAGGATGAAGTCAAGGTCACAGTCAGAGGTTATGATGGGTGGCAGCCAGGGTCTTAAAGTAGAATTGGGGAAGGGACAGGAGTGGGGTCAGGGGTCAGAACAGTAGGCTATGGGATAGGTGAGGGTGACAAGCATGTAGCAGGGATTATAGAAGATGACATGAGAATGCAGTTGTCCTCACCACAGGTGAGAGATGCAGCCAGGATCAAGGAGGCTGTATTGAGGAGTAAGGAGGTCATGGGGTCACAGGAGAGGGGTAAATTCAGGGGTTAGGTAGGGTGGGGTTGTGGGTCTTGAGGGACACATCAGGGAGTTGGAGGCAAGGCCCAGGGCCAAGGCCAGGATTGAGGATCATGGAGAATGAACACTGAGTTGGGGGTGGAAAGAGGGTCAGAATGGGGTCAAAGGTCAGAGTGAGTTAGAGTTAGAGGTGGTACCGGGGGGTCACAGAGGATAGGGTCAGGGGTCAGTGAGGCGTTGAGGTGCAAACAGGGATCATGAGGCCAGCAGTCATGTGGGAACAAATTTGAGTATTAGGGTGAAGTCAGAGAGGCCAGGATCAGGGCAGGGTCACGGTGGGGTCAGAGTAGGATTTGAGTCAAGGGAACTGAGATACAGGAAATGGGGTGAGGGAGGTCATGAGTCGGGGTGATCCCCAGGGATCATGGAGTCAGTCAGTGGTCAAGGGGATGAGCACAGGGGTCTGGGCCGGAGTCTGAAGTTAGGGTCTGCTGGGGATGAGAGGTCAGAATCAGGTCAAAGTGGGCTCAAGGGCTCCCGAGAACCGCCCCCCACACACAGGCATGGGGAGTGGGCAGGGTCCTTACTTCATGCCCAGCGCGTCTTGGCCCACGGGCTCCCGCCGGCCCTTGTGGCCGGCAGCCACATCCTTGTGGAGCGCGAAGCCCTCGGGGAACCAGAGGGTGCTGTGCTCGCGCTTGCGCCGGGCCACCATGACACCCAGGACGAGGATGACCAGCAGGAAGACGGCGCTGGCGGCCAGCAGGGGAAGCAAGGGCACGCTTGGCTCTGGCAGCTCCAGCGGCTCCCCTGTGGGCGGGAACAGGGGGGCGGGGCTTCAACCACAGGCCAGGGCCCGCCCCCCCGCGGAGCCCCGGCTCCACCCCCGCCACCCACCGGGCCGGGCCTCACCCCGCACGGCGCGCAGCGGGTACGGGAAGTCAAGGCGCTCCACGGCCGACAGCGCTCCCAGGTAGTCGGCCGCGCTCTGCGCATCGGGGAAGCAGTGGTCATTCTCGGGCGACTGCAGGCACAGCCGGTTGTCAATCTCCAGCATCACCACAGAGCTGCAGGGACACGAGGGAAGGACAGGCAGGTTCCATGGGGCACCTGCTGTAAGCCAGGCACGGAGCCCCATCCCAGGGGCTCAGAGGAGTCCTCTCCTCTCACCATGCTGCCAGGGCCCACCTGCCCCCAGTCTGGCATCCAACCCACCACACCCCGAAACCAGTCTTGCTGTGGCCACCAGTGTCCCCTTGGCCATGAACCCAGTGGGCATTGTTTTCATGTCAGCACCTCTAGTGGATGCCGTTGGCGCCCACCCAGGTCTGCAGCTTCTAACAGCTGACAGCCGCTCTTCTCCAGAAAACTGACCTCAGCAAAGTGGGGACCTCTTCACTTGGGAGGTGACACCCCTTAGGGCAGCCCTCAGCGCATGACTGGCGGGTACAGGGTATACAAAGTGGCCCTTCTGTCTCAAGGGGGGACTGACTCTGGGGTGCTATTCACACTCTAGAGCTCCCTGAGGGATCACACTGAGGCCAGACTGAGACCCCTTCCTGCCCCATCCTGCGTCCCTCATCCCCTCTCTCCTGAGAGCACCCCTTCCATGCGGCACATACATCTGAATCCCCATCTCAGACTCTCCAAACTCCCTCTTGCCTTGAGATCCCTAGTGCCGCATGGCTCAGTTCTCCTCCTATCTCTCTGGCTACTCCTTCTCCTCTTTTTTGAGCTGATTTCCCTCAACCAATCCTTAGGTCTCAATGTCCCCAGATCATTCTTCTGTCTCCACTTCTCTGAGTTCCTCCCATGGCTTCAACACCCTTTTATCTTTCTTGTCCATGTCTTCAGCCTCTGGCTGTCTCCTGGGGGGGGGAGGCTCCACGATACCCCCAGACTCCTCAGATTCTGCAAGCCTGAATGTGACCCCTGTTTAACATCCTGTGTCCTTATCTTGATGAGACACGCCCCCCCCCCCCCCGGCCCCACCGCCCCCAGATACCCTATCCCCACACCCAGGGAACATCCAGGGACTGGTAGGTCAGCCACCCGACTCCATCCACTCCTCCCTTCCAGCTGTCCCTGTCAGAGCCCCTGTCCTCCATCTCTAGAATCCAGCCCTCCTCTGTCAGGCGCCCCCCCCCCCCGCACCCCCGCTCAGAGGCCACACCTCCCTTCTGGCCTCTCTCCCAGGCCACCACCAGGACAATTCTGTTTTCCATTTCTAAAAAAAAAAAAAAAAAGCAAAAACTACACATGCCCTTAACCACTCTGCTCCCCAGAGGACCCTTGCCGGTACCCGGAGGCACTTCTGGTTGTCACATCTTGCGGGGGGGGGGGGGGGGGGGGGGGGGGGGGGCTGCCACCCGCACGTAGTGAGTGGGTGGAGGCCAAGCACGCTGCTGCTGAGCATCCTGGGGCACACAAGACAACCCCCCACAGCAAAGAATGACCCAACCCCAAATGACAGAGGCGCCGAAGGTGGGACGCGCTGGTCACATCACAGGAAGGCTCCCCAAGATGTTAAGGGAAGTGAAACACACAAGACCTGATGAGCAGGGACCCTCCCCTCCCCGCTCAGCACCCCAAGGAACCTCACGGCTCCTCCAGGGTGGAGCACTCACCCGATCACCTCGGGGGCCAGCTCCCGCCGGTTCCGGGATTCGGAGCCAGGACCGGGCCGGTGGTAAGGGAAGACCATGGCCTGGCCGTGTTCGTCCAGGCGGAAGCGCAGCGAGGTGCGCAGGATGCCGCTGAGCCGCTGCAGGAAGTCGGCGCTGGAGCGCAGCAGCTCCTCGGGCGGGAGCAGCACGGTGAGCACCAGCACGCCGCGGGCCAGCAGGGCCGGCACCTCGCCCGCACAGTCCAGCCCGTCCCAGCCGCACTCCTCCGTGTTGCAGCCCTGGTCGCAGCGGCCATCGGCAAAGTGGTCCGCACAGTACTTCTCGTACACTGGGCTGAGGGAGCGGAGGAGTGGGGTCAGGGTCATCCAACACCCCTGCACACACACCGGAGAGCACCCAGACTCCGGAGACACAAGGGGGACAGACGGTGAGAGCACAGAGAGCTAGAAGGCATCCGACAGGTGTCAGGCCTTCTGCAAATCCGGCCGTTCCTTCAGGAACTAGTCATAAATAAATACTGACAGATGCCCGCTGTCTGTTGGATGCTGCTGTAGGCCTCCAGGATATGGCTCAGACACAAATCCTTGCCCAGGAAGAGGAGGAATTCCAGTGGGCAGAGACAGACATTAAGAGAGATGAATGAGCAGCTGAACACACAGCATTTCAATTACACATCAGTCGAAGCTAAATATAAACACACACATACACACACGGTGCTACATGGAATTAAATGCTAAGGAGAAAAATAAAGCAGGGGAAGTACTGGGGGAGGCCAGGGAGAAGCTCACTGAGAAGGTCATGTCGTGTGTGGACGGAGGGACAGACAACAGTGGCACATGGGTGGGCAGATGAGCCGCAGAGACAGACAAACAGCACTCAGCCAGGCAGACAGGGTACACGAAGAAACCGAGGGGGCCAATGAGTGGACATCCAACAGACAGTCTAAGGGTGGACTGAACAGGTCAGTGAAGGGGCGGATAGAGGGGCGGGACCCACGGATGGGCAGGTGTGGCACACGGACGGAGAAGACACAGGACGGAGAAGACGCAGACCGAGGACCGGTCAAAGGGACGACAGACAGACGGAGGGGCTCACTTGCAGGCGCGCTCGCGGCCGCCCGCGCGGCAATCGAAGTTGTCATAGAGGCAGGCGGGCGAGCTGCAGGCGGGGTCACAGCGACTGTTGTTGAAGAGGCGCCAGCACTGCAGCGCCGCGCACTGCCGCCAGGGGTCGCCCACGCTCAGCGAGCAGTCGCCGCCGTCCCAGCCGCAGCCCGGGCTGTTGCACTCGCGGTCACAGCGCTTGTCCCCGCTCTTGGCCTCGCAGGCTGCGCTCGGGCACAGAGGCTCCTCCGGGGCCTCGGGCGCCGCCGCGGGCGCCTCGCAGCGCGCTCCGGCCCAGCCCGGCGCGCACGCGCAGCGGAAGAAGGGGGCGAGCGGCGCTGGGCGGCAGGAGCCACCGTGGAGGCACGGGGAGGCCACGCAGCTGGCGTTGGCGGCCCCCGGCGGCGACCCCCGCACGCCCCGGCAGGCGGGCCCCGACAGCCCGGGGGGACAGGCGCAGCGCGGCCCACGGACCGTCTGCTGGCACGGGACGCCCGCCGGACACTGCAGCTCCCGGCAGGAGCGCGCCACCCGCTCGCAACGCGGGCCCCAGAACGGCTGGAGATGGGATCCGGTTGGGGAAAGAGAGGGCAGGGAGGGATTTGGAAGGGAGGAGAAGAGAGAGGGGGGAGGATAGGGGGTCAAGGCTTGAGAAGGTTGAGCCTCCAATCTCCCCGGTCCCGCCCAACCTCTCCCTTGCCCACTGGAGGCCCCACCTTGCAGAAAAGCCCCGCCTTCCCCAGGAGGCCAGGTCTCCAAACCCCAGTGCCTCCCTGCCCCCAAAGACACACACACTCTCTCTCTCTCCAGGTATTTTCAGTATTTCTCAGGAACCCCCTTCCCTTCCACCTCTTCTCCCCTAAAGCCACGCCCTCCAGCGAGGCCATGCTCGCACTCCTCCCCCAGAGACACCGATGTGACCTACCGGAATGCAGTGACAGGTAAATGTCAGCACACCCCCAGGGCCTGGGCTGGGACGGCACTGGCCTCCGTGCTGGCACGGCTGGGACTCGCAGGGAGACAGGACAGTCTGACAGCGGGGACCTAGACAAGCAGGAGCTAGCGGATCAGCCACAGCGTAGGCACACAGGCAGGGTCCCAGGGCAGCCGCCTCTCCCATGCTTACCTGTGAAGCCTGCTCGGCAAATGCAGCGGAAGCCCCCACCTAGGTCCTGCAGACAATCCCGAGTGTGTGCATCATGGCAGGCACCCGGGTGACACTCATTGATGTCCGCCTCACAGCGCAAGCCAGTGTACCCGGGGGGGCAGGTGCAGCGGAAGCCACCCACCAGGTCCACACAGGTACCATTGTGCAGGCACCGGGGGCCCTGGTCCAGGGGTGGGCCTGGGCCACAGTCGTCCTCATTAATCTCACAGAGCACGCCTTGGGGAAGGGAGGGTGGGGGAGCAGTCAGGAGGGGATGGAGACCCAGCCTCCCACCCTGTGCCCCAACCCTGGCCCTGGCATACCCAGTGTTCCTGGGGGGCAGGAGCAGAGATAGCGGGCCACAAGGTCAATGCAGAAGCCACCGTGCTGGCAGGGCTGGGAGGCACACTCGTCTACATCATCCTCACAGTTGTCCCCCGTGTAGCCAGCTGGACACTGCAGTGATGTGAGACAGGGACCTCTAAGCCCAGAGGGACACCGATACTCCCCATGAAGACACAGAGATCACAGGACAAAAGGACATACAGTCTCATCCAACACACAGAGGACTGCCCTGTGCGCAGAAACACACACACACAAGTACAAGGAAACACACCCACTCACAGAGGACACCCAGACACAGAGGGCTGGAGACACAGCCAGTGCAAAGGGACACACAGGAGAACCATCCAGAGGCCCAGATGTTCCCCATGCACATACAACCAGAGATGCACTCGGACACCGGCACGTGCATTCATACCCCAAAGACGGGGCGCACAGAGGGATAGATACATCCAGGAAACAACCAAAGACAGAGGCACACCCAGACACACAGAAAGTCCCTCAGATCAACCAAGAAATACACCCACAAGATTATACCCAGAGACACAAAAGCAAAAACCCAGACATGCCTAGAGAGACACACCCACACCAGGTCACAGATACACGGCAATGTGTGTGCAGACACACCCAGCATGACGAGCTCCCCTCTCCCCGACTCTGGGTGCCCCTTACCTCACACACATAACCCCCCACGTAGCCTCGGCAGGTGCCCCCATGTTGGCAGGGCTGGGCCAAGCAGGGGTCCACCTCCTGCTCACAGTGGCTGCCCGTGCGGCCTTCTGGGCACACGCAGTAGTGGGAATTGTCCTTATCCACACACCGCCCACCTGTCTGACACAGCTCTTCCAGCCGTACCCCTGCGCAGAGGAGAGCCGGATCAGGCACGGGTTTGCCCCTCCCTGCCGGCATCGCTCCCAGCATCACTGAACATCCCTGCGGCCATCAGTCACCAGGGTCTCACGCACACCCCATCGGGTTGTCATACAGCCACCCCCCAAACTGGCACGGGCTCAGTCACCGACACATACCCACACCTCTGCTGCGCGCACTAGCTCGGTCACACATGGCATCACCGACATCATCCCGCTACCTCGTGGTGACCGAGGCATACACCATCCTGGCCCTGACCAGCTGTGCCACGTTACACATCCACCAACACTCAGCCACACACCCCATCCCGCCCGCACGCTCTGCCATACCTTACTGTATTCACATTAGCAAGGTGTGCACACGCCCCCTCCGGAGCCCCACACCCCGCCTCTGTGCTCCCCCTCACCGAGCTGGGCTGCGGCCTCCCTGCAGGGCACACTCCGGATGTCACAGAGGCGGCCGCTCCACCCCGGAGGGCAAAGGCAGTAGAAGGTGGCCCCGGTCGGGGCGCAGCGACCCCCGTTCTGACAGGGCGCGCGGCTGCACCAGTCTACCAGCGTCTGGAGGGCAAGTTGTCAGCGTCAGCACTCGAGGACTCCCGAGGAGCCGCACCCCAGCTTCTCCAGGGTCTCGGGCAGGCCCCTACCCCAGAACAGCCCTCCAAATTCCTCCTCGGGGCCCCCGGTGACCCCGCCCACCTGGCACTGCGTGCCAGTGAAGCCCTCCGGGCAGGTGCAGCGGAAGCCAGGGTGGGCAGCAGTGCAGACGCCCCCGTGCAGACAGGGCCGAGAGAGGCAGGGGTCGGCCTCGTGCTGGCAGTGTGCGCCAGTGTAGCCCGGGCGGCACTGGCAGCTGAACGAGCTCACGCCGTCCACGCAGGTCCCGCCATGGAAGCAGGAGCTGGAGGGGAAGGGAGGGAGGGGTCAGGCTCCGCCCCCATGCAGGCCCCGCCTTCCCGGCCCCTCCCCGCGTGGAGAGGGCACTCCTCTCTGACCCCTACCTGCCACAAGAAGCCGCAGCCCCAGCAGAGGTCCCGCCCCTTCCTCTCCCTTAGCCCCAATTTACCAAGTACTTCAGACCTAAGGTGGGAGACACGTGGAGGCTCTGGCCTGGCCTGGCCTCACTCCCTTAGGAACCAGCATCTCTAAGGTGACCTCCAAACAGATGCTCTGACCCTTCCCGGACATTGCTCCATCACGAATCAGAGCTGTGAGGTGGGTGCCACGCCGAGAACCCCCTTCCTGTCCCCACCCCTTCTCATGTTCCACACCCCATCCGATGCCAGGGTCCCTAAGCTCCCGGTAGAGGCCCCACACACCTGGGGCTGCAGTCCGGTAGGTCCTTTTCACAGTGGAAACCTCCATAACCAGGTGGGCACGTGCAGGTAAAGGAGGCCACATGGTCGGTGCAGGTGCCCGGGCCACAGGGGCTGCTGAGACACTCGTCCACATCTCGGGCACAACGGGGACCAGCGAAGCCAGGGAGGCAGGAGCACGAAAAGGAGCCCACGCCATCCTGACAGGAGCCACCATTCAGGCAGGGGTCTAAGGTCCAAAGGGAGAAGGTCTGGTCATACCCTTCACCCCCCATCAGCCCAACCTGACCCAACCATGCCTTTCATAGCAGGGAATCAGGAGGAAACCAGGCTTAACTGGGAGGGGCACGTTTGATCAGAGGGATCAAATTCTGTCCCCTCTGTGGCCTCATCTCCTCCCTTATCTGGAAACCTCACCTATGTGCAAGGAGGAGAGAGATAGGGGAGCCAAAAGGTCCCTTTGAGCTGCCAAGCACATGCTGCTATTGTGTCTATTTAATTGCTGGGCACAGCACAGAAGGCCTCCTCCAGACCTATGCCCGCCAGTATGGTGGCCATTGGCCATGTGTGGCTACTAAGCCCTTGACATGTGGCTGGCCCAAATTGGGATGTGCTATAAGTGAAAAATAAACCCTCGATTTCTGATTTTGAAGATTTAGTATGAAAAAAAATGAATGTAAAATATCTCAATAATTTTATATTGATTACATGTCAAGATAACATTTTTATATATTAGTTTAAATAAAAAAATATTATTAAATTTAATTTTTTTTTTTTTTTTTTTTTTTACTTTTTCAACGTGGCTACTAGAAAAATTTTAAGTATCTATGTGGCTTGCGTTACTGGTCTATTAATGCTCCAGGAGGACTCACTGGGGGCCTATTATGTCATACTTGACACATAATGTTAACTTGCTTGTTGCCAGAGGCAGTCTACGGGCTTCAGACAGACCTGGGCTCCAATCCCACCTCATCCCTCTTGCTTCACAACCTTGGGCAAGTCACCTAACCTCTTTGGGGCCTCGGTTTTCAAGAATAAAATGGGAAAAGTTAAGAGAAGTATGAAGATGAAAGCTCAGTTCTGGGTACACAGTATGGGCTTGAGGAACATGTTCTCTAGAGCAGCACCCCTGGGGGCTCCCCTGAACTCACTGGGGTCACAGTCATCGATGTCCTGATCACAGGAAGGGCCACTATACCCCCTATGGCAGGTACAGCTGAAACTCCCCTCCAGGTTGGTGCAGGTACCGTGGGAGCCACAGGGTGAGGGGCCAGCACATTCATCCACATCCTGCTGGCATCGTGGGCCTGGGGATGGGGAGCAAGGTAACATCTAGGGTTAGAGGGTGCAGGGTAGGGCCTGAGAGTACCTGGCACTCAGGAAGAACCTGAGGTGGGTAAGAAGGCTGAGGTGGGTGAATACAAGATATGCGGTCATTTGCCTCTGGGTGTTTTGCACATGCGGTTCCCAAACTGCCTTCCCCTTATTTAAGTGAGTAGTGAATGCATTCTGATGAGGTCTGCCCCTCCAGGAAGCTGTCCCCAAACCCTCCGCCTGAGTCCTAGCTTCCCCACCACCATATCCGTTCGTCTTCTCCAGAACTGACCACACAGGCTGCAGGTGTCCGTGTCCAGCTCGGTCCCTTCCTAAAAAGAAGCCCCCTCAAAAGACAGAGCCAAGGGTACGTTTCCCTCTGGGTCCCCAGCACCACCCAGTATGCAGCGGGGTGCAGAGGAGGTGAAGGAGAGGAGGAGGAGGAAGGAGCAAGTGGTGTACCTTGCCAGCCAGGGGGGCAGGAGCAGACAGGCAGCTGGCCCGGGGCAGACTCACAGTGGCCCCCGTGCTCACAGGGGTTCGGGGCACAGGGGGATGGCAGCTCACACTGACGGCCTGTGGTGGGCAGGCAGAGTGAGACGGTCTTGACAGATTCCTTGTCCCCATCTCCCTCCAGGGTCCCCACCTTGATACCCACCTCCAAGGCTCCTGGGGCGGGGGAGGGGGGCCGGCAGAGGGAAAGGGAAAAAAAAAGGCAAATGTAGAGGAGGGAGAGTGGAGCAGAAAGGAAATGAGCAGGAAGAAGTGGGGAGGGAGAGCCTGGGGTGGGAACACACCCTGGACACCAGGGGGACAGGTACAATGGAAGCCCATTCCATCACTGGTGCAGGTGCCGCCGGACTGGCAGGGCTGCGATTCGCAGGCATCTCGAGCAAGGCTCTGGCTGCATCGGGGACCACTCCAGCCAGGCTCACACACACAGCGGAACCTGGAGGGGAAGGCAGTCAGGGAATGCCCGTGGGCAGGGAGGCAGCAGGGGGTCAGGGGCTGGGGAGGAGCCTCACCCTCCGGGTGCATCGTGGCAGACACCATGACTGCAAGGTTCTTGGGCACAGGGATGGCTCGGGGGGAGGCAGAGTGGGGGCAGGGAGCCGGGAGGGCAGAGGCAGTGGAAGCCATTTTCCCCATCCATACAGGAACCTCCATCACCGCACGGACTGGACGCACACTCGTTGATCTCCACGTTGCAAAGGGGCCCTGGAGAGCACGAAGGCAACTTCATCCCTGGACAAGGGCGATGGTGCCAACAGGGAAAGGCAACCTTGCTGAATTTAGCATGGCCCTTGAGCAAGAACAACCTCATTTCATAACACATCAGCTCTTGTACAAATTAAGACAGCCACCTCCTCAACCCAGAGCTGCCTTGCCCCAGATCATACTCGTGCCCAAACTTACATGAAGTCACCTTCATTTTCACCAAGGATTACTTTGGCCCCCTGCAGAAACACCCCCATCCCTGAGACTGGACACCCTCATGTGTGTTCCAAGATAACCTTGAGCTGATATGGGGACGACCTCAGGCCAGTGGGAGAGAGCACAACCGCAGGGCTAAGTGTGGACAATCTCATTGGACAAGCGAATGCAAAGAGAGGGGCAAACTCAGCCAAGAATAGGGTGATTTCACCCTCACCCTCTCACCCAATAAAGACCCTCTCCCCATGGCAGCCACTTGCCCACCTGTGAAGCCAGGCTGGCAGACACAGTCATAGCGGTTGATGCCATCCCGGCAGACTCCAAAGGTGCAGGGGTTGCTGGCACAGTCATCAATGTTCACCTCGCAGTTCACTCCTGGGGAGGGGGAACACCGCAGGGGAAGCCACCAGTGAGCCCCACCAGGAGCACCATTCCCAAGCCCTCTGTGCCCTTCCAGATGTACTGTTTCTGCCCCAGCCCAGCCTCCAGCCCCACCTGTGGTGCCAGGAGGGCAGCGGCAGAGATATTTGTCCACCAAGTCTAGACATTTGCCCCCGTGGCGGCAGGGCTGGCTGCGGCACTCGTCCACCTGGCTCTCACAGCGCGTGCCTGTGTATCCCGGGGCGCAGGCACACGAGAAGCTGGCAATGCCGTCCACACAGCGCCCATGGTGGCACGGGTCCGGGGAGCAGTCGTCCACGTTGCGCTCACACAGCGTGCCCTCGAAGCCTGGAGGACCAAAGGGTCAGGCTCCACCCACGTGCCAAGGTCCTGCCCACAGCCGTGGCCTCAGCCCAATCCTGGCCCAGCTCTACCTCAGGCCCCGCCCACCTAGCCAGCAGGAGGTGGGCTCAATTCAGGCCCCGCCCCCTAACTCCATCCAGCCACAAGCTCCAGGACTCGCCCCTGGCCAAGACACTTTCACAGATAAATCCCATCCCCAACCGTAACCCCGCCTCCAATCCTTACATTATCAGCCCTGTTCCGCCTCACTCTCCACTCTGGACTGGAAATGGGGACACATGGGAAGTGCCTGGAGATAGAGGGATTTGGACACGCCCCCTCTACCAAGGTGCACCCCACTGGCCCCACCCCTAGTCTTACCAGGGCTTACATCCATCATTGGCTCCCTCCCATGGCTCTGTCATTGGCTCTACTCGTGCCTTGCTGCAGCCCCGCCCCCAAATTTTCCCCAAGGCTGTTATTTGCCTTCCCCCTCCCTTGCCCCGTCTCCAGACTCTTGCTGGCCTGTCACTGGCCCTCTCTCACCCTCTGCACAGCGGCATTCGTAGCCATCGGGCTGGTCCACGCACTTGGCTCCATTCCGGCAGGGTGTGCTTGCGCACTCATCCACATCCAGCTGACACATGGCCCCACTGAAGCCTTAGGGCGGGGAGTGGGATGGGCAGAGGCCCGGATAGGGTCAGAGAAGTCACCCCCTGCCAGCCCTGCCTTGTTTGGGTGGGATGAGTGGGATGATCATTTACTTAGTTTTTTGTATGTGTGTTTTTTTGTCTGTTTGTGTTTTAAATAGGCTCCATGCCCAGCGTGGAGCCCAACGCAGGGCTTGAAATCACAACCCTGAGATCAAGACCTGAGCTGAGATCAAGAATCAGATGCTTAACCAACTGAGCCACCCAGGCGCCCCAACTTAGTTTTAAATTAATTTCAATGTCTTTCATAGTATGTGGTTTCTGTTATGACAGTTATCCACTAGCATGGTCTTACAGGCTCCCCTAGAGCCTTTGCCTCTGCAGGGACCTGTCTTTTTCAGGCTCTCTGGCCCAGCATCCTCACCTGAGGGGCAGGTGCAGCTGAAGCCGTTGACTCTGTCCTTGCAGACCCCACCATTGACACACGGGCTGCTTTGACACTCATCCATGTCCACCTCACAATAGGTGCCTGTAAAGCCTAGGGAGTGAGGGAGGAGGATTAGAGCAGTGGGGCTTAGCCTCTTCTATAAAGGGAGAGCAAATGGGAAGGTACTCCCTTTCCCACCCATAGAGAGCTCCCCTGAGCCTTGCTTGGCCTTGCCCCCCACCCACCAGCCCAATCCCAGATTCAGCTTTTGGCCTCATGAGTGGCCTCATCCTCACCCCGCTGTGGATCCAACTGGTCCAAGGCTTATGTGATTCCATATGGGCCTTGCCTTCAGACCACCTTCCTCCCTCTGTAGTCCTCACACTCTACCAGGTCCTCAGCTACCAGCCCCAGGGCCCACTATAACCTTGGGCCCAGCCTCAATCCCACCCCAGCGTTAGGGAAAGATGGTCTGCAGGCTCCACCTTGACCCACTGCAGCTCCTGGTCCCACCCTCATATCATCTCCCCCCGCCCCAGTGGGTCCTAAGGCACAGACTCCACTCCCAGCCCATCTGAGGTTCTACAGACTCCATTTGACCATGGCCCCAGCCTCGCACAAAGATTCTGCTATGGCCCAGCCTCCACCTCGTCTCAGGGTCCCGTTCCAGACACAGTTTCACCCAGAAGGGAGGTGGGGGTGTGTGGCCTGCAGGCTTCCCTTGCCTCGCCCCCAGCTTCGGCTCCGCCCCAGCCTCGCCCACCGCCCCGGCCACACCCACCACGCACCTGCCATGCAGATGCAGGTGAACTGGCCTATGCGGTCGAGGCACGTGGCCTGGTTGCGGCAGGGCCCGGATAGGCACTCGTTGACGTCGGTCTCACAGCGCGGGCCAGTGTAGCCACGGCCGCACTGGCACAGGAACGAGCCCTGTGTGTTCACGCACCGGCCCAGGTGCTCACATGGGTTGGCACCTGCAGGAGTGGGCATCGCCAGTGTGAGTGTGGGTGGCTAAGGACCTGCCTCTCCCCTCCCTCCCAACTCTCGGACCGCACCCCCCTCACCAATGGAGCACTCATCCACATCCTGGTCACATGCCCCGCCGGTGAAGCCTGGTGGACAGGTGCAGATGGCCCGGCCATTCACGGGGTTCGTGTCGCAGATAGCATCCTCGTGACAGGGGTTGCTGACGCAAGCGTCATCCAGATGACACAGAAGCCCTGAAAAGGGGTAGGCAGAGTCCAAGGGTGGACCCTCCAGCTCTGCCCAAATGTCCCACATGCCCCACATATCGTTTTGTGTTTTGTCTTTATTAACCTGCAGTGCATTTAGTAGCTATCTTCCCCAACAATTTACGATGAAAACTGTCAAACGTACTGCAAAGTTGATTCATACGCCCACCACCTAGATTCAACTCTTGTTAAGCTTTACCTATTTTCTGGGGCGCCTGGGTGGCTCAGTCGGTTAAGCGACTGCCTTCGGCTCAGGTCATGGTCCTGGAGTCCCGGGATCGAGTCCCGCATCGGGCTCCCTGCTCAGCGGGGAGCCTGCTTCTCCCTCTGACCCTCCCCCCTCTCATGTGCTCTCTCTCTCTCTCATTCTGTCTCAAATAAATAAATAAAATCTTTAAAAAAAAAAAAGCCTTACCTATTTTTTATTTTTCTGAACCATTTGTAAATGAGTTGGGAACAGCCACATATTGTTTTAAAATCTGTAGACTCCTTTTCTGATTATAGACCCTCAAGCCTTTGCTTCTGCAGTATCCTCTGCCTGACATGCCCTGCCCTCCATAGCCAAGTCCCCCTCCCAAACACTTTCCCTGACCTCTGCCACTTGCAGAGGTCCCGTCTCCTTCTCAGTCACAGGATAGCTCTCTGTTCCCACGGCTACTGCCCTGGACTGTGGGCCAGCCTCTGCTTAGGCCCCTCCTAGGCTCACCCTGCACCCCAAACCTGGCCTCCAGCATAATCATTCTAACACTCGAGTCAGACCCCATCCCTGCCCCCATTGCAGAACCATCGACGGCGCCCTGCTGCCTATAAGGAAAACAGCCACTCACCAGTCTTGCCCATGGGACAGGCACAGTAGAACGAGGCCACACGGTCATGGCAGGTGGCCCCATGGAAGCACACAGCCGTGGCACAGTCATCGATATTCTGACTGCAGCTCTCGCCTGTCCAGCCATTGACACACACACAGCTGTGGCCACCCAGAGTGTTGAAGCAGGTGCCCCCATTGTGGCAAGCGTTGGGCTGCAGCTGACATTCGTCCACATCCTCCGTGCAGAATTGGCCTGTGGCACACAGACGCACCAGTCCACACCCGCTGCTTGCCCACCCAGGGCCTGCCACCTGGCTGTCGCCGGCCCTGCTGCTCACCTGTCCATTCAGGAGGGCACTGGCAGTTGTAGGTGTTGACGCCATCCACACATGTCCCCCCATTTAGACATCGGTGTCCTGGACAGTCGTCCACATTCACTTCACAGTTCTGGCCCTCGAACCCTAGCATGGGAGGGGGACGCAAAGATGGTCACTGCCAGGCTGGCCCGCGGTCCCTGCACTCCTGCCACCTCCCCAGGGCACAGCTCCCTCACCAGGAAGGCAGGCGCAGTCATAGGTGAGATCGCCACTCTGTCTACATGTGCCCCCATTGCGGCACGGCGAGGGGGCGCAGGGCACCGCAGCGTTCTCACACAGTGGCCCCGTGTAGCCAGCTGGGCACTGGCAGCGGAAGGAACCAGGCGTGTTGAGGCAGGTGCCACCATGGCGGCAGGGCCCTCCCACCCGGCACTCATCCACGTCGCTTCGGCAGCTGCGGCCCTGGTAGCCAGGTGGGCAGGAGCAGATGTAGCGGCCATCGGGCCCCACCGAGCAGCGGGCACCATGGGTACAGGGACTGCTGAGGCAGGGGTCCGGCAGGGAGCAGTCGGGACCTAGAGGGACCAGGAGAGGGTGAGCTTAGGCTGTTCACACCCTTGCCTGTCTTGGGCTCCCCTCCAGATCGTCCCTTACCTCGGAAGCCACGGGGGCAGCGGCAGGAGAACCGGGCGGTGCCTGCCACCACGGAGCTCTGGCAGATGCCACGGCCAGCACAGGGGCCCGAATGGCAGGGGTCTTCCAGCTGGCACCGCTCGCCCACCCATCCTGGTGGGCACCTGTGGGCAGAGATAGCTTAGTACAGGGCGGTACCAGGGTGGTACCGGGCAGGTGCATCCCAGACACACACGTGACAGGCAAGAAACACACAAGCAAACAGCCCAACAAACAGGCACACCCGCTCATTCGTGCAACCAATATTCACTGAGTACCTACTATGTTTTTAGCAATAGGAATACAGTTGCAAATACATTAAAAGTCATCCCCACCCTCTTTATGCTCACAGCCAAGTTGGGCAAAGAGAAGATACACTAATAATGAATTATATAACATGCCAGCATGGGACGGTAAGGGCCATGAAGAGTTCAGTGGGTTTTGAGTGATGGCCCCAGAAAAGAAATGCCCATGTCCCAGAACCTGTGATTCTGACCTTATTTGGAAAAAGAGTCTTTGCGGATGTAACTAAGTGACAGATAGCAAGATGAGATCATCCTGAATTTTCCAAATGGGCCCCTAAATCCATTGGCAGAGGGAGATTTGGGAGAAAGAGGAGAAGGCCATGTGGAAGACAGAAGCAGACCCTGGAGTGCTTCCCCCACAAGGCAAGGAGTGCCTGGAGCTGCCAGGAGGTGGAAGAGGCCACTGGAGACAGCATGGCTGCCAACACCTGGATTTCAGACTTCTGGCCCCCAGAACTGTGAGAATAAATTTCTGTTGTTGTAAACCACCCAGTTTTTGATGGTTTGTTATGGTAGCCAGGAAACTAGGACACAGGATGAGGGAGATGAGCAAGGAAGAAAGGCAAACAGGATATTTTCAGACTGAAGAAGGTGAGGGAGGGGGCCATGGGGCTGTGTGAGGAAGAGCCTTCCAGGCAGAGGGAATTAGCAAATGCAAAGTCTCAGACTCCAGAAGACAACCACTCAGGCACACACAGACAGACAGACAGACTCAGAAACATACACAGATAACACAGCGGGACAGCCAATTCGACATACTGGCCTGGCGAACATTCAGACCCAAATCCACAGCGCAGTTCACAGATGGGTAGCTCTCATGTGGACAGACAGGGTAACTCTCACAAATCCTCCACTCCTTTCCTGGAGGCACATACAACCCTTCCTGCCACCGGGAGGAGGAGGTGGAGAGTCCTTCGGCCTGCAGACCCTTCCCCAAACCCACCAAGGCAACCTTGAGTAGGAGGGAAATAAGGCGGTTGGCCTTGAGACTGGAAACCTCCAGAGGGACACTGGCGGGGTGGGAGGGAAGGGTTTGGACTGGCAAGAGGGTCCAAGGCCCCGCCCCCGACGCTGCCCACCCCTCGCGCGGTTCCTCCCTCTGGCTCGCCCCAGCCGCTTGGGGCTAACCTCAGGCAGCTGACTCAGTCCCTAGCGTCACCCACAAAATCCCCCCACCACCCCGGCCCCCAGCAAAACAGGCCAGGACACGGCAGGGCAGGGGTGCCCACGGTGTTAAGAAAGGAAGGCCAGGCTCCCAGCCCCCTCCCCAAAGACCCGCTGGGCGAGGACGTCCGTCACGACTGCGCGCCGAGAGGGGGCGCGCTGCGCCGGGCGCCGGGGACTGCGGGTCCCACCGCCAGGCAGGGCGCGGCCGCGCGGCCCCCTCCCGACGCCCCGGGCGGGTTCCCACGCTCTGCGCCCCGCTCCCCTGCCGACCGGTCGGGCCGGTTCCAGCCTCCGCCCGCGCCCCGCCTCACAGCCAGGGCTTCGGGGGAAACCGACAGGGGGGAGAGCACACTTGGTTGGGGGTCAGCGGGAGGGGAGGGGCTGCGGCGAGGACTAGGAGACAGAGACGACGGAAGAGGCTAAGGGGGATCCGAGGAGGGGTGACATACTGGGGCGTTCCTGAAAAGACACGAGTATTTAGAACCTTGAAGGCGATTGAGGGGCCCGTGGGGAGTGGTTCCCACGGCCCAGCTCTGGGAACAGCCCGCTCCACTCCGGGGAATCCGGGCTCCGGGCAGCCGCGCGCGCTGGTGATTCACCTGTTGAGGGGCGGGGCAGCCGTGGCAGCATTCACCTGTCGGCTGTATTCCAGGTGCAGAGCTCCACTGCGCAGGCGCCGGGCCCGGCGGCTCCGCCTCGCAGGTGAGTGGCTCCAGATAAAGTCACACTTTCCCCCACCCCGCACCATCGCAGACTCCCAACCCGAGGAACCCGCTCGGCCAGGCTAAGCCCCCACCTGGGTAAGCCCAAGTGGGGCTCCAGTCAAAGTGCGTGTGTAACTTCGAAGGGGCTCTCCGGGATCAAAATTCACCCCAGACCCGCCCAGCATGGCACACATGTAGTTGAATAAACGAATACATTAATGAATCAATCAATGGCTACTATTACTAATGACGATATTATAAAAGGAACCAAGCATTTCCCCAAAACCTTGAGACTATACGCTGAGCACTATGCTGAGTTCATCATATGAAGTGTCTCTTAATCTTTACAATCAACCCCATAAAGGAGGAACTATGATTGCCCCATTTTCCAGTTGCAAAAACTGAGGTTCGGAGAGCTCAAAGCACTTGCTCAAGGTATCCCAGAGCCCAGAATTCAAATTGAGTTCTGTCTCCCTCTGCTCAGTTCTTTCCCAGCCTCCACTCAGCAACTCCAACCCTCTGCCTTTCCCTGTGTTATCCAACAACTGAATTCTTGAACCCCTTCATGCTCACAAGCCAGGGAGAAGCACCTCTATTTCACAGATGCAATGAGATCCAGAGAGAAGTGACTAACCCAAGGTCAGAGAGCAAGAAAGTGACAGAGCAGGGCTGTATTACAGGTCCCCTGTACCCCCACCACTAAATGATGAGACATGGGAGGATGCAATTGGTGTACCCATTACTGCCAAGCCATTGCTCCCTGAAGATCTGTTGATTGAATAATAACTGCCTCCATCAGAGGCCTCTACACGTGACCTCAGGCAGCCAAGAACTCTGTGAAGTGGGGGTTAGTGTGCCTGTTTTCCAGACCAGGACACCAAAAGCTTAAAGGGTTTAGGTCCCAGGCAGTCAGCAACACAATGTGGGATCTGAACCCAGGCCAGACAAATTGCAGAGCCCCTGCTCTTAACCTTCCTCAGTTCTTAACCCTGCTCGATTCCAGGGGGGAAACAAGAGGTTACCCAAGCCATACACATGTAGGATGTGGTAAAGGCATCCATGGTGGACACAGAGGCAACGGGAGAAGACAGACAACCTCCCCACACAGGACCCACTGATGGCTCAGAGCCAGGCACTCACAGGCAGGCAGCCTCCCGGGAGGGCAGCTGGGTGCAGCGACCTCCATTCATACACGGGCTCCCGTCCAGGCAAGGGGGTGCTGTGTAGGGACAAAGGAAAGTGGGGGGTCAACCAGGCACCCAGGAACCCTAGCTCAGAGTGACAGAGCCCATCCTTCCCTCCCCCAGGCAACAGCTGCAATGGGCTGGGGGTGTCTCTGTGGGTGCATGGAGCCCCCGCATCCACAGTTCCCACGGCCCCCCGCCCCGGCCCCAGCTGTTAGGGCTGCAGCTGTCCCTGCCAGCTCAAGCCCTGGGAACCACAAGGCAAGGGCGGGCAGGAGGAGGTGCTGACTTGTGCCAGATGTGGGGACTCAGGAAGCTGCCAGAATGGGGGGTGCAGAGGCAGGAAGTGAGGGTGCTGAGTGTTAAAGGGAGGTCTGGGGCTGTGTGCCCAAATCCCAGGGTAATGGAGAGGGCAGGGGCAAGGAGGCCTGGGGCCATGGGTCTTTCTTGCCCTGATGTCGGGCATCTACTCCAGCTGGGCAGAGCTGCATGGTGCTCTGGTGAGAGGGGCCAAGGCCTGTACCCCATGCACAGCCAGCACTGGGTGGTGCAGGGATAGGGTGTGGGTTGAAGGGAGGAGCATCTTGCACTAGGCATGTGCTGCCCTGTCCAGCATCCCCATCCCTGAGGGCTGTGTCCCTCTGGGGTGTGGCAGTCTAACTGTCCTGTCAGACTGGTCTGGGGTGCGGCTGGGTGTGAGCTAGTGGAGAACTGTGTGCCGGCAGGTGTGGGGCTACTGTGTGTGTGTGTGTGTCACAGATAGAGATGGAAAGAGAGAGATGGAGGGAGATAGAGAAAAACGGAGACACAAAGAAGGAAACCAGACGCAGGCTGACACAGAGAGGCTGAGATGTACAGAGACAGAGAGGGAGAGACAGAAGTTGAGCTGGACATGAGAATAGGACAACATGGCATGTGTCCCCTTCCTCAGGGGACAGGCAGACAGGACACTACCACCCAGAGAGGGGCCTGTGGGGGTTTGTGAACTCACACTAGGAGCCACGTGATGCAGACTGTGGGCCTCGCCAAACTGTGGGCCATGTGAGCGACATGTGTGTGTGCTTGAAGGACGCGGGTGTGTGTGTGCATGCTGGATCTGTCGTGAGTGCCCGTGCATGTGAACTGTTCGTCTGGTATACAGCTGTGTGTCTCTGCGGGACCAGTGTATTCCCAGGTGTGTCTGCGTATGGGTTAGATGCGCCTGTCTGCGGGTATAAACTGGGTGCAGGCATGCCCTGGGTCTGTCTGCATGTGTCTGAATGTGTGCAGGCAGCGTGTACAGGGCCTTGGGCTGGTGATCCCTGATACGTATGAACATGTGTAATTGTACGTACCAGTATGTTAGTGTGTGAGCTGCGTATCCATTCTGCGGGTGTAGTGCGTGTGCGTGTGTGTGCGCACGTCCCCATCTGCATGTGTGACCCAGGGCTGTGTGTGCCTGCGAGTGTGTGATAGGCCGCGTGTGTGCGCGCCGGCCCCGCGGGGGCGGCAGCTCCTGCCCGATCCTGCCCGGTCGGTCGGGCACCGGTCGGTCGGGCACCGGGCTGGGCGGTGCAGGCCCTTCCTTCCCAGCGCCGAGGCCCACAGCGGCTCCCCGGGACCCCGGGCCAGGGCCTCTCGGCCCGCGCCCCTCTTCCGCCGGCCAGGCCTCCCTTGGGGGTGTGCGCCCCCGCAGCCCCCGCCCAGGCCCCGCCGCCCGTCCCGCTTTGTCTGGCAAAGAAAGCGCGAGGCCGGCCCGGGGGGGAGGGGGTGTCTAGACGGCGCGGCCATTGTCCCAAGCGGGGGAAGGGAGAACGGGCAGGGGGAGGGGCGGGGGGCCCCGGCCGGCTGGGGAGGGGCTCGGGCTGCGGAGACGGGGCTCTGGAGCTGGAGAGGAGCACGTGGGCTCGCGCCCCCCGCCCTCCCTTTCCCTCCCCTCACGGGGGCGGGGTCCCGTGGCCGCCCGGTCCCGGCGGCCAAGGGAGGGAGCGGGGCCGCGGGCGGGGAAAGGGGCGCGGGCGCCGCTGTGGCTCCAGCTCCTACTCCGGCTCCGGGTCTTGCGGCGCTCCGGCCTGAGAAGTTTTTCCCCGAGTTCGGAGCTCCGAGAACTTCGCGCCCCCTCCCCGTCCCCCACCCGGCCAGGCCAGCCCTGGGTGTGTAGGGGGGCTTTTGTGCGAGGGGTTCCCAACCTGGGGGCATTGGGCTCCAATCGTGACCTTCCCAGGACTCCAGACCGACGGGCATTGGGAGCGAGCCCCAGACTCTTGGTCCCCCCGATCTTGCGTCCCTGATCCCCGCACCTCAAGCTCCCACTCCCTCATTCCTGGGTCCCTTCATCCCCAACTCTAATCGCTCCTGAGCCCCTATTCTGCGGACCTCTGGGGCCCTACTCCTTCCCCCCCTTGAGCCCCCCCCCCCCCCCCCCCGGGACTGGCACGTAGCCCCCGGGCTCCTGCTCCCTGCCCCCGTTATGGTCCTTGGCTCCTAGGCCAGCCCCCCAGCCCCAGACTCGGGGGTCCTTAAACTCCGCTCTTACCCTCCCCCAACCCACCCACCCAGTCCCGCCCGCTAGGTCCCAGCCCCTCACCTGCAGCCCCGGGCCCCGCTAGCAGTAGCAACAGGGGCAGCGCCCGCACGGGCGGCAGTGGTGGCGGCGGCGACATCGGGCGGCGGCAGCGGCGGCCCCGGGTCCCCGGCCCCATGGCGGCCGGCCGCGACCCTCCCTCCTCCCTCCTCCCTCCTTCCCTGGGCTCCGGGCGCGTCCCGGGCCAGCCTCCGCGCCGCCAACTTCGCCAAAGTGAGGCTGCCGGGCCGCCCCGCCCCCAGCCCTGGGCGGCTCGCCCCGCCCCGGGGCCGGCCCTGCGCTCCCCCGCACTCCCCCCCACACCCCACCTCCCGGCCTCCCGGGGTCTCTGCCCACCCTCCACCCACACAGCCTGGGACCCGCAGACCCTAGGAAATTCAGGCCGACCATGCAGTGAAGCGTGGGCTGAACCCTCAGTGACAGACACACCGGCTTCGTGAACACCCCAGCTCCCAGTACACGCTCAGAGCAGGGGACACACACAGAGCCAGGGCACAAATACAGACCTCCAGATACCCTGAAACTGAGGCCAAGCACGTCCTGAGCAGGAGCCTGGGGGGAGTCCTGAGAAGCTCATGCACACACAGCTACCATGCACAGACGCAGACGTATGCACAGAGCTTCATGGGGACTTAAAATACAAAACACAGACCCAAAGCTCAGGCCCAGTCAGGCCTTGAGCCGGGCAGCATTGCAGCCTCAGACCTCAGACACACATTAGGAAGGAGCCTCATGCATATGGGCAAACACACACAGACACACAAACACACCTTCTTACTCTCAGCTCTCCTAGAAAGCTCCTTACTACCCTGTGTGAACTCCGAAGGTCCATCCCAGCCCCCAGCCCCACCCATACCCTACCCAGCTTTGCAGCTCAGCCTTGCTCAATTTCATCAACTGCCTTTTCCAAAAGCAGACATGCTGCAAAGCCACGGAGCAGCCCACTCTGTCCCTGTGATGATAATGGGGACCCCCAAAAGGCCCCAAGCCCAGGCCCGAGGAGCCCTCAGTCTGGGGAAGAAAAAGCTGGACACAGACCCCCGTCCCTCACCCCCAGCACTATGGGTTCAGAGCTGGGCCAGAGGGAGGGACAGAGTCTGGGAAGAGTATATAGGGGGGTTGGTGAGGGCTCTGCCTGAGGGTAGTTACTTATTTGTTCATTCATTTATTCAACAAATAGGTATGAAACTCCAGCTCTATGTCTGACTTTGTTCCAGGGGCTGGGGGTATACCTTCCTCCCCCAGAGAGGGCTTCCCAGAGGAGGGTCCAGTGGAGCTCAGCCAGGAAGGATGAACTAGAGGGGAAACATCCCAGCAGAGACACAGGCCTGCACCCACAGGAGGGAGCAAAAAAAGGAGAAGGAGTGGACAGGCCAGGGGTCACAGTGGCTGGAATGAGGAGGAAGAAGAGGAAGCCAGGCTGCCTCCCTGGTATTTGGCTTGGTGGTGAGGCTACAGGGGGGAGAAATGGTTTGGAGGTGAGGTGATGAATCCGTGGAGCCTGGGGGTCACCTATGTGCAGCTGAACACTGGGACTGAGAATGGGGAAGCCATAATGGGAGATAGTCACAAGGGCACCCCGAGATCTTCAGGCAACTTTTAACCTTTTTATTTTAAAATAATTTCAGGGGCGCCTGGGTGGCTCAGTCGTTAGGCGTCTGCCTTCAGCTCAGGTCATGAACCCAAGGTCCTGGGATCGAGCCCCGCATCGGGCTCTCTGCTCAGCGGGAAGCCTGCTTCTCCCTCTCCCACTCTGCCTGCTTGTGTTCCCTCTCTCTCTGTCTCTCTCTGTCAAATAAACAAATGAAATCTTAAAAAAAAGAGAGAGAGAGAGAGTTGCTATTTAAATAAATAAATAAATAAATAAAAATAATAAAATAATTTCAAATGTAGAATAACGTAATTTCCATATGCCCTTTGTCCAGATTCACCAACTCTTTCCACACTTTGTCACATTTGCTTTATAATCATATATATATGGACACACAAACATATCTATCTATCCATGTGCCTTTTTATTTTTTTAAGGTTTTATTTATTTTGAGAGAGTGGAAGAGCCTCTGCAAGCAGGGAGAGGGGCAGAGGGAGAGGGAGAGAATCCCAAGCAGACTCCCTGCTGAGCACATCACCACCCAGAGATCATGACCCGAGAGCAGAAACCAAGAGTCAGACGCTTAACCTACTGAGCCACCCAGGTGCCCCAATGTGCCTTTTTATTTTTGAGAGCAAATTATGGATGTGATGTTCCTTTACCCCCTAATACACCACTGTGTGTTTCCTGAGCAAAAGTGCATTCTCTTACCCAGACCACAGCTGTCCCCCTTAGTCTGTGTTCCAAGTTTTCTGTTGCCCCAGTAGCATCTTCTATAGCATGTTTCTTCACTGGTCCAGGATCTAATCCCTGACCATATGTTTCATGAAATGGTCATGTCTCTTGGTGTCCTGTAATCTGAATCAGTTCCTCAGCTTTTCCTCGTCTTTTGTGATATTAACATTTTTGGAGAGTGGACATCACCTGTTTCACAGAATGTCCCCCAGCAGGCTGATCTGCTGGTTCCTCCTGACCCGGTTCAGGGTGTGTGTCTTTGTCTGGAACCACAGAGGTGATGATGGTCCTCTCCGGTGCCTTGTATCCGGAGGTACCTGATGTCAGTTCCCAACATTGGTGATATTAGAATTTGATCACCTGAGTGAAGTTGGCCAGGTTTTCCTACAGTTGAGGTACCATTCTCTTCCCATCCCTCCTCGCATAATAAATCAATATCAATATCATGTGGGGAGATACTTAGACGATGTGAATATCCTGGTGTCCATCACACTTTCACCCACTGGTTTTGGCATGGACTGATGATTTCCTCTGAGGTTTTTTTTATTTATTTATTTATTTTTAAGATTTTATTCACTTATTTGACAGAGAGATAGAGAGCACAAGTAGGCAGAGAGGCAGGCAGAGGGAGAGGGAGAAGCAGGCTCCCCACCGAGCAGGGAGCCCGACGTGGGGCTCGATCCCAGGACCCTGGGATCATGACCCAAGCCGAAGGCAGCCGCTTAACCGACTGAGCCACCCAGGTGCCCCTGAGGTTTTTTTTAAACTGAGATAAAATTCACATACCATAAAATTAACCACTTACCATTTAAAGTGTACAGCTTAGAGACATTTAGTGCAAGCATCACCTCTATCTACTTCCCAGACACTTCCATCACCCCTAAAGGAAGCCGCATCCCCAAGGGCAGTCACTCCCCAGCCCCTCTCCCAGCCCCTGTCAGCCACCAATCTGCTTTCTGCCTTTAAGGATTTGCCTGTTCTTCTTTTTTTTTTTTTTTTTAAGATTTTATTTATTTATTTGAGAGAGTGCGAGAGAGCGAGTGAGAGAGTGAGTGAGGTGAGGAGCAGAGGGAGAAGCAAGCTCTCTACTGAGTAGGGAGCCTAACGTGGGTCTCGATCCCGGGACTCCAAGATCATGACCTGAGCCAAAGGCAGCCGCTTAATTGACTGAGCCACCCAGGCACCCCGGATTTGCCTGTTCTAAACATTTTGTGTACATGGAATCAGACAGTGTAGGGCCTTTTGTGTCTGGCTTTTTTTCACTCAGCATAATGCTTTTAAGGTTCCCCCATGTAGCATCATATTTTCTCATAGCTAACTAATATTCCATTGAATGGTTATACCATATTTTGCTTGTCCATCCATTCATAGGTTAGATGATTTTTAAATGCTGGAAGAAGAGGGGAAGGAGGCAGAGAAGTACTGTTAGCAAGAAAGAAGAAGCATGAAGAGCCAAGGGTGCAAGTTGAACGATTGGCCAGAGCCTGGCGTGGCGGGTATAAATAGGCCAGCCCCTGGGGACAGGAACTGAGGATGTTCTGCCCCTCCCAGCATCTGGATGCAGCTCCCACGGGGAGGGAGAAGCTGCCCATCTTCTGGTGACTTGCTGGAGGCTTTCTAGAGGAAGAACCCAGGTCTGAGTGACTCCAGGCCACACGGAGTGTGAGGGGTGGGGTGGGGTGGGGCTGGGGATTGGGCAGCGAAAAAGACAAAAGTTGCACAAGAAGGGGCGCAGCCTGATTCACAGTGAGTGTGCTGAGTCAATAGGCCCTAGGGCAGGTGCAGCTTCAGTCCCTCCCCATGCCCATCACCCCAGGAGGAAATCCAAGCCCCCATCCCACCCCTGGCTTTGCTTTCAGAGCCCTTAGCCTGTCCGTGCCCTCTCCAGCCCTCCCCCCATCACACTGAGTCAAACTCCCTCCTCACCCAGCAGGCCTTGCACCCTCATGGCCTTTGCCCAGGTTCTTCCCTTGGCTGGGACACGCAGCTAGTTAAAAGGACTCTTTTGCTTCCCCCCCACCCCCAAGCAGGAACTCACAGCAAATGCGTTCTCTTCAAAAATGTATTTTCTTCTAGTTATAGGGAATGCTCTGTTATTTCCCACACATGCCACCCCTTTGCCCATGCTGGTCCCTCTTTCTGACGTGCCTTCCAACCCCCCCATTTCTGTACCTGGGGAACTCCCGTTTATTCCTCAAGGTTCCAGCTCCAGGGGTACCTGTGTGGTTCAGTCAGTTAAGCGTCTACCTCTGGCTCAGGTCATGATCCCGGGGTCCTGGGATCCAGCCACGCCGGATCCCTGATCAGCTGGGAATCTGTTTCTCCCTCTGCCACCACCACCAACCCCTCACGCTTGCTCTCTCTCTGAAATAAATAAAATCTTAAAAAGAAAAAAAAAAAGGAAGGAAGGAAGGAAGCAAGAAAGAAAAGAAAGAGAAAGAAAGAAAGGAAGGAAGGAAGGAAGGAAGGAAGGAAGGAAGGAAGGAAGGAAGG
>NW_023270855.1:48016435-48121480 GCF_011800145.1 Mirounga leonina | reverse complement strand
AGGAAGGAAGGAAGGAAGGAAGGAAGGAAGGAAGGAAGGAAGGAAGGTTCCAGCTCCAGGAAGCCCTCTCTGCCCCTCCAGGCAGAGCCCCCCTGGGCTTTCCCAGCACCCTCCTTCCCTCTCTATTAGTCTTATCCATAAGTGGCTGGGATATCTGTGTCCTGCTCTGTATCCCCACCTAGATCAGGAGCTTCCCAGGAACCAGGCATCACACAGCATGGTGCGGACACAGAAGGGGTGACATGGGAGGGTTTGGTGACTCAGGAATTGGCTGAAGGAGTTAGGATGCCCAGCCCAGAAGGATTGCCACAGGGGGGCCCAGAACACTCTCTTCAGTACCATTCTAGAGGTCTGGGGGTCCAGAAAAGGGTTTGGGGGTCCAGAGGCAAAGGTAGGGGCTTCAGGAGGTGAGCTAGCTCCAACCCGGACCCATCTGAGAAAGGACTTTTTGCTGGAATGGATGCCCTAGGAGGTGCTGAGCTCCCCATCACAAGGAGCAACCAAAGAACCTGGACCCACATTTTGCTAGACAGGAAGTCTAGAGTCTGTGACTCTGCTGATCTGGTGGCCTCTGCTCTATAGCAAACAGAGACAGAGAGGGAACAATAATAGTGCAAACACAGGCAAGGCCAGCATGGGGGGGAATGGGCACAAAAGAAAGAAAGTCTACAGAGTGCCTACAGTGTGTCAGTCCCTTTCTGAAGTCCCCATGACTCAGCCAGCAGGACGTGGATTCGTGGCTCCAGCTTCCTGCCGCCCTCCAGCCACAGTGGCAGAACCAGCCCAAGGTGTCAAGGTCCTTGGGGGACAGGGTAGTCTGGAGAGACCATTCCCACAGCCTTGCAGTGGGCTGCCACACAGTTCCCAATGTGGTGGGGGTAGGGGTGAGCTCGAGCCCTCTCCCCTGCCCTGCCGGCCGCCTTGGCCCAGGACTGCATTTCTCCTCAATGAGCTCAGTCCCCAGGGACACAGGACCTGGGGCCAGGCCAAGACACAGCTGCCGGGCCCAGGGCCGATGACCAGGAACCTGAGAACATGCCCTCGGCTTCTCCTCCTGGGACCACAGTCCCGCCCTCAGCACCAAAGCTGGGGCCAGGCCCTCATGCCCAGGCAGTGGGCCATGGGAGTCCGACAAGAACCAGCAGGACTGAGGGCTGCTGGGTGTGGGCCCTGGGCAAGAGTGGGAAGGCCGAACTCCAGGGGCCATTGGCTACAGACCCAACCAGTTCTTTTGGCCCCTGCCTCCCTAGGGCCCTCTCATTCTCCAACCGTCTATGGCTCCCCACTGCCAGAGTGACACCGTCATTGCCTCACCAGCTTCACTTCTATCTCCCAGCTTTCCCGGTCTTGGCACGGGTTGCACCCACCGTAGGGAGCACCTTTCTCATACCCCGAAGACTCCTTTCACCTGGCAGTTCACTTGGACCCTCCAGCTCTTCTCACCTTCATTCATTCATTCATTCATTCATTCAACAAATGCTACTGACTACCCACTTGGTTCCAGGCCCTATTACAGGCAGAGGTGACAAAGACAGAGCTGTTCCCTGCCCTGATGAGGGAGACAGACCAGAAACAAGAAGGCAGACAAGTAAGAACCATTGAGTGTGACACAAGGGAAGGGGAGATTTCAGTGTCAGAGGCAGGACAGGCCTCATTGAGTTAGGGGACATTACAACTGAGACCTGAAGGAGGAGAAGGAGCCAGGCAGGAGCAAACAGCCAGAGGAAAGGGATGCCAGGTAGAGGGAATGGCAAGTGCAAAGGCCCAGCCAGGGGAGGAAGAGGCAAGTGGATGAGAGGAACAGCGACGAAGCCAGGGTTCTGGGCACAGAGTGCGTGAGGGGTGGGAGGTCAAGGAAGATGATGCGGGCCAAGTCTCGAGGGGCCACAGGGTCTGGGCTTCTATCACAAGCACGGTGGCCGCCATTGGAGGGTTTTAGCAGGGAGAAGCTGATCTGACTGAGGTTGTAGAAGACCACTCTGGAAGCTCTGCCTTCTCTCCCAGGTAGTCGTCCCTGAGGCTTCACACCATCTCCTCTGGGCTCGCATGGCCTCGTCACTCCACGTGATCCTCCCTGGCTCCCCACCAGATTCTGAGCTCTGTGGGCATCTGTCTGGCTCGCTGCTGAATCCCCAGTGTCTAGCATAGAGTCTGTTTCACAGTAGGTCGAATGAATGGATATACCAAGCACATCTCAGTGAAGAGCAGGACCCAGGAGCTGGGACCTGAATGTGCCCAGTGCCAGCCCTTGAGTCCCCATTAGATCAGGTCTAGGTCAGAGGCAGGGATGGGGGCTGGTAGGGCTTCTCAGAGGAGGAGAGGGGGTGAAAACTGAATATGGAGGAGAGTGAAGAGAAGGGAAGTCACTTGAATTGAGAAGCTACTGGCCCTGCAGCTCTGGACAAGCAAAAGGGGAGGCCACCCCCCTCCCCCGCCATGCCTTCTGGAGATGGTGGTTTCCCTGTCTTAGGACCCTCCATTGGGTGGGACATCCACTGGATGTCTTGGCCTCACAGACCCTGGGCTCAGACCACTCTGATCTTCCACGTCCCTGACCTTACCCCAGACCCCATCTCCTCCTGCTCAGGTCTGAACCATGATGCTCTGATGTCCCCGGCCTGTCCTTAGCCCCCTAGCCCTTGAAGCTTGTCTTCTTTCCTGTAGGTGTGGCACCTGTCCTCCTCCTCCCTAGTCCCCAGGGCTTTTCATTACCTCTTCCCTTGGCCTTAAGTTGAGGTCTCTTCCATGATAAAGTGACGTTCACAGGAATCCACAGCAAATACTCATCTCACATCCTCCCAACCCCCACCCCCTCTCTCCCCTGCTTCTCTGAACATGCCTGGCTTCATTCTTCCCCTTCTCCACTCCACTCCGTGCCCCAGAGGCTGACCTCTACAGACTGCATCAATGGACGGCCTTGTCCTCTGGCTTCCAGGTGGGTTTGGCCAATAGGAGGCACTGGCAGAAGATGAAGCCAAAGGAGAGAATGGGATATTAATCCTCCTGCATCCCTTCCCATAGGGTCACCTCAGCTGGTTGTATCCCTTGACCAAAGGCCCTGTGCACATAAATCTATCCCTGGGTTCTAACGTTCTTCTTTCCCCTTGTCTGGTCAGGGGGACCAGGAGATGATAATGGCTCTCCGCGGGTGCTCGCCCCTTTGGTTTCCCCAAACCCTGCCCACTGTATATGGTTCCTGTAGCAAACCTGCCTCAAATTACTCCACTTGAATGTGCCACTTATTTCCCCTAGGCCCCCAGCTGGGGTCCCCATGCTTCCCTCCTCACTCCTGCTTCCGGGTGCTCAGAACATCCAAGTCCTGTGTCCTCAGGCTCCGCTCTCAGATTCCCTCCCTCAGGATGTGTGTGGCTCAGTCCTCTCAATCTGTCAGCAGCTTGTGACACCATGGGCTGTGCCCCTCCTCGTTGACACCCCCCCCCCCACCACCACCACCGCTGCTGGGCACCACGCTTGCCTGCTTCCCCTCCTAACTCTATGGTTTCTCTGCTCGGCCTGTCCCTTAGATGTTGGGGCCCCAAGAGCTAGTCTCCAGTCTTGTTGTCTGCTCTGTTCTGGGGTGACTTCATCCTCTCCCAGCTTCGGCATCACTCTGCTGACATCCCACACAGACACGGTCGCTTGGCCATCTTTGTCTTTAATCCACAGATGTGTCTAGGTCCTTGCCCCAGGGATTCAGGCCCCTTGGACTGAACATGACTCAAACTGGCTTCTGGCCTTCCCTTCACATCTGCTCCTCACCCAGAGCCTGGATTTGGGCCTCATCCTTTATTGCCCGAAACATGCCCATCCTCCTTCCAGGCCTCCCGACCCTCAGTCTTCCCCCTCTGGTCCTTCCCCCTCACCAGCCTCCAAGTAAGATTCCAAACACACAGATCTGTCCGGAACCCTCCCCTGCTGGCCCGCATCCTGCTGGGAATCAAGCTCCCCGCCTGATGTTTGAAGTCCTTTGCAATCCCACGTCTTCCCATCCCAAAAGTTCCCCCCAGTCTCGCGGAACACAATCAGCCGTGCGTGGAGGCTTGTGTGGGTTGGAGCACGTCCTTGTAGGGTTTAGTTCCAAGGCTGCCTCCTCCAGGGAGCCTTCCCTCCCACTCCTCAAGTAAGCGCCCTGTTCCTTATTCCCCTTGAGCCCGGCTCCGTCTCCCCCGCCCCTCTGGTGCGCGGCCAAAGGCTTAGAGCTGGTAGTAGGGACAGATGAACGAGTGAATGACCGGAATGAATGAATGAATGAATGAATGGAATGGATGAATGAATGGTGAAAGGTGATTCGGAGGCAGGAGCTCAGAGCAGGGAGAGGGGGCTGCCGGGCCTGGGAGGGGCCTCAGCCGAAGCCGCCCCCACTCCGAGCCCTCCAGGTCCCATCTCCCGCTCAAAGGGTTGCGCGCGCCGAGCCCCTCGGCCGGGAGAAAGGCGCGCCCGGATTGGCTCAGGCTGGGAGAGGCGGGCTTCGGCCGAGCCACGAGTCTCTATTGGCGCACTAGCCAGGTCTCTGTCCAATCACCGCGATTAATTACCCCCCCACCCCCTCCCCAGACTCTGACTCCCTCCAGCCTGCGGCAGAGGCGGAAGACGGCGCCTTCTAGTTGCCTGGCAACCGTCAGCGGACCCGTTGCCCCGGCAACTGTCCGAGGCCTCCCGTCAGCCTTCCCTGGGCCCCTTCAATCACCCAGACAACCGCTACCCGTTCCGGTCAACCATCAGCCCTTTCCCCGTCACCCTGGCAACCGTCGCCAGACCCACCGCCCCCTGGACGCACCGCCCTCGTCCTGCCCGCAGGCCTCCTCGCCCCAGGCTCCGAGATGGCGGGGTCCCCTTCCCCTCCGGCCCATCTCATCGACCCTAGGGGGACACTGCTCCTACCCTGGCAGGGGTGGTGGGGGGCTTCCCGGGGTGGGTCGGGCGCTGGGGGTCCCGGCTCCCGTGGGGCCTAACGGGCCGCCCCGTGCTGAGGCTGTGCATAGCCCCCCGCCTGTCTCCCCGCTCGCTCTCTCGCGTGGGACTGTCCAGCCACAACAGGGAGCTTTTCAAAATGCAAGCCATGTCCCTCCCCTGCTGAAAACCCTCCCCTGGCTCCCCTTGGGAATCGAATCCAAACTCCGCACAGCCCCTGGCGGTCTGACTGTGTGGCCTCTTCTCCTTCTCCTCCCTCACTCTGCCCGAGCAGCCGCTAGTCCCCACATTGTTACCCCAGGAGCCTAAGCTTATTTCTGCCTCCGACCGAAGTGCGTCCCCCAGCTAGGGAAGCCTTTCCCGAGCCATCATACACTCATATAGCCCTCCATGCCTGTTCTCTGCTAACTCCACAAGGGCCTAGATCAGTGCCTGACACACATGATGAGTTGAAGGATGTTCTGTTGGGGACAAGAGAGGACAGAGGGGGATGACTAGCAGGCTGGCCCACCCCAGGAATAAGAGAATTTTTTTTCTGAGGTTGCAGGGCCCCAGAGAGATTCATCATGCAGCAGGTCATGACACTGTCCCCCAAGGCCAGGCAAAGGCTGGGGAGATAGAAGTGCTGTCACCAGCCAGGGGCTGGATGGTTCACCCTCTACTTGTACCACCCTCATCTGGAGGCTGGAGCCAGAGGACCCCAGAAAGAATCAGCAGAAACTGTGGTTCATTTGGAGAAATTCCAGGAGCTGGAGAGGCAGGCCTCAGACCTCAGATGATCATTCAGGGAGCTGGCCCCTTCCTGGGCCAGTCCAGAATCTCACACATCCATCCTACCGGAGCCTAGAGCTGTTTTTCCATGGATGGGAGATAGGGGCCCCAGGGATCTTTCCCAGGCTGCAGCAAGAGAACTTGAGCTTAAAAGGCCTGGAGTCAAGACTGGAGGGAAGATTGTGGGAGCTGCTCAGGGCCCGAACATTCAGGAGTCTAGACACCCAGCTGCTTGCACATGAGGGTCCTCCCTTGGGGAGCTGGTCGGGAGCCAGGTGTGGATACCCCTATCCTAGGAGTACCCTTCTCAGCACTGTCCAATTGAATGCTTTATACTGCTGTGGCAATTGAGCCCTTGAAGTATGGGCAGAGTGACTGAGGAACTGAATTTTTAATTGATTTTCTTCTCATTACTTTGCACGTAAATTGAAGTAGCCCGATGTGGCTGCCGGTACCCTACTGGACACAGCAGCATTTAGCTGAAGACTCGGATTGCAGAGGAAAGCCAGGGACAGGAAGGTCAGAGTCTGTGGTTGGTGCTGCTCTGGGGTCTGACATTGGCAAGAAGAGTAAGGCCCCAGGGGAGGGGAGAGGTAGGACACTCTGAATCTAGCTCCACAGAGCTGTACCTGGCTCTCAAGGATTGAAGTGCTTGTTCACCCACCCACACCCACACACGCACACCTGTGTGTGAGCCTATGGGCTGGTGTGCCTGAGGGCACCCACAGACTCCCTTCTGTGCAGCCTAGAGTTCCGCGCCCGTGCAAGATCCGGGAGTCCATCCTTGTACGTATGCCGTGCGGCCTCCCAGGTGCACACAGGCCAGCGAGCGAGGGCCGCTAGTCCAGCAGGTCTTGCAAGAAGGCCCACATGTACTCGTGCATCTCCCTGGGGTTGCTCTGTGGGATCCAGTGCCCCACGCCCGGCAGGATGTGGGCCTCCAGCCGGCCCGGCACAAAGCGACTGCTGATGGCTCCCACCAGCCCGTGCTCGAAGTAGGTGTCCTTCGCTCCCCACAGCAGGAGTGTGGGTGTGGCCAGCTCCTGAGGCTCCAGGGGGAAGTTCCTATGGCCAAGACAGAGACAGACAGAAGAATCCCTGCCCCAAATCCCTGCCCCCACAAGTCTCCTGAGCTTTCGGCCCTGGGTCTGGTCTCACCTGAAGAGGTTTCGGTAATAGTTGAGGGGCCCAGTGAGACCACCAGGCTGTGAGAAGTCATAAAGGAAGGCCTCGAGCTCGTTGGGGGTTAAGTGTGGGATGCCTCTCTTGCGGTGTGTGAGGGTGGTCTTCAGGATCTGGGTACACAACGGGACTGTGGCTTCAGTGCCCAGGCTGCCCAGGCCCAACCCACTACCCTCCACCTACCACCAGCCTTTGCCTCACTGCACCTGGAAGTCAGACATGGACAGTAATTTCTCAGGCAGCCAGGGAAGCTGGAACAGGAAAATGTAGTTGGAACGGAAGAACTGGCTGATGTGACGTATAGAGTAGTCTGGCGGCAGGGGAAAGGCAGATGTGAGGCCTGGGCCTGGGGTGGCCCCACATCCCTGTACCCCTATAGGCACCCGGATGCTCCAACACTCAGGAATGTCATTGCTGTCTGCCTGAGCCCGTGAGGACACTCGTCACTCCTCCTGGCCCGGGTACCATCTTCCCTCCCTGCCGAGTCGTCACTGTACCCAACAGAATGGGGGCACCTCTCTCCGCAGCTCCCAGGAGCCCCCAAGAGCCACTGGTGTGATTCCCCTGCCCAGGCCTGGATGCATTTCAATATTTACTGAGCACCTACTGGATGCCAGGACCTGTTTAAAACCCTGGAGACACAGCAGTAAATGGAACAGCCAAAACTCCCTTGCCCCTGGGGAGCTGACAGTCTAGACAGAGAGAGAGACGAGAAAAAACAGCAAAGAGGGAGGGAGAGAGAGAAAAAAGATAAGAGAGGCCATGTCACTGTGCCATTCGACTATGATACTGGGAATTAGAATCAGGTGAGGTGACAGGCATCTCATGCTATTGTAGTTGCTTAGTTATCTATACCTTTCTTGCCAGAAGAAAGGCATTTAACCTCTCTTGCCTCAGTTTCCCCCAACTGGACCACGAAGATAGTAACACTTTCATATGCTCGGGAGGCTTGTGTAGGTTATTGTATGCAAGCTCCTCGTCAGAGCAATGGTTACCTGTAGGTGCTCAAAACATGTGAGTCACTCCTAAGTGTACTGTCATTGACTGTAGACTGGGTGTGTCATGTGTGTCCCCAGGCCCTCGAGTGTTGACTGGTGGACAGGGAAGCGTAGACACAGACACATGCTCCTTCACACAGGCCTATCCCAGCACCCTGGACTCCCCAACCCACCTTGGTACACAGACATGGGGGCAGCGCTGACAATTACCATCCGCTCGACCAGGGATGGGTAGTAGATGGAGAAATTCCAGGCGAGGAGCGCACCCCAGTCATGGGCTACCAGGATACACTTGGAATAACCTGGGCGGTGGCGGGGGGGAGGGGCAGAGGAACAGGTGTAAGTGAGATGCTAGGGAGAGGTGAGGCAGGGTGAGGGAGGCCAGGCCTGGGATGGGGGTATCCCCACCCAGGCCCAGGATGACATCCTGGATGTCCATCATCAGCAGGTCCATGGTGTAACAGTCTACATCCTGAGGGGCGTTTGAGGAGCCATATCCCCGTAGGTCCACAGCCACCACGTGGAAGCAGCTCTGGAACTCCCAAAGCTGGTAGCGCCAGGAGAACCTGTCAGGCGGGTGGGGAGGGAGGTTGTCAGGGTCCCCAGGCTGCACCTCCACCCTATGCCCAGCAGGGGCCTTCCCAGGCCCCACCTCCCTGCCCTGGGCTTCCCAGAAAGGAAGATGGGGGAACCCCAGGCTGAGGGCAAGGTCAGCTGTGCTCTGGATCCAAGACCTCTTTGTCCCATATCCCTTCAGGGCCTCCTCCTGTAGACAGCAACCCTGTCCTCTAGCACCCCATCTGGATGCTTTGTGCCCCCAGTCTACCCAGCCCTCGTGCCTGCCTCCTGGATGCCCTGGTGGTCCGAGCTCCACCTCCAGCTTCACCTCCAGCCTTGTGTGCCCCAGGACCCTGGGCTTCAGACCTACCAGTTCTCTGGGAAGCCGTGCAGAAACAGCATGAGGGGCCCATTGCCACGTCCGGCGGAGACATAGTGCAGGCGCAGGCCCGAGCTCTGGGGGAGGGCACAGTCCGAGACCTGGGGCACCCTTCCTCGCTAGGCTTGAACACCCCAGCCGCGTGCAGACCCAGATTTGGATTCAACCATTTGCTGTCTGCACACCCCGCCCGCCCCAGCCCTACAGGGCCCGACCTCCCGGGCTGCTCGACGCCCCCCACCCCCACCAAGCCCCGACGGCCACACACCCCTCCCCCCCTGCCCCGGGGCGCGCGCGCGCTCACCTTCAGGGTCAGGAAGCAGTGTTCGCCCAGGGTGGGGTCGCTCAGACAGGCGGGTGGGGTGCTCCGGGGGCGCCCGCAGCAGCCGCGCCGGGGCCGGCACAGCACGTGTGTGAACGCGATGCAGCCATAGACGGCGGCGGCCACCAGCGCGGCGGAGAACACGAGGCTCCACATGAAGGCGCGCAGCAGCTTCAGAGTGAGGCGCGACGGCGCCAGTAGCGCTGTCACCACCAGCTCGGGCATGTCGCCGCGACCCGGGACGACTTCGGCGCTGCCTTTGGGAGTGTGGGCGGGGGGCGCAGGCAGCCGCACCGAGGCGGGACCCGGGCTGGGGAGCCCACCGCCTTTGGTCCGGGGCCCCTCCGTGCCTTCGAGGCTTGAGGAACGCTCCGAGAGAAGAGGCGGGAGGCTTAGACCGAAGCCGCCACTGCAGACGACTCACCTAAGTACCAGGTAAATACCTGGGCGCGACGGCGACAGCGAACAGGAAGGGGTGAGGGGATGGAGCCTGTGAGGACCGGGCTTCGGTGCCTGGGGAGGAGCCTTGGGGAGAAGGGATGCGAATTGCGGGCGGGGCCTAGGCAGGCTTGGGCGGGGCTTAATAAGGGGCGGGGTCTAGTAGGACTCCCGCCCGCGGTGGGTAGGGATCTGAAGTGTAGGGGGAGACTGATATGTGTACCAGCGTGGGGGCCGGAGGGGTACCTGGGCGAAATGGGCGGAGCCTGAAGCGAAGGGGTGGAGCAATGCAGGTTAGGTGCGGCCTATGAGCCAGAAACTTAGACCCAACTTGGCCTAGAGGCGTTGGCTTAAGCCACCGGGGCGTGGCTTAAAGGGTGGGCGGGGGAGAGGGTGGAGCCCAGGTGGGGCGGGGCCCGAAGTTGGGCGGGAGAAGGTCCTAAGGCTGGCCGGGAGGGTTTGGGTGCGAGGGCTGGGCCAATAAGCTGGGGATCGGCCTGTGTCCGGGCCAATGAGACGGGGCGGCGGGGCCGGAACCTAATATGGCGGGGAGGGCGGGCCCGGAAGCGGAAGGAGGGGGACAGGTAGTGCTTTGGCTGGGATTAGGAGGGAGTCGCGGGCGGTCGCCGCAAGCCGAGGAGGCCTGGGGGCGGGGGGGCCCTGCCGCCGCCCTCCGAGAGCTCCCCTTCCTGGAGCGCGCGACCCTGTCCTTGGCCTGGCTGGGAGAGACCTAGCAGCACCCTCACCCAGGCCTGGTTCTAACGGCGGGTCCAATGGCCTCGACCCCGCGCGGGCCTCGTTAGTCCCGCGGGCCCGTCGTCGGCCCGCCCCTACACGGCTGTGATTGGAGGGCGGTGGTTATTTACGTGCTGGCGACAGGTCTCGCCCGGCAGCCAATCGGCGAGTGTTGAGGCCCGGGGCTCCGCCGGTGCCGACCAATGAAGACCGGGAGACTCTTGGACTTCTAGAAGGCAGGCCCGGCCCGGGAGCTGGAGGACCGGACCGGTTGAGCCACTGGAGCTCTGTCTGAAAGAGGAAGTGGGGCAAGGTCGGGCGAGAGGCCCGACCCGGCCAGCTTCCTCCTCCTGTTTTGCAACCTTCCCCGAAGATCCTGAACGTTTCAGGGTCACTCACCGTTTAACCCGTATAAACACCCCCATTAAGTGTAGGTACTATTATCACATCCCTGTATTACAGACCACGAACCCGAAATTCGGGGATTAAGTCATTTGCCTAAAGCTACACAGCTTGCTGAACAGGACTTACAGAAAAAAGCAACAATCTCGGGCTCCACCTCTCCTTCCGCCCGGAGGCGGCCATCGGAATGCTTTTAGCTTTCTTCTGGTGGTTATCCAGGTATCTCGCAACGCGCTCGTGTAGCTATTTCCTGATGACCAATTGGGGGCATTAAGTATTGCATGGACTGTCATCACCATTGGACAGGCCCTACCCGTTTTTAGTGTTCCTATTGGTTTCCTTTAAGCACTCCATTGTTTTCGTCACCTCCCATTGCTAATCTTACCTTTGTATTGTTCCGGCTGCTAAACATTACACTGTCCTGGGACCATAATTAAGTCTGTGGGTTCCTAGTAAAGGGGAATGGTGGTTTATGTGGTTCCGCCTCAGTAAACAGTGTATATCTCAGCGTCGGGCAGATGGCTATGATTACACGACCAGCATTGTACTAAGGTTTGTTCTCCCTGTACTTAGTACCTTTCTTTTCTTGCACGATTAGCCTGTATCATAGCTTTGGTTTCATTTACACTTTCCATCAAATCAGTTTTCCAACCACTGGATGATCGCGGTATCCCTCCCAAGTCCTCTAATCTGGCTACGTGGCTACGGAGTGTCTGGAGATCTCCCTTCTTCCTCTGCTACACAAAACTGACTCTCACCATCCCCCTACCCCCAGCTCTACCCTCAAACAAAAAGCGGCAGTCACAGGATGGTAATTTTATATTCAGTACAAATGTTTATTTTTGCAATGAGAACTGCACAAAAAAAAAAAAAACAAAAACAAACAAAAAAAAACCCTTTAGTATATAAGTGAAAAGTCTACGAATTCCCTTCTACAAATGTCTAAAGTGTTTAATACAAGTCTCAGATTCACTGACATAATTATTGGCCAAGCGATCCGTGCATACAGTACAGTGGGGGCTCGTACACACCTCTTACTCTTGTATAAGACTAAGATTTCTAGTACTGTGGGAGGGAGTGGGAAATGGCCAGAGAAATTAAATAGTAGATCCAAGTTCTAATTACAACCCAGTTAGAGAAACACCCATCAGGAAGGTGTGGAGAGGGCCATGGCAGAGCTAAATCTTTAGAAGGTGCAGACAAAAACCATTTCTCCAGCTAAACAGTGGGACCTGGCCTGGGGAAGTTACCAAACAAAACACGGAACAGAAATGAGGGGGCGGGACAAGATGGAAGAAACCCCAAAGAACCAAAATATAAGTCCCACTTGAACCAGCATAGTGGCACTTGAGGAAGTGCCTGCTGGGGCGTGGGGGCGGGGGCAGGGGCAGGGAGGCATCTGGGGGCCTCTGGCTGGATGCCTGAACTACACCCTTGCCAGGTTTCCCAGATCCCAAACACAAGATGATACAAGGGCTTTTCTGGTTGAAAAACAAAGGGGAATAAGGGTTAATAAACAGTGCTAGAAATGTTTCAGTTTGTGTCTGTGCGCACATAAATGATACTTTCATCTTACATCCTAGGGACCACTCGAGTGCCGCCCTTACCTTGTGGCACGCTGGTGGGCACACGGGCAGCCACATGGCGGGCTCTCTTGGAAGGGAATGTGTGGGTGCCTGTCTACACGCGTGGGAGGTGAGGATCCTGGTTCCGGGGGGGCGGGTGTACACTTATCTAAGAACATCTGGTTAACCCTGAGCTTAAATGAAAGGAGTAGTTAAGGTAGAGGCAGGCGAGGTGGGAGAAGCGGCCCAAGTCCTCTGGTGAGTGGGGGACCAGGATGGAGAAGGGCGAGGGGGAAGAATACTGTCTGGAGTTTGGCCAGGTTCTGCTGGAGCACATCACCCACCTAGAAGGCCAGGGTCCACAGGAAGAATGGGTACCTGGGCTCCCTGTCACAGCTTCAGCTTGGTCATGGAAGATGGGCAAGGTGGCCCCTGATGGTAGTTCTTGTACAAAGGTGGTTGGGGATCCCGGGGGGCCCCCTGGGCCTAGTCTAGGCAACAGGTGGTTCACAAAGAAATGTCAGGAAGACGCCAGCATTAAAAAAGAGAGATGTGTTTATTCCATGATCAGTACAGACCAAATGCATATTCACCGTATGAAAGTCAAACCAGTCAGTGACTCCAGAGTTTGGCCAACACTGAGGCACCAGCGTCGTGGTGTAGAGTGGGATCTCATGGCACACGTAACCTCACCAAGGGCTCCAATTATAAAATTAAAAAAAAAGGGGGGGGTGGGGGAAGGGGCAGCCGGCTGGTCAGGCTGGGTGGGGAGCCTCTCCCTCAGGGGTCTGTGGCCCCCCAGCCCCCGGTGCCTGCCTCGTCCCCTGGCCCTTCCTTTCCTGGTTAAAAAAAAAAAAAAAAAACACAAACAGATCTGACATTAAAAACAAACGGGGGTGGGGAGGGAAAAGAAAACATGGCTTTATAATTAAAAACTGACTAATAAAGTTTGAAACTGAGTAAAATATAGGCAGTTTTTTTTGTGTTTTGTGTGTTTTGTTTTTTGTGGGTTTTTTTTTTTTTGAGTTTTTTTACACCAGTTTGGTGGAGTCACCAACAAACTTCAAACAAAGATATGCCAACTATGTTCACTACACAGTACAGCCACGGTCACACACTACCCACAGCGCGGTGGCAGCCGCCGCTCAATGAGGAGACGATCACACCATTTCGGAGATAAGCAGTGCCATTGTGTCTGGAGGAGAAGAGAGAATTAAAAATAAAATAGAATCCAACAAAAAATATATATATAGAAAAAAAAAAAAAAAAAAAACAACCCAGAAACACAGGTGGGAAGGAACTGACTTTGGTTGGTGGCCTCACTCACTGGGCGAGGCCGGCCCACACACGCGCGTGTGACAGTCACCTTGCTCCAAATTGCCATGGACACACACACACCTCCACGGCACTATTCCCTTTTGCACAAGCGAACACTTATAGAGAGCGGCTCTCGATTAAAGGCTTGTGGGGGGAGGGGAGGGGTGGGGTCTGTTCAAGGCAAAGTCAGTGCCAGCAAGGGGGTGGGCCGGCGCCCTCGCCCGCCTCCAGCTCGCTCGGGCCTGCCCTGGCCTCCTGGGAGCGGGCGGTAGTGGCTGGGGTGTGGGGGAAGGACTCCTGGTGGGCAGGACGTCACGAACGTCACGTTCTCAGGGACAGAAAACCAGTCACGGTGGCGGCAGCGACAACGTCCTGTGTATACTGTGTAGACATGTGGCGGAGAGCAGGACCTCTGCCCCGCACGCGGGGACGCGCGGCTTGGGTCTGGCCGGCACTTGCTCGCGGAGAGGCGTGCTCTGAGCCGACGTCCTGTGAGGGGGTGGTGGGTGGCGGGACGTCCGGCTGGCTGTAAGGCAGACAGGCTCTGCGATCCTCAGCTGCCCGTCAGGCCTGCCCCGGGCACAGCATGCAGGAGGGCCAGGCCCGGAGCCACCCCCCGCCGCTGCTGCCGCCTCCACTGCCGCCCCTAACACTATGGAGAGTCAGCGTCTCGCCAGAAAATCAAAGAAGTCACCTAGGTGCTCTCAGAAAAGATTTTCTTCAAATATTGACAACAGATCACTCTGGAAATTCATGTCAATGGTAGCTGCCATCTGGAGGGGAGAGGAGGGAGGAGGGAGGGAGGGAGGGAGTGAGCCCAGGTGCCCTACCCTTACTGCAGCTTCCAGCCCCCCCCCCCCCCAGCACTGGCCAGGCCCTCGGGGCCCACACCCCGGGACCTCCCAACACCGACTGTGTGGACTGTGTGGGCCTGGGCCGCCGTGAGAGCCGAGGCCAGCACAGTGCAGGCCAGCGGGAGCCCCCCGCCCACCCGCCTCTGAGAGAGTGACTGCCTTCACCCCGAGGTTCCCGGTCCCCTTTCCAAGCCCCTCCAACGCTGGGCCCCGCCCCAGGCCCCCGACCCACCGCCTCCCGGCGCCTCCGCTCCTGCTCCCGCTTCCGGGCCAACTCCCTCTGCTGGTCCAGCATGGACTGGGGCTGGGAGCTCTGGGCCTGGGGGGCGGCGGCAGCAGCCACGGCGGCCGCCTGCTGCTGCTGCTGCTGCTGCTGCTGCTGCTCCTGCCGCTGCTGCTGCTGCTGCTCCTGGCGCCGCCGCGCCTCCTCGTGGGCCCGCCGGGCCTGCTCCAGCGCGTCCTCATCCTCCCGGCTCCTGGGCGCGGCAGAGCAGGGCAGAGCGCCGGTCAGCACCGGGGGCGGGGGGCGGCCCCGGGGCCCCAGGCTGCCCGCGACCCAGCCCACCTCATGCGCTCCTGCCGCAGCCGCTCCTTCTCCTTCTCGGCGAGCTCGGCCTGCGCCTTCAGGGCCTTCTCGCGCTCCTCCTTCTCCCTGGCTGCGCGGCGGAACTGCTCGAAGCTGTCGCTCGAGGACTTGGCTGTGGAGGACGGGGTGGTGGGATGCTTCTGCACCAAGCTAGCCCAAGAGCCCATGTTCTTGATTTTCAAGTCCTGCCAGGCAGAGAAACCACAGGGTGGGTGCGGAGTCGGGCTGCACGGAGAAGCCCACAGCCTGAGGGCACCGCCCACCCCGCCCCCAAGGTGCCTCCCTGGCATGGGGACACCTGTGGACTCACTGTTCCTACCTTTTTGGGTGCAACTGGCGTCTTCGGCTCTTGTTTCTGTTTGTCCTTGTCGGGGGCCCCTGGTGGGGGTGCGTTCTGCTCAGGGGGCCGGATCACAGGCCTCCCGACGTCCACAGGCTTCATTTCAGGCCCTGGAACACAAACTGCTGTGGGCCCGGGCCGGGGCCCATTCCCCCCTGCCCCCAAGCCCAGCAGGGCGGAGTCAACCAGCCCACAGAAAGCTCCCGTCCAGGGCACTGAGGGCACTCACGTTGGGGCAGGTGAACGGGTGCCTTGATGCTCTCTGGGTGTTTAGGGGGTTCTGGCCGCAGTGAGGGGCTGAAAGGCTCGCTGCGAATGATGGGTGAGTGGATCTTCTCCTCCTTCACCACCACCAGGGGCTGGGGCTGGACCACAGAGGCCGCACGCAGCTCCTGGGACAGCACAGGCACAGTGGCTGGTGAGGCAGGTGGGTGCCTCTGGCACCGGCCCGCACCTGGCCCTGGGGGCCGTGGCCCAGCCCTGCCCTTTACCTGCTTCTTAGGCTGAACGTTTTGCTGGGGTGGCGACTGGTGGGTTAGGCTCTGGAACGGTGGCATCTGGGGGGAATGTATCATAAGCGGGGAGGGGGCTTCGCGGAGGTGACCTAGGAGAGGGGACAAGGAGCATGTCAGCAGAACTCGTGTGGACACCACTGGCCTGGGCCCAGCCAGGTGACCCCCTAAGCTGGGGGGGAGACCCACACTGGCTGAGCCCCAAGCACATCAGGCCCCTAGCTCAGTGTACAGCAGGGCTTCATGGAGCCATGAGCTCAGTCCCAGCGTCTGATGCCCCTGTGTGTCAGAATCATCGGGAATCTTTGAGAAGAGCAGATCCTGACATAGTTGATCACAGGTAAGGTCTGGGCCTGAGTACTTTTTAAAAGTTCTCCAAATGGCTCCGTGGCATAGCCTAGGTTAAATATAACGGACATCAACAGGACGCCTGGGTGGCTCAGTGGGTTAAGCATCTACCTTCGGCTCAGGTCATGAGCTCAGGGTCCTGATACCCCCTTTTTTTTTTTTTTTAAAGACTTTATTTATTTATTTGACAGACAGAGAGAGCACAAAGCAGGGGGAGTGGCAGGCAGAGGGAGAAGCAGGCTCCCTGATGAGCAAGGAGCCCGATGTAGGACTCGGTCCCAGGACCCAGATCATGACCTGACCCAAAGGCAGAAGCCAACCCACTGAGCCACCCAGGTGTCCCATAAAAAAATAAACTTTAAAAAAAAAAAAAGGGACATCAATAACCTTACAACCTTACAGAGCAGACAGCCTGAGCTCCCAGCTGTCCCTATATATAGCTTAACCTGCCTGCATGGATGAATGCTTTGGGACTAGGACCGGATCCCCAGGAGACCCTCCCCACACAACTCAGCCTGCAAGCCCCACACAAGGGGGATGCTGGAACTAGCCTGCACCACGGCAGAGTTGGTAGAACACGTTCTCAGCTTGTGGTTCTTACAGGAATTGGGCCAGCCCACCCACCTTCCTCAAACCAAAGGCGGGTGGGTGGGAGAGTGGAGATTCAGGCAGCCACAAGGTCCAAGTACCCGGCACAAGGCAGGAGCCTATAAAGCGCCATCAAAGCACTTAAGTCTGACAGCTCAGCTTCACTGGTGAGAAAACAGCTTTAGGTCACAGTCACCAAGTTCTGCCTTTGACTCCTCTACCTACTCTAGCATGGAAACACCCTCCTGCTTGAATACCTGACATGTCTTGGCCAGCTCCAGCATGGGACAAGCCACACTTGTCCACAAAACAAAGCCACCTCTCTGAAGTACACTTGCTCCTGGTCCTGCCTTGTGCCTCACAATGAATAACCTAACCCAAGTTCTGCATACAGACCCTTCCACTGACCTCCCCCAAGCCAGATTCCAGCTGCCATCTGCCTGCAGAGATACTAACACCTCTGGCCCTCCACCAGCCCCCTGGGCCTAGCACAGACCACAATGCCTCATGTATGGTTGGACCCTCCCTGCCCATCTCTCTGAAGCCAGAACTTGCTCCTAACCCCAGAGAGGCAGAACAGCTGCTCAGAGACATCATGGTGGTGAAGGCCAGCCCACACCTGCACCTTGGTCCCCAGCCGCATGTGGCCGGTTTCGCCAGCCTTGGTGTTGGGGGCCCCAGTCCAGGCCTAGGGATCTGCAGGCACACGACTCTGACAGTCTCTCATCCGGGATGGCTCCCTCACCAGCACCTGCCGAGGCTTGACCTAGGTGGTGGCAGGCAGATGCTTGGATCTATGATTTGTAGGTATCACCTGCCTGCCATGGCTTTATCCACCAGCAGCTGGAGGGGAGGCCCAGGGGCTCAGGGGTAGTGCCTGCAAGCTGGCCAGGTGCCCTGCCCAGGGATGCACCTCCTTGGGACTCCAACTTGGCCTCTGGCCCGAAGTCCCCAGCTGCACTCCAACCCACGTTGCTCCCTGTGACCCACCCCAGGCCAGGTGCTCAGGGGAGGTGGGCCTGGGGACTCAGAGCATAGGATGTCAGAAGGAACTTGCCCACTGCAAGAACTAGCTCTACTGAAGGCATCTCATCTCCTGCTCATCACTGCCCCCCACAGGGAAGCCTGGCCTTCCTTAAGGGTGAAAACAGGCACAGCCGCACAGCTGCGGGGACCAGGACCAGCACCAGCCTTTCGCAGGGAGGACAGCCGGCTGTTCTTGGCTCAGGGAGTCCAACCATCACCTGGCACCTGGCAGCTTTTGTAGGTGTCGGAGCAGTCGCAGCCTAAGCTCAACAGCCTTGCTGTTCAATCTGCAGGCGGCACCTGGACTCCCTAGCCAGGCTACGTGGTCTGCACTGCCAAGTCCAGGGGCCTTAACCCTGACCCTCACATGTCACCACGCCATGAGGCACTGCCTGGAACAAGTCCCTTGCTGAGGCCGGCCAGCACATTTTGGTCACAGACACTTAGAAAACAAGTGCCAGGAAAAGCGAGAGGGCATGGCCTGATCAACACTGTCGACAAAAAAAGGACAGCCTGGATCAGTGTGGCGATAGGAAGCAGGAACAGGAAACGGCTGCCGGGTACAGGGTTAGCCCAATTCTCTCCCACGAGGTCCTGACTCCCACCAGGTGAGCCTCACTGAGAGCAGAGCACCTATTCCTACAGGTTCCCAAACAGCCCCCTGCTGCCCAGGCCTGCCCCTAGCTCTGCCAGGACCTCACTCCCCACTGTTAAATCAGCTCTGGCTCACCCTCTGATCACCTCCTTCAGGAAGCCTGCCCTGACTTCCAGAAATGGATCAGGTGCCTCCCCGGGCTCCTGGCTTCCCCACCTAGCAGGATCACGATGCACTGTAATGCTCTTAACTGTGAGTTCCAAGAGAAGGGCCAGTGGGGACCTTGTTCCCAGTCATCGGGTTGCAAGCCAAGACAGATCCCAGGTAAAAACGCTGTATGAAGCACCAACGCCCCCTTTCAGCCACCTCTGCAACCAACTCAGAGCCTTTACAGTGGGGCTCTGAGCCCACCCCAGCCTGAAGCATGAGCTGACCGACCAGTCTGGCTTCTCAAAGACAAACTTCTGGGCCCAGCACCAGCCTACCCAGAGCCCAGGGGCAAAAGCCAACTTACCAGTTGAATAGGGGTCCGACTTGTGGTGCCGGGGTGAAGGGTGATGCTGGATGACCTGTTGAGGCTTGGCGGGCTGTGGTGGCGGCGGCTGCTGGCCGGGGGGCGGGTGTGGGGGCTGCTGGCCCGGGGGTGGCGGGGGCTGCTGGATGTGGGCAGGGAACTGCATGGGCTGCATGTGCACGGGCCGTGGGGGGGGCTGGTGCTGCTGCTGGGGCGGCGGCTGTGGCTGGGGGGGCGGGGGCGGTGGCTGCTGCTGTAGCTGCTGCTGCACTGAGGGGTGGGGTGGGGGGGGCAGGGGGGGTGGGGGCTGGGACTGCACCTTCACGGAAGGGAGTAGTGGTGTGGGGGGCTGCACCTTCTGCAGCTGTTGCAAGTAGAGCTGCATCTGCATGGAGGTGAGGGGTGGGGCGGGTGGCTCTTCGTCCTCCTGCAACAGCACTTGGGGGGGCTGAGCCATGGGGGGCTGTGGGAGAAGGGGTGGCTGGGCCAGGGCAGGCGACACGGCCGGGGGCCGGGCAGGCTTGGGGGGCAGGGCGGCGGCTCGGTTGCTGGGCCGCGATGGCTGCTGGGGCAGCGCGTTGTGCAAAGCTGGAAGGACACGAGAGCGTGGCAGTGAGGCTCACAGCTTCTGCACCCCGTGGCCCCAGCCCAGCTTCTCTGCTCCACTGGTTTCCCTCCAACTAGTCATCTCTCTCCGCCCTCCTGGGCTTCCCACAAACTCCAGAATGAGAACAGTTTCTAGAGCGGTTTACAGGATTGGGCTCCTTACCACCACCATTCTGCCCTGCGCTCTGCACCCGACCTTCCTCCCTTCCTTTCAGCTGCTCCCTATTTTCACACTTGCCCTTCAGGTCTCAGAGGAGGCCTTCCCTGAATCCCCCAGGTGTGTGTGTGTGTCCCAGCACCTCCGTCCTCAACTGGGAGCTGGGGCAGTGGCGGGCCGCACACATATCTTTTTTCCACCTCACACAATGCTTGGCCCAGCAGAAGAAACGAGTCCGTATCTTCCATGTGGAGGCACTAACTATGCAGAGCCTGTGCCTCGGTGGCTCATGATTTCCTTAACGGCTCACTCGGGAGAGCCACCGACCTCCCCTTGGACCTCCCCCGCTGAGGCGGGGGTCCCACAGATCGCCCAGAGTGCCTCCCCAACCCTCGGCGGCTGTGGCTGCAGCTCACCTGGAGGAGAGACCACCGAGTGCTGGTTGAGATGAGGTGGAGTGCTGTGCTCGGGCGGCTGGGGCAGGTGGGGGGGCAGCTCAGGCTGCGGCAGGTGCAGGATGGGCTGGGTGAAGTGGCCGATGGGGTCGAAGACGCTGCCTGGGAGCTGGGGCTCCAGGACGGGCACCTGGGCAGCGATGAAGGGCGGAGGCGAGGACTTCATCGTGGGGGCCGCCTGTGGCGGCATGGAGGGCGGGGGTGGCGGGGGCGGGGGCTGCTGCTGCTGCGGAGGAGGAGGAGGAGGAGGAGGAGGAGGTGGAGGCGGCGGGGGCTGCTGGGGAGGCGGCGGGGGCTGCTGGGGCCCGGGGGCCGGGGCCTGCTGCATCTGCTGATGGTGGTGGTGATGGTGCTGCAGACAGACAGGCTGACGTCAGGCAGGCGGCACACACCTGGGTACCCTCAGGGCCCACGAGGGCAGGCGGCCGCTGCTCGCCTGCTGGAGGACACCCGAGACCACGTACCTTCTTCTGCTCCCTCCCGGGGTGCCCCTTCTTTTTTGACTTCGGAGCCATCTCTGCAGAGGGAAAGAGAAGGTGGTGAGGCTCTGGGGGAGAGGACTGTGAGCTGGCCTCCGAGGCAGAGCAAGGAGAAAACAGAGGGTAAGTTCAGGAGAAGGGCCAGTGATGGTGAGAGGGAGGGTAGGTGGGTTCTGCCTGGGATGGGAGTCGGTCACGGGAAAGGGAAAGACGTGTGGGGTGTTACCTACCCATTTGCCTGCCGCTTTTCCTACTGGGGACCATATCTGAAAAGCCTCCCTGACAATTTTCAGACCATCAGCTGGCTCCATTAAAGGATGACACCCAGGTACACCGGGAGCTGAGCTACGGACACCTCCCTGCCCCGTGTCTCCCCCTACTTGCTGGTCAGACGCCACTATGGTGACCCAAGTGTCTGTACCCCAACCTGCTTTACTTTGGAACAACTGTGACATTAGAAATCATCACATACATTTGATGGATTAGCCAAGTGAGACTCAGCGAGACTAAGGGACTGGCCCCGTGTCACACAGCTACAGTAACAACATGGTGGCCTCTAACTGCATTGCCCTCCATGCTGGCTCCTCCCCAGCCTCCCAGGGGAAGCAGAGATGCACAACTGGGGGAGAGCGTGCACGGAGGTGTCGGTCTATGCCTGGCCGCGGAGTGAGCACTTTAGGGGAGGGTGGGAGGGAAGCAAACAGGCTGGCTTCCCGGGAATGACCAGGAGGAAACAGGGAAGGTGCTCACTACCACTGGCCAGCAAAGAGAGGCCACCAACCAGCGCTCCCTTCCTCATGGGAGACCGGCCTCAGAGACGTCCCCGTGCTGGGACATGGCCAACGTGCTGCAGGGCCTCTCCCTGCCGTGTGTCCCGATACCTCAGGGGCCGACGGCTGGTTGCTGCTGTTGTGTGGGCTCGTCCAGGGTGGGCCTGCCCCTGCGAGGAACGTGCGAGAGCCAGTGCACACACCCACCTCTGCACCCACTCCACAGATACAGGCTAAGGATCTTTCGACAGCCGTTTGCCCCTCACCAATAATCGCTGGTGTGCAAACCCCAGAGAGGGAGAGGAGAACCAGTCAGTAGTACTCATGGGCTAGGAAATGATGAAGTCACCAACCAGGTGGGAGGTGGGACCCGCGGTGCCTTTCGAATTCCTGTCACCAAGAGACACCTCACGGCTTTGCCTGGCATCCCCTAAGCTCCTTGCCAGGGTGCTGGCTCTTGCTGGTGTTGGGAGGGCAACATGCTTTGCTACCTCCACTCGCAGCTGCTTCATGGAGGGCCGTGCTAAGCTTCTGGGAGGTGCACGGCCACAGGGCACAGCGCGCTACCAAATGGGATGAGAAGGGACCTCGTGCCCTGCGAGAGCTCACCACTCCATGCAAGAGACAAGACAGTGTGACACAGATCTCAGCAGCTAGACACAGGTCCTTACACAAACGGCAGCAACCAGGGACATCTGGAACATGGGAACCATATGCCCAGCCTCAAACCTGGACACTGGAGATGCCAGGATACAGAGTTCAGGGTTCTTTGGGTCACAGCAGGAAACCAGGTGAGAGGAACACTCTTGTGGATGGGACATACAAAAGGGGACAGTTTGAGTGACTTGCAGGATTAGGGCCACGAGGCGGGCAGCTGCGGGGTAAAGGAGGCACACTGAACTAGAGAGGTGGGAGGCCCAGGACCAAAGGAACCCTACATGCGCTAGGGGAAAGCACGGTATACAGAGGGCACTGAGCCGAAGGGAGCAGGAGGAAGGGACTGAGGGTCCCTCCAGGATGGGCACCTCTCCCAGCAGATTCCAGTAACATGCACTGAAGATCGAGGGAGGCTGGAACAGCTGCTCACACACTGGGCAGGCCTTTGGGAGGCTGGGGGATCAGAAACTGGGGTAAGAAAGGGGCCAATGGGTAAAGTCTGACCAAGAGAAGACAGCATATTGTAGGGAGAGGGCTGGGGTGGCCTGTCATCTCATGGCCCCAGGGGAAGCACTGTTTTTTCCACCATAAAGGAGGGATGGTGCCTCTGAACCTTCACTATCTCCCCCCAGCGGGTGAGTAGAGGCCCACAGGAGCACTCATGGGGACAAAATGCAGTGGGGTCCCAGGAGTTCCAGAGAGCGGGTCTCGGCTGCCTTGGAAAGTGTCCCAGGTCCAGGTCTCCGTGAGGAAGTGCTGGTGGGGAGGGGGCAGGCCTAGAGTGGGAGAACCAGTGGGAGGTGTACAGAGGACCTCCAGGACCAGGACACTAAAGGGGCCGGCGGCAGGGACCAAGGGCTGCTGGAGCCTGCTTGGGACAGCTGCATCTGGCTCACATGGCCTGAGCCTCCCATCCGAGTTACTGGTAGGAAGACAAGACAGGAAGTGCACAGCTTCACAACACACCAGCCCCAAGACACCCCACACAAAACTCTCTAAAAAGGGTTACATGAAGATGGCCTCGAGTACTGTGTGATCTTTATTCCATGAAAATCTTGAACTCAACACAAATTTCATCTTTACATAGGATGGTAATTGTACAAAGAATTAAAACGTGGTTTTTTGGTTTTTGTTTTTTTTTTGTAAAATCTGATTAAAACACTGATTCCTCCCGCCCCCCACCCCCACTCAAGGGAAGGAGACGGGATTGAGGGTAAGGGCAGGGCAGAGGCACAGAGCCCAACTCAATTCAACTGACTGGGGAGCCTCGGCACTAGCAGAGGCCCAGGCCACCCACCCCTCCTACAGCAACTCCTCAGGCCCTGCGCAGGCCAGCTGGTGTGTCAAGGCCCAGTTGGCATCTCCCCTGCCCGCACACAGGAGGCTGCCAATAAGGAGTGGGTACTGCTCTCTATGCTCTATTCCTGGGGCACTGGGCACAGGTGACAGCTTGAGTCTCAAGATCAAGTTCTCTGACAGATGGAAGCCCCATGGGCAAGGAGGCCAGGATCCACAGACAGAAAGGGTGCAAAGACCCTGTAGGAGAGCTGGCCTGTGGCTAGAGCTGGTATGCACCAGTGTGGGAAGGGGCGGGGCGGGGCAGCACACAGGCCGACAATGTGGGAATCCAGGCTGCCATTTGTTCCAAGACGGCAGAATCTTCCCAGAAAGACAATGCCAACAGCTTCCCAACTGTCCTGTGGGAATCTCCGGGCATGAAGCCCCCTGGCTCCAGCCAGGCCGAGCTGCACTGGGAACACATCAGGCACAGGCCAAAGGGCAGCTCAAAATAGTCTGTTTGGCAAATGGAGCTTGACTGGAAATCGACCGGCCAGAGGATCAGGGAGCAGCCTAGGAACTTGCAAGCATCACTGCAGGGCCCTGGAGGCTCTGGAGGGGCTGGATCTAGAACACAAAGCCCAGAGGAAGGATCCCAGGGTTTCCGCACAGGAGGTGGCCAGTGCCCAAGGGCCTGCTGATGGTGAACTACACCTCCTCAAACTTGCTGCCAGCTCCAGAAGGCAGGCGCCAAGATGCCAGGAAACTGCTATAGGCCTTGAAGAAGTACACACAAACTACATTTTAAAAAGGAAGAAAAAAAAAAAGCACTCCCTGAAACACAGATGCTGTTCCTTAAGGGACTTTTCATCAGGCAGTTTTCTGCTGAAATGCTGGATTCATGACCAAAAAAGGGCCGATATTTATTTTTAGAGCAAAAAATCCTATTCAGTGCCTCTCAGAGGCCTTGGATGATGCAGTCACCCTGGACTGCCCCACCCCCGGAGGCTGTCATTATTCTAGGGCACTGAAGAATGGGAGGGTGCTAGCAACACCCCTCAGAGATGCGCACGGAGCAGGCCCTGAGGGCTCGGATGGCCTCACGATGGACTGGTCCAGTGCTCTGGATCTGAGAGCCCTTTCTCGTCCACTAGCCCAGTGCCTCACCCCACTGGGGACAGGAATCCTGGACTCCAGGGGCTAGGTCAGCTGGCTGCATGGCCGTTTCTCCTTGAGTGTCCCTCAGCAGCGACCTTCCTGATCACTGCAGCCTGCTTCTAATTACTTGGTGGGGGGGGGCGGGACGACAGGGAGGCAGCCCAAGAGGTACTTTCCCCTCTTGTGACTTTAGGCAAAGAGGCCAAAAAAGTTGGGAAAATGCCCAACAGGCAACAATGGGGACAATGAAAACAGAAGGAAGACTCCTGGGGCCTGGGAGTCAGTTGTAGCTGGTGGCAGCCTCCAGCTGACGGGGCCTCACAAGCCACCAGAGAGAGGGCATGCAGAGGGACAGCCCCGCGAGCCTGCAGGCCCAACTAGGGTTGCCCCTAAGGCCCCTGTCCCTCACGGGGAAAAACTCTAGATGAGTGTTCTTCCTTAGACTGAATGAGACCTTCCCTGGGCTAACGTCATTTTAAGGTCCAGGAGGAAAGCAGTTAGGATCCAGACAAAGAGGGAGGGATGAAGAGAGAAAACATACTTGTGATGGGGCCTTGCACATGGAACAGCACCACGTTATGTGTGTGCAGGGGGGATTGTCATCACCCACTGGGAGATGCCACCTGCCCAGAAGACCCCAGATGACCAGGGAGGCTGGGCAGGACAGCCAGGCAGTCTTTACACAGGAGGCCTGGGGGTCCAGCCAAGCAGGCAGCCTTCCCGGAGGCGGGACTAGGCGTGTACTGCTGGACATGACTAATCCACCCCAGGGGACAGGCCCAGGGCTCTGAGGAATTCCATAACTTGATGGAGTCCTGTCCCTTTCACAGAAGAAAATGGACTTAAGCTATAGCTTGCTGGGAAGGAATCTGGAACTGAAGACCGTTTTATTAAGAGTCCGTGTCCAATGATTAGGCAGGACCTACATAGAGGGAGAGAGAAACCAGTGTGAGAGAAATGGTGTGGAATGTACCGTTCAAGTCACAAGAACAGAAGAACCACAGACCGAGCCAGCCTCCTGTGCCCTGCCCGCTTGACAGGGCACGAGAGAACGGCGCTGGAGTCTAGGAGCCCTGCCCCCTGCCTGGCCAGCCACGGGCGGCGATGGACCCACCTTCCCTTTACAAGGGGCACAGTCCCTGCACACATGGATGTCTCCAAAACCACCCAGAGCCCTGTTTATGCTTCTACACAGAACAGCTGCTTCCAGTAACAAGTTCCATGTGCACCGTGAGCGTAGGCCGGCATTCCCTTTATTGAAGGTCTTTGAATGTGAGAGGCGCCCTTGCCTGCCCTACTTGTCATCATTCCTGAAGACCAGCCAGGTATGCCACACCCATCAGGCACCCCCGACTCTAAGTTTGTCCCCTCTGGACCTGCTTTTCTGCACACTGTCTACCTCACGGAGGTGATGCCAGCCCTTCCTCAGGGCCTGGGCAGAGATGAGAAAATCCTCCAGAAAGGGGCTCTAGAGTGCAGGGCCTCTAGCAAACAGCCTCATTTCTGCATTCCTACAAACCCCAAGAAACAACCACCACCACCACCACCACCACCACCACCACCACCACCACCAAATAAATAACCACACACACACACACAAAAAACAAAAACAAAAAACAAATATAAAACACCCAAATTGTAAAAAGAGGAAGCAATTATACACACTGTCAAAGAGGGGGGGGGGGGAGATAAAATGAAAACAGGCTGAGGAGTAAAGCTGTCCTTCTTTTCCCAGGGCATCGAGTGTGCTTCCCCTTGACCGGAGAGGGGCATGGGGCCCGTTCCCACTCAACACAGCAGAGCGGATGCCTCTGTTGGAGTCACGGATGCAACCAACACCACACTCCCATGGTCTTCAAGTGTGCGCGTGGGAAAAACCCACCCACCGGCCAGCCTCTCGTTCAGGGCACATTCCACAAGGCTCACCCTCGCCCATGAAGCCTCAGAGTCCCTCCAGCTGCGACCCCTGCATGTGGGTGTATGAGGGGTCACCTGACAGTACAGGCAGACCAGCTACAGTCCCATCCTCCAGGTTTTTTCCTATCCCCACCCCACCCCCACCCTTACCAGGGGCCTCTCCCTTTTCCCAAGAGCAAGCGTCATACCCTTGGAGCAGGCAGTAGCAGGCCCCAAGATGGGACTGGAACCCAGTCCCTCAAAGACCCCAGGGGTCGGAAGCTGAGGCTGGTTGTCTGGGAAGAACGCCCCATGGCCTCTGTCTGCACTTTCCGGCTCAAATCTTTCCAAAACATCAAGCATTCCTTTTTCCCCTGGAGCTATTAAGAAACACCCACATGCTCCAATCCTGGGAAAAGGAAACAAGGAGACTAAAATAGCTGGAGTGTGCTCCCACTGCAACTAGAAGACCAGGCCCAAATCCAAGAGCATTGCCCCACACCTCCCCGAACCCGTCCCAGGCCAGGTAGCTGGGGTAGGAGGATGTGCTCCTAAGAGGGACATGAGCTGTGTGTCCACCCTGCCCAGTAACAAAGACTTGTGGATGGCATGTGGAAGGAGTCCATCATCAGCAATATGACTGGGTGGAAGACTGGAAAAAAGAGTCCTAGGACATCCCTCCTGGCCCCATGAGCCAGGCAGACATATCCCAGCACGGGTGACAGGGAGGCCACAGCTCTGCCCATAGCCCACCTGGGATGGCCATGGAAAAGGAGCATCTGTATCCCCTATCCTGTCCCAGTACAGAACCCTGAAGCAGATTCAGTCATTAGCCAGAACTGAAGCTCAACAAAAGACCACAACCCAAGTAATAGCTGGGTTTGGAGGATGTGGCGGGACTGGCCAACAGCGTGCTTCTGGGCAGGCGGGCGGGCGGGCACAGGAGGCAGACAGGACACAGGGCGGCCTGGGAACGGAGCTAGGAAAGTCCAACCCACCTCCCCATCCCCCGATTCCCATTTGTGGGGGCACCGCCTCCCTGAACTAAAGCTTGGCCCCACAGACCAGCCCTGTGCCTTGAGCAGCCCACAGCATCCTTATCTATGGAGAGTGGCCAACAGGGATCTATGCAACCCCCCACCCCCACCCCATCAAGCCCCAATTTCGTGCCTCTGTTTGGTTTCTTTTGGTGATTCATGTCTCGGGCCCTGTCAGCAGAAATGACCCTTAGTACAAGTGACAAAAATAGGCCCTTTCAGGAATTTCGGCTCCGGTCCAAATGGAAACACAAGAACAAGGAGGGCAAAACAATTAAGCCCCAAAGGACCAAAGGAAATACCTTCAGCGCCCCCCACCCTGCCCTACCCCCACTAACTGGTCACAGAAATTGGGGCTGCCTAGCTCCAGGGACCCAGCCTGAGCAGCTGCTGGAGGAGCTGCCCTGGAAGTGCATGCGGTTTCCTGTGTGGGATGGGGTGGGGGATGGCTGCATTGAGTGGTGCAGGGGTGCAAGCTCCCACTTTGGGGCTGACAGTGTCTGAGCCCCAGGGCACAAACCCACAGGGTGGAAGCGCCCAGTCGACCCACAACAGAGCTCTCCAGTGCACACAGATGAAAAAGGAAAAGCCAGAACTTAGAAGACAAATGGGAGCCTCCCAAGACAAGGCAGCGAGGATGCCTGGAAAGAGGGATGAGCCGGAAGCAGCCCAGCAAGCCACGGGGGCCGAACTGCTGGAGCCTGGGAGCCTGAAGGCCAGCGGCTCGGAGACTGTAAATCTCACCCTCCTTCCCGCCCAGACAGCTGTTCCCAGGACTCTCAGATTACTTGTTGCACAATCTTTCCATTTCTTTCAAAGGGGGAACAAAAAGGGAAAAAAATAACCTCAGCAGTCAAGAGCTGCCGGAGACGCCGTCACAGCTACCCCACAGCACACGGCAGGAGGTGGGTGCAGGGCACTCAGGAGCCCAGGAGAACTCCTTCCTCCAGCAAACACGCCCCAAAGAAGAGCTCGGGGATCAGGGACAAAGGCCACAGTTATAGACTCGCAATCAGGACCTGACAGTTGGGTGCCACGTCGGGGAAGTCTGCCCTTGGCCAAACTGCACTGTTTTAACAATCAGGTCTCCTGCCAATTCCAACCTCTGGGGTTTTCTTTTGGTCACTCAGATCTTTAGGAGAAAAGGCTGTGAAACCCCTAGTAGGAGCAGCCTGCTAGGAACCGCAGGAGGTGCAAAAGCCCAGAGCAAAAGGCAAACCCGAGAGGTGGCTGGCACCGAAAGTGAGAAGTCAGTGGCCACCAGGAATGCTAATTGGGCCCAAGAATATGGCCATTCATCCTACTGAGTGCAGTGGCCCTGGCTTGGGGCCAGCCCTTCCTGGCAGGCATAGGGTGTGGCGCCCCCTGCTGGTTGATAGATTAAAAAGCCATGGGGGGGGGCTTGCTGGTTAGGAAGAAAAGGACAAAAGATGGAGACAGGAGGGCAGCAAACTGCCAGCAGTCTCTGCATACACTGGAGCTCAATAAATACAGAATATAGCTTAATCAGTGTCATTTGAGCCCACTGGAAATGAGGCAGTCCACAGAATTTGGGAGTCCTGTAAGAAGCCCTTAGCCCATCCCAAGGCAAGCCTCCAACCCACTAGGAAAGTCTGGTACCCTTTACCATAAAAGTGGAGAGGAAGAGTGAGAAGGCCCAGAAGCCCTCCCATCCTCCACTGCCCCAGAGGCAGGCTGAGCCCACACAAGGACCTGTGTGAGCACACGCCTTGGAGTGGGATCACCGAGCTGCTGTGAGCAATCCTCACACTTCCTTGGCATGATCAGATCACATTATGTTGATGAACTGATTAAGTGGGGCTTACTGTTTATCTCCGGTAAGAATAAAATGCCAGAGAAGGGACAGATCTATAAAAGAAAACACCAGGGGTCTTTGTTGCCCAAACACGTTTCCCACTGTGCATACGCGTACCACAGGCTGCCTCCGGAGGGGCATGCCAGAAGGCCCCAGAGCTGGCTCTCTGGTGGTCTGCAGATTGTCTACTCAGCTGATGGAGCTAGACCTGCCCAAGGGCAACCGCGTGCACCCAGACACACATGGCCAGCTCCACCTCACAGTACAGGCTGGTTGCCAGGCTTCTTCTTCTCTAGCCTCTCCTCCTGGCCAGTGGGAGCACCTGCCTGCTCCCTGAGAGTAACCAGGAAAGCACACATCTGGAGGAAAAGCTCCTCTCCCTACCACCATGCAGCTCTCAGCATCTCCACCTGCCCTCACTCGCTCCCACCCTCCCCGCCACACTGAAGCTGCTGCTCAGGTGGGTCGTGGGCTCTGCCAGGGCACCAGGGGGCACACGTGCAGGCCATGAAACACGGAGAGAGAACTGTTAGAGGTTGTAGGACTCACTGGTCCAAATGCGTGCACAGTTAGGAGTAGCCAATGCAGCTGTGAGCACTCTGGGGAGAACGGCAATGCCCTGAGCCTGGGTGACAGCAGAGCTGAGAGCAGACTGCTCCACACCTGCAAAAGCATATCACCTGGAACAGCCATGCTGCATGCGACTGTGACATTGGGAAGACCGTAAGATTGGGCAGGGTCACCCTAAGGTCAATGCTACCACCTGGGCCCCAACACCCAAAGTCCTCACCAGCCCCCCCCCCCCCAAACACCCCAGGATTGTGCAGTGTCAATACCCTCAGCAACTTCTCCTCAGGGTACAGGGTCACCCACTGCCCCAGGTAGAGGGTTACCATGGCAGCCCTCTAAGATGGGAGGGCCCAGAAAGTTCTTAGGACCACCATCTCTGGTCTCTAGCAGCCTGGACACATGACTAAGCCCGACACAGGCAGGAATGCGACGAGATAGGAAGGAAGATGCCTAACCTGTTTCAGAGTCTTCGCTGTCAGAGGAGCTGGACTCGCTGGTGCTCTCCGACTCCGAGGATGAGAAGCCCTTCATCTTGGAGGAGCCAGCAATCACATCAACTTTCTCAGCTGTAAGAAAGCAACAGAGACTGAGTCACGCAGGGCCCCAACCTAGGAGGCTGCCATTGGCCAAGGGCACACCCCAACAGCCTGCAAGAAGGGCCAGCAGGGAGTCGGTGCCTTGTGAGCCAGAGGGCTGCTGCTAAGAGGCCCTGCCAGTCCCACATTTCCCAGTGGTAAGCTGCCAGTCTACTGCACGTCAGCCAAAACTTGGCTTAATACCAGAATTTCAAAACCTCTCCGACCCCACAGAATACCCCATGCTGGGTTCCTCAGAGAGTACAAGACAAGGCAGGAGGGGATTCCCTAACACGAGGAACTGCTGGGCTGGGGCTCCCTCAGCTACTTCTCGGGCAGTGGGTGAAGGGGACCTAAAGGGGACATGACAGGAGAGACAAAGCAAGACATGAAAGAGCCCCAGGAGTCTCCCAGCACCACGGCATGTAGACCGAGGACAGAACGTCACTGTATAGTGCCCCAGGGAGGGGCCTGAGAACCCCAGGAGGCAGTCCAGGCTGGGCAAGAGGCTACGCATCACACGCTGACGTGGATCCTAAGTCCTACTGGTCTCAAGACTAAAGCTGTGAGCTAAGACAAAGCATTTCTAACAGGAAAGAGCTGCTTGGCAGACTGCGTGGAGGGGGCGATGTGGAACTAGAGAAGAACAGCAGGCAACGACAATGCTGACCCACCACCTCTCCTCCTGGCCCCTGCTCCCCACCCCCATGCCTGTTGCAAAGAGGCGGTGGCAGGGTGGGAGTGGCTGGCTTTGGGGAAGGCTCAGTGGCAAGAGTGAGAGCAGCGCTGCTAAGAGCAGGGCGGAGGCTGCTGAGGTGCAGGCAGGCCCCCGATGGGTACCAGCCAGGAGACTGAGAATGGCACACCCACAGCCCAGGGTCCACTGCGATGTTGCCACCGCCCAGAGGCTTCTTTGCCTAGGACACAGCTTTTATAATTGGAAAAACAGCCTGCACAGGGAGAGGGCCACGTCTGGAAGGCAAAGTGAACCACAGATGGGATGGCCTCCTCCCTCTGGGCTGGGATGGCCAGGACTGAGAACCACCCTGCCCGGTGGAGGCGGGGGGGGGGGGGGGGGGGGGGGGGGGGGGGGGGGGGGGGGGGGCGCGCGCCAAGGGCACCTTGAGGTTTCCTTTTCTTCCGCAAACAAGAGGTTACATAGCGCTCCAGTTCTCGCAGGGTGGACGGCTTCAGAGTCTCAAAGTCGATCTCGATCTCATCAGGGTTGGAGTTCTTGAGGGAGGGCTCCCGAGACTGGATGATGTGCACCACACGGCCCAGTTTCTCGCCAGGGAGCTTGTTGATGTCCAGGCTGAGTTGCCGCTTCTCCTCATACGACATGGGCTTGCACTTGTCCTCCTCCTCTGACTCGTACGCAGGAGGGGGCTTGTTCTTCATGGGCGCTGGCTCCTTCTTGCTATGAAGGGGCGATGCAGACACTGTGAGGAACGAGTGTCCTGGGAAAGCCAGGCACCCATTCCTCCATTTGGGGCTTGGTGGATGGCTTCCACACCCCCACCCAGATGGCCTTCAAGGGAAATGGGGGAGGCTGGCAAGCCCTTATCGGGAGCACCCACTGCAGACAGACTGCAAACCATGCTCTGTCCTCACCTTCCACTCCATGCTCCCTGCTACCCCCCCCCTTCCCAAACACAGTGGGCACCAAAGATCCATCCCAGAGGAAAGGGCACAGATGCAGCCTCCCTACCCATCATGGCAGGCAGGGGTTGTCCCCCCTACCCCCCCCACCCCGGGCAGACTAGGGAGGCACAGACCTCACATTGCTGTTGCTGCTATTATTTTTCTTGGTCTTTTTGGGAGGAAGTTCCTTGGCTTTGCTCTTCTTATTCTCCTCCACTTCCTCTTTCTTTTTGTGCTTTTCCTTTTTCTTTTCTTTTTTGTCTTTCTCCTTTTTCTTTGGTTTGTTCTGCTGGGGCTGGGAGAGGGCTGCAAGCTGCTCGTGCACGGCTTTGAGCTGTGGAGCAGACAGGCAAGACACACACACCCATCATCCTAGTCTCTGTGTGGAACCCCAGGTGTCAGGGGGCAGGGGAGGAGGGAAGCACAGGGAGGGGGCTTGGCCCTCAGCCTTGTGACCTGTTGCCTCACCAGATTTTCGAAGTGCCCATGCCCACCCGGGCCACAGACTCGGATCCGAGGGTGGCCAGTGTCCTTCCTTGCTAGAGGAGCTGCCCAAGCTGGCAGACACGGAGCTCCACGGCCATCCAGGAGCAGGGTCCCTAGGAGGCTGGGTACTAAGGCCCTGATGTCTGGCTTGTAGGGCCCCAGGAGAGATAGATATCCTGGCTCAGGCTCCTCCTTCCAGATACTGGAAGATCTAGAAGCCTCACCTCTGTCCACAGAACAGCCACGTCTCCCCAACAAAACATCCACGTATGTACAATGGACTCTTGAACAACGTAGGTTTTAACTGTGCAGGTCAACTTACAGTAGTTTTTTTTTTTCCCCCAATCAATACAGTACTATAAATGTGTCTTCTATTGCTTACCATTTTTTTTCACTTTATTAACAACTTACTTCATTGTTAAGAATATAGTAGTACATAATGTGTGTAACCTATAAAACATACATTAATTGACTGTTATAGGTAAGACTTCTGGTCAAGAGTAGATTATCGGTTGAGTTTCCTGGGGGAGTAGATTTTCAGCTGCACAGGAGGCCAGCACCCCGAAACCCTACACTGCTCAAGGGTCAGCTCTGTGTTTACAACGCACGTGCACCTGGCACAGGTGGACCAGCGGGAATTCTGCTCCTGCGGAACTCGGAACTGGAACTCCGCACGCCGTGGTGACCCCTGGAGAGACTGCCCGGTCCGTGCATGCTGGGATGCTGGGGGACCGGGTACGGGGCTGCAGGCACCCTCACCTGCTCCTGGAGCTCTGCCAGCCGCTGGGCTCGCTCCTCTTCAGAGTCATCGGTGGAGCTGTCACTGTCGGAGGAGCTGTCACTGCTGCTGTCGCTGGACGAGGGTGGGGCCACTACTTTGGTGGGGGGTGGCACCGCCGGGGAGGACACGGCCACCACAGGCTCCTCTGGCTCATCTGGCATCTTGGCAAAGCGCATCTCGAACACATCCTGGTGGGGGAGAAGCCGTGCCCGTGAGGGCTCCCAGGTGCCCGGGCATGTGTGGCAGGGGGCTGCCTGGGCTGTGGCTCAGCATCACCACAGCCTCCCCGGCTGCCGGGATTGACTCAAGAGAAAGCAAGCAGGAGGGTCAAAGAGGGCTGGGCTGATGGTGACCCCCCCCCACCCTGCCCACTAAGGCAAGGGGTGGGCCAAGGCCCCTTGCCAGCTCTTCCAACACTCCTCACAAATTCACTTTGAAAAGAAATATGTTCCTGCCATGGCCTGGCACCCACTCCCCAGGAGATACAGCCCAGGTATGTACATGTGACCCAGGTCACAGGAGGCCACTGGCCCACTGAGGATGTCTGCTTAGGGACTGAAGATAGATGGCAGGTCAAGGGAAGGACCTACGAAGAGTGCCCCAAGGCTCTTGTCAGGTCAGTGCTTACTCAGCACTTCCTGAGGGAGCCTTCTGGATGCCAGGGCCGGGCACCAAGAAACAGCAGCGAATAGAACAGGAGCCTCTGCCCACCTCGGGTTCACACTCCTACAGGAAGTGGGTGCATTCTGCAGTTTTAGAGAGCATTCCAGGCAAAGGAAACAGCACGTGCAAAGGCCCAGCCCTGCAGTAAATGTGCCTGGCACAGAGCCCATGGCCAGTGAGGCAACTGAGCCTCTGCTACAGTGGGCACATGTCTGCATCTGCCTCCCCACTCCTCAGATCACCTCTGGGGCATGTAACTGAGCAAAGCCATGCCACTGGCTGAGGTATCTCCAGGGCATGCCCGGCAAGGTGCGAAAGGTATAGAAGAGTGGCTGTGGGGGGTGTTGAGGACGGGCTGCAGGAGGGAGTAAGTCTTGTGAAGTGCCAGTGACCCAAGCTTATATTAAGCATGGGATCCCTTGACAGGAGACTGAGACCTCCCAATTCTAAGACCCAGGAATCTGATGGAACTCCATGTGGGGTCACAGAGCTTGAGCACAACTCCACCTGTGTACCTGGGCCCACCTGTGCTGCCCCACCAGCCAGCTGGGCAGGTCCCTTCCTACCCTGAGGGCTCCAGGGTCATAAATTCCAGTGATGACTCAGGACAGAGGACAGCAGTGAAAGGAACAGAGCTAGCTTCCCAGCAGGATATTAGGACCTACTTTAAGCCTGGACAAAGTTCGTCAACATGGCATCTCACATAATTCTCGAGAAGGGGCCTTTCCCAAGTGTGAATGGATACTTCAGAGCTGCACAGCCCAGGAGAGCTGTGGGATCTAGCTGTTTGCAAACTAGGGTACACTGGACAGAGCTGGCCCTAGAAACCTCTCCTGCTATCTCTGGAAACACAGCTTCAGGTTTCCCCTCCCCAAGGCAGCTAGGAAAGGTGACCCAGGCAACAGGGTAGGTTCGTTCTCAACTGCAGTGCTGTCCCCTCCCCTCCAGACCACCCAGTTCAGCCTCGTCCAAGGCAGCTCCTCCTCCCAGCAAGGTGAGGACCTAGACTTTGCTGTCTAAATGGTTTTGTTTTGTTTTTTTTAAAGATTTTATTTATTTATTTGAGAGAGAGCACATGAGAGGGGGGAGGGCCAGAGGGAGAAGCAGACTCCCTGCCGAGCAGGGAGCCCGATGCGGGACTCGATCCAGGGACTCCAGGATCATGATCTGACCCGAAGGCAGTCGCTTAACCAACTGAGCCACCCAGGCGCCCTGTCTAAATGGTTTTACTACCAGACTAAGTCCTGAAAGGGTAATGCCTTTTTAATTCACGCAGAAATAAATTCTGGAGCAGGTCTGAGGGCAATGGAGAAGATACACACAAGGGATGATCAAAGACTGTCACCGCCCAGGCTGCCAAGGAGACGAGGGCTCACACCAGAGCAGGGGCCCTACAGTGCCCTAGATATGGGCAGGCCTGGGTCCCCAACAGACCTACATGAACATCCATGAAAAGCCAGGCCTGCTGCCCAGAGGCAGAGGGCAGGTTAGAGGAGTGTGCCTGATGTGTCTGGATCCCACCAAGGGAGGAGAGTGGCAGGCACAGCCAAGTACTCAGTGTTACTGAGAGGTGAGCCTTTACCAGGTGGGAGCTTCCTCGTGCCACTTATCTGTGCACCCAGCCTCTCCTGCCAGCTGCCAGACAGCACTACCCTTGCCACAAGAACATCCCTACTCCTCCCCAACAGGCTGTGGCTATTGTGGAAATGGAGGCGGGGGGTGGGGGGTGAGGGGGGGGAAGGGCAGGACTCACCCTGAGGCCTCTTTCCACTCCCAGGGTACTCTAGGGCCCTGCTATCCCAAGACCATAAACAGCGAAGAGTGCAAGATAGGAGGCCAGGTGGGCTGGCTGGGAAAGCACCACAGGGCCTGCAAGCTGGGGCTTCTGGCTTCCCGGCCACGCCCAGCTGCAAGACCTGTCCTCCTCCATTCTGCTCTGGCCCCAGTGGGGGACATCCTGGGGAATGTACTTGGGCCTGAGTGCCAGTGAGCCAGAGCCTACTGCAGAAGAACCTTCCCAAGTGGCTGAGAGAGGCTGGCACCTGCTGGGGCCTGTTGTATGGTAATAGTTGTAAAGTGCTGTAAATGTTAAGGTGGAAACAGAAAGGGGGTGGTAGAGAGCCTGTGGGAAACCTGAAAGCTAAGGATGAGCGGGAGACATGACGCCAAGAGCTACAGAGATCCAGCAAGGATGGCTCTAAGAAGAGAAAGGTGTGACTCATGAATCCAGGTGCTCATTCTGGTGGCCAGGTGGAGAATGGGTGGAAAGGGTGTGGGGCCAGGCAAGAGGATGCCCAAACCAAATGAGATGCACCTAGGTTGAAGGTCTTGTGAGGGAGGACAGTGATGGCAAGGAACAGTGAATACCAACAACCAGCATTCTCTAGGGGGACAGGGGCTCAGCCTCCCACACTAGGACTGGCAGTGTCTCCGGGGGACCCAGCTCTTCCACCTATGCCATCACCTCCACCCACATTGTGACTCTAAGCATCAATCAGCAAAGCACACTGGTTTCAGAGCATGCGTCTCCTCTTGCTAGAATGTTCACTGGGTCACCTACTTTGGGCTACATCAGATTCATTGGGGGGGGGGCACACCCCCCACCCCCTCTAGCTAAAGCAGCTGCTGGAGTGCCGAAAAGTCAAGCATGGCCGAGTATGGATATGGCTGTGGGGCGTGGCCATACCTGGGCATACCAGGGCCCAGAGGATGGGGGTGGTGGTGGGGAATAGAATGCAGGCAGTGGCAGGCCACTAGGTGCCAGGTGCTGGAGATGCAGCCATGAGTGGACACACAGACACACACATTTACACACACCTCAAAAGCTTCCTGCCTCTGGGATCTAATGCAGGATATCCCAATGCAATTTTCATTTTTCCTTGCTGTAAAAATAATTGCATACCACCTTGAATTTGCACTTTTTCTTGAAAAAGAACTCTGGTAATCTACATGGGTACCAAATTTCCTAAATGACTCCTCACTTCATGACAGAGTACAGGACAGTACCACCAGCAGCTCTGGGCCTACCAGATAGGCTGGCAGGCCTTAGCCCAAGCCACCCCTGGGCTGAGGAAACCCTGAGCCCAGACACTCCTGGCTGTCTTTGTGACCATGGCTGCCAGGTGGTGGGATGTGAGTTTTCTAAATGCCTGGACTTCAGAGACCAGAAGAGGAAAACACAGTGGATCCTTTTCCATATAACTTTTCAGGTAAATCCCAGTCCTTGGGCATAGTCTACTTAAGAGGAGGCAGGTCTAATACCTTCTAAAAAGGCAAACAAGGACTGGAACTTTGTTGCTCCTCCCTCATTCTGGACAATCTAGCCATCTAAACCATGCCCATCCAGGAAAGCTTAGAGAGGAAGAGGAAAAAGCTTGAAATGCCACAAGCACAGCAACTACCTTCCAGACAAGAAGCCCTCCACATCGACTCTGCACCTGAAGCAGATACCTCCACCTGCCTCGTGGCAATGCAGAAGTGACACTGTTTTCAGTAACACTGCAACCCACCCTGAGGTGGGCAAAGCAGGCTAGGGGCAGAGGCAGCCCTGTGCCAAATGGCTCACCCAGGCACTGCCCCTGCCTGAAATGGACCCTCTTTCAAGGCAAGGACCTCACCTAGTCCAGCCTGGTATCTGGAACAAAAATGTTTACAAAGAGGCTACTGTGTGGAAAATAGCTCAGTGCTCTTGCTATGGGTAAACCCCATGTTTGGGCCATGTTCATGCCACTCACAGGAGAGAAATGAAGAAAAACCAAAACCAAAATACTTAAAACAGGCACAGAAATTAGAGAGAGAATATTAGACTATATTAGAGGATTCTTTCTCTTTTCTGTTCTTTTTACAGTAAAGTAGCTCAGAATAGCAATCTTCGTGCTGACAGAGGACTTGTTCTGGTTTAGCTGTTTGCAGGAGGGCAAGTAAAGGGTATGTGTATTAATTTGGGTAAAAGTACCCCCCTTTCCCAGTCCTCACGAGAGGAGGCTGAAAACACAGATCGGAGGGCACCACTGCCACCTGGTGGCCATGTATGAGAATTGCCATAAAATTATAAAGTCTGAGCTCCTTTAAGGATGAGAAATGCAGAAGAACCACAGTGAAAGGGCAGCTTTGTGAAGAAATCAGAGAGCACCAAATTAAGAGCCCCCCCCCAAAAAAAACCTCAGCAAAAATAAGACCAAAAAACAAACAGTAGAAACTGTAAAAACATTGGAGGCTGAGTTTGCCATTTAAATAACAACAGCCAGGTTCACATTAGTAGTAAGTTTTTTTAAATCTACCCTAAGAGCTTCAGGACACGTCCTTTGCACCAAAGGCGGCCCAAGACCCAGACCAGGGGCCAAGTGAAGAACAGGAGAGTCCACGCTTTGGCTCCAGCGTGAGGAGGTAGGAGATACTTTGATAGTGGGTCTGGGACAATGTGTGGTGCTAACAGAACCAGGAGGCAGATGAGCAATAGGACAGGACTCAGGCGGCCTCTAAGCAGAACAGACCCACAGACTGCCAAAGGCAAGTCCTCACTTCAGCTCTGGAAGCACTCCACAGATGGCTAGGAAAGCCAGGTGTGAGGAACCCCCCCCCCCAACCCACCCAGCCACCAGGTGGGAGTGGGACAGGAGATGTGCAAACTGGCACTGGGCTCCAACCAGACTGCCTGTCCCTTGTGATGACAGGTGACCCAGCCCAGGGCCTGCTCTGACTGAGAGCTGAAGCAACCCAGGGTCTTGGGGAGAAAAGGCCAGAAATGTTTATATGTGTAATTCTAAAAAAAATAAAAATAAAAAAAATAAAAGTACTATAGACTTTATTCTCCATATTTTTAAGTTTTTTTGTGGTTTTTTTTGTTTGTTTTAAATCTCTACACCCAATGAAGGGCTTAAACTCATGACCCTAAGATCAAGAGTGGCAGGCTCCACCGACTGAGCCACCCAGGCGCCCCAACCCCTAATCTTTCTACCCAAAGATAACCACTATTGAAATCTGAGTACATTTTTCCTCCTTTAAATAAAGCAAAGTGAAGTTAGTTCATATATTATGTGGTCACCTGCCCCCCTCCCACCCACCCACACTTGCTTGACAGTGTGCACCGTCCAGATCAACCTGAAGGGGCCACGATCCCCAACGGAATCCATGAGGGAGATGTGGCCTCACAGAATGCCTAGAAGCAACTACCCAGAAGCTAGAAGGCAAAAGATTTCAAGGCTCTGGTAAACAAATGCCCACAGGCAAACAGTTACTTCAGCTCACAACTGTGTCAAAGTATCTGCTTTACAACAGTGTCATCCACCAACATGAGACAGGTCTGTTTTGGAGAACAGATTGGGCCATCCACAGCACATGCACTCTTCTTGACCAATGGCAACCAAATGCAGTTACTGGGCAGGGGGCTTTCAGTGGGATCCCCCAGAACAAAACCCCAAGTACCCAAGACCCAAACTTAACCACTCTGCTTTAATTATAATGAAATAATCTCAATGTAAAATGGCACGTTATCCTGACTTGAGCCCATCTTCAAAACAACACAGCATCATACCAAAGAGGCCTGGCCCACCCAGGACCCTAGCCTGCCTACCACAGATGTTGTGCTCAGAGCTTCCCCAGAACCTCACCTGGAGCTTGCGGGCCATGGCCACCACCTCATGGTCAGGAGGGTTGTACTTGTAGCAGTTGGAGAACATCAATCGGACATCAGCACCAAATTCCTGAGCATCACGGTACTCACGGGCCTCCAGTTTAGACTGAAAAGACAAGACAGGTCCTTGTTGGTTATGCCTGCCCCTGCTCCAATGGGGATGTGACAGCCAGGAGGGCTGCCTGTAGGAGCAAGTTGGCTTCTCAGTGGAACAGAGGAGAGGTCATCATCACCTTAGTTCTTCTCAAGAACTTGTCAGGTGGACAAGGAGACACTCAAAAGCAAGTCTCAGGGCCGGGAAATACCCTGCTACCATGCCAAACCCACCCACTCTGGTCACTGTGATGGGCTATGGGGCAAGAGGACACAGAATAAATAGAGGCAGAGCTTAAGCCAGACTGTAAAGAGAGGGATGGGACCAGTTCTGACCTGACATACACTTGTCTTGGTGACACAGGGCAAGACACTGGTCAAAAGGAACACCAATGGGGGCCTCTGGGTGGTGCAGTTGGTTAAGCGTCCGACTCTTGGTTTCACCATAGGTCATGGGATCAAGCCCCAAGTTGGGCTCCACGCTCAGGGCGGAGGCTACTAAAGTTTCCTTCTCCCCCTCTCCCCCCTCTCCTTCTGCCCCTCCCCACACTTGCTCACGTGCTCTCTCTAAAATGAGTAAATCTTAAAAAAAAAGGGGGGGGGTACACAAGCACCGTCCCATGTCTGGGCAGGCTTACTCCACTCCCAAACAAAAATGCAACGCAGCTTAAGATAAACATAATCGAAAGGCCTCAAAATACTACAATGAAAATGCCAGCACTGTGTGCCTCCTACTGAGATGTGACATCAAGGCCCTCTGCATGACAGAGCCTAGCAAAGTCACCAACCCTCAACCTGTCCTGGAGCATTTACTGTGCAAGAAGTCTGTGGCTAGTGGGGCCCAAGACCACAGAGGGCTCGTCCCTAGATGAGGGGGCAGCAGTGCTATCTGAGAAGAAAATGCCCAAGCACGTGGTCTTGGAGGTTGTCCCCATGATTCCCAGCAGGGGGCGCTGGGCTTCTTTGAGCTGGTGAGAAAAGAAGCTACTAGGGCACAGTTCACCAGAGCCCAAGGCCTGGGCCCTCCTCTTGGACTAGCCTAGGAGGTTCTGACCTTCTTTGTCCCAGGAAGCCCCAGCCCCAGCTCTGGGGAGGGGGCATCTGCTCACCTTGATGGTGCTCATGTCCATGGGGTGCTTGATGATGTCACAGTAGTCGTGCAGACCCAGCGCCTCCACATCCACGGGCTTGTAGAACGGCCAGGCATAAGCTGCGTGCTTCTTGGCAAACATCTCCTTGAGAATACCACTGCAGCACTTCAGCTGCTCCGAGACCTTGCTGCTCTTATCCGGCACAGGGTGCTGCTGTGAGTCGGGCACATCCTTTTTGGGGGGCTTCACAGGCCGGCTACTCTCCCGCCGGGGGCCCAGCTTGGTGGTCTTAGGCTCCGGGGGTAGTGATGGCGGTTCATGAATGGGGTCGATGGTGGTGGGGGTGGTGGTATCCGCTTTCCTCTTAACTCCCTTCTTTGTCTGCCGAGAGCACACGTGCAACAAGCGCGGTCAGAGGTGGCGGCTGGCACAGCTGGCCCCCAGGTCACTCCTGAAGCTAGGTCCTTTCTAGGGTTCCAACATTCTCGGGGATGGGGCTCAAACGTAACTCCACGTGTGAAGACTGAGGCAAGGAAAGACCCTGTCCCACCATCTGCTCTGCAGCTGGGACAGGACCCCCGCCCGTGGCAGGAGGAAGCACACACCCGAGTGCAGAAATCTGCTCAATGGAGCTCAAAGAAACCTCCGGAAGCAGCTTCCTACTTAATGTCAGGGAAGTCGCTCAGAGGCAAGCCTCATCACACCGGCCCCCCACGGGAGGCATGTTTTAGAAACTATTTAGGCAGCATCTGCAAATACGCACAGTCTACATGAGAAATACGGGAGAGATCAGCAAGCCCCTGGAAGGTGGGTCTCAACTATGGAATCTGTGGGCCAGCAGGACAGCAGGTTCTAGGCCGTGACGTAAACACTGCACAATCCCCCTGGAAAACACCCACAAGTGCCTCAAGAGCCAGGCCAGGCTCTGCATGAAGCACTGGCAGGGACAAGTGACTGTCTCCTGCCAGCCTCATTGCTACGGAGCAGAAGATGAGAGGGGGTGCTAGCTGAGGTGGTAGGAGCCCGCCAGCGGCTGGGTCGGGCCACACACACGCACAGGATGCTCACCTTCACAGGCTGTGGGGTGGCCGCGATGATGGGCGGGTGGCTCTGCACAGGCTGGGGGTTTGGCGCGGGTGGGGGTGGTGGCTGCGGGGGCACCGGTGGGGGTGTCTGCAGTGGCTGGGGAGGCACCACTGTCATGACGGGGGTCTGGACGATGAGGTCTGGGGTGACCGCGGGGAAGGGGTGAGGTGTGGCCTGCACGGGCGGAGGGTTCTGCTGGGGGGTCTGGGTCTGCGGAGGAGTCGATGCCTGCGTTGTGTTTGGTACCGTAGAGACGCCAGGTTTTGCCGTCCCTATCAATCATAAAAGGGACAGGTGGTTAGAGGCCGAGCCCGACACATGCTGGCTGACCTTACAGGCACGCTGTCACATGTGGTGAGCACACATCTGCGTGGGCATGGCACACACTGTCACAGTAACTATTCGCCTTAGAGACAGAACAACCCGAACACCCCAGACCTTGGCCAAAGTGGTGCACCTGCCCTCGGGTTCTCGGAGAGCAGCGGCATGCTGCATTCTACGCTTCCTGAGGCGTCCTGGCTTCAAGTCCCAAATCGGGCACAAAGATGCCTTCATGGGAATGGAGGCCTGGGCCAAAGGAACAGGAAACACACGCTGAGAGTTAGCACCAGGACGGTAGCTGGAGAGCGGAAAAATGTTCCTTGGCACTTCTGGACAGAGCTGTCCTCATTCCCAGAAGCTCTGCCTTCTGAGTAAGCAATTCTGGCAGGGGGCCGGCATCGGCAGCCCTGGCCAAGCTTTCTGGAAATTGGCAAGCTTCCACCTCCCTGAGCCACAGGAGGAGGCTGGACAGCTGCTGCCCTTTGTGACCAGCTCAGACTGCCTCCTTGCAGCTGTGCGGGTGAGCCCAAACACACAACACCCCGCGTCTGTCCCATGTGCAGACCAAACTCCTGGTCCCAGGCTACTTCTGGTCCCAGGACTCCTGGATGTTAAGGATACAGGACACCTCTTGGCAGGGTCCACGGCTAAGGGGTGACTGTCAGGACTACCTCTCCTTGGCTACACCTCAACACTGCCTGGGATCCAGCCAACCCCCTTTGCTCCTGTGAAGCCACCACTTCTGAGCAGGGCGGGAAGCTAGGTGAAAGCCCTCTCTGTAGAGAAGCAAACAACTCACAGCATGGGCCACCTCAGCACAGAGCTGAGGATGGCAAGATGCAGAAGGCAGCTGTTAGAGCTTTTCCTAGACAGAAACATTTCACTGTTTCCCCTCCCTCCCCACCAGCTGGCCTTTGGAATCCTGTGTCAGCCTAAGAGACAGGGGCAAGGAGTGGAGGGCTTCACTTCGACTTCAGCAGCATCATAAAGCAGGCCTGGCTCTGACATAAGCATCTTAAGATAATTCAAATAACCAACCTTGAGGTTCCAGGATAGGGATTATTAGTTAAAATTGCCCTTGGCCGGGTTAATTTCTTTTCTCTAAATGGGGTGAAGAATTCAAATAACTTAAAAATGCTTCGAAAAACTTACACTTTCTTTTTAACCAAAGTCCATTAAAAAAGGCAGGGCCCAATTATTTCTACTTTGTGGGAGGTCACCCAGTCATGTGTCCCTCTGGGGCACATCCACCACTAAGCCTGCCTGCCCCCTGACCCCTGGTCCTCCACTGAACCAGGAGAAGGGGAACAAAGACTGGGGAGAAGGAAAGCCAATGTCCTTGCTGTTTCAGTGTGAGGCCAACATGCCTGGGCACACTGGAGGTAACCTACCTGCTTCTTTCCTCCCACGTCCTCTTCCTTTTGCCTGGACTATCATGATCTCGGTTTCTTCAGTGGGCAGTTCATTGATTTTCTGCAAGAAGAGCTTCTCCAGAGCTTCTGCCATTAAGACTATGTCATCTCCAGGCTGGAAAAGGAGACACAGGGGTGAGGGTCAGAAAGCCCTCACCACCTCTCCAGACGGAGCAAGCACTCCCCACCCTGTGCCACCCACTCCCTGCTCCAAAGCATCAAGTATCATAGTCAGGGTCCTTCCTGATCTGAACCCTAAAGGGCCACAACAGTTATACCACCAGATATCACCAAGGCTCGTGTGCCTGAACCAGCACCCGTCGCCTGCACCTCCCTCTCGTCTTTTAAGCTCTGGCCTGAGAAGCCATCCTAATGCCTTAAGTATCTAACAAGCCCTGCCAATCACTGACAGAAGCCTTCCTTTGACACAATTCAACTTCACTACAAATACTTGAATTACACAGGATTTCTTGCCACAGATACCGTAGCAGGGCTCTGATAATGCTCCCCAGTGTACCCTCAAGGCAGCTCTTCGGGGCTCGGGGCAATGCCTATCTTGAACTGCATTATGGGTCCCCACTCTGTTGCCTCATCTACGACATGCTGTTCCCACTCAGCTCTAACCCGAGAACCTCATCTGTGCACATGTCACTTAAACCTAGCGGTGGGAGCTAAGACTTTTTAAAAAAACACAGTAAACTTCAAGAAACTCACCTACCCATCTCTTCTGGGCAATTTTACCCACTACACCAGCAGAGGCCAAAAGCTGAGTTCTGTATAGGGTCTCCCTCCAGAGCCGTTCTATATGAAAGGGTTGGTTTTAATCACATCTGTGGTCTGAACTGTAAACAAATGATCTGGCTTCATGGCACAGCCGAGCCGAAAGGTTTGGCTAATGGGGTTAAGAAGTGACCTTCAGGTCTACATGTAACTTCAGGGGACATTCAATTCTGTGGCCACAAGTTGTCAATGGTCATGTCCACAGTTCCAGATGCAGTGGGCCCCATCACACCCTCTCTTACATTGAGGTTTCTGTTTGAGCAAACCTTTGCACAACTACATTTTAGTAGGCTCCTTCCTGACCATTTACATCACCCAAATGGACTTTTTAATGAGTCGTCACTGTCCTCCTCACACCTTCTCTAGACATGCTCAAGAACCAAAGTCCCAAGGGCACCGGAAGCACATGCTTCAAGCTAACAAGGACGGCTTGGAAGTCAAACAAGGCCAGCACCCTCCTCCCCGAAAAAGAAACACCCAGTCACAGGCAAAACCACGGGTCCCATTATTTCCGCCTCCAAATGTCTCCTCCCATTAGACTAATCCCACCTGCTCCCAAGCACCCCTGCCCAAGACTCGATATGCCAGCCTCCTTCTCCACCCCTCCCCTCCCTACAGGGCAGCTGGACATCTGCCACCACCATCTCACCTTGTTGTAGATGTAACAATTTGTAAACATAGTGTTGAAGTCCTGGATACATTCCTGAGCATTCCAATAATAGTTGTTTTCCAAGCGCTTCTTTATTGTTCCCATATCCATAGGTGTTTTAATGATTTTATAGTAATCCTAGAGAGCAAAGAGAGCAAAAGGCCAGTGTCACCTCCCCGGCCACGCAGCACTCATGGTGGGCCTGTGGATCTTACTCCAGGAGCACAGATGAGAGCCACAGCACAGACTGAAGCTCTTCCATGGTCTCAGCAAGCAATCTTAAGGGGGAACCCCAAGATAAAGTGAATCAGGGAATAATTCTTAAATGTGGGGTGGCAATCTGGAGGGAAAATGTGCAAGTCTGTCAACTGCTGGTCTGGGAACAGGTTGTATTTACGGAGATCTATGTTTTCTATTTTTTGTTGTTGTTGGTGGTAGTGGTGGTGGTGATGTTAAAATCCTTTAATTTTTAATAAATAATGGGGAAAACATATAGCCTTCTTAAAAGCACTTATCTAATAAAATAACCCATGACAAGTTCTACTTTTCCTCTACCATTTGAAATGTTACCGGCCCATAAAATGCAAAATCCTATGGAGCCAGCATTAAAGCCTACCTGGAACAACTGGACTCCTTGCTTCTGGGCACACTGAAGAACCAAGTTCATCGCACTTCCATTTCTTTTACTAGCACACAGTCTTTCTAAGGATCCATTAGTAGTACCTGGATATAGTTGAACAACTAACCAGGTTTATGAGGAATCTGGACAACCTGTACAATTCTCAGTTTAAAATAAAAAATCCAAAGACCCCACTTCTCAAAGCTTCAGATCTTACTCCACAAGTGCCAAACAGAAGGAGCCAAACGGCAGGTGTAGATGTCCTAAAGCCCTTCAAATCAGACTCTACTACTGTCAGCTTTTCTGTAAATCTAAACCTATCCTAAAACTTCCATGGTCATAATGGAAAGCTTGCGTGCGCACAAACATAAAAATAAATGTTTATTTTTAAGAACAACCACGGGAGGTGTCTTGGGGCAGAACAGGCAACACACCAGGTTTCTGGTTAGAAGGATCAAACAGAGCCAAGGCAGGGGGACCTGTGTCATCTAGCCCACTCCAAGGTCCACAATCTCAGACACTCCCATAATTGGGCATCAGTGGGGTATCAGAACCAAGTCCAAGTAGGAACCGATGGCAGAAAGACAGGCCTATCCTTTAGCAAGTGCCAAGGTCCTGCCTGGAAATGGTGGACAGTACTGAAAAGGTGAGCACAGGGTGTGAGGTTTTAGGTTGCTCTGACACCCTCGAGAAAGGAACAACAACAAGCTTACACATAACAAGTGGCAGAGATCATGTCTCTGACCGGCCGAGGGCTGCACATGCATGCCTGGATACCCTGGCCAGGAGGCCACGAGGACAGACTGCAACAGACTTTCTATGCTATACTATGCTATGGCTCTGACCGCCTTTCCCGAGAGAACCACCAAGGCCAAATATATGGGCCCCAGTGGAAACATATTTTATTCTATGGCCGACAATGGCATCAAGTGCTTGAATTGCCCGTGTCCTGTCAAGTGGCTCAAGGGCAAACAGGACAGTGGTCGAGGGCAAAGCATGCTGACAAGGGGGCAGTGGGCTTAGGGGCATAACAATCCAACTATACACATTTACTGAACAAAAAGAGGCTGGCATTCTAGTGAAAAGTCCAGCAGGGATCAGAGGCCAAAACGCAGGTCAAGATTCCTGGAAGGTGTCAGAAAAGAGAAAAAGAAGGATCCCTTCTTTTGGTGGTTGTATTAACCTTTCCCCAAGGAGGGGGAGGGGTCCCCGGAAAACCGGGCTTTAAGAATGACATGGCTCCCAGCTGACTGGCCCTGCCCTGCTTCTCTGGGCCAACCCCTTGCTCTCCCACCTCCCTAAAGATACCAGATCAGTGGCACCTTCCAATGGCCTCTTCCTCCTTAGTCAGAGCTGCTGAGGGCGACGTCCAACAGTTAGAAAGACCGGGATTCACCCTGTGATCCCTGGGGAGCCTGGCCTCCACTCCACAGTGAATGACCTCCAACTCCCCAACCACTGGGCCTTACAGACCACCCATCCCATGTCTGTCCCACTGGCTGGGATGCTGCCTCCTTGGGGTCTCAGGTCCCCCAGTGCCCCCCTTTTCCTCGGTCTTCACCCTCTCAGCCCTCTGTGTCTTCCTATGACAAACCAACCCCTCCTCCACTCTGGCCCTGCCGCGCTTTCCCTTCAAAGCCAAATTTCTTGAAATGATGGCTTCGCATCCTCACCTTCTCATTCACACCGTCGGGTTTCTACTTCTGCGTCACATCTTCCTAAGGTCACCAATGCCCTCCTAAAGGCCAACAGGAGGGTCAGGTCGGAATCCTCATCTCTGACCTCCCTGTAGCCTCTGATATGGGAACGGGGGGGGGGGGGGGTGCTGCTCTCTGTTGGTGCTTCCCCTGACTCTTCTGTAGGCCTCCCACTGCCCTCTGGTGCTGTCAAAGCCTCAGCTCCCCTGGATTCCGCCCCCCTCCAGCTCCTTCTGTCCTCATTCTTTGCATCTGCTGTGGGAAGGTCACCCTCACCTGTGGACCCTGCGTGGCTTGGCCCATCCCAGCCCACTAGCCCAGCCCAAGGTTATGCTGTAGCAACCTCTCCCAAGAACCTCCCCCCACAGTGACAGGTTGTCTGCCTCTACTCCTTCTTGTGGTCAACAGCAAGAGTAGCCTCTGAAGCCCAGATCTGGTAAGGACGCTCTTTTACCTCCAACCCCTTTCTTGACCAATTCACGATCTAGACCTGCAGTGTCTCCTGACTTGCTCTTCCCAAATGCATATGACACCTATTCAGCAGACAGAGATAACTGGACAGCTGCCATAGACACAGCGGCTTTCCAGACAGGAGGGTCACACTACTATATCCATCTTTCTCGAAACTGGATGCCTGGCAGAAGCTGAGGTTCCTACACTGGTGCAGTTCTAACACTCACAGACCCCTGCCTGGGTCTATGGCAATAATCACCTAATGCCTCATCTGGGAATGTGTGGGACTTAGTAATAAACAGGAGGGGTTACTTTTTTTTTTTTAAGATTTGTTTATTTATTTGAGAGCGAGCGAGAGCGCGTGTTTGCACAAGCAGGGGGAGCAGCAGGCAGAGGGAGAAGCAGGCTCCCCACTGAGCAGGGAGCCTGATGTGGGGCTCAATCCCAGGACCCTGGGATCATGACCTGAGCCAAGGGCAGCCGCTTAACTGACTGAGCCACCCAGGCCCCCCAGCAGGGGTTAACTTAAAGACAATCAGTCCTTGATGTTTTGAAGAAAAGAAAAAAAAGCATTATCCTGTTTCTTCCCTGAGATACAAACTGGTTTCCAGAACCATCTGCTAGGGATGTGGGCAACAAGAAAACTCTCTAGGGGAAGAGAAGAGCAGGGGTACAAAAGAACAAGAGCAAGTGCACTGTGGCTCTGACACAGGTCGCTGAGGGCACCGCTGCACCCACACCTCCTCTCTCCAACCAGGCCCCCTGCATGTGCTTGCTCCCTGGAGTATTCCACTACCTTTTCCCGCCCTGTGCTCTGGGTGATGATGATGATGCCGGTACCAGAGAAGATATTGCAGCAAACCAGTCCCCTCTCCACAGTGTGACCAACCATGTCCACTTATCCTGGGCTGGCCCACCATGTCTGAGAAGTAGGAGGCCTGGACCACTGATTGCTCCCACTTCAGCTCCCCTATGGAACCAGAAGGAAAGCTGCAAACACTCCTTCACCCCTATTTCAACCTCTCTACACAGTATCTCCTGGATCCTAACATCTAAGAGCCAGTTACTGTGTTGAGTCAGCATGTTCTCTTCCCCTTTCCTATTTCCAACCATCAGGACAAGTAAAACCACTCACTCAAGGGCCTCATGCGTATTGGGATTTCAGAGATGGGCCCCAAAGGTATCTCCCCCTGCCACCTTCCGGCCCCGACCTTGAGCCCACCCTCATCAGTACCAACATGGAAAGAGACCTGGAGGACTGCAGCCCTGGGCCCTGCCCAAGTTACTCACAGGGAGGTTTAGCTTGACGGCATCCACAGGCTGCTGGAAAGGCCACGCAAACTGGTGTTTCCATAGTGTCTTGAGCACCACTTTGAGCAGATATTGCAGTTGGTTCGTCTGCCTCTTGGGCTTGTTGGGGTTGGAGGTCTCTGGGGGCGGGGGGTTGGTGCTGGCTGCGTTGGCTTGCTGGGGTTGGGCCTGGGCCTGCGTTGTAGACATTTGGGTAGTTTCTAGTCCATCCCCCATTACTGGCAGATTTCTCAATCTCGTCCCAGGGCCGCTCTCCGCAGACATGCTACTGATCCCATCACATTCTTCACTGGGCACTCTACGTGGGAAGAGAAAAGCCATCATCAGAAACCAGGCAGCAGATGGGTACCACTCAGAGAAACACGTGGCTGTGGGCTCCAAGGGCCGAGCTCCGCTGGTGCAAAGTGGTCAGCTGACCAGAGAGCCACCCCATGCACTGACTAAAAGGGCCCTAGTGTCTGCTCTCCTCAAAGATGTATCCTACAACAGGGAAGAGGGATCAAGCACCAACGGCGAGGGGCATGAAGGACACAGGGCTCAGAGAGAAGAGCTGACCAGGAGCAGGCAAGGGCTGTGGACATGACTGAATCCACGCAGAAAGGGGCAGAATAGGCAACAAACCAGATTTTCATGACATCTGAGAGTTTTTAAGGGACACTGCCTGTGTGGGAGAGAGGAGGATTTGCAAGCCCCCAAATATGTACTTTACATTAAAATTCTTTGCACCTGTGGCTCATGAAACATCGAGCCAAGTCAGTAATTGTGTTTGGTGATTGGGGACAGGAAGGGAGAGCGGCCCACGTAGTCCACTGCTGAGTGCTCAGGGTAAAGCCTCACATTCACTGAGAACACTTCCTGTGGTAACTGAAAATAATGTATGTTTGCTGATTCAAGAAATTCTGCAGAGTAATTGCTAATAACCTAAAAATGAATCCATACTCAACCTACCACCTTATTAACCTTTTCAAAGTTTTCAAATCTTATTAAGAGATAAAAAGGGCACCTCTTGTGACCTGCACAGGGGGTGCGAGACCCCCAGCTCAATGCCTGTATAAGCACCCCCTCCTGCGCACTCCCCTCACCTGAATGACCCCTGCTTTGGGCCATGCCAACAACACAAATCCTGCCACGAGCATCCTTGCAATAGCAACTCTGTGCACCTGGTCCAGTTATTCTAACAAAACCACAGATCCCGGGGACATGTTGTTACTGCCAAACTGCCCTCCAGAAACACACTAACCCACCCCTTACTTGCAATGCCGAGAGTTCCCACACACTATTAATGAGAAGAAACATCTGTTCAAACGTGTACTATTTGGCATTCTTTCTGTGTACCATGTTTCTGACACCTTTCTACTGGCAAGAAAAAGGAAGGATCACCTTTAAACCCAGTCCCCACAATAAGAAAGACTTTGTAATCTAGGAGCTGCCCGCATCTAATGAGCATCTCCAGTAATAAACCTAGGAGTTCAGTGGGGGTAAAAAAAACCTCTCTCACTGAGGAAGTCAGGCAAGGGCTGAGGAAAAAAGGACAGATTTTACAACCACACTCTGGTAGGCGGAGGGGATGAAAAAGGACAGGACAAGTTATCTGGCTCTGTCACAGCTTTCTGGAACACACCACATGCTAGGCACTCTGGCTGCTAAAGAATTCCTTTATAATTCAATCCAAGTGTAATTTTAAACCAAAGTCCCCACAAAGTCTTTTGTAAATGCAGTTCTGGCAAGTTACCAAATTTGAAAAGCACCAGGGGGAAAGCTTGCTGTATAAATGCAACTCAGTGCTGAGTCCGTCCAAGGGGGCTGTGGAGAGCTGCAACTCCTGGCTTGAGGCTGACCACCCCCACACATATGTCCTAGTTGCAGCGTGAGCCCAAGAACTGACGAAACTGACCTGGTCAAGGAGACAGCATTCCTTCCAGGGTACTCTGGCTGACTGCAGGCCTAGCTGTCAACTGGCTAGTGACCACGTGGAGAGGACACTGCTACAAGGAGAAAGCTGCTGCAGAGAGGAGACACAGGTGGGAACAACCCAAAGCCATCACAGAGTCTTACAGACTGTTCCATATTTGCTTTAAAAGGGGAAGACTGTTCTTTATCCTTTTTCACCGACCAAGTAAGAGATCTATGAGTGCCTTCTGCCTTTTCACAGATGGGATGACAATCACTCAAAACCCAAAACTGAATAATTCACTAATCATTTAGCACACAGGAGGGACGACACTGTGGAGAGAAACACTAGTGCTCCTATCCAAGGCACAGGAGGGCGGGTATGTTACAGCAGTGCAACTTAGAGGAGTCTAGATGTGGCCTTTAGCATCCAATGCTAAACTTAAGTATTTAATGAGGCCCAACTGTGTCCAAGACACCAGGTGAGTATTTATAGTCTGTGCCCTCTCAGGGTCCTCCTGAGACTCGAGAAGGGGAGGGAAGCTCCTATGGCAACCTCTAAGATGGGTGTGCTCAACTGGGAGAACACCAGCCCAGGAAGAACACTTAGAGGAAGGGAGAGTAGGGGGGCTTTGCAGGTGTGAAGCCATTTCTGGTACCTCTCACATGGTGCTGAAGATGGGGAAGGAGCACCAAGAGCTGAAACCAGTCATTTGGCATCAGAGCCTAAGGGGGGACTGGAGATGGGGAACTGGGCAGCAGCCTGCAGAGCACCTCACAAGACAAGAGCAGTGCTCCAGGAGTTCAGGACCACAGAGGGGCATTTCCCCAAATCAACTTCATTTGAAGATGGGAACAGTGAGAATATCGTGCACTACAACAGTTTCCAAAGGCAGATGTAACTGGAGAGGCCTGCTCCAGGCTTTGGTGACATAAGAGACTTCCCCTCTCCCCTCAGGGGTACTTCTGGTACAAGTTTGGCCAGAACTAATGGCCATGTGGTCCTGGAAGGAAGTGCCTGGGGCATCAATCAAGGCAGGACAGCAGGGATGGAGGCACTACCGGTGGGAGGGAGGCACATGAGGGTTGCAAGGAGCAGCCCAGCTGGGAGCTAAGAAAGGACAGGGTGGGCCCCAGAGGCAAATGCACACCAATGGGAGCAGGAAGGAGGCCACATACAGATCCAGGGAGGGGAAGCACCCAAAGGGTGGGATAAGGTGTAGAACCATCAGAAAGAGCTTGCTCAGAGGAGAGAACAGAGGGAAGAGAGACCAAGGGGCCAGGCTGAATCACACATCATTGAGTAGGACATGGGGAGAAGAGGAAGCATCCCAGAAGCTGCATTCAGCCATGCATGGAAGCCTTCAAAAAGTGTGCCTTCACTGCTGAGGTGAGCAGCAAGACAGACAGACAGGGTTTCTCCAAGCTCTGAGCTTTAATCAATAAAGAGTGGGACCTCCATCTCAGAGAAGCAAGGTCTACAGCCACCTGAGAGCGACATGCCAGGGCTCAGGTGGGGCTGTGGGAGGGTTCACAGGGCAGCTTTAGGTGGATGGCATTTAATCACCTGCTGTGTGTTCCCCTGTTCTCATTTCACTCATTCCAGCGTTGACAAGGAAAGTCCCTGTCTGGTGCCAGCGTAAAAGGCTGTACACAGAGATGCACAGTATGATCATCCACGCAGAATTTAACAACGCTGTTCTGTTCTCATGATACTTAATTTTACTGATACCCATGTGTGGCTTTTTAGTTTCCTTTCAAAATAAAGGCACTATAAACAAAGCAGTAAACTGATTAAAAAAAAAAAAAAAAAAAACACAACCCGAACACCTCTGGAGGGGAGCCAGCCAAGACGGCCTACAGGCTCCAGGTGGAGAAGCCAGTGGGTCAGGAGAGTCTGCAGGAAACGGGGGGGGGGGGGGGGGGGGAGGCTGTGCACAGGACTGTAGAGACTTTGGAGCACTCCCTCAAAAACCCTCCATAGCTAAGTGGATGGGAGTAATTATTTATTGGGCAACTACAAAAACTGGAGTGGGGCCAATGAGGGAGGAGAGGGAGACAGAGGGAAGAATGACATGGACAGTGTGCCGGCTGGCCAGGATCCTTTGGCACGGTGGCCATGCACCAGGCACAGAGAGATACAGGACATGCCGAGTGCTTGGATTACAAGTACCAACAGGGAGGCAGAATCACATAGAAGGAAATACGTCAGTGGGGTTTTTAAGGAGTCCTGGAGTCAGCTAGGAGAGGGTCTCCACGCAGCAGGGCCAAAATGTCCAAAGGAATAAAAGGGAACAAGTGTAAATGTGGCCCCATCATGAAGGGAGGCCAGATGCACTGAAGTGAGCCCGGGAGGGAGGGTGGCATTAAGTGAGGATAAAGAATGATGTGCAATTTGGTTTCCACTACTCGATTTCTCCTAGAAAGCAACTTGAGAATTACACAGCCAAGCACATGCCAGGTAAGCTGCAGCAGGCCAAGGGACAGGGGCAGTCCCATCCTGGACCCAGGGCAGCGGAGGAGCCCTGTCAGCCACAAGGACACAGAATGCCAGGGGGCCAAGTGCATCCACTGGGAGGAAGCAGTCCCATACGTTTTCCATTAAGCAATGACATTCTGGAAATCTCCAAGCAATGTGTCCCGGAGGCAAGATGAAGTCAAGGTAACAGACTTCTGGAACTTCTGGGCTGGGCTAGTCTTTTTTTTCTTTCCAAATGGGCTCTCAGTGAGGCTAAGGGATAGAAGGCTCTGGACATAACCACTTTTCTTCACCTTCAAGCCAGGCCCAGATGGGCCCTTGAGCCAAGAAAGCTGCATTTTTCATTCACCAGATGAACAAAGCTTTTTCTACAGAAAGCCTGACCCTAAACTTTGCCTCATCTTTCAGGGGCGCCTCGGTGGCTCAGTCGTTAAGCGTCTGCCTTCGGCTCAGGTCATGATCTCAGGATCCTGGGATTGAGCCCCGCATTGGGCTCCCTGCTCGGCAGGAAGCCTGCTTCTCCCTCTCCCGCTCCCCCTGCTTGTGTTCCCTCTATCACTGTGTCTCTCTTTGTCAAATAAATAAATAAAATCTTTAAAACAAACAAGAAAACCCCACTACCTTCACCACAAAAACCAAAACACCCACAGCCCTCTCACATTTGATACACAGTAACATTTAAATCCTCAAAACGGGCATCTGAGTGGCTCAGTCATTAAGCGTCTGCCTTCGGCTCAGGTCATAATCCCAGGGTCCTGGGATCGAGCCCCACATCGGGCTCCCTGCTGGGCGGGAAGCCTGCTTCTCCCTCTCTCACTCCCCCCTGCTTGTGTTCCCTCTCTCGCTGTGTCTCTCTCTGTCAAATAAAATAAAATCTTAATAAATAAATAAATAAATAAATAAATCCTCAAAACAACTCTGGAATTGCTTCTGGTCTTACCCCATTTTAAAGATGAAGAAACTGAGGCACAGAAAAATAACTTAACCAGGAAGTAGAAAGATCAGGCCTAAACAGCCACAGTGGCCCAGAGTCTAACACAACTCCTGGGACGTTTCAGTTGGACTTGGAACCAAGGAAGTCCCCAGTTAGGAGATGAACATGCAACCCCAGAAGGGTCCAGTGCAAATGGTCAGGACAGGCAGGCCCATCTCAAGTAACATGAAAAACTAAGCACGTAAGACCCACACACTTTTATCGATCGAGGTCAATTTCATAAGGAAAGAAACTGCTAGAGTGCAAATGGAAGGCATGATACAGTTTAACAGATCAGATGGACCTGGGAGACACAAGCACCTGAAAGTTTCTTTGAGGAGGCTGTGAGGACAACCAATGACAGGTGACATCCATGGCCCCGATGTGAGGTATCACCATGAGGTGCCCGGGATGTCCTGTTCTGCACTCACTCAAGCTCCTCAAGAGTAACAACACCTTGAGAGGCCATGCCCAGACAACCTGCACCTTGCAGCTCAGCCCTCAAAGAACTGCAGGCAAGTAAAATCCTTATGAAACTTCCAGAAGACACTCACCTGCATGGCAGCAAAGAACACGAGGGAAACCAACCAGACTCTCTAATCTGTTGTGGGCCAAGAAAGAGAGGCACTGGCAAGCAGCTCTATGTGAGAGATAGGGTGACTTCTCTGACACACAGATCCAGCTAGGTTGCCACCTTAAATTCTTCTCACAGCGGTCATCCCCACGCTGCACTGCACTGCACTGCCCCCAGACCATAGCATCAACACTCTCAACACAGCGGCCACAGTGGGCCCCCTTCCTGTGACCTTCAGGCCTTTCATTTGCTGCACCTGGTGCTTCCCTGATCGTCTACAGTGGCTCTGCCGGTTGGCCCCACATGCGCGAGCACACGCAAGCCCAAGGGCAGGGCCATCTTTATGTCATTCTTGTCCTCCTAATACAAAGCAAGTGCGGGGCGCCTGGGTGGCTCAGTCGTTAAGCGTCTGCCTTCAGCTCAAGTCATGATCCCAGGGTCCTGGGATCGAGCCCCGCATCGGGCTCCCTGATCCGCAGGAAGCCTGCTTCTCCCTCTCACACTCTCCTTGCTTGTGTTCCCTCTCTCGCTGCCTCTCTCTCTGTCAAATAAATAAATAAAATCTTAAAAAAAAAAAAAATACAAAGCAAGTGCTCAGTGAAAGATTCAGGTACAGAAGATGCCTTACCCTGACCACATAGGAACATCACCCTGGGGATTCTATTAATAGTAGATCAATCTTGAAGCTTTGGAAAAGGAAAGTAGCTCGCACTCTCACAAAGAAAAAACATGGTGACTGCCAGACTCTCACTTGCTCAGCCAATGCATCCCGTGTCAACTACATGCCAGGCCCAGGACTTCGCGGTCAACATGACATTCTTCCAGTGATTAAGCAATACTTGGGCAAGTACTGTAAGGAAAAGGGCTGGGCTGCTCTGGCCAAGGACAGGGAGGGTGTGCGCTCCTGTGGTGGGTGAGGCAGAGAGCGATAGAAAGGGACCAGGCTTGTAAAAGAAGGCAGGACCAATGCAGTAACACAGACACAGGTCTGGAGGCAGGGGAGATACCAAAGCATTTGAGGAGCTTGGGGGGGGGGGGGGGGGGCAAAAGCACAGGGGGTCATGTGACCATACTCACATGACCTTTTGTCCTTCATGTGTCCTTGACTCAGAGTAGAGAATATAGTGGGAGGAGCAAAGGCGGGGTTGTGCTTGGATGGGGCATGAGGGACAGATTCCAGGGTCATTCAAAATACGTAGATAAAATAGAAGAATTCCATTCCTGCCTGATGGTTCATTTTCAACTACACTTACACCAGTGTAGTTTACAGATGCAAAAGACAGAGAACCCAAGAGGGGATGCACAGGGACAGGGTAAATCAATGGCTCAGCACCAAGGCTAAATGGGGGAGAGACAAGCTGAAAGCTCAGAAACTCATAAACCTACCTGCGCATGTTAAGAATGGAGGATTCCTATGATACGGTAGACACCATCTTCAAGCGAAGTTTTAAGTCTAAAGATACTAAAATGGTTTGTCTGTTTTCATACTGACCTGTGGCCAAGAGGCAGGAGCCACCATTCACTGTGTTGAGTTAGTTGAAGGACAAGGGACAGGAAGAGAATTCCACCTATTGTTTCCAACCCAAAGGCTGCATGATTCAACTGGGTGTCCTATTCCTGGATCTATTCCCAACAGATATCCTACAACAATTTCCCAATTTAAGGAAAAAGAAAAAGATGAAGAGAGATTAGACGGTTAGTGCCCTGGTCCCCAGATTGAGTGCCAAGGGTGTCATGGTACCTCAGAGGGGTACTATAGAATTATAGGTCCAAGGCAATCGATAATTTCAACATCAGATTGCATTATATGCCTTCTGACAATGTTACATCTTGCAAAGCTTGGCATTCGGCAAATGCCATAACGAAAAGCAAATACCACAGGGGCGCCTGGGTGATGCAGTCGGTTAAGCGTCAGACTCTTGATTTAGGCTCAGGTCGTGATCTCAGGGTTGTGGGATCAAGCCCCACGTTGGGCTCTGCACTCAGCCCAGAGTCTGCTTAAGACTCTCTCTGCCCCTCCCCACCGCTCTTCCTCTAAAAGGAAATAAAATCTTTTTTAAAAAGCAAATACCACATAAAACCCAATATGGAACAGCAGGTATCGGACCTGACTCTAAGGTACTCTAAGTACCTAGGTACTTAGGTACTTAGTACCTAAGGTACTCTAAGGTACTACCATTAGGGAGTACTTGGGATTATGAAAGGGTGTAATATTTTCCCTTTCAATTTATGTGTTTTATGTCTTCAAAACAGCTGTACAGTTGTTGGGACATTAGTACTTCTTCACAATTGTTTGTATCTAAACTACCTGTTAGGTATTTCCTTTGGCCTGGGAACATCATGAAAAATAGAGATGCTGAGAATGCTATGAACCAGAAAGTCTGGGAACCTCTGAGTCAATGAACATAAAAATGCAAATTCTTTTCCTAAGTAGACCCCTGATTAAACATTCCTGCTTTCAGAGCTACTGTCTGCTAAAATCCCAACTCCTCTAAAAGATCTGAGAAAATTTTAAGGACAGACAGTATTTGGCAAACAACACAACTATAACGTTTTTCAAATTAACAGAAAGCAAGTTTTGTTTCCTGGAGATTAGGAGGCAAGACAGAGAGAAACAGACATGGGTAGGCTTGGATCTGGGACTTTGAGGACAACCAAGAGAAGAGAAAGGCCATAAAGAAGTGCCCAGAAATAAGCTGATTTCTGGATATCTGGCCCTAGTTCTGACCATCGCAAGAGGCTGAGTAAACCTAGTGGTTGTGGCCAAACAGACTGTGTACTAGTAGCTCCAACTGAAGTCCTGGACGGGCCCCCACCTCCACTTTGTCATGTTCACCCTCATGTGACACAACAGCAAGACACCAGGGAAAACAGGATCAGTGCAGGTTAACTGAAGGCCTTATGACTTCTCCAATGAAATACTGTGACCAACTCTGCGCAAGCCATCACCACACTCACCTGCGCCAGGGCCTAGGCAAGCTCGTCAGTACGTACCTGCCACATCATCCTGGGCCAGTGCTCTCTTGGGCACTTGAGCCATACCTGCTTAGCTAATTCTCACAGCAACCCTACAAGGCAACTGGCAATATCATCTCCATCCCTGTGGTAACACAGGAGAGTGGATGGTGGCCTGGTCAGTCAGCTGGAGGTCACCAGGGCTGCAGGTATCTCAAGTACTCTGCTCCACAGCTGCCTCTGCTCACTAAGCACAGAGGCAGAGGCCCAGTCAAGTAGCACTGCTGGGCCTGGTAGGACTGGTTTGCCCAAGGGCACCCTACTTCCACATTCTAGCATGTATTAATCAGCAGGCCTGCCCTACCCTCTCTGCAGAAGCAGCTGAATGCCATGTGACCCTCAAGCTGGGTCTCAAGTCAGATTTCCAGAAGTGGTGTTTCCAAAGAATTTCACCCCCAGAAACAAATCAGAGCCAAGATAACTCTCACAGCACCTGGCCATCTGTTTGTCTGTTTATAGTGTCTCGGCCCACATCCTAGGCAAAATCTGAAACATACTTCCCTGCTAATGCCATGGGGACAGATTTGTGGGGAACGGAGTCCAAGTTGTTATTTATGTTTCCCACACAGTAAGCGCCACCAAGAGCTGTGCCTTGAACCTGTTTCATGCCAAGCAAAATGCTAGCCAATGCCAGCTGACCCTGGCCCCTCATGAAATTACAAGTTCACAGTTACACACAACCTTCAAAGGAAGGCACCTCCCCACCACTGCAAGGTTCTCCTATAGAGAATCACTTGGGAGAAGTGCAAGATTCTACCCAGAGATAAAAAGAAGGGTTTGGAGGATCCTGACTTTGGTAAAAATTTGGCAATTTCTCAGTACCAATTTGCAGCAAATCTTATCCTGTCCTAGGAACCCCTTTCTTGAAATGGTTACGCTAGTTATGGAACACTAATATCAGAAGGTCCATTCCCTCCTGGTCCCAGAGCAGAAGCTATTACCATTCATGGCCACAGCCCATTTCACTGTGCATCTGTGTCAGTGGGAAAGCACAAACAGGATTACTTTTCCATCTGACCGGCTCAGGCAGCTGGTGAGAACAGCACTCGTGTCATCAGCCAGACCGCACGGTCTGGAGCCTGGCCAGTGGCTGTGCGCTGAGGCAGCTCTCAGAAGACTTAATCCTCCTTCGAGCGGCTTGTAAGAGCCCTGACTCCCGCCCCTCAGACCTGCCAAGCAGGGGCCCATTACCTCAGACTCGGCCCTGCAGCCTGCCTCAAGCCAGGGGACCCAAGGTGGAGATGAGCCACCTTCCTGCTAGGGGAGTACAGACACACTCAAATTCTCTGTTTCCCGGGGGGGGGGGGGGGGGGGCCCGCACCAGGCCCCCATGGACCTCGAAGCCAGGAGGACCGGGAGCCAGGCCCAGCAGATCACAACACTGCCAATCAGAATTCCTGTCCTTTTGCTTTAGAAACCAATCAGCAGGCCCATTAAATTAGGGGTACTGAGAATTCTGCACCATCTTTTCCTACAAAAGCTGCCAGAAGCTGGAGGGATGACCAACTCAGGCACAGTAAAAAGTTCCATTGTTACATACGGTTTACATCATGGTGCTGATGGTTAGAAGTGGGTGGATGGACTTGTGAATTTGAAATGTTCCTGTGGGGGTGCCTGGGCGGCTCAGTTAGGCATCCATTTCTTGGTTTCGGCTCAGATCATGACCTCAGGGTCATGAGATCAAGCCCCACACTGGGCTCTGCACTGAGCATGAAGCCTGCTTAAGATTCTCTCTCTCCCTCTCCTTCTGCACCTAGCCCCCCCAATCAGTCAAATCTTTTTTAAAAAATAAAATGTTCCTGTGAGGGGCGCCTGGGTGGCTCAGTAGGTTAAGCATCTGCCTTGGGCCCGGGGCATGATCCCAGGGTCCTGGGATCCAGCCCCGCATCTGGCTCCTTGCTTCTCCCTCTCCCTCTGCGTGCCGCTCCCCCTGCTTGAGCTCTCTCTCTGTCAAACAAATGAAATCTTAAAAAAAAAAAAAAAAGTTCCCGTGATAGGCATGCAGTAAAAACAGAACTCTGATGTAGACAAGATCAAAATTGCTAGGCTAAAACATATTCCAGCAGGGGCAGGCTGACTTTTCCTATAAAGGGCCAGAGAGCAAGTACAGTCAGCTTTACAAGACATACAGTCTATTGCAATATTCCATTCCACTGCTGCTGTGCTGTGAAAGCAGCCTACTGACAATCCTTGACAAATGAGTGTGGCAGTGTGCCAATGAAACTCGGACTGACCCACAGTCTGTAGTTTTGCTCCAAATATTTCTAGGTTTTAAGTCAAGGGAAGGGAAACATATGTGACAAAATGTTCTGTTAGAGGGGCACCTGGGTGGCTCAGTTCATTAAGCATCTGCCTTTGGCTCAGGTCATGATCCCAGGGTCCTGGGATGGAGCCCCCCCATCAGGTTCCCTGCTCCACGGGGAGCCTGTTTCTCCTTCTCCCTCTGCCTGCTGCTCCCCTTGCTTGTTTTCTCTGTCTGTCGAATAAATAAAGATCTTAAAAAAAAAAAAAGCTATTACTCCACAACTTCTCTACCTGACTTCACTTTTACACCTTTCGTCCCCCCAGTTATTTGCTTTTCCAAAAGAGCTGATGTGCCGTACGTGGCACTGAGGTTAACCTACACTGTAATATGGAATACAAAAGGATTGTTAATTCACGTAGAAAAGTCCTGCTTTGAGAGATGAACTCTGAGATGGCCACAAAGCCATGCAGACTGCAAAGCTGAAGTAGAGAGTGAGGCTGGGTACTTCTTCCTTCACTTAGATGAGGGTTTTCCAGTAGGAAGGACACACAGACACTGGGAAAACAGAAGAATCTGCAAGGCACCAACAGTGGGAGTCAATGTTCACTTCTCACAGGACAGTGAAACTACTGAAGTGAGGGAAAAGTCCAAGAGTGAGAAACTAGAATTAGTCCCAACTAGGCTGATAATACACAGTCTTGGGCTGCCCTGGTGTAGACCAGAAAGCTTCTGAGGATGACATCACACGGTATCCTCTGGAACCCTCTCATTTCCAACAAAAGGACAAAAATCAAGTTCATGATTCTCATGAACAAAACTTAAAACTATTAAAAAAAAAAAAAGACAATTAACTATGGTGTTTCCAGCACATCAAACGCCAGAGAAACAGGGTAGTGTCGACCTCCAAGCAAGTGACCAAGGTCAAGCTCTTTGGGAATTTGGGAGGCCAAGAAGAAGGAGGTGAGTGAAGTGCAGGTGGTGAACAACCTGCACAGCCAGTGGCTAGCACCACACAGGGGAGAGGTGGTCCACTGCCTGTGGTTGAAATGTTCCAGAACATGCCAGCTCAGCACACAGTTAGGTCTGCCGTATGTACGTGGAAAACATTCAACACGTTAACAGACCCATGAGTGGGAAAGGCAACATTCCAATCAACCTTCCTACAATTTCATATCCTGGGAAGCAGAGGTAAGAGGGTGGGGTGGGATAGATTTTCCAAGAGCACATCCTGCCTCTAACCTTCTCTTCAAATCAGTAGCATGGTGGCTGAGAGCAAGACTCAGGTGTCCCTGGGACCCACCTATGCTCACTGGGACAAAAGGGGATCAGGAACAGGGCCAGCAAAAGTGTTTCCAGAGATGCCATGACCACTGAGAGCCCTCACAGAGCGGAAAGGCCAAACCAGGCCTTCAATGGCCAAGAGGACACACAGAGACATAAGACGTTCCGGGAGCCAGAAACTGAATCTCTGAAGGACAAGGGCACATGCAGACTCTGGGTTTAGAGCTGCAGGAGCTTAGTTACGTTGATGAAGAGCTGATGCCTAGTGAGTAACCTTTACCTCAGCAGTATTACCCTCTGACACTCACTGTGAAGCTGAATTTTTTAAAAATAACAATAATCTGGGGCGTCTGGGTGGCTCAGTCGTTAAGCGTCTGCCTTCGGCTCAGGTCATGATCCCAGGTTCCTGGGATCGAGCCCCGCATCAGGCTCCCTGCTCGGCGGGAGGCCTGCTTCTCCCTCTCCCACTCCCCCTGCTTGTGTTCCCTCTCTCGCTGTGTCTCTCTGTCAAATAAATAAATAAAATCTTAAAAAAAACCAAACAAACAATAATCTGTGAAAAAGATTACATCTGTCCGTATCAGGCACTCTCAGGAAATGACTCTAAGAAAGATGACTTCTCTTCTCACCATGCCTCAGTTTTCATTAGGTACAGAACCCAAATAATATGGGTGAAGGTGGGAGAGAACATCACTTTTCCCAAAGGAACGAGAACACAGAAAGTGACAAAGTTAACATCAGAACTGGAAAGACCCCAAGTCCCCAGTTGCCAAAGCAGGAACTGAAAGACTGACCCAAGGCCTAAAGACTGAAATCAGTCATGAGAGCTGACGGCATCAAAACTAGAGATACTACCTGAAGAGTATATAACAAAGGCTGGTCCTCTGAGAGTCAAGCAGCACCAGGGAAACAGGCCAAGGCTCCACACGGCCTTGACTCCCTGTCAGGCACCTCTTCTATCCGGTAAAGTATAAGTTTACCACTCCTTTGTCTGTTGGGAGGCCTCAGCCCTCAAGCAAACATTCAGTGTCTACTTCTGCCCTGACAACCTGTGTTAGTTTGAGATGGATTTATAAAATCTTTTTTTTTAAGATTTTATTTATTTATTTGACAGAGAGCGACACAGCGAGAGAGGGAATACAAGCAGGGGGAGTGGGAGAGGGAGAAGCAGGCCTCCCACCGAGCAGGGAGTCCGATGCGGGGCCCGATCCCAGGACTCTGGGACCATGACCCGAGCCAAAGGCAGACGCCCAACGACTGAGCCACCCAGGTGCCCCAGTTTGAGATGGATTTAAATAAACCAACCTCCTCTTGACCTCAGTAACTTTCAGAGTGCAAAGGAGCTGAGCAGGGACAAAATTCACATCATTTCAGAAGAGAACAGCTAAAGAAGCAAAAGAACTTGAAGGGATCTGTTGTTCTGTGAGAATTAGTGCTCTTATTGCCATTAATTCCACCTAACTTCCCCTGAAGTAAATGACCCAGAGAGGTTAAGTGCCCCAACTCGGACACTGACAGGAGGGGGGATGCAGATACCACAGAGAAAAGGGACACATGACACAAAGCATATCTGATCTCCTTGCAGGACCCACCTGCCGTCCCCCTCCTCCTGTCTCCAGCCCGCCGCTCACCTCCGGGCAGCATGGGCCTTGACGGCAGACAGTGATCCCTGCCCCAGGAGAGCCTCGGCTGCAGCCAAGCCAGCATCTCAGACTCAGATTCTGTCGCACAGAATCCCAGATTCTGGCAGACACAGTCAGCTTGTCCTTAGTGTCCACTTAGGGATAAGAGCCGCTCGCCCATCAGGAGCTTTCAACTCACCAAAAACCAAAACACCTGCCCCCTGTACAATCGCCCAATGAACTTGCAGCATTCCCCACAACTCCTCACTACCTTTGTATTAAAACTGAAAAATATTGGGCGCCTGGGTGGCTCAGATGGTTAAGCATCTGCCTTCGGCTCAGGTCATAATCTCAGGTCATGATCTCAGGGTCCTGGGATCGAGTCCCGCATTGGGTTCCCTGCTCAGTGCAGAGCCTGCTTCTCCCTCTCCCTCTGCCACTCCTTCTGCTTGTGCTCTTCTAGCTCTCGGTCAAATAAATAAATAAAATCTTTAAAAAAAAAAAAAAAAAAAACTGAAAAATATTTAAGGAAGTGGAACTAACATTTGTCACGTATGAAGCTTCAAACTAGGGTCTAGCATACATAATGACTGAATAAACAAAATTAACAATAAATAAAAATGTGCACACATGCATGTTCCTCAGTGAAAATGGCCCCGCACTGGGTTTAGTTAAGTGGTTTTTGAGCTGTGCACAGGGAAAGCTGGAGACCCACATACTGGGCAGCTTATGGCCCAAGCCCCTCCCAGCTCTCCATCCTGGGCCTGTGTCACCTGGGAATAGAGCTGAGCTAAGCTAGTGCCCCCTCTATCCACTTTGGGGTCCCAATGCCCTTCTACACCTCTGCTGAGGACCTGGGGCAAAGAGCCAGACTGAGGAGGAACAGAGGGGTCTTCCCCACGTAGCCAGGAGCACAGACCAGACCTCATGTTCCTCCCACCCCACCCCCCAGCAAACCCTGCACAGGTGAGAGATGTAGCAGAGCCCCTTCCACTAAGACTAATACTAAGAAGAGGAGCACAGGTGTGCCTAGGGCTCATATACTCACAGGCCTGAGGCCTTGTTAAGACAGAAGGACTGAGCAAGTGGAAGAGACTCCAGTGAGAATTCACCAAAAGCCAAGAGGGCCTAAAATCTTCAGTAGCCCAGAAAGGGAAGTAAGCAGAGGACCTGGAGGAGGGCGGTAGTGGGAGGTGCTGCACAGAGAAAGCAGATATTGTATACTTGCACCATTATCTACATGTGTCTGACAGAAATATGGCCAACTCAATTCAAAATTTTCTAGTAGCCACATTAATATAAAAATGTGGAAGCTAACCATACATTTCATAGAATGTATAATAGTATTATTTCACTGAACCCAATATAACCCAATTACCATCTCAACTTATAACCACTAAAAAAAGCTGGGAGGGGCTCCTGGGTGGTTCATTCTGTTAAGCATCTGCCTTCCTGGGGGTCCTGGGATTGGCTATGCCTGTGTTGGCTCCCTCCTCAGCGGGGAGCTGTCTTCTCCCTCTCCCTCCGCCCTTCCATCCTGCTTGTACTGTCCCTATCACATGCACTCTCAAATAAATAAAATCGTTAAAAAAAAAAAAAAAAAGCTGGGACATTTTACATTTCTTTTCCTACTAAATGTCTGAGATCCAAGTGTGTACTCCATGCTTACAGCACACCTCAATGTAGGAACTGAATTTTTTCATAAAGTATTCCCCCAAAATATATACATTTTTAAAGATTTTATTTATCTGACAGTGAGAGATACAGTGAGAGAGGGAACACAAGCAGGGGGAGTGGGAGAGGGAGAAGCAGGCTTCCCAAGGAGCAGGGAGCCCAATGCGGGGCTTGATCCCAGGACCCTGGCATCATGACCTGAGCCGAAGGCAGACGCCCAACGACTGAACCACCCAGGCGCCCCCCCCCAAAAAATATTTTATCTGCATTTAGATTCCATAGTTTACAGCTGAAAAAGTAGATTCACAAACCCAAAGTATTCCAAACATACTTAAAAGTTCTCCAATACTTAAGCAATAGTAAAATTTTAAAATTCAGTTCCTCAGTCACACAAGCCACATTTTGATGCTCAAGAGCCCTAAGACATTAGCGCTATCTTACCACATAAACATCTGGAAGAGGGGCGCCTGGGTGGCTCAGTTGGTTAAGCGACTGCCTTCGGCTCAGGTCGTGATCCTGGAGTCCCGGGATCGAGTCCCCCATCGGGCTCCCTGCTCGGCAGGGAGTCTGCTTCTCCCTCTCCCGCTCCCCCCTCTTGTGCTCTCTCACTCTCTCTCTCTCAAATAAATAAATAAAATCTTAAAAAAAAAAAAAAAATCTGGACGATTCCTCTTCTAGAAAGGAAGCCAGGGATGCATTTCAGGAACTTGGCTCCAGGGCTGCAAGGACCCACATCACTACACGTCCAGGGTTGGTTGGACCCTAGTCAGTTCCGGGCCTACCAATTTCATCACCCAAATATCCACATGTGCTTCAAATCAACTTGCTTTTGGGGCGCCTGGGTGGTTCAGTCAGTTGAGTGTGTGGCTTCTGATTTCAGCTCAGGTCATGATCTCAGGGTCGTGGGATCAGGCCCTGAGTCCGGCTCCACGCTCAGCGCAGTCTGCTTGTCCCTTTCCCTCTGCTCCTCCCCCCACTCTTCTGCACACGCACATGAGTGTGCTCTCTCTCAAATAAATAAAATCTGGGGCGCCTGGGTGGCTCAATCGGTTTAAGTGTCTTGTCTGCCTTCGGCTCAGGTCATGATCTCGGGATCCTGGGATTGAGCCCCATGTTGGGCTCTCTGTTCAGCAGGCGAGTCTGCTTCCCCATCTCCCTCTCCCTCTGTGCTCTACCCCCCAAAAAAATAAATAAAATCTTAAAAAATAATAATACACAATATCTTTTTAAAAGTCAACTTGCTTTTTACAAACTTAAATGTATTTATTTAAAAGAAAACATTAAAAAAAACATTAACAGGGCGCCTGGGTGGCTCAGTCGTTAAGCGTCTGCCTTCAGCTCAGGTCATGATCCCAGGGTCCTGGGATCAAGCCCCACACTGGGTTCCCTGCTCAGCAGGGAGTCTGCCTCTCCCTCTCCCTGCCGCTCTGCCTACTTGTTGCTCTCTTTCTCTGTCAAATAAATAAAATCTTTTTTAAAAAATCTTTTCGGGCGCCTGGGTGGCTCAGTTGGTTAAGCGACTGCCTTCGGCTCAGGTCATGATCCTGGAGTCCCAGGATCGAGTCCCACATCGGGCTCCCTGCTCGGCAGGGAGTCTGCTTCTCCCTCTGACCCTCCCCCTCTCATGCTCTCTCTCTCTCATTCTCTCTCTCAAATAAATAAATAAAATCTTAAAAAAAAAAATCTTTTCATTATGGTAAAACAGCCTTTTCATAAAATTTACCATTTTATCCATTTTTAAATGTACAGCTCAGTGGCACTAAGTACATTCACACTGGTGTGCAACCATCACTACCATCCATCTCCAGAACTTTATCTTGCAAAACCAAAACTGTTACATTAAACACTAACTCTCCATTCCCTCCTTTCACCTGGCACCCACCATTTTACTGTGTCTCCATGAATCAGACTACTCTAAGTACCTCATGTGAGTGGAATCATTCAGTCTGTCCTTTTTTGACTGACTTCTTTCACTTTGTGAAATGTCCTCAAAGCTCATCCATGTTGTAACCTGTGTGGGAATTTCCTTCCTTTTTAAGGTTGAATAAATATTCCTTTGTATGGCTAGGCCACATTTGTTTTATCTATTCATCCATCCATGAACAGTTGGGTGGCTTCTACCTTTTTGGCCATTTTGACTGATGCTGCTACGAACATGGACATATAGTCCCTGCTTTCCAAGAAAATGCCCTTATTCTTAAAGGGATGTTTGCCAAAGTACGTGAGGTAAAATCACATCTGCAATTTACTTTCAAAAGATTTACCAAAACAAACAAAAAACATGTGCACTGATAAACATATGAAATTAAAAGAAAAAAGTCACTAACTTAAAAACCAGCACCAGCTGCTATGAAGAGAAAGCCAGTGTAAAAATAAGTACAATGACAATAACATCACTGGAGTGGTTGCTGGCCCGAGTCTGAGCTGCGCTCAATTTGCACCAAGGGAGATTAGCACGTGGTGAGACCTTTTCCTCAGCGTGAGCACGACTGCAAGAAACTGAAGGGCAAAGTGTGCCCTCCTCCCACGGGGAATGCCAGTCCCTGGTCTAGCTAGTCACCTAACTTAGGCATCCCACAATTTGGGAACATGATGGGGGGGGGGGATGTGGAGAGCAAGTTTAACATGGAGGCTATTTGTTGTAGGAGCAAAACAAAACCAAAAAAAGAGCAGAGGATGGCGTCAGACTCAGAGACAATTAAAGAGGCTGAATCCCAATTGTTGAGGTCAAGGGAGAATCCAGGATTAACCTCAACTGCCAAACCATCACAAGACAAATTGTCTCTGGTAAAAAGCTGTTTGCCAGGGAACAGGAGCACAGCAGAGTAGCAGCTGAGTAACAGGGCTGAGTGAGACCACTCCGGAAATTTTGTGTCCAGAGAGTACCCAGAAGAATGTCAACTGAAGTCCCTGCTGGGGAGGGAGGGAGAAGGGGGAACTCTGCAGCCTCTTGGATGGGGACACTGCAAGGCAAGTTAGAGACAAGGCGTGGGTCATGTGGTCTCAGGCACCACCGCTGCTCCTGAGATTTTCAATCAGGCTGCAGGCAACTTAACCAGAGGACTGGGAGAAATGTGTTTGTCCTCTGAAAGTTGAATAGTAATATGGAAGGGGAGGAAGTGGAAACCATCCTAGAAAAAACAGATCCTAAAGGAGAGTTTTAGACCAAGGTAAACAAAAAAAAAAGGGAGAGGCGAGATGTGAAAGTAACGTCCAAAGGTTTTAGAGCCTGGGCAAAACGTGATCCTGGGCCCCCAGGCTCCTCATAACTAGGAGGGGACTGGCATGCAGGATCCAGCCATAAACTTAGCTCCTTCCCAGAAGCTGTTTTGTGAGACACAATGCAGAATTCAGCCTGGACTACTGACACTGCCCTTAGCACCCCCCCCCCCCCCCCCCCCAAAAAACTCAGGTGGCTCCTCTCGCTGGCGTAGAAGCAAAGAGAGACTCTGCATTTCCCTGTTCAGATTTGGCCGCTAAGCAGCTGATGCTACCCAGGACAGTGCCTGGCATCGGGCCAATGTGAGGAAGTCAACACATGAGGGCGGCCTCCAAGCTGGGTGGTGGGTCCTGTCCCCAGCAGATGGAGGAGGGCAGAGCTCTGAGTCCACCCTCAGTGAATGGCATGAATGAGCTCTTTCATTGGCGAAGGAGAACACGCAACAGTACCATCTGCTGGGGGGAGAGAAAGGTCAGAGGAACAGGCACCAGAGTCCTCAGCCCTCCACACTCTGGCAAAAACAACTGCCCAGGTCCCTATCATTCAAGGTGGCTGGAACAGACAAGGCCTAAACATGAGAAGCTAAACAGAAGCTAGTCTCTCTGTCCTCGACAACTGGGGGAAACCAAAGTGCAGAACCAAACCAGAATTTCTCCCTTTCTTCTACCTCTGGCTGCCCTTGTTCAGCTCCCCCACATCCCTACCCAGCCCCCCCCGCCCCCGGCTTCCAGGTTCAGACACAACTGCCTGGAGCCAGTGAGGATTGAGATGCTTCATCCCAAAGGTCTCTAAACCACTCCAGTGGAAACCTTAGGCTTCTTACTGAGTTAAAATCAGAAAATAGGTGGGTATCATTTCCCCAACCCCAAACCACTATCAGGAGAGCTCAATCTGATGAAACCAAGAGCTTGGAAGCAAAGAAAGGTGTGGCTCACAAGCAATGGGAGCTAAGTGTGCTCGTTGGGGCACTGGACCACCCCACTCCCAACAGGAGGTCACCCACTACTAGCTCCTTGCCCTCCCAGCAGACAGGAAGGTACAGGGCACTACCTCCCAGGGGGCCACTGGCACCTCAGCAAGGGGCTCAAGTCAGGGAAGAATTCCTGAGGAAGTGATCTTTCTCAGGTCCACAGCAGAGGAGTTCACTTTTTTGTTTTATTTTGTCTCTAGGAGAGATCTGGTTTAAAGGCAGGGGAGACAAGTAAAAACAAAACAAAACAAAACAAAAAACACCTGACCTGCAGGCTCAGGTTGGGGGAGGGTGTCACATACTTGAACACAAGGCATGTGAACAAGGTGCTTTTGAAACCTTGAGAGTAGAGCTCCTTTAACACTTTTTTTTTTTTAAGATTTTATTTATTTATTTGACAGAGAGATAGAGAGCACAAGTAGGCAGAGAGGCAGGCAGAGGGAGAGGGAGAAGCAGGCTCTCCGCTGAGCAAGGAGCCGGATGTGGGGCTTGATCCCAGGACCCTGGGATCATGACCTGAGCCGAAGGCAGCCATTTAACCGACTGAACCACCCAGGCGCCCGAGCTCCTTAAGACTTTACTGAGGACCCATTTGGGATTAAAAATAAGCTCCCATCAATCCCCTCCCAACCCTACAAAACCTAATGACATTTAAAACAGAGACTAAGTTGAGTGACATGCAGATTATTACAAGTGTATTCAAATGGAGTTAATGTTAAAAATTTAGTACTGGACCACTTCAATTCTCTTCAAAATGCAGCACTGACTTATAATGGAATTTTCTATGTGCCTTCACTAATCCTGTTACCATGTTAGAGCACAAAAATAGAATTTGTTCCCTTGGAGTTCACCAGTTGCTATAGAAATGGCATCAAAATGCATTATACTTTTGGGTGAAGAAATGCACCATGGGTGCTGAAGAAAAATCCCCATCAAATCCAGTTCAAACTCAAATCCCTTTAATAATAAATGGGTGCAAGTACCTCAAGTATACCTAGACCACCACCCAAGCGGATGTGCTGCAGGCCTGGCAGAGAAAGGAATTTCACTCATTCACACAACACAAACATAAAACATCAGCCCTAGGGAAGATCCTGGAGGCAAACACAACTGACCTGGCCAGGCTGCCCTCCCACTGAGACGCACGGTAACTCTGCCCCCACCCTAGCACACCCCAGAGGTGATCAAGCTCAAAGCGCGCGCACGCACGCACACACACGCCTCCTTCCGGCTGCAGGTCCACAGCTGTCACGTTTCTGATTTGTTCCATTTTCATACTGACCCATATTTATGAAAATGTAAGCTCCACTCCCCCTCAATAGACACAAGGTCCCTCGTGGATCAGGTTCACTATCTCTAGATTTGATTTCAACCCAAGGTATGATCTGAGAGGTTTTAAAAAGTGTTCTTTATAAATGAAAAAGAAAAAAAGTCTTACTGCATTACAGAAGTAACAGTCCCACAGCAAGACCTAGATGGAAAGAGGTAGGCGTAAAGGCACTTTGGACCCTGCAAAACCCCAAATCAAGCGGTTCTGGTAAGGGCTCCTTCTGTTAGCTTTGCTCCTGTAATCTGAATATTTTTCCTCCTCTCATAAACAGTACCTACTTGGCCTGCTCTGCTTCTGACTTTTGCTGCCCCCCTTTGCTGATACATGCTAATATGTATCTGTTTATGTGCTAGTATGTATGTTTTGGCACGGGTCTATAAGGAGATGGGTGTTGAGGTGAACAGGCTGAAAACCAACTCCTGGCTGGCCAAGAAACAGGACCCTAGGAATGAGTGGGTATACCCCATCATTTGTTGGTTTAGGTAAAAACTGTGGATTTCGGATTCAGCCATTCAACAAACTATGTATCTTGCAACACTGAACGCTCTTGGGATTCAGCAAAGACACCTGCAGTCATGGGTTCACATTTCAGCCCACAGGTGGGGGGATGGGGACAATCAAGAATGAAAATGACAACTAAAATTATGTGGTATACTACAGAAAAAGAAGAGCAGGGGGCACATGAGATTGGGGCTTTTTAAAAAATTTTAAGTTTTTAAAGGAATCTCTTGGGACTTTCACAAGCGAGGTTCTGTGGTTTCTGACCTCATTTCCTCCGTATTATGCATTAAATGGGATACCAGTCCACCCAGAAAACAAACTTAAAAAAAAAAAAAACTACTTATTTTATTTATTTTTAAAGATTTTATTTATTTATTAGAGAGAGCGCGAGTGACCATGAGCAGAGGGAAGGGCAGAGGAAGGAGAAGGGAGCTGAGCAAGGAGTGGGGACATGGGCCTTGATCCCAGGATCCCAGGACCATGACCTGAGCTGAAGGCAGACACTTAACCGACTGAGCCACCCAGGTGCCCCGAAAACAAACTTTCTCCACGGAAACCTCTTTCATGTGTAAAACACTCTAAAGCCGGTTCCCCAGATACATGTATCTGCTATATACACAGGGGCCTGTAGCTTACTTAAAATTGCAGCTTCCATTCAGTGATACCATCTTTACACTATCATCTTTAAAGACAACGAAAAAGGACAGAATTTATTTACCTTTGATAATTTACATACAAAACAACACAGCTCATTAAGCCAGTTCTGTATCACAACTTTACTTTTAGCCTAGACATTGATTATAACCAGTATAGACACATTTTGTTGCACAGTCAAGTGTCAGTCAGGTGGTCCTTAGATTTTACACCTCAGGCAGGTTACAGTGACAGCAAACCCTAAGTTTACATTGTTACAGTTGGAAAGATGCTAATTCCTTTCACTACACCGGTTATTTTACTGGTAGTTACTAAATGATTCCCTAAATAAATAAATGCCACAATTGTAAGCTGAATGACAGCTCTTCAGCTGACCAAGTCCTGATTTTTCATTTCATAAATATGCTCCACCTTTAACTTAGGAAAGCAGGCCAAAAAAGGGTCCCCTAGTTGTTATTATTATTATTTTTTAAGATTTTGTGAGAGAGAGAGCGCAAGCGCACAAGCAGGGGGAACGGCAGGCGGAGGGAAAGGGAGAAGCAGGCTTCCCACTGAGCAAGGAGCCTGACTTGGAAATCATCCTGGGATCATGGCCTGAGCCGAAGGCAGACGCTTAACTGACTGAGCCACCAAGGCACCCCAAGAGTCTCCTAATTATGACAACAAGCCACTTAATGACCTGGTGGTCTCTCTATCCCAGAATCCTCAGAGGTTTCACAGTTCCTATGTGTTGAAGGCAAAAGAGCTTCACATCACAACTATCTGGGGAGATGCCTTCACAACCCCCACCCTTCACTGCAGACTCTGGTGACTTCTCTATACCCCAAGGGTCTCTCTCTGCTGCTGGAACCCTGGCCCCAGAAGCCCTTGGCATTATTTGGATTACACAATGGACTATGTGGAAAGCTGTTTGCCTAATAAGGCACCGTGAGCACATGAGAAAACAGATGTTTTCTCAAAAGCCCAGACACCCCAGACTGAAAGCATCCTAAGTCCCAGGTTTCACAATTTCAGGCCCAAGCAGATTCCAGCAAAGGAAGGAGAGGTGCTCTCTTCTCAGCACTGGGAAGGCAGGAGAAGGAGCACCTCCTCTTGATGTTCAGTGCCCTTGGAAAGGCTGGCTCATGTCAGACCACTATGCCCAGTGCACACACAGGCATCCTTTCAACAGCCATCTACAAGTGATGCCAAGAGCTTAAGGGGGCCAATGGAAGCACCACTCAAAACTGACTTTGCGACAGAAAAACCAATGAATAACAAACTCCTCTTTAACTCAAAACAAAATTAACTGAACTCTGGATACCAATGTAAAAACTGAAGCTAAAAAATAAACCTGATCATGTCTTCTGCCCATTTCTTGACTGGATCATTTGTTCTTTGGGTGTTGAGTTTGATAAGTTCTTTATAGATTTTGGATACTAGCCCTTTATCTGAAATGTCATTTGCCAGTATCTTTTCCCATTCTGTCCATTGTCTTTTGGTTTTGTGGACTGCTTCTTTTGCTATGCAAAAGCTTTTTATCTTGAAGTACCACCAACAGTTCATTTTTGCCCTTGCTTCCCTTGCCTTTGGCCATGTTTCTAGGAAGAACTTGCTGCGGCTGAGGTCAAAGAAGACATCCAAATGGCCAACAGACACATGAAAAAGTGCTCAACATCACTCAGCATCAGGGAAATCCAAATCAAAACCTCAATGAGATACCACCTCACACCAGCCAGAATGGCTAAAATTAACAAGTCAGGAAACGACAGATGTTGGCGGGGAGGCAGAGAAAGGGGAACCCTCCTACACTGTTGGTGGGAATGCAAGCTGGTGCAGCCACTCTGGAAAACAGTATGGAGGTTCCTCAAAAAGTTGAAAATAGAGCTACCATATGACCCAGCAATTACACTACTGGGTATTTACCCAAGATACAAATGTAGTGATCCGAAGGGACACGTGCACCCCGATGTTTATAACAGCAATGTCCACAATAGCCAAACTATGGAAAGAGCCAAGATGTCCATCAACAGATGAATGAATAAAGAAGATGTGGTATATATACATACAATGGAATATTATGCAGCCATCAAAAGGAATGAGATCTTGCCATTTGCAAAGACGTGGATGGAACTGGAGGGTATTATGCTAAGCGAAATAAGTCAATCTGAGAAAGACATGTATCATATGGTCTCACTGGTATGAGGAATTCTTAATCTCAGGAAACAAACTGAGGGTTGCTGGAGTGGTGGGGGGTGGGAGGGATGGGGTGGCTGGTGATAGACATTGGGGAGGATATGTGCTATGGTGAGTGCTCTGAATTGTGTAAGATTGTTGAATCACAGACCTGTACCTCTGAAACAAATAAAACATTATATGTTATTAAAAAAAAGAAGATAGTAGGAAGGGAAAAATGAAGGGGGGGGAATCGGAGGGGGAGACGAACCATGAGACTCTGGACTCTGAGAAACAAACTGAGGGTTCTAGAGGGGAGGGGGGTGGGAGCATGTGTTAGCCTGGTGATGGGTATTAAAGAGGGCACGTTCTGCATGGAGCACTGGGTGTTATATGCAAACAATGAATCATGGGACACTACAGCAAAAACTAATGATGTAATGTATGGTGATTAACATAATAATAATAAAAAAATAAACCTGAAACTCATCAGTTTAGCTCTACCAGAATGGTTGATGAGAGGGGTTCCTGGACACTTGAAGTCCTAGGAGAGTGGCACTGGGTAGGGCCACCACAAAGCCTCATACCACTGGGAAGGCAGGCTTATCTCTGTTCCCAGAACACCAGATGAGAGGCAACCCGCTGAAAGGGGAGGGAGCAGTTGAAGGCATAGGAGAAGGAAGCACCAGCGGCAATGTGATAGCAGGCAAGGAGACAACTATGCTGTTTTACCAAAAGAAAAACAGTGAACAACTTAACTGCCACGGCAGAGGGCAACAGCCTTAGGCAACCTGTGCAGGCGCCACTCATTATTCTGTGCTGAATAAGATCAAAACTCAGTGAGGGGGGGCCCCAGCTATCTACCTGGAAGAGGCAAGACCCACTCATTTAAAAAAATTGTGTGTGCTGGGGCGCTTGAGGCAGATGCTCAGTCGTTAAGCATTTGCCTTTGGCTCAGGTCAAGATCCCAGGATCCTGGGATCGAGCCCTGCATCGGGCTCCCTGCTCGGCGGGAAGCCTGCTTCTCCCTCTCCCGCTCCCCCTGCTTGTGTCCCCTCTCTCGCTGTGTCTCTGTCAAATAAATAAATAAAATCTTGATTAAAAAAAAAAAATTGTGTGTGTGTGGTTAAATATACACAACATAAAATTTACCGTTTTAACTGTTTTTAAGTGTACAGCTCAGTGGCATTAAGTATATTCATACTGTTGTGCAACCATCAATACTACCCTCCAGAACTTTTTCATCATCCCAAACCAAAACTCTGCCTTAAATAACTCCCACTCCTCCTCCCCCACCCCTGGCACCCACTATTCCATTTTCTGTCTCTAGGAATTTGACTATTTTATAAGGTATCCCAAATAAGTGGGATCATACAGTATTTGTCCTTTTGTATCTGGTTTATTTCACTTGGCATGATGTCTTCAAGGTTCATCCATGTTGTGGCATGTGCCAGAATTTCCTTCCTTTTTCAAGTAACTAATAGTCCATTACACAGCTATGCCATACTTTATCCATTCGTCTGTCAGGAGACGTTTGGGTTGCTTCTACCTTTTGGCTTCTGTGAAGAGTGCTGTTGTGAACATTGCTGAAGCCACACCCCTTTTTACCCCAGGGCAAAGATTCACTTCAGAAAGTTTTCCATCTCAAATGAACAGCAGAAATAGCTTCAGCACTTAAGTCAGGGCCCCACTTCCCAGATTTCAGCAGGCCCCAAATGTAGCCAAAACAGTCAACTGGGTCTTAATAAACCAGACCACCATTCCCTCAAGTCCCCAGACTAAGAAGATGGTGCTCAGCAGTGAAGATAGCAAAGAAAAAATCCAGGGGTGGAAATAAATAAGCCAAGCATTCCCAGAAGAGCCTGCAACTTGCCCAGTATTATGTCTCTCCTCATGACACTGTGCCCCTTCTGTATGCTCTACGTTCGGCACCTGACCACGGTGAAATCAGGTACAAACAGCAGTTTACATAAGTGTATAGCTGGCAGCATTCAGGAAACCTTAAAAAATATGGACTCCTGGGCCCCTTCCCACAGAGATGCCAATGAAAAGGATCCTGGGTGGGGGCCAAGTATTAGGATTTTCAAACACTCCCCAGGTGATTCTAAGATCCAAGCCAAGATTGTGAACCACTGTACAATCAAGATCAAGAAATGGGGCACCATGCCAGGACATACCAGGAATCCGTGAGTTTTCACAAATGTGATTCGTGCCAATGTGCTCATAATCTGAAGCTAAACATTTCTGCGTTGAGTAAAAGATAAATGAAAACACCAAAATGGAATGTTCTCCTTCGCTTGTATTTCTGCAGCTGTAACTGGTACTGGTCTGGGCGTGCAATTCACAGTGGAGACACCCTGACCTCTATGTACACATCTAACAGAGAAGGCATCAGGCACTCCACTGTGATCTCCACCAGCTTAGATGGAAACACGCTCATGTAGAGATTTCCTGGGTCCATTCATTTCCTCTTCAGTCCAGAAGCCAAGGGGATGGAAAGAGGAATGGTGGGACAGGATTCTGCCACTAGCATTGAATAGGACTAAAAGTTGGCTATTAATTCCAGGGCTAATTTCTGGGTGTGGAAATTTCCCCTTTCCCACTGTTCTTGCAGAAAAATCTTCTTAACATACCATGGGCAACCAGCAACCTAGGACAGGCTCATGTTCCAAAGGTACATCAAGCCAAGTCCTGGGACTTTTCTCTGCTGGATTCCCAGGGAAGAATGTTGTAAATGATGGCTGGGTGCCAGGGCTAATCCAAAATGAACAGAATCGCTGATCTCCTCGGAGCCTGGAGCTCTAGGGCCTGGCTAACATCCAAGATTCCTAGGATGCAGAGAGCCAGTGTGGGGCAAGGCCTAGAGTTTGGGGCCCTGTGTGGTAAAGTAGCACAGCAGTCAAAGAGAGTGAACAGTGTGGGGCAAGCTATCCTAGGCCCCGGAGGCCATTCAGAGAACAAAGAATGAACATGTCTACCTTCAAAAAGGGAAGAGATAAAACTATTCTTTAGCTGTGATTGTTTCCGCAACTGCCTCAACATTCAACACCATAACACTACCTGTGCTGTGTAGATTCTCCAAGTCAGCCACCAATCACAGGGGCCATGAAGGGGGACACTGGTCCAAGCAACAAGCGATACAGTTGAAGCTCAACCTTGGTAGACCCTGTCCACCCCAGAGAACCAGCCTGCCAAAGGAAGCTGTGCCACATCTGAACTCAGACTGCAGCCTGGGGGTGGTCTGGTAGCTACGCAAAATGTGTCCCTGCCACCTCAAGGCACCTGGCACATGATAGGAGCCCAAGGATTCTAGTCAGGTTCCCCTTCTCTCTCACAGATATGCTCATTGTACCCTTTTTTTAAAAAGATTTTATTTACTGAGAGAGTGAGCGTGCACACATGCAGCGGGAGGGGAGGGAGGGGGAGAGTAGCAGAGGGAGAGGGACAAGCAGACCCCATGCTGAGTTCAGAGCCCAACACAGGGCTCGGATCTTGCAACGCTGAGATCATGACCTGAGCCAAAATCAAGAGTCGGACACTTAACTAACTGAGGCACCCAGGCACCCCCTGACACTCTTGATTTCTTACTTTGAACATACTAGACCTTCCCTGTCTGGAATACCATGTCCTCCACAGCACCGCAACCTGGCAAACGCCTCTCCTTCAAAAAGCCTTCCCTGAATCCCTACCCCTACCCACCCCCCCACACACACACCAAGTCCGCCTTACATGGTCTTCTCAAGGATTCCTGTGGCCAGATTTTGTCTCATCACAATCACAGGATCTACTCAATGCTGAGTTTGAAACAATGCTTTCCCCCTAAGATCTGGACCAAGGCAAGAGTGTCCTTTTTTACCACCCCTTTTCAACACTGTCCTGGAAGTCCTAATGAATTAAGAAAAGGAAATGAAAGAGATACAGACTAGAAAGGAAGGAATAAAACTTTTTATTTGCAAATGACAAAATTGTCTATGTAGAGAATCCCAAAGAATAAAAAACCGCCTGGAACTAAGCAGCAATTATAGCAAGGTTGCAAGATACAAAGCTGATATGCAAAAAGCTAACTTTCCTATATACCAGCAATGAAAAACTGGAATTTGAAATTGGAAGCAACCACAGCATCCATCAAACTATGATGGTGCCTGCTCCTTTTCTTCCAAGTTCATATTGCTATGAACAGCATCAAGTCAGCACCTAGCAGGTTGAAAGGTCCCAATAAATGTTTGAAGAAAGCCAGAAACCAACTACAAATGCCAGTTACACAAAACCTAAAGCCTAGGACAGAGACCCCCTAACCCCAAGAAGGCAGGATGCCTGCAGATGAGCCAATGTGTCTTTGGACAGCAGTAATGCAGAGTATGTCATGGCTGCTAAAAGTCAACAGGGAGCCCAGGGAATCAGCAGAGGAGTGAGGTGGCACCCAATGCACAGTCTACTGACCTCTCAACTGCACCGAGCTCTGGCTCCTGAAGCAGCACTCTGCTCAACCTCAGGCTTTAAATTTAAGATTTGAAAATCCAAGGGAATAAAGGAAGACAGACTAACTTACTCTCAAATCCTCTGAAAATCCATTTAACAAAGGAGGTGTACTGACAGAGGCTTCTCTAATCTAGAGAACAACTGATTGCTCTCCGATTCTCTAAAGACATGACCCCTTTTGCCTCCCTTTCACGGGGAGTGGTCTCTGATGGTGGTCGACACTTCCTCTTACCCTGGTGAAACATGTACTTCAGATCCAGCAAGACCTTGGTTCAGATCCTGTCCAGATGACCCTGGGCAGGCACCTCAGCCCAAGGCCCTTCTTCTTGTAGGATTTTTAAATATCTACCTTGTGTTTTTGCAAGGACTTAAAAAAAAAAAGCAGTTGGCACAGCTTCTAGCAAATGATTAAAAAAAAAGAAAAATCAGCTCCTTCCCTTCCCACATACAAATAGGTAATGTTAAGATTTAAAACAGTAACAGCCCTGGGTTACATTCTCACAATCTTGACAAAGGACACAGCATGGCAACCAGTATGGCATTTTTACAGGTCAGAAAGGCCAAGGAAACCTGTCACCCTGTGACCAAGCCGCAGAGGCATGAGACCTTCCCAAGTTGTTCTTTAGGCAGTTTTTTGTTGTTTTTTGTTTTTGTTTTTGTTTTTTTTTATTTATTTGACAGAGAGAGACACAGTGAGAGAGGGAACACAAGCAGGGGGAGTGGGAGAGGGAGAAGCAGGCTTCCCGCCGAGCAGGGAGCCCGATGCGGGGCTCGATCCCAGGACCCTGGGATCGTGACCTGAGCCGAAGGCAGACACTTAACGACTGAGCCACCCAGGTGCCCCGTTCTTTAGGCAGTTCTAAATGTACTGAGAGCATTACCCTTTTCTGTTGCTAAGCATATATTTGAATATATCACCCCCTCATCTTCATGCATGAACAACACAGAGAAGCATTTAGAGCCCCTCAACTATGCCTTCACAAAATTTGTAAATAGCCTTGTGGGGGGCTTCCTTTGCTTAAGTTTTTACTCATCAAAACCTGACACACTCCCACACCACCTTCCTTTGTTTTGTCTGCCGGACAAGTATAAGAAACTTTCTATTTGCATAGTCAGTAGATCTCTTTCAGAGCATGTTGACTTTTCATCTGCTTTTTGATCTCTGTCTTTGCACGTGGTTCAGGTCTAGGGGGAAATGACCCACCTGCTGACAAAGGAATACAGATGTGGGCTCCCACTAGGAGTGTCCTCATTTCCTCTGAGGCTTGCCCTCATCACAGGGGATGATGTAAGAGGCAGAAAGCAGCCGTTTCCGTTGGAAATCAAAGATGGAATGGTAACAGCAGAATAGAAGGGCCCAGCTCAAACCAAACACCCTGGACTCCCAAGGGACCAGCAGCAGGGAAAAAGGGGTGCTGTCTACATGTCTCCTTCCCCAATCAGGCCTTTCTGCAATCTCATCTTTAAGATGAAGGTGAAGCACAATAGCAAGTTCTGTTACAACCAGTGTTGCTAGTTGGGAGAATCACTACGAGCCACAACACGACAGGCGGCCAGACACCTGGTTACTCGGCAGCCAACAACTGTAGTGAAGGTTCCTTTCTGTCTGCCCTACACAGGCAGCAGAGCACAGGTACCCCAGGCAGGCCAACATACAACCCAGTTAATTTGAACTTCATTATTAAGCACTGGTTTATTGATGTGCTCTACAAAACACACAAACACAGGACACAGGCAGAAGTCCACAAACAAAATATCTACTGTAAGCACTGCTGAAGTATTTGGTTCATTTCCGCCTGAATCTTGGCTAACTCTGTAACAAGACCGTGGTTAACTCAAAGGGCTGTCAAAAACAAACAAACCTGCAAAATGCTTTCCTAGCGTTCTTAACGTAAAAGCCTCACTCCTCTCCCTACTCCCCACCCCTCACTCCCTGAAAAAGGAATGAAAGAGCACTTTTTTTAAGATTTTATTTATTTACTTGTCAGAGAGAGAGAGCACAAGCAGGTAGAGCAGCAGAAGAGGGAGAAGCAGGCTCCCTGCTCAGCGGGGCTCGATTCCCAGGACCCTAGGATGATGATCTGAGCCAAAGGCAGACGCTTTACCGACTGAGCCACCCAGGCGTCCCGAAAGTGCACTTGTATGCAGCTTCCCTAACAGTTGTGAACTAAACCTAAATTATAACAATCTACTTCCTACAACCAGAAAATCAGCTTAACAGAAAGAACACCGCCAAATCAGCCATCCCTAGTTAAATACACAATCCAACTCCACCCAAGGTCTTAGCAAAGAAAATAGGTCCCACGCTAAGAGATCCCTTAAGCAGTCCAGGTTAATGTCCTAGGACTCCAGCACTTGGGTAGCTGCTGGCACATCACTATGTCACCTTTATGGGCCGTGCCTTGAGCAGTGTAGCAACAGCCTTCTCTGCTGGCACAGAGCTGTTCCTTGTCACAGGGAACAAACACTTGCAGACACAGACATCTGGGGAGCAAATGTGCTCAGCTACCACAGCTACCTGCATGAATACCCGAGGCTCTAGCCTGACACTGCTCACTTGTGATCCACATGCCTATCTTATAGCAGAAGGTCCCAGTATCTTATTAGAAGGTGATTATGCAGGCGCCTGGGTGGCTCAGTCGTTAAGCATCTGCCTTCTCTGATTGATCGATCCAGCCCAGCGATTCAGCCCAGCGGGCTCCCTGCTCAGCGAGAAGCCTGCTTCTCCCTCTCCCACTCGCCCTGCTTGTGTTTGCTCTCTCGCTGACAGAGAGAGCTCTGTCAAATAAATAAAATCTTAAATAAAAAAAGGTGATTATGCACGAATGAGCAGTGTCCCCCCCCAATTTTTAAAAGAATCTTCCCCTTAGAGAGTTCTGCAACTTTCTCTAAGTCACACAATTCTTTTGCAGTGATATATGTGCTCAGTCAGCAATCAACTCAAGAGTTCCTTGGTAGAAGTGGGGGATGGGAGGGTGATGGGACACCTGGGGCATCCAGGTTTGGCCAATCCTAGCTAAAAAAAAAAAAGCAATTTGGGGATTCCCTATAAAAGATGCCCTAACCTCAGGCAGAATTCCCAATATGGACAAGATGTAGAGAGGCAAATTAACAGGGACACATTTCCAGGGCTCCTTTGGTGGCCCAACATGAGTGCACTCCATGGCATGCCGTCAATGCTTCCTCCTTCCTGCAGCAACAGGCTGCCACCAGGCAGCCACCACTCCAGAGCAGGTCCCAACATTCTGGTGCTACCTGTGTTTAAAGCAAGTGGCCACCCACTTCTGCGTCTCATCCACCAAGGGTCATAAGCAAAAAATGACTACTGCTCTGCAAAGAGCTTGTAAGATGGTAGCTCTCATTTCTGGCTGCACAGAGAATTTTGGGGGGAGCTTGTTTTAAAAATCCATGTGTGGAGCTGGGAATGGGAGGAGGAGCTGACTACAAAGAGGCCCAAGGAGAATTAGGGGGGGATGCTAAAAATATTGTTTCTGTCTCTGGTAGTGCATTTGTCAAAGTGAGTTTTATAGCAAAGTTAAGAAAATGAATAAACAAATAAACCAAGAGTGGGCTCCCCCCGACTCAGACCTGCTGCCATGCAAGGAGTGCAGACACAGACCTGCAAGTGCTAAACAGGAGTAGCCTGGTCTGAACACCAAGCTCCAGAGCTGAGCTGGGAGACACAGGCCACTGTTAGACTCATGACTCCTTATCTGTGAACCGTGCTTCACAGGACCAACCCTCAGTGCTGTCCCACGGATTAGCAGGCTTACAAAGGGTGCCTGCCATATGTCAAGTGTTCAGTGTTGTTCAATCAGTTATTAAGGGCAACGGGGAGGGAACCCAAATATTCTGTTTTCTGAAAGAGAAATCCACCTGTGTAGCTCAGACTCCTACAAGATCAGAGCTACTGGAACACTGCTGAACTAAATGTTAAAAAGTACTTTCCTGAAAGGAAAATTCTAGTTGAAGGTAAAGAATGGGTTCTGTGACTTGTGGTTTGTACTTAAGACAGCAAAACAGCAAGACTAACAATCTTAAAAGAGTAACAAAAATCCTTGTGGGCTGTATGACCACAGCATTTCCTGCACTCACATCAAAGGAGGAAGAGGATTACTCCTAAACTCAGAGCAGGGGGAAAATTGATACTCAAGCTTTTCCAGAGTGATTAAAGTACAGTTCGTTAACCTTTTGAGACAACTAACTTATCGTGATACACAAAGCTACTGGGTAGAATAATTTTTCAAACTAAATGCTTCCTAGAGGGCCTTGACTCAATTTTAAAGTTTTGATTGAATCTCAAAACTAGTAAAGGGAGGGGCAGGGGTGGGTGAGGTGGCTCCTAGACAATGAAGTGTCAAGAGAAGCAAGCAATTCCCTCCTGGCCAAGAGCAGAACACCTTCAGGTTCAGAGGGAACAAGCAGCAGGACATTTTTACCTGTGGAATGAGGTCTTCTGATTAAAACATTTCACTGTCCTTACAATAAAAATGCAAAAAAGCCACAAGTAGGGAAAAGGTCACCCCACATCATAACACCTATTTTCAGGCACCTGGGTGGCTCAGTCAGTTAAGCGTCTGCCTTCAGCTCAGGTCATGATCTCCGGGTCCTGGGATCAAGTCCCACGTTGGGCTCCCTGCTCAGCGAGGAGTCTGCTTCTCCTCTACCCTTCCCCCCTGCTCATGATCTCTCTAAAAGTAAATAAAATCTTAAAAAAAAAACAAAACCATTTTCATGTGTAGAAGCACACAGGGTTACCCACAATCAATATTCTCCTCACATCCTGTGTCCTAGTGTTGATGGGATGTGTATACAGACCTGTCACCTTTAACAGCAAAGTGATGGCCACTGCTACCCATCACAAAGAAAGGCCAAAGCTCGGGCACCTGGGTGGCTTAGTCGTTAAGCGTCTGCCTTCGGCTCAGGTCGTGATCCCAGGGTCCTGGGATCGAGCCCCACATCGGGCTCCCTGCTCTGGAGGGAAGCCTGCTTCTCCCTCTCCTACTCCCCCTGCTTGTGTTCCCTCTCTCGCTATGTCTCTCTCTGTCAAATAAATAAATAAAATCTTAAAAAAAAAAAAAAAAAAAAAGAAAGGCCAAAGCTCACAAACCACACCCAGCTATTTTATGTTGAAGTATTTCCAGTTTTCCAATGTGGACATTACAGGGTTGAGAGGGATCAAGAAACATTTGATGGTTTATTATTACATGCCCAGCTCAGTGGTCCCTTCTGTAAAAGGTGTATATGACAAAGCCCCTGGTCAAAATGCCAGCAAGAACACTGGGAGAACCTAACTGGAAAAGGCTCACAGAGAGAGTACTACCCACCGCAACAAATTCCATGAGCAGGGGTTGGCATCAATGCCTTTTGGTCTCCCAAAGCCCTCATTTTGACATCTGACCTCCCAGAGCACACAAAGGTATGTCCGTGTCTGCACAGGTACTCAGTGTCAGTTACTAAACAAGCTCCACTCAAGGCCTGAAGCTCCTGGTTAGGAGAGTATCTTGGAACCAGGCTTGTGACTGCACTAGGGACCTAGGAAGCAGCCATTTCTAGAATGCTTCAGATATCACACCAATTAGCTCTGGTACTGACTTGAGCACCTGCCTGAATCAGGCAAGCTTTGCATACAGCTGAACATTCTCCAAGCTAGCCAGTGCCCTGCCAGAGGATTTGCTGAGCAGCCAAACCCAGCCTGGCCACGATGCCTGTAGTGGTTGGCAGGCGATGTATAAGAAACAACTTTCCCAGTGAAGTGCCAACTTTCCCTGAGTGTCCACATGCTTAGGGAATGCAGTTGGACTCAGACCAATGAGCAATTACTGAATGCTTATACTGAGGCTCAGGCCCAGCGTGCTAGGATTCTGTACCCCACACCCCCCGCCCCATGAGAACTTTGCACAGGTAGGGACTAAGATCTGTTTCACAGACAAGGATGCTGATGCTAGAAATGTCATTCATTCATCTGAGGTCACAAAGCCTGCACAACTTCTCACCCTATACCCAAAAATAATTTCCTGATGAATTAAGGGCATACATTTGAAAGGCAAAACCTTACAACTTTTAGAAAACAATACAGAGTATTTTTCAGGTAGTGTTCTTCCCACTAACTGTAAAACAAAGATTCATATATTCACCCACGTTAATATTAACATCTCCTGTTTGTCAAAAGACTATGGGGGGGTGGCACTAAACTAGGGAAAAATATTTGCAAAAAATCTATTATCCACAGAGATCTGATACTCAGTCTATAAACAACTTCTGCAAATCAATTAAAAAAGATAAAACAAGCTAGGGGCACCTGCTGGCTCAATCGGTTAAGCATGGGACTCTTGATTTCGGCTCAGGTCAGGATTTCACGGTCGTGAGATCAAGCCCCAAGTCGGGCTCCACACTGGGCATGGAGCCCGGAGCCTGCTTAGGATTCCGTCTTCCTCCCTCTGCCCCTCCCCTACCTGCCCAGCTAGTGCATGCACATACTTGCTCAAAAAAAAAAAAAAAAAAAGAGAGAGAGATAAACAAGCTAAAAGAAAATGAGCAAAAATCAGAAACAGGCATTTCAACAACAACACTGAATACACACAAGAAAATGCTCAGTCTTAAAATTAACAAGTCAGGAAACAACAAATGTTGGCGAGGATGTGGAGAAAGGGGAACCCTCTTACACTGCTGGTGGAAATGCAAACTGGTCCAGCCACTCTGGAAAACAGTATGGAGGTTCCTCAAAAAGTTAAAAATAGAGCTACCCCAGAATCCAGCAATTACATTACTAGGTATTTACGCAAAGGATACAAACATAGTGATCCCAAAGGCCACCTGCCCCCCAATGTTTATAGCAGAAATGACCACAACAGCCAAACTATGGAAAGAGCCCAGTTGTCATTGGGCAGATAAATAAAGATGTGGTGTGTGTACACACACACACACACACAAAATGGAATACTACTTAACCATCAAAAAGAATGAAATCTCTCCATTTACAACTATGTGGATCACTGCATCTAGAGGGTATTATGCTAAGCAAAATAAGTCAATCAGAGAAAGAATTACCATATGATTTCACTCATGTGGAATATAAGAAACAAAACAGGATCATAGGGGAAGGGAGGGAAAAATAAAATAACATGAAATCAGAGAGGGAGACAAACCTTAAGAGACTCTTAACTCTAGGAAACGAACTCAGGGTTGCTGGAGGGGAGGTGGGGGGGGATGGGGTAACTAGGTGATGGGCATTAAGGAGGGCAGGTGATGTGATGAGCACTGGGTGTGATATGCAACTGATAAATCACTGAACTCTAACACTGAAACTAGTAATACACTATGTTAATTAACCAAATTTAAATTAAGTTAAATTAAAAAAAAAGAAGAAGAAGATGCTCAGCCAGAAATTAATCTTCATTTCCCTGATAACTGAAGTCACAATGACATTTTGTATCCATCAAGACTAGTAAAATATAAGCAGTCCATTAATGCCAATGTTTGTGAAAATGTGGTCCAACATTTTAGGATGTGGGCAGGTAAACTGATGGGACTGTTTCCGAAAATCATTTGGTATGAAGGCATCCCTGATGATCCAGTAATTCCACTCCTGGCACTTACTGAAACACTTGTATACAGGCTCATAGCAACAATGCTTTCTAATGACACCAATTCCACCCTCCCTTCCCCCTTCAGTAAAAATAAATCTAAAGGGGGTGCCTGCCTGGCTCAGTTGGTAGAGCATGCAACTCTTGATCATGGGGTTGTGAGTTTAAACCCCATGTTGGGGGTGAAATTGCTTAAAAACAAAATCTTAAAATCAATATGAGAACCAATCGTGATACATTCACACTCTGGTGAAAATGAATGAGGTATAGCTACAACATGCATGAACTTAAATGAGGAGGTGGCAGAAGTCTGCAAATAATGTGTTGGCATGGGTAATAAAGCTGAAAAACAGTAAGACTAAACAATGTACTCTTTAAAGGTATATGCAACTGAGACCAGAGTAAAAAAGGATGGTGACTTCAAAATTCAGGATGGGCAAGGAAATGAGGTAGGAAAAGAAGTATACACAAAGCAGAGGTGACTGAACTGGTCATGCCAGGTCTCCTCAAGCTGGAAGACAGACATTAGAATCACTCAGATTTAAAGTGCAAATCACTGCACCTTTAATCATGTATGACTGAATCCACAGTATCTTCTGTGATATCAGAGCATGTTCCCTCTGCTATGCCTGACAGCAGCAGCTTGTTACTAACACTAGAGCTACTTGATCCCAGACAGATCTTCAGAAACTTGAGGGAGGTGGGGTTTTTGTTACCCCATTTTACTGATAGGGAAACAGAGGCTCAGAGGTTAAGCCGACTGTCCCAGATCACCACCCATTTCTCCAAATGCCAGTGAGTGTCCATTTTCAGTTTTAATACCACTAGTCACAGTTCATCTGTTTACCTCCTTACGTGGTTCATTCCATTTTCAGCATGCTCTATTGGCCAACGTAAAACGCAGCAGAGGTAAAGAGAACCTCTGCTAAGCATGAAACAAACCGCTGAGTGACTAGACCTGCCAAGACCAGGACAAGAGAATGCCAATTGCTGTTTAAACAGTAAAAAGAGTGACTGCAAAGTTATGGCTGGTTTCAAAACCTGGGAGGCACAGTCTGCTTAAGATCCTTAATGAATCAAGCCCTCATCCTCTGCCCTGGACCAGAAGCTGTTTCACCAACAAGCATAGAGAGTAAGATGGGTTCTGAGATAAATCTTTAGCCTCAGGTACACATGCACACCTGTGAGTAAAAAACTGGAAGGGAGAATGTGGACTGGAACCCTCACCTGAAGACATCAACACTGTATTACCTAAAAGATGAATTAAGACATCACTAGAAAAAAAGTTCACAGAAATAAGTCCCATGATACAACTTAAAATTCAACCTCTTGAAAATACCATGCATTCAGATCTGCATACAGTGTCTTGTAACTGGCATGTCATATGACAAGACTCATCTGGGCAGAAGTATCCTACAATTGCTGCTTATCCCGAAGATCAAAAGGGAGAAAGTAAGAAGTAAAAGCTGAAACTACTTCAATTCTGCTAGGCTGAAAAGGAATTTGTTACAATCAGAAAGATAACAACAAGTGCTGACAGGGATGGAGGGGAAACTGGAACCTTCATGCATTGCTGACAGGAATGTAAAAATAGGGCAGCAACTTTGGAAAGCAGTCCGCAGTTCCTGGAAAGATTAAGCATAGTTACCATATAAGGAGGAAGTTTCACCCCAAGCTATATACTCAAAGGAAAGGAAAACACATCTACACAAAAACTTGCATGTGAAACTTCAGAGTAGTGTTTTTCGTAAGAACCAAAAAGCAGAAACTGACATGTCCATGAACTGATGAATGGATGGTCCCGTTTATAAGAATGTGACCAGATTTTCTGAAAAAGTAAAAATCAAAATCTGGGGCGCCTGGGTGGATCAGTCGTTAAGCATCTTGCCTTCGGCTGAGGTCATGATCCCAGGGTCCCAGGAGCGAGCCCTGCGCCAGGCTCCTTGCTCAGCGGGAAGCCTGCTTCTCCCTCTCCCACTCCCCCTGCTTGTGTTCCCTCTCTCGATGTCTCTCTGTCAAATGAATGAATAAAAATCTTAAAAAAAAGGGCGCCTGGGTGGCTCAGTTGGTTAAGCGACTGCCTTCGGCTCAGGTCGTGATCCTGGAGTCCCAGGATCGAGTCCCGCATCGGGCTCCCTGCTCAGCGGGGGGTCTGCTTCTCCCTCTGACCCTCCTCCCTCTCATGCTGTCTCTCATTCTGTCTCAAATAAATAAATAAAATCTTTAAAAAAAAAAATCTAAGCTGCTTCCTTTTGGGGGAGCAAGCTGCCTAGTTTATTTATCCTAAGGCTCTATGTTCGCCTTCCAAGGACAGGTAGCATTTGGTGGTGATTGCACTGGACGGGAGGGAGGATGAAGCAATCCAAGTTGTCCAGGCATAAGTCACAGGACACAGAATGCAGGGAAAGGCAGAGCCTGCCAAGACTGATGCTGGAAGCACCTCTCACCTCTGCTACATCTATCTGATCATGAGTTGGGTAAGGGCCATCCCACTTAAAGGATTTCAAACGTTAAGCTGCTCTGGTCGTATTTGGAGGCAATGCACAGAGAAATGTTAAGTTACAGTGATTCTGTGAGCCATTTCAGGATTACACTAGCTGAAATGAAAACATAAGTCAAGCTACTTGCCATGGAAAATGTCCTTAGTGGGTTAGGTCAGGAAGCCAAGGCTGTGGGGTAACTGACAGGATAAGATCCTAGGAATGGGTGGAGTCCACTGCATTTGCAACCAGTCACATATTTTCTTTTTAGGCTGCCTTGAAAAACACCTGGCTGGACAGGGGACCCCCTGCTGAACCATCTCCCTCCTTGTACCCTTGTGTCCACTTTTCACAGCTGACTAATAAAAATCCCAGATCAGTTTCAGCATGCAAACAGGACATGGGAATTTTGTAGCAGACTTCTGCATCCAAGTTCTAAACTGAAACTTGTGTTCAGGGATGCCTGGGTGGCTTAGTCTGTTAAGCGCCTGCCTTCAGCTCAGGTCATGATCCCAAGGTCCTGGGATGGAGTCCTGAGTTGGGCTCCCTGCCCAGCAGGGAGCCTGCTTCTCCCTCTCCCTCTGCCCTGCCGCTCCCTCTCTCTGACAAACAAATCTTAAAAAAAAAAATCTGACAAATAAATAAATCTTAAAAAAAAAAAGAAACCTATGTTCAAAAGTAGGCAAGTAGCTATTTGCAAACCCATGTTCATTTCACTGCAGCACTATTCATAAAAGCCAAGAAGGGGAAGCAATCCCAATGTCCATCAACATACGACTGGATTAAGAAAATGTGGTAAGTATGTACAACAGAGGGCGCCTGGGTGGCTCAGTTGGTTACGCAACTGCCTTCAGCTCGGCTCTTGATTCTGGAGTCCCAGGATTGAGTCCCACATCGGGCTCCCCGCTCAGCGGGGAGTCTGCTTCTCCCTCTGACCCTCCCCCCTCTCATGTTCTCTCTCCCTCAAATAAAATCTTTTAAAAAAAAAAGTATGTACGGTTAAGATATATATATATTTTTTAAAGAGTTTATTTATTTGACAGAGAGAGACACAGCGAGAGAGGGAACACAAGCAGGGGGAGTGGGAGAGGGAGAAGCAGGCTTCCCGCCGAGCAGGGAGCCCAATGCGGGGCTCGATCCCAGGACCCTGGCATCATGACCTGAGCCGAAGACAGACGCTTAAAGACTGAGCCACCCAGGCACCCCAACAATAGGATATTTTCTGCCTTAAAAAAGGAAATCCTCTCATATGTGACAACGTGGAAGACATTTGCTAAGTGAAATAGGCTTGTGACAAAAGACAAATACTGCATGATTCCATTTATGTGGGGTATCTAAAATAGTCAAACTTTTGGAAACAAAGTAGTTGTGGTTGCCAAGGGGCTGGAGGGAAGGGGAAAGAGAGTTGTTAAATGGAGTTTCAGTTTTGCAAGATGAAAAAGTTCTAGAGATCTATTGCACAACAATGTGCACATACTTAAAAACATTAGGATGATAAACTTCTATGTTGGGGGGGGGGGGAGGCAGATGGCTTCACCAGATTCCTCAACTTAGAAATGGAGATAAGACTGTCCCTCACAGGGCTGGTGTAAGTGTCAAATGGGATGCAACAGAAAGTAAGTGCTCAATAAACTCTATTAATCATACTATTAGTGGGCGCCTGGGTGGCTCAGATGGTTAAGTGTCTGCCTTCGGCTCAGGTCATGATCTCAGGGTCCTGGGATCGAGTCCCGCATCGGGCTCCCTGCTCCTTGGGAGCCTGCTTCTCCCTCTGCCTCTCTCTCTCTCTCTGTCTCTCATGAATAAATAAATAAAATCTTTAAAAAAAAAAAAAAAAAAAAAATCATACTATTAGTAAGTTATGATTTGGTATTAACTTTGCACATTTCATAATATAATCACAGAGTAAACCCAATGGGCCTTGAGGTCTGGTCTGCAGCGCACTAACACAAGCTCTGAGGGCAGGCTTCATCCACCTGGTTCAGCTGACTCAATTCAGGCAGACCCACCACTGGCACTTTCTGTAACCACAGCTCAGGCTTCAGTCCCTGCTTCAGGCTTTGTTCACATTCTCCACACCCAAAGATAATGGGCCAAATGCACTAGCCCTCCCCCAAAGCTCTGCTCACAAAATGGGGAAGGAGGGAGATATATGGAATGAATGAAATGAAAGCTGTTAGATAAAGCAAATTCCAAGGAGGCGCAGGGAATTTTCTAGGCCATAAAAACAGAAGGGCAGAGATTGGAGAATACCATACTTACCTAGGTAACTGGAGTTCACTCCACAATGGATAGTTTTCAAAGGAAAAGCCCTTTCCCTGAGCTGATGAAGGTTAATTCTCCACCTGAGTTCTTAGGCTATGCAGGCTTGGCTTCCTCTAGCCTGGAACCTTGCTGGGACTCCATTTCCAACCTCCTGTGGGGATGGGAGCAAGGTACTTGCCCTTCTCCACAAATCAGGATTCAGCTCCTAACTGTCCTCGCACTCTACATGTAGGCCCAGGCCCCTCCCTCTTCTCTCTCCACACAGTCCCAGAAGACCTCGCCCACCCTCCCGGCAATGCCCAAAAGTCCCCACTTCTGGCCTAGGTCTGCCCCTGCATTCCAGAACTGCACTCCACCTGCCTACAAGGCAGTTTCAACCACAAGCACCAGAGGACTAAAATAAGCCTATCTTCTCTAAAACCTGTCAAATCAGGCACACTTTTCACATGGTGATAGTGGCTACAGTGCTGGATGGATAACTCAGCAACTCAAGATTTTCCAGTATTGCAGGAAGTTCCACAGGACAGCACTGCTTTAAAAACTGCGTAGGTCACAGGGCACCTGGCTGGCTCAGTCGGAAGAGCATGTGACTTTTGATCTTAGGGTCGTGAGTTCAAGCCCCACCGGGTAGGTCACTGTAAAATAAGATCCAAACTGGACCGTGAAAGATGGGAGGGGGGTGTCTAGAAAAAGCAAAGAATCAAAGACATGGGACAGCAGTTTGTCACAGAAGCTAGGGCCCAGAGTACCACAGGATGGGAGTTTGGGCTTTAGCCTATATGCAGTGGGGTTTTAGAGCAGCAGAATTTTGCTGCAATAAATCTAGTACATTTTGATCATATTCCAACTAGCTTACTAGTCTAGTTTTTAGCTTTGCATGAAGCCTGTTTAACCACTTGTACCATTTTCTCTTGACTGGATTTTTCTCACAGCTACTCAGAGCCAAACTCTTACTCAATGAGATCATTTGTCATCTTACAAAGTCAAAGAAAGGTTTTAAAAGTAAAATGATCTGTTTCTTCAGAGCACTCTTATTAAATAAATTACCACCTTTCTAGCACTGAGCCACTGCCCACCACTGGACATATTAGGACCCCTTAAACACTTGCCTTACTCTGCCCCAGTCATTAATTCTACATGCACTTTAATTGTACATGGCATATAGACATGGAAAATACCTTTATTCACCACTGAATCTTCACTGCACACACAGAATATAGATAGCACAGTGCCTGATTACCTAGTAAGTCCTACACACACCCTGGCAGAATTTGGCCTGTTTGCTTAAGGCAGGAAATTCCCTTTAAACAAGAGTCCCTAAGTGGGAAATAAGCACCCATGAGCTGGAACTCAATTGCACCCTATAATAAGCGGCACTTTGAGACACAGAGACTCACCATAATCCTAAGAGATCATCTAGTTCACGCCCCTGCTTTAACAAGCCTGGGGCACACGGGCTAAAGATGAAGTTTACTCCAGCTTACTGACTGCCCAAACTCCATCTTCTGTATTCAGACTTTCACTGGAATAGCAAGGAAAAAATGGAGGTGAAACCAAATCAAGGCAGATGAAGTTTAATTCTACTCATGTAAATTTCTTCATGAGACTCCTCAGGAGAGTAGCACTGCATTTAATGACCCAGATGAAAAGGGGATCTGCCCAGCCAGAGTAATGACCCTCCTCTGACCATTCCCCACCCCAGTTGAGTGCCTCCAAGGGACAGGTGCTTGCTCGCAGAACAGTCCAGATCTCCACCCAGGCCTCAGCTGTCCTCAGATGGACCAGCCAAAATGCCAGCTCCTTTCCTGTGCTCACAGCTGCGAGGTCTCTCTTCCTCCAGAGTGGCCAGCCTATACCTCTCAGAAAGCACTCCTGCAGTCTACCTTGTGCACATTATGTACCATCTTAACCATCTACATGTGGCAGATTCCCTCCTTCCATAGCTTGTAGAACAGAAGTCAAGAGCATGTGGGAGGTGCCTGGCTGGCTCATTCAGTGGAACATGCAACTCTTGATCTCGGGGTTGTAAATTCAAGCTCCACGTTGGGTGTAGAGATTACTTAAAAATAAAATCTTGGAAAAAAAGAGAGAGCACGTGGACTCTGGAGCCAGGTGCTGCCTTGCGTCCCTGCTCAAGTGACTGAGCTCTCTGGGTGTCAGCTTCCTTTTCCAAAATGGAGATGATACTAGTACCCAGTTAGTAAGGGTCTTTTATTAAGACTTAAGGAAAACATAGGAGCCTTTCTTAGAAATCTAGCACCTGGGTCACAGTAACCACTCAAATACTCACTAAAATAGAGTGCTCATAAACATATGCTCAAGTTTCCCGTCTGGGGAAACAGTGAGAAAGAAGAGACCCACACTGCAGCTCCATACATTAAGGATGACAGCCAGGTGACTCATGTTCGACTTCACTATTTCAAAATAGGCAAGCAGTAACAGAGAAAAAAACCCATACATTCAGAAAAGATAGTTCTACCCTTTACAGGAAACCTTTTCACAAACAGTCATGGATCAAAAATAAGCACTGCCTCAAGGTGAACAAAGGGAATATGGGGGTCTGGAAGGCAAGCGGAAAGAGCCACAGGCCAGGGAGGGCATTCAGCCCTCACAAGCACAAGGGAAGGATGCTCACACAGGGTTCCCAAAGCAAACAGGCCTGGAGATGTCCTGAGAGAGGACCCTGAAGACAGGCCAACTAAACTACAGGCTGCATGTGCTGCAACTCAAAAGGGCTCCAACACTGGTAACTCAAAACTGCATTCCTGGGATTACAAAGATGCGTGTTATGATTCTGAAATAGATGAACAAAAGGTGGTATTATTTCAGACAGCTAATCTGTCAGCTCAATTGTTTCCTAGTGTCAAAAGGAAAACAAATGAAGACACATACACATGACTTTCTTACTCAGCAGCTTTTTATAACTGAAAGCACTTGAGCACCAAGTACTTTTCAACAAAGATTATAAATGAAAACAACCTACACATGGATGGCACCACCTTTTACAAAACTCTTCCATGTGCCCTATCTTGCTTCTCTTAATTACAGAACAGAAAAGGGCAACTGCTCAAGTAACAAAAATCATGCCTGTACAGTAAGACTGTAATTCAACTGAGCAGAGCAATGGGATTAATTAAAGCCAACACCAACAGTAAATGAGTGAAATATCCATCAGCACATAACAAGTTTAATCTTCGAACTTCAGAGATTAATGAGGAGAAAGGGAGTTTTTAATATAAACTATTCTTAGAAGTAACAGGATCTTTTCCATCCTCCAACTCTGCCCCAATTACAGAAGTATGAATTATTCAAGTTTATGGTATTGTGTTTCCTATTCTTTCCACCACACAGGCATGTGGGGAGAGACAGACAGGAGAGTGGCATCATGCTCCACACATGGAGTAGCATGTTCATATTCTTAAGCATTAACATTATGCTGAAGAATGATACTTTGCCGGGCGCCTGGGTGGCTCAGATGGTTGAGCGTCTGCCTTCGGCTCAGGTCATGATCCCAGAGTCCTGGAATCGAGTCCCGCATCAGGCTCTCTGCTCCTTGGGAGCCTGCTTCTCCCTCTGCCTCTCTTTCTCTCTCTGTCTCTCATGAATAAATAAATAAAAATCTTAAAAAAAAAAAAAGAATGATACTTTGCCATCCCACAAGTTCTATCTCCCTCAGCGTGTAGTTCCTAGTGTACGCATGAAGAGCAGGCACTAAATCACAATAGGGACCTACAGCCATAATCCTAAATCTACCCACATCCACCACCACCAAATGACAGGCTAGCTAATGGCCCACTGGGTTACCTTCTGCAGCAAAAGCTCCAGGCCAACACCAAATCCTGGAGACAGTTTTACGAACAGTGGCAACTTCAGTGAACAAAAACCTCTCTTCCTCTGCAGCCACTGATAGGCCCATTCTGACACTCCTCATGCCCAGGAAAGAAAACAAGCCGGAAAAGAGGGGGTGTCTTGGGCAGGTTTGTACCACTGCTGACGCTCACAGTAACAGCTCTATAAACCCCTCTGGAGGATTTTACAAGGACAAACCAAAATGGGTGCTCCACACTGTTTCCATGTCATAAGTTTGTAAATGTCTGTCTGCAAAAGCAGGCTACCTGCAAAAAGGAAAGTCTTCAAAACCACCAAGAGCTTCTCGAAGTAAAATTCAGGAAATTCATTTTAGTACATGCTCCTTGGATGGGCTCTGGTTCATGAGAACCATCCTCCGCAACTGTTCGACATTCACGCATATGCATTTTTTTTCTGGAGAAAGGACCCACAGCATTCGTCACATTCTTTTTTTTTTTTTAAGATTTTATTTTTATTTATTTATTTGACAGAGACAGACAGAGCGAGAGCAGGAACACAAGAAGGGGGTTGGGAGAGGGAGAAGCAGGCTTCCCTTGGAGCAGGGAGCCCGATGTGGGACTCGATCCCAGGACTCTGGGATCACGACCTGAGCCGAAGGCAGATGCTTAACGACTGAGCCACCCAGGCGCCCCATTCGTCACATTCTCAAGATGACCTCTGACATCCCATCAAGAACTGATACTCTAGTGAGAAGCAGGGCTGGTCTCATCCTTGGCCACTGGATCCTCAATTACTCCAAGCTCTTTAAAGGACTGAATAAATCCAACAGCAAGAACTGTAGGAAAATGATTACTCTAGCAGTGCTTAACACTTGTTTTTGATTATGGAAATAAATCTGAGTAGGCTTTCTGTAATACCAGAGGAATGTCAAGCAGCAGACTTTACAAGAACTTAAGTACAGAAACAGCTTAGCAAATGGCAAAATTACAACTGTAGTTTTCACAAGCATGGACAAAAGATGAACCCAGTCTACTGAAATGTTCTCCATTACAATTTCATTCATACAGGCGTTCACTGGTCTCCTTTCCAAGTCTTGCCCTGTGCTTCCTCGATGTTAGAAGCCCATCTCCCGTGCTTCCTGAGGGCTGTTTTTCTGGCCAAACTGGACCCTATCATCACTGGTGACCTGAGTCCTCTCCCTCCACCAAAAGAGACCCTGAGACTTGGCTTGACCCCTCTTACAGCTCCCCACAGTGGCTCCCTCTGTACCCAGCACCTGGTAAAATAAACCATTTAATCCTCTACCAAAGGACTGGGAATACATAATTCTTAACCATCTTCGCTTTACCCTTTTCTTGATTTACTCACTCTAAGCTGATTTTAATTCTGGTTTATGACTTAGCATGGAAAATTAGCTTCCCTTTCAGTCACCCAAAATTTCTTGCTTCCACTCAAGGGGCACACTACTTCTAGTGAAAAGACAGACTGCTCAACCAAAGTAAATTCACCTAGCATGCCTCATAATGAATGAACAAGATGCTGCTGGAGCTATTATTTGGGTTGAGCAAGTGGAAAGCAGAGATGGGCTACAGGTCCTATGTTTGAGGCAAGGTGGTTTGGCATTCCCATTCTGTACAAGGTTAGTGATGGGCAATGATCCAAGTCAGAGTCTTCTGCCATCAGACAGCATTACCTGGGAAGACTCAATCTTGACCTTGACATCAGTATATCAGAGATAGGTAACAAGCTCTGAGGTCCCTGTTTGAGACCCACTCGACTTCTTGTCACATCAGCCAACAGAGTTCCCTTTTAACAGTTTTACATTAGTTTTTTCTATCAGGAAGACCTAACCAATAAAACTATTTCCAGAGAGAGAGATCTTAATTAGAAAGTTGGAAGGACAGTTTCTGAGAATAAAAGACAGGTAGTTTGCCTCACACACCTGAAGAGAGAAAAGGCCCCAAATGGAATCACTTGTGCTAAGCCCCACAGTCACCAAACTGAGACTTAATACCAAATTATGGTTTCAACTTCTCCCAGGAGTGGAATTTTAAACCAGTCAGTCTGGAATTACCTGGTCAGCACTAGTGAGGTAATCTGCCCAACAGACCCCAGCCCCTAAAGGAAGGTGACCTTGCCTAAAACAATCTGCTCTTCACTGTAACTTCCTCATCCTGCCCCCTTTTGTCTGTAAAAACCTTTCATTTTATACAGCTCTTTGGCGCTCCTTTCTATTTACTAGGTGAGATGCTGCCCAATTCATGAATCATTGAATAAAGTCAACTAAGATCTTTAAAATTTACTCGGTTGATTTTTTTTAACACACACACACACACAACACTCTTTATATACTTGTTTTGCCCGTTGCAGACTGACAACCTTCACCAATACAGGCTTCCTCAATTCCCCCGCCCATTCCAGCCCCTACAGAGAGGGCTCAGCAAGCAGTGGGTACAAGGAAGAAAAAGAGCAATGCAATTCACCTGCTACTAGAAAACATATACAGGAGTCACCCTCGGACAAGTGCGGAAGAAATAGCTTGCAATAAGGCTAAGAGAAACTACCATCAAGGTACCTACAGTTACGAGTGGGTAGCTAAAACAATGTTATTTCACACTGTTCTGACAGGGCCCACGGTAAGATACACGTTTTATCATATACACAGCAATACATAAAGTCCAAGTAAAGATTTTATGAAATACTCTTCAATGTGCGACACTCTTTGACATTACCCTTTCCCCTTAAACATGATTGCAACCCTTAAGTTCATGTCATTACCCTCAGTTAAAAAAAAAAAAAAAGATAAAACAATAACGACTTTCTTTTAAAAATCTAGATTCTGGTCCAAGTTCTCTGGAGCCCAAACCTATTACCCCATTTTACGTGAGAAACAGACTTGAGAGGGTATGTGACTGGTCCAACGCAAGTACAGTGTGCCCCTGTACCCAGTTCTCATGCATACACATGCACACACGTGTGTACGTACGTATTTATGTACGCAGTGCTGGCAGGTTCCACACTCCATGCAGTTCTGTTTCAACCCTCACATTAGCAGTTCTGTCTCTCTTTTTTTTTTTAAGATTTTATTTATTTATTTGAGAGAGAGAATGAGAGAGAGAGAGCATGAGAGGGGGGAGGGTCAGAGGGAGAAGCAGACCCCCCGCTGAGCAGGGAGCCCGATGCGGGACTCGATCCCCGGACTCCAGGATCATGACCTGAGCCGAAGGCAGTCGCTTAACCAACTGAGCCACCCAGGCGCCCAGCAGTTCTCCTGTTTCAACCCTCACATTAACAATCTGCTCCCACCAAATACAGGTTTCCTCAAAAACAATGGAAAATGTTTCAAGTGTAAAATCCCCAAACTGATCTCACGCTCTTCCTTTTTCTTTATTCTTAAAACACAAAACAATCTCAAAGGTCAATTTGCCCACAGATGTGTATGTGTTATTGCCTGGGTAGGACAAGTGAGGACATTAGCCACCTGCAAGGACATAGGAATTACTAATTCCTGTTTCTGGAAATTGCATAAGACCAAGCCCAACACCTCTCCCTTGGCACTGCTTCCACAGTGTGCCAGTGCCTCCTGACTTGACAGCAACAAGGAACAAATACGGACCTTCAGCCTTAAATGGAACCAAGACAAGGAAGGTGACCACATGCAAAGTAGAGTCTGGACAGCTTTTCTCAAAGCCCTTCAGGCAGAGCAAAGCAAGCACTCCCTTCAGACCCTACTAATCCAAATACAATACAGATGTGAGCCCGCCCTCCCCTGCACCTTCTGGCCACCTGCCAATGCTCAGGTATACATATTCCACTTCACAAATAAGGAAACTGAGGTCTACAGAGATTATGTAAATCACCTGAGGTCAAGACCAGAAGGGGGCAGGGCGTGAACCCTGAGAGTGGACTCCACAGTTCTCCCTTTCCAGCGACACAGCTTCAATCAAGCCTGCTCTCCACAGCCCAAAGACCTAGAACTTCCTATATTGGGTAGAACAGGCCAATACCTGTCAAGGGAAAGATCACAGAAGAGCCTATACTTAGGACGAACTAAAAAAAAGTCTTTATAAGTATGTCACAGATCAAAAAGAAGAAATGGCATATTTTTTTTAAGATTTTGTCAGAGAGAGAGGAGAGACAGACAGAGAGTAAGCACAAGCAGTGGGAGTGGCAGGCAGAGGGAGAAGCAGACACCCCACGGAGCAAGGAGCCGGATGCGGAACTCAATCCCAGGACCCTGGGATGATGATCTGAGCCGAAGGCAGCTGCTTAACCGAGACTGAGCCACCCACACATCCCAAAATGGCATATTCATTCGAACACTTTTTTTTCTTTTTAAAGATTTTATTTATTTATTTGACAGGGGGAGAGAAAGAGAGAGAGACAGCATGAGAGGGAACACAAGCAGGGGGAGTGGGAGGGGAAGAAGCAGGCTTCCAGCTGAGCAGGGAGCCCGATGCGGGGCTCGATCCCAGAACCCTGGGATCATGACCTGAGCTGAAGGCAGTCGCTTAACCAACTGAGCCACCCAGGCGCCCCCATTCGAACACTTAATTTGCAGTTAAATGCTCAGATCTGGCTGATCTCCGAAAGTTATTCTCCAATTGGGTTTAACACAAAAAACACCCCACATGGCAATGGATCCTGATGGTCCCTGGTAACAGTGACTGACATCAACTGGTTCATCTGGTCAACAAGGCCCAAAGTCCATTAGTAGGACCTCAGCCTCCCAACGAGGAACTTCACTTTCCTGGCCCATCCAGATGCCTGTCTCTCAAATCAGAGGCTGATTTGTGACACAAACCTTCCTGGAGATCAGAATCGTTCTGTCATGCCCAGATGTCAACACAATTCATATTAGGGCCAAAGAAGGTAGGGAAAGATGCTGTGCTTGTGCTCTGGAAAAACTTTAGTCCACCAGCGACTTCTGGCACCATGGCCATTGCCTTTATTCATATTACCAAGTTTTAATGAAATAGGAAACTTAAATTTTAGGCCCGAAAATACACCAGGCTACATTTCCCTGCTGGATCATTTCCCCAAATTCTGCAGCCAACATCCCAGAGTGGATGCCCCCAAACCACTGAATTTCCCCTAATCCCATCAGCATCTCCTTTAATCTCAATATCAGATAAAAACAAATCCTCACTTAAAAAAAAAAATCCCTAATCCCCACTTTGAATCACCTCCTCCACTGGTCTCCATGCACCGTTTACTTGGGAGGAAGACAAGACATAGAGGGGATGTCTTCTTAGAAGGCACCTGGCAGACCTTGGTGTCACCTGGTGACATGATTTCTAGGAGTACCAGCTAGTGCACCTTCTTAGCCTTCAGGAGCTCTACTCTCATACCTGGCTACCTCTTCCCACTTCATTTTTTCACCCTGGGCAATGACAGCAAGTAAGTAGCTAACCTTGAGAGGGCACCACCTCATTTTACCCTCAGATGAAAAAAATGTGGAATTTGCAGGAGGTTGAGAGACAAGCTGAAGGCCACACGGGTGGCAGCAGGGCCAGGAGTCAAACTGTGGTCTGTGTCACGCTGGTGGTATGAGTCTTTGGAGCAGGCTAGCAAATATGAGACAGGATCAGATGCCAAGATGCTGCACAAGCCCTTCCCAGTAGCCTTCCCCAGAGCATTCAGTTAACACTGGGTTCCTATCACAGGATCAGGAATTCTGAGACTTGATTTCAGGAAACAAAGTCCAACTCTGGCAGGAGAGAGTAGAAAGGTCAAAGAGCAAGATGTCGAGACACATATGCTTCTCAGAAGCCTTCAGAACACACTCAAGAGGACATTTTGTTTTTACCCAATTGCTTTTTATGGGGAAAAAAAATGTTACAAGACACTGTCAAGCTGTAATTGTGGAGAAATGGACATTCATGGAATTTTTCTGGAAAACTAAATTTTTTTTTTTTTAAGATTTTATTTATTTATTTGAGAGAGATAGCAAGAGCAGGAACACAAGCAGGGGGAGTGGGAGAGAGAAGAGCAGGCTTCCCGGAGAGCAGGGAGCCCGATGCGGGGCTTGATCCCAGGACCCTGCATCATGACCTGAGCCAAAGGCAAACGCTTAACAACTGAGCCACCCAGGCGCCCCTGGAAAACTAATTTGTATCAAGGTTTAAAAAATGCACACCCCTTGATCTAGTGATTCCCTCCTTAGACATGAAAAAAGAAAACTTGAAAACCATGTCCAAAAACAGCAAAATTATGGTACATTCATATGGTAGAATATTAGACAACTATTTAAATAGAGCATCTTGGAAGTGATCACATATTTTTTGAAAATTTAAGAGTATAATTAATTCTTTTACTCATAAATAGAAAAAATTGCAATACAAATGAGATTAAGAGGTAGTTTTTGACAACATTATGTTAACATTGTTATTTTTCAAATCATTTCAAATGACCACAAACTACTTTTGTTTAGGAAAGGAGAAAAAAAAAACTTACAATCTCATTTTCAAATGATGGTGGACCAGTCAGTGCTATTCCCCCGCTTCAGGGTTGTCAAGAATGTGACAGATGGCTGTTTGTCCTAACTTTGACACTGGACTTTATCTATTTCTTTAGAATGGAACATATCCCATGATTTAAGGTGGGATGTGTGGATTCAGTTTAATGAGTTGTAGCCTGTTTAGACTGAAAAAGAAAATTAAGGGTTTTAACAACTACCCTTTACAACAGAAGTGTGGAGTGCATCTTCCAGATGGGTTTCTGTGCCTTACCAGCATTTCAAACTGTTCTCTAGGAATGTACAATTTTTAAAAACTAAGTTGGGATCAAACCACGCAGACTGTACTACATGCAACATGCTGACATCCTTGTACTTCCATTTCCTCATTTTTTTAAATGGGTACACCCACAGCTCAGCAAGCTTTTCTTTTAACCCCTTGTGAAAGCACTAGAAAATCAAGGCAGTTAAAAAGTCACTGCACATCATCAAATAGTTATCATGACCCAGCAATTCCACTCCTAAATATCTACCCACAAAAAAATGTCTGCACAAAAACTTGTACATGAATGTTCACAGCGGCCAAAGTGGGAACAGCCCAAATATCCACCAACTAATGAATGGATAAATAAAATGTGGCATGGGTTCACATAATGGAATATCATTCAGTTATAAAAAGAATGAAGTACTGATTCATACTATAGTACAAACCTTGAAAACATTATACTGAAAGAGATCTGACACGAATGGCTACATATTTTATGATTCCTGAAATATCCAGAAGAGACAAATTTATAGAGATAGAGAACAGATTAGTGGTTGCCAGGCGTTGAGGGACTGGGCAGGGATGGAGAGCTGCTGCTAATGTATAGGGATTTCTTTCTGGAGGGATGTAAATGTCTTTTTTTTTTTTTTAAAGATTTTATTTATTTATTTGAGAGAGAGAGAATGAGAGAGAGCAAGCTCATGAGAGGGGGGAGGGTCCGAGGGAGAAGCAGACTCCCTGCCCAGCAGGGAGCCCAACGCGGGACTCATCCAGGGACTCCAGGATCATGACCTGAGCCGAAGGCAGTCGCTTAACCAACTGAGCCACCCAGGCGCCCGGGATGTAAATGTCTTAACATTCGTTATGGTGATGGCTGCACAACTCTGAATATACTAAAACTACTGAATTGTACATTTTAAATTGGGGAACTGTACTGTGTGTGAATTGTATCTCGGTAAAGCTGTTATTTCTTTAAAGAAGGGTATTCGGTGGGATTTTATTACAGTAACAGTGTAACGATCAAGTTATACACAATTTATATTCAGTAAACGTTTAGAAATAAATATGTTAATAAAGAACAAACCCATCAAAGAAAACTCACGTGCAAATATCTTTTTGTCTTCCTTTGCACATAGTAAGAGCTCAGGAACTAATCGCTGAAATTGATTGGGCAATCACGTCCACATGAAACCCGAATATTAAAAAGAAAGTGCTTAATGTTAAAAAAAAAAAAATCAAGTTTTTATTGACAACATGAGATTCACATTAAAGAAATGCTACCCATACATGTTTATTACCCACTTCATCTCCCTCTTAAAATACTTTTCCCAGGCCAGTGTTGAACCACAGCCCAAACCCACTCACCACATTTCAAACTAAGTGGGAAATGTACAGTAGACAGTGCACAGAAGCAACTGCATGTCACATTGCCTGGACTATAAATAAGTATACTGCAATTTCTGGACCTTACCACCCTACTTAAAAGTCACATTACTTCTAAATCACTACTAACCAATTATATCCCCTCCTAAAGTTAATTTAAGAGGAATTATTTGCATTTGGTATGCCAAATTCTTGCTCCGTTATCTTTCCAGTTTGTTCACTCAAAGAATATTTTAGGTGCTCTTCTAGGTGCTGAAGATACAACAGAGAATTAAAATAGGCAAAACCAAGCAAACATAACCCTGCCTGCATGGAACTTACATTCCAGTAAAACAAAACAAAAAAATGTAAAATTTTATTTTTTCACAAACTCATGTCTTATGAATTAAAAATGAACTGTCAGCATTTGCAAAGAATCCCCCACACTTCTCACCTTGCAGACATGCAGTCCTGGCTAAACACAAAAGTCACAAAGATTTATGAAATATTGGTAGCAGTTTCCAATGACAAGCTTTTCTTTCCTTTTTATACATTTGCCGGGAGCATAAAAACAAACATGATCTATTTTACAAGTTTATTCAAAATCAGAAATCTAAATACTTTACAATTGTGACAGATGACAGTGGTTGTCAAAAGATTTAACAGCCCAGAGTCTTCAAATCATTGAAGTGCCAAATAGTTTTTGCTTTAAATTACGTACAAGGATTCCAATCTCCTTCTAAATATGTAAATCTCAAGTCATTCAATAACCTGAATTGTGTAACAGAAAAATATCGCATCCTCCCAACCTCCAAAAACAAAAGTGCAATTTAGTACAAAGATCACAACAACTGGTTCAAAAGGGTAACTTTTGGAAACAAAGTCTAAATTCCTTTAAACAATTCAATAATTTAGTGGAAATTTTACAAAGTGGCCAGTAATTCTCTTGCAATTCTTAGGTAATTTTTTTCTCATCACCATCCAAGCTAGGGAAGCTAGTCATACGGGCGAACAGTCAACCTATCCCGAAAATGTAGCCACTTTCAAGTTCCGACTTTCATCTGTAGGCAGAACTCCTTATCTTCAGCAAATTGGCTGGGGCTGAATTCTAGCTAGATGTACACAGGTGGGCTCATCTCCTTCCAGTTATGACCAACTAAAGTGATCTTATTAAGAGATTTACTCCACAGCTTAAGCCCTTAGATACTATGTTTTTCCTACTATGAAAGGGGTATGGTGCATAACAGGGAAGCAATGCTTGCTTGCTTGCTTGCTTGCTTACGAATCATACTTTTCCTTCTAGATTTAGTCAATGGAAACCATCTGAGAGGTTTATCTTCCCCAGGATGAAGTTCTGGGGGAAGGCAGGCTTGGTTATCTATAACACCTTGAAGAAAAGATAATCCCCATCCAAATTAAACCAAAAGGAATGTTTTATTATTGGCAAAATCATAAAACAGATTTTACCATCCAAAACCTACTTGGAATTGAAAACACATTCATAAATCCTGTTGAATATAGCTTTCTCTACCACTTCCAGACTACAAATTCTAAGGACTAACAACTTAAGAAACTTGACAGCCCCATTCATAAAAATCTCCCAACCATTATTACAGCAGCAAAGAACCACTGCCTTAGAGCTACACTGAGACTTAGTTTTTGTAAATACGGACAGATAGAGCCTTCTCAAAGGAAATCAAAGACACTTCAATTCTCACGAAAGACTCCCAAGAGGTCACTTCTTGCAACCAACACACACATAAAAATGAACCCAAAGACCAAGACCATAAACCTCACCAGGCTGCAGAAAACATCAAATGAGTAAACAAATAAAAGTAACATTTCAAAAAACAATGCGTGGTCTTGAGTAAATGGGAGGTCAGCCACTCAGCAAAAGCACATGACTCACCCACGGGCCTGAATGTAAGTCTTTTCACTGTCCACTACACCAAAGTGGGATTTCCCATTTTCATCCAAGGCCAGGCCTTGGGGGCAGCTCAGTCGGGTAAAGTTGTGCTGCTTCCGCAGGGGCGGGGCGGGGGTGTCATTTTATTTCGCTGAATCACAACTCCCCCACATCCCCACCCCAAACCACCACCCCGCACCACACAGCGAACAGACCAGGCCGTGGCAAGGACGCCAGCGAACACCGACCGAGCAAAACAAAGCGCCAAGCGCAGGGCTGCCAGGCTGGGAGTGGGTGGGTAGAGGGGGTCAGGTTCGCCCCACACAGCACCTCTCCCACCCGCCGGGGTGTCTCCGGGCAGGTGTGCAGCGGCAGCCTCCTCCCTCCACCTGGGGACCAGACCCATTCTCCGCAGAGCTCCCGGGACCGCCGGGAAGGCGAGAAAATGGGGGCGGGGGCGCGCTGCCCCAGCCCGGGCAGGAGGACCCAGTCGCCGAGGTAGAGCGCGCTGAGCCCGGTCCACGTGAGCGCCGGGGCCGCGGCCGCCCCGGGGGCCGCGGCCGGGAACAGCGGCGCCCGCGGCCACCACGCCAGGCCCGGACTTACCGGGGCCGGGCGCGCCGCGGGCCCCGCGACGGCCGCTTCCTCCTCCTCCTCCTCCTCACTTGACAAAATGGCGGCGGCAGGAAGTGCCGGGCGCCTCGGCCCGCCCCCCGCCCGCCCCCGGCCACCCGCCCCGCCGC
>NW_023270855.1:48002120-48011435 GCF_011800145.1 Mirounga leonina | reverse complement strand
GCGGGGATGCGAAGGCTGCAAGTGCTGGGCCCGGCCCGCGGGGCTGTCCCTCCAGCTGTCCCCCGGCCGTCCCTCAGCCTTGAGCCTCGAAGACAAGTCAGCTCCGCAGAACGAAGGGGTTAAGGCTTAGATCGCTTGCAGTTTAAAATGAAGATTCTGGGGCGCCTGGGTGGCTCAGTCGGTTAAGCGGCTGCCTTCGGCTCAGGTCGTGATCCTGGAGTCCCGGGATCGAGTCCCGCATCGGGCTCCCTGCTCGGCAGGGGGTCTGCTTCTCCCTCTGGCCCTCCCCCCTCTCATGCTCTCTCTCATTCTCTCTCTCAAATAAATAAATAAATAAAATCTTTAAAAAAAAATAAAAAATAAAATGAAGATTCTGGGGGCGCCTGACTGGCTCACTGGGAAGACCCCGCGACTCTTGACCGCGGGGTCGTGAGTTCGAGCCCCACACTGAGCTGAGAGCTTACTTTAAAAAATTAAAATAAAAAAAATAAAATGATTCTGTTAAACTTTTCAAATGGGGAAGCAAAAACCTCTTTCCTCTTTGCTCTTATCCTCACTCTTTTAGAACTTTTATTTTTTAAAGATTTTATTTATTGAGAGAGAGAATCCCAAGCAGACGCCCCACCGAGCTCAGAGCCCCATGCAGGGCTCCATCTCACAACCCTGAGATCATCACCGAGCCGAAATCGGAAGTCCCACGCTCAACCAACTGAGCCACCCAGGGGCCCCACTTTTAGTACTTTCAGTTCCATCTTTTAGAAATCACAAATTCCATTCCTTTAAAAAGTCTACGTAATTAAAAAATTCCCTGATGGCCCCTTCTTCCAAAATATATCAATACACTAGCATAGCAGTCAAACAGTTTTGTCTATGTCATGGTGTTTGCTCATGCTTCAAGGGCAATCATAAATCACTCATGGGTCCTGAGGAAAGGAAAGACTTAAATTTATCTGTTAGCAAAGCCTGAGATAACGAATAATCAAGTGCAAGAAATAAAGGAAGTGATTGTAACTGGATTATTAGTCAACTTCCTTCTAATCACCTGAAATTTGTGACTATCTTTTGGCTCCTTGTTTTGCATGCTCAACAATTTGTGGAAGATGATGGGAAGTGGAAAAAGAATAGGAAAGTACCCAGGGCTATGTGAATATGGAGTAAAAACTTTTTTTCTTTTTAAGGAAACTAGAATGTATCCATTTTAAGATGTCCTTTCCATGGTTGTCTTCTTGCATTATCTACTTAATTTATTGTTGTTGCTGATAATGTTTTTGGAAGTAATTTGGAGCTTACAGTTTGCAAGTCACATAAAATCTTTCATTTTACTTGAGTCACACTTCATTTAAACAAAATTGTAACATCTAGCTTGATTTACTGGACCAAACTGGAGGGCTTTGGGCTGTTGCTAGAAGTCGATTCCAGCCTGAAAAGAAAATGCAAACTGTAGAGGCAGTTCCAAAAGCTGTTTCCAAAAATCTTTTAGGACAATAATGTCCCATTCTTTTTGTCTTCCATAGTGCAGACCCTAACTCCTTACAGCTTAAACTCAGAAAATGTTTATCCGGTTGAATCAGTTTTATAAAAAGTTTTGTTTTTTGGGGCGCCTGGGTGGCTCAGTCATTAAGCATCTGCCTTCGGCTCAGGTCATGATCCCAGGGTCCTGGGATCAAGCCCCGCATCGGGCTCCCTGCTCCGCAGGAAGCCTGCTTCTCCCTCTCCCATTCCCCTTGCTTGTGTTCCCTCTCTCACTATCTCTCTCTCTGTCAAATAAATAAATAAAATCTTTAAAAAAAAAAAAGTTTTGTTTTTTAATGGTTCACATAATAAGCCCTTTTTCTCTTGTTATTACTGTGTTTGCAATACTAAAAACCAGAAGAGATTTAAAAAAATATTAAGGAATGAGGGCGCCTGGGTGGCTCAGATGGTTAAGCGTCTGCCTTCGGCTCAGGTCATGATCTCAGGGTCCTGGGATCGAGTCCCGCATAGGGCTCCCAGCTCCTTGGGAGCCTGCTTCTCCCTCTGCCTCTCTCTCTCTCTGTCTCTCATGAATAAATAAATAAAATCTTAAAAAAAAAAAATTAAGGAATGAGACATGAAGTACATACTATAATTCTGAATGATTTTAAATATGCATTATTCATTTTAAATAAAATAATACATGAAACCATTTTAACTGAGCAATGCAAAAGACTATAGAGGAAAAAATAAAGTATCCCTCTTTATGTCTTCCCCTCCCTCACCAGAGTAACCACTGTTATCACTTCTATGTGTTTTAGACCTGTGTGTCTGATGGGACCATACGTGGCTATTGAGTGCCCAAATTGAGATGTGCTGTAAGTGTAAAATACATATTACATTTCAAAGATTTAATAGGAAAAAACATGTAAAATATCTTATTATTTTTTGTATTGACTACATGTTGAAATAATGTTTTATATATTGGATTAAATAAAATATATTTAATTTTACCTGTTTTTATTTATTTATTTATTTTATTTATTTATTTTTTTAAAAGATTTTATTTATTTATATGACAGAGAGAGACAGCGAGAACAGGAACACAAGCAGGGGGAGTGGGAGAGGGAGAAGCAGGCTTCCCGCTGAGCAGGGAGCCCGACGTGGGACTCAATCCCAGGACCCTGGGATCATGACCTGAGCCGAAGGCAGACGCTTAACGACTGAGCCACCCAGGCGCCCTCTTTTTACTTATTTATTTAAAGATTTTATTTATTTGTCAGAGAAAGAGAGAGAACACAAGCAGGGGGAGTGGCAGGCAGAGAGAGAAGCAGGCTCCCTGCTGAGCAAGGAGCCCGATTTGGGGCTCCATCTGAGGACCCTGGGATCATGAGGCAGATGCCCAATCGACTGAGCCACCCACGCGTCCCTCTTTTTACTCTTTTAATGTGGGCTACTAGAAATATAAAATTGCATATACAGCTTGCAACATATTTCTATTGAACAGCACTGGTCTAGACTTTTTTTTTTTAATTTGTGACAACATTTTATTTATTTTTTTAAGTAAGCTCTGTGCCCAACATGGGGCTGTAACTCACTACCACAAGATCAAGAGTTGTATGCTCTACTGATTGAGCCAGCCAGGGGTCCCTTCGTCTTTTTTTGTTGTTGTTAAAGTATAGTTGACACACAGTGTTACATTAGTTTCAGGTGTACAACATAGTTCCACAACTCTATACACTGTCTAGACTTTTCTATGCATCAGTATGTATCCATAGAAATAGTTGTATTGGTATAAAACAAAAGGGAGCATTCTGTACTTGTTAATTTGTAGCATGCTTTTTTCTTTTTTTTTTTTTAAAGATTTTATTTATTTATTTGAGAGAGAGAATGAGAGACAGCACGAGAGGGAAGAGGGCAGAGGGGGAAGCAGACCCCCCGCTGAGCAGGGAGCCCGATGTGGGACTCGATCCCGGGACTCCAGGATCATGACCTGAGCCGAAGGCAGTCGTTTAACCAACTGAGCCACCCAGGTGCCCGTAGCATGCTTTTTTTCATTTAGTATATCTTAGAAGCCATTCCACATGAGTTCTGCCTAATTGGGAGATAACTCTGAGATGACATACAGTATGTTATCTGGTAGCGGTAGATCATAATTTATTTAACTGTTCCCCCATTTTGAACATTTAATTCATTTTTAGTTTTTCCATCATAATAGTATTACAATGAACATCCTATACATTTACCATTTTCCTTTCATACTTGCCAGCATTTTCCCAGATTAAAAAAATCTGGGATGCCTTGATGGCTCAGTTGGTGGAGCATGCGACTCTTGATCTCAGGGGTGTGGGTTCAAGCCCTACATTGTGTGTAGAGAGCACTTAAAATTTTTTAAAAATCTTTAAAAATGTATTCGTGTTTTCTTAAAAGCAAGGATAAATTTCTAAACCAGATCAGTTTGGGAAGAGCTGGAGGTGTTTGATTTGTTATGACCTGGATCCATGCCCACTTTGAATGAGAACTTGCCCATGGAGTTACATTCTGAAATTAGGGCCTAGAGATGGTGAGCGACTCACCCAAGATCACATATTTACACAGTTTAGAAGTCAAATCTCCAAGACTCCATGAAAACTACCTGCATTTTTCTCTAGCTCCAGAGTTGACAGTTTTTTTCAATATTTGGGGGAAAAAACGGTCGACAATATGTTGTTTTGTGGGCCAATCTATAACATTGCCAATCTTGGCCGCTCTGCCATTGTAGCACAAAACGCAGCTGTAATTAATATATAAATGAACGGGGGCACCTGGGTGGCTCAGTTGGTTAAGCGACTGCCTTCGGCTCAGGTCATGATCCTGGAGTCCCTGGATCGAGTCCCGCATCGGGCTCCCTGCTCGGCAGGGAGTCTGCTTCTCCCTCTCCCACTCCCCGTTTGTGTTCCCTCTCTTGCTGTGTCTTTCTCTGTCAAATAAATAAATAAAATCTTTAAAAAAAATATATACATATATATATATAAATGAACGGGTGTGGCTATGTCCCAATAAAATGTTATGTATACTAAAATTAGAACTTCATGCCAATTTCAGGAATCACAGAATATATTTTGATTTTTTCTTTTTTGAAGATTTTATTTGTATATATTTATATAAATTACTGTTATATATTATACATAACTATATAATAAATTGTATAGCCCATATATACCATTCTTTGTTGGAAGACTGTACATATACAGACAGCAGTCTAGATTTGTCCCATAGACAGTTTCCGGCTGCCTGCTTTAGACTCTGAAATCTAGAAAATGGAAATTTCTTAACATTCTACAGAAGCTATTCTGCTTGCATTTTTTTGTTAATTCTTTTGTTTTTAGCAGTTTTAGGTTTACATTAAAATTGAGTGGAAAGTACAGAGTTCCCATATACTCCCTTACTTCCCCTCTCCACTTCCCCCATTATTAATATGCATAGTGTGGTACATTTGTTACAGTTGATGAGCCAATATAGATACGTGATTATTAACTGAAGTCCATAGTTTACATTAGGGGTCACTCTTTGTATTGTATATTCTAGGAGTTGTTTTTTTAAAGATTTATTTGAGAGAGAAAGAGCCAGCACAAGTGGGCGGGCAGAGGGAGAGGGAGAAGCAGACACAGACTCCCTGCTGAGCAGGGAGCCCGATGTGGGGCTCAATCCCAGGACTCAGATCATGACCTGAGCCGAAAGCAGATGCTTAACCATCTGAGCCACCCAGGTGCCCCTATTCCATGAATTTTGACAAATGTGTAATGACATGTATGCACCATTATGCTTGCCAAATTTTAACTCATAAACTAGCTAGGAACAAAAATAAGCTTCAGAGTAGAACACTGCAATTCTGTCAGCCACAAACAGGTGCATGATAGCCCTAAGGGTAATTTTTAGTCTCCAATACTTCATTATTTTGTGTTTTGCTGTGTTTTTGCTTAGTTTTGAAGTGTTTGACAAACATCATTCACTGCCACACTCAAAATAATGAGATACTGGAAGACCTAGTATGGAGTGCCATATAATTGCAATTTAAAAAAAAAAAAAGGAAGTGATTTAAAAAAAAGTTTAAAAGTGGAAAGAAAATGCAAATGTTGCACATGGGATAAAACCACCCAAAAAAAAACCACCCAAGAAGAAGGAATCTGGAGGTCAATGAATGATAGCAGGAGCACTCATATACTGCTCATCATTTGGTTCAGTCATTTTAGAAAACAGTTTGGCCTTATCCGGTGAAGTTGAAGCTCTGCATACTCTGGCCCACTGATTCCAATCCCTTGGAAACTTGCTGATAAGCTGAAGAAGGTTCGGAACAGCTGTGTTCTGAAGGTCCCACCCTGAAGACAAGCCAAATGTTCACCCACGGCAGGATGAATAGATTGTAATATGAAGATGAACTAACCACAACCACTTGGGACAACATGGATGAATCTTGCAAACATAATGGAAAATCAAAGAAGCAAGGCCCATGTGTGTATGTGATGATTCCATTGCTATGTTGATTTTTAAAGCAGAAAAATAGACTGAAGTTTGGGGGGAATTAAAACTATAAGGAAAAACAGTCACCAGTGGTTGCCAGAGAGGGTGACCAGGAGGGGATGAGGGGGTGGGTGGGCATGGCCAGTATTTGAATGTGGTAAAAAAAACAAAGAAAAAAAAGCATGAGATCTACGCTCTTACTTTTTTTTTTTTTTTAGATTTTATTTATTTATTTGACAGAGAGAGACACAGTGAGAGAGGGAACACAAGCAGGGGGAGTGGGAGAGGGAGAAGCAGGCTTCCCGCCGAGCAGGGAGCCCGATGCAGGGCTCCATCCCAGGACCCTGGGATCATGACCTGAGCAGATGCTTAACGACTGAGCCACCCAGGCGCCCCTACCCTCTTACTTTTTTAAATGTATGCTATAGTGAACTATAAGCACAATGTTGTATTGCAGGCCTGTAGAGCTTTTTCATCTTACATGAATGAAGAGTGTTCCACTTCCTGACTCTGCATTAGCTTTGTAATTCCACTATAGCTATGTTTGATGCATATTTTGTTTCAATTTATTTGGTTTTTTTTGTTTCAATTTTTTTAAAGATTTAGAGAGAGCACGCATGCACACTAGTAGGGGGAGGGGCAGAGGGAGAAGGAGAGAGAGAATCTTAAGCAGACTGCACCGAGCATGGACCCCAACACAGGGCTCGATCCCACAATCCCGAAATCATGACCTGAGCAGAAACCAGGAGTCAAGATGCTTAACCAACTGAGCCACCCAGGTGCCCCTGTGTTTCCATTTTTTAAGGAAAGAATGAATGACATATGTAAAGAAAACTGCCTGAGCAAGAAAAGTAAACAGAAAAGGCAAATGAGGGCACCTGGGTGGTTTAATCATTAAGCGTCTGCCTTTGGCTCCGGTCATGATCCCAGGGTCCTAAGATCGAGCCCCGCATTGGGCTCCCTGCTCGGCAGGAAGCCTGCTTCTCCCTCTCCTACTCCCCCTGCTTGTGTTCCCTCTCTCGTTGTGTCTCTCTCTGTCAAATAAATAAACTCTTTAAAAAAAAAAAGGAAAAAAGAAAAGGCAAATGATGCAGTTGCAATGTACAAACTTCTGAATGTGTGGCCAGGAAATGAGCTGCATTGTAAGACACCCTCTAGTTTAAGACTCACGCAGGAGGCTTGTGATTCCAAAGCTTGGAGGCTGCTAAAAGTGTTGCTGATAAAATTTCGGTCATGAGCCCCTGACGGCCTCATGAGTTCAAGGCCTTGTGGAATCATGGCATCAGAATGAGTGGCAGCGAGCCAAGCGAGGCTGCTCCAGCTGCTAAAAACATTCTCTTTGGCATTTGCTGAGTAAGGAAGGTTTCTTGCCTTGACCTATTTTCACCAACGTAGAAAACAGGCTATTGTGGGGAAGGATGCCTGATAAAACTTATTTTAGCAGAGACTCCATGAGTAGGCCTGTTTTTAAAGCTTTGTACGAATAACCTGCTCTCATCAGTCTAAATACATGTGAGGACTGAAAGCCTACATTTCTTTTGTTCCTTTCATCTTCAAAATAAATGGGCTGATGAAGCAGGCACTTGGAATTTAATATAAGAAGAGCATCTATAGGGGCACCTGGGTGACTCAGTTGGTTAAGTGTCTGCCTTCAGCTCAGGTCATGATCTCAGGGTCCTGGGATTAAGCCTTGTGTCTGGCTCTCTGCTCAGCGGAGACCCTGCTTCTCTGTGTGTGTGTCATATGAATGAATGAAATCTTAAAAAAAAAAAAAAAAAAGCATCTCTATCTGGAATTGTACTAGTATTATGTGATAGCAACTTTCAACGATGGCTCCCAATGATTCCCCACGCTTATGTGATCTCCCCTTGAGTGTGGGCTGGATTTAGGGATTTGCTGGTAATGAGATTCTGTCAGAAGTCATGGGATGTCACTTTCATGATCAGGTTACAGAAGATTGGCTTTCATCTAGCTGGACTCTCTTTTGCCTTTTCAGCTTGCACATTCTGATGAAGCAAGCTGCCGTATAGGAGAGGCCCATGTGGCAAGGGGCTGAGGGTAGCTTCTGGTCAATAGCCAGCAAAGGAGCCAAAGCCCTCAGTCCAACAGCTACAAGGAACTTAGCTCTGCTAACCACCACATGGACAAGACTTCACACAAGACCACAGCCTTGGCCAACATTTTGCAGCCCTATAATTCCAACTAAGGACTCAGCTAAGCCACACCTAGATTCCTGACTCCCAGAAATTGTGAAATAATAAACACTTTTAATTTTAAGCCAACAACTTTTGGAGTAATTTGTTATGCAGCAATAGATCACTCATACATCCTGGGGCCAAATCTCCCCTTTCCTTAGAGAAGATACACTTCAGCCTTAGCAGGATTGATGAATATTGGCAAGAAAATTCTTCCTCCTCCCAGAATATTCCCTTAGCTTCATCTGTTTTTGCCATTATTGAGCTAGACCAAGTATATTTCAAACATGGGAAAATTGTTGTGGTTTTAGCTCTTTTGAGACAACCAATACTGTCATTTTCATTGTCCTCCAATGGGAAGGAATTAGGGACTTGTCTCTAAGGAGGCTACAGTTTTTCTCATGGGGACCATTGTAGTAGACACTTCATTCTGAAGTTAATCCTTGGCCCTTGGGGGTTGTCTAAAGAAGAATTCTTTTAGAGATAATTTTGTGGCAGCAAACAAAGGGAAATTTGTGATGCATTTGTGAGCTCCTTATCTTCACTATTTAATGAGATGTTCCCAAATCTTTGTAGTCCTCTAAGAAGCTAAAATCCCTGGGCATTTCCGATGGGGAAGTTTGACGATTTGTTCTCATAGATATCTTTGGGCAGGTTACTGAACAAAATCTTGGTATTTGCACCCACAATCCTGGGCCAGGCAGGCACTAAAATACCCACCTTGTTGACCTGTGACTCATGAACTTAGATTCCCGAAAGGAAATATTATATCCTTTATGTTCTTTATTCAAAGAATCCAACTTAAATGGATTGGCTGGAATTAGAGTTCTATTTGCAGGAAGTTTGGAGAAAGATTATTGAGGATATAAACAACTTTAAAAAGAAATGTTATAAGGATACCAACATTGTACTGGAAGTTCTAGCCAGAGTAATCAGGAAAGAAAAAGATAGAAAAGGCATCCATATACAAAGGAAGAAGTAAAACTATTCTATTCACAGATGACATGATCTTATATGTGGAAAATCCTAAAGAATCTACCATAAACAAATTCAGCAAAGTTTCAGGATACAAGATCACACAAAAATCAGTTGTATTCCTACCTTCCTTCCTTCTCTCCCTCCTTCCTTCCTTCCTTCCTTCCTTCCTTCCTTCCTTCCTTCCTTCCTT
>NW_023270855.1:47936739-48002110 GCF_011800145.1 Mirounga leonina | reverse complement strand
CTTCCTTCCTTCCTTCCTTCCTTCCTTCCTTCCTTCCTTCCTTCCTTTCCTTCTCCTCTTTCTCCTCCTCCTCCTCCTCCTCCTTCTTCTTCTCCTTCTAGAAAGATGGAGGGGCAGAGAGAGAGAATCTCAAGCAGGCTCCATGCCCAGCACAGACCCCAACTCGGGTCTCAATTCCACGACCTTGAGATCATGACCTGAACCAAAGTCAAGATTTGGGTGCTTAATTGACTACACCACCCAGACTGACTAAGCCACTCAGGCGCCCCCAAAGTCAGTCGTATTTCTATATACTAGCAATAAATAATCCAAAAATGGAATTAAGAAACCACTCCATTGAGCACCCGGGTGGCTCAGTTGGTTAAGCGGCTGCCTTCGGCTTAGGTCATGATCCTGCAGGCCTGGGATCAAGTCCCACATCTGGGCTCCCTGCTCAGTGGGGAGTCTGCTTCTCCCTCTGCTCCTCTCCCCGTTTTCTCTCTCTCTCTTTCTCTCATTCTCATGTGCACACGCACACAAATGAAGTAATTAAAATCTTAAAACCCACTCCATTTACAATAGCATCAAGGAATAAAATACTTAGGAATATATTTAACCAAAGAAAGGTAGAGGGAGCCTAGGTGGCTCAGTCAGTCTGGGTGGCATAGTCAGTTAAGCATCCAAATCTGTCTTCGGCTCAGGTCATGATCCTGGAGTCCTGGGATCGAGCCCCGCATTGGGCTCCCTACTCTGCGGGGAGTCTGCTTCTCCCTCTCCCTCTGTTGCGCGCTCTCTCTCTCTGTCAAATAAATTAAAAAAAATTTTTTTTTAAAAAAAGGTAGAAGTTATACACTGAGAACTACTAAACACTACTTACAGAAATTAAAGTAGATCTAAGTAAGTGGAAAAACATCAGTGTTCATGAATTGGAAAACTTACTAGTGTAAAGATGGCAGTATTCCCCAAAGTGATCTATAGATTCAATGTAATTCCTATCAGAATACAGCTGGCTTCTTTGTAGAAATTGATAAGCTGAGTCTTAAATGAATATGGAAACTCAAGGGACCCAGAATAACCAAAACAATCTTGAAAAAGAGGAAGAAAGTTGGAGGATTCACAGTTCCTGATTCCGAATCATCATACAAAGCTCCAGTGTGAAACTGGCATAAGGATAGATATATAGAATAATAGAATCAAATTGAGTGGCCAGAAATAAACCCATGTAGCTATAGTCAACTGACCTTTGACAAGGGTGCCAAGACCATTCAGCAGAAAGAATGGCGTCTTTAACAAATGGTGCTGGGACAACCAGATATTCACATTGGATACAATGAAGTTGGACCCTTATGTCAGAGGAGAGGGAGAAGCAGGCTCCCCACGGAGCAGGGAGCCCGATGTGGGGCTCGATCCCAGGACCCCCAGATCATGACCTGAGCCAAAGGCAGACGCTTAACTGACTGAGCCACTCAGATGCCCCTAAAAACCATAGAATTCTTAGAAGAAAATGCAGGGGTGCATCCTAGTGGCCTTAGATTTGGCAATGATTTCTTACATAAGATGTTCTTAAGTGTCTGCCTTCAGCTCAGGTCATGATCCCAGGGTACTGGGATCAAGCCCCGCATCAGGCTCCCTGCCCAGTAGGGAGTCTACTTCTCCCTCTCCCTCTGCTGCTCCCCCTGCTTGTGCTCTATCTCTGTCAAATAAATAAAATCTTTAAAAAAAAATACCAAAGTACAAGCAACAAAAGAAAAAATAAATATAAATTGGACTCGATGAGAAAGAAAACAACTTTTGCATCCAAGGACACTACTAAGAGAATGAAGAGTCCAGAATGGAAAAAAATATATATTTGCAAATCATATCTGATAGGTGTCTAGTATCCAGAATATATAAAGAACTCCTACAACTTAACAAAAAGACAACTCAATTAAAAAATAAGCAAAGAGGGGCCCATGAGTGGCTCTGTCCGTTAAGCATCCCACTCTTGAATTCAGCTCAGGTCATGATCTCAGGGTCCTGGGATCAAGCTCTGTGTCAGGCTCCATGCTGGGTGTGGAGCCTGCTTGGGTTTCTCTTTCTCCCTTTCCCTCTGCCCCTCCCCACAAGGCGCTCTCTCTAAAAAAAAAAAAAAAAAAAAAAGGCAAAGAACTTGAATAGACATTTCTCCAAATGTAAACAAATGGCCAACAAGCACATGAAGGAATGTCCACTATCAGGAGTCATCAGGGAAATGTAAATCAAAACTACAATGAGATACCACTTCACACCTGCTAGGGTGGCCAGAATTGGAAAAAAAAAAAAAAAAGGGAAGTCTCAGTAAGGATGTGAAAAAATTGGAACTCTTGTACATTTCTGATGGCAATGTAAAATGGTGCAGCTATTGTGGGGGGAAAAATGTGGTTCCTCGAAAAATTAACCATAGAATTACCATGTGACATAATTCCACTCCTAGGTGTGCATATCCCAAAGAATTAAAAACAGGTACTCAGGGCGCCTGGGTGGCTCAGTTGGTTAAGCGACTGCCTTCGGCTCAGGTCATGATCCTGGAGTCCCTGGATCGAGTCCCTGGATTGAGTCCCGCATCGGGCTCCCGGCTCGGCAGGGAGCCTGCTTCTGCCTCTGACCCTCCCCCCTCTCATGTGCTCTCTCTCTCTCATTCTCTCTGTCTCAAATAAATAAATAAAAACAATCTTAAAAAAATAAATAAATAAATAAAAGCAGGTACTCAGATACTTGTTCAAGAATGTTCCTAGCAGCGGGGCGCCTGGGTGGCTCAGTTGGTTAAGCAACTGCCTTCAGCTCAGGTCATGATCCTGGAGTCCTGGGATCGAGTCCCACATCGGGCTCCCTGCTCGGCGAGGAGTCTGCTCCCTCTGACCCTCCCCCCTCTCATGCTCTCCCTCTCTCATTCTTTCTCAAATAAGTAAATAAAATCTTTAAAAAAAAAAAAAAGAATGTTCCTAGCAGCACTATTCACAATAGTCAAAACGTGGGAGCTCAAATATCTCTTATTGGATGACTGGATGAACAGATGTGGTATATACACATGCAGTGGAGTAGTGTTCAGCCATAAAATAGAATGATGTATGGATTCAGGCTCCAGCATGGAGGAACCTCAAAAACATGCTTCGTGAAAGAAGCCATAGTGAAAAGGTCACGTACTGTATGGTTCCCTGAACATGAAGCACATCCAGACCAAATAAATCCAGAGATGGAAAGCAGATTACTGGTCGTCAGGGGATGGGGGAGGGAGGAATGGGGTTAGTGCCAGTGGGGAGGCAGTTTCCTTTAAGGGCGAGGAGAATGTATGGGAACGAGTTGTAGGTACAGGCTGTACAACATTGTGAGTGTACCCGATGCCACGGCATTGTCCGCTTTAAAATGGCTATTGGAGGGGCGCCTGGCTGGCTCAGTCCATGAAGTATGGGACTCTCGATCTTGGGGTTGTCAGTTCAATCCGCACTTTGGGTGTAGAGATGACTTAAAAGCTTCAAAAAATTTAAAAAATAAAGTGAATGGCTCATTTTGTTACGTGAATTTTACCTCTAAAGAAAAAATGTTGGGGCGCCTGGGTGGCTCAGTCGTTAAGCGTCTGCCTTCGGCTCAGGTCGTGATCCCAGGGTACTGGGATCGAGCCCCGCATCGGGCTCCCTGCTCTGCGGGAAGCCTGCTTCTCCCTCTCGCACTCCCCCGCTTGTGTTTTCTCTCTCACTGTCTCTCTCTCTCTCTCTGTCAAATAAATAAATAAAATCTTTAAAAAAATAAACAATTGCTAGGGGCGCCTGGGTGGCTCAGTTAAGCGTCTGCCTTTGGCTCAGGTCATGATCTCAGGGTCCTGGGTTCAATTCCTGCATCAGGCTCCCTGCTCAGCCGGAGTCTGCTTCTCCCTCTCCCTCTGTCTCCCCAGCTCATTCTCTCTCTCTCATAAATAAATAAAATCTTTAAAAAAAAAAATTACTAGAGGGGTGCCTGGGTGGCTCAGTCATTGAGCGTCTGCCTTCTGCTCAGGTCATGATCCCAGGGTCCTGGGATCGAGCCCCGCATCGGGCTCCTGGCTCAGCGGGGAGCCTGCTTCTCCCTCCCCCACTCCCCCTGCTTGTGTTTCCTCTCTCACTGTCTCTCTCTCTCTCTCTGTCAAATAAATAAATAAAATCTTGAAAAAAGAAAAAAAAATGTTGAGCTCATCAAACCACTTTGTCAACAGTGCCGAATGTTTACGATCTCATTCAGTTCTGACAACCAACCCGGTGAGAGTGGATTGCCCCCTCCCCACCATATTGTCCTCCAAGCTGAATTCTAATTCATCTATATAAATTATACCTGCACCAGATAGTGTTTTGAGAGGAGGCAGGAGGTACCTAGACCGTAAGTCTGTTTGTTGAAAACCAACCTCATTGGTCTCAGTGTCCTTGTAAAAGATAAAGGAAGTGACCCAGTAATTTTTCCTTTTTTAAAAATATTTTATTTATTGGTTTGACAGAGAGAGAGAGCACAAGCAGGGGGAGCAGCAGAGGGAGAGGGAGAAGCAGGCTTCCCGCGGAGCAGGGAGCCCGATGCGGGGCTGGATCCCAGGACCCTGGGATCATGACCTGAGCCGAAGACAGACGTTTACCTGAGCCACCCAGGCGCCCCCCCAATACTTTCGCAATGGTCCAAGAGCTATCGGTATTAAATCAGTGTAAAGCCACACCGTGGATTTCCCACTCCCATCTGTTTACGAAATGCTCCAAGGAGACTACTTCCAAAAAATGCTAAAAGGCTTATCTGTTGGTTCTGAAGTTCTACTTGAACTTCACTGTGCCTGTCTAATCACTACTGGACACACTTCTAGTGAGCAAGGACCACTTTCAGCCAGGTTGTTGGGCAGTGGAAATGGTTTTTTTATGATCCAAAATTTAATTGGAGAGGACTTGTAATACTGTGCCCTTTTTTTCTTGAGAGGGGGAGGGGCAGAGGGAGAGAGAGAGAATCCCAAGCAGGCTCCATGCCCAGTGAGGAGCCCAAGGCCAGGCTCAGTCTCACGACCCTGGGATCATGACCTGAGCCGAAATCAAGAGTCGGACACTTAAGTGACTAAGCCCCCCAGGCGCCCCAGACTATGCACTCTTTTACTTTTAGTAATCTCTACATATAATGAATGTGGGGCTTGAACTTACAACCCTGAGATCAAGAGTCACCTGTTCTCCCAACTGAGCCAGCCAGGTGCCCCTGATGTACTCCTGAATGAGGACTTTGCTCATTACACTGTGGTGTTTACCCTTTAGCAACTGTATTAATTTCATAAAAACCCCAATGAAATCACACAGGCCCACAGTAGGATTACATGAAGCTGACATCAGGCTGCCATTCCTAAGATCTTTCTGCTTGGGAGTAGCGGGGATTGCCAAATTCTGTAAACCGTTTCATTTATTTTTCTGAAGATTTTTATTTATTTGAGAGAGTGCAAGCAGGAGGGGGGAGAGGGAAAAGCAGACTCGATGCAGGACCTGATCATGACCTGAGCTGAAGGCAGCTGCTTAACCAACTGAGCCACCCAGGTGCCCCTAAAACTTTTTTTTTTTTAAGATTTTATTTATTTATTTATTTATTTGAGAGAGAGAATGAGAGAGCATGAGAGGGGGAGGGTCAGAGGGAGAAGCAGACTCCCTGCCGAGCAGGAAGCCCGATGCGGGACTCAATCCCGGGACTCCAAGATCATGACCTGAGCTGAAGGCAGTCGCTTAACCAACTGAGCCACCCAGGCGCCCCACTTTTTTTTTTTAAGATCTTTTAGTTATTTGAGAGAGAGCACAAGCAAGGGAAGTGGCAGAGGGAGAGGGAGCAGACTCCCCACTGAGCAGGGGGCCCCCTGGGATCATGACCTGAGCTGAAGGCAGACGCTTAACCCACTGAGCCACCCAGGCACCCCAACCCCCAAACCTTTTTAAATAAAGGTGCTCTATATAAAGTTCATGGCCATTGGTGTCTCACAGATCTGTGTATTGATTTGGGTTATCTTTGATAGATGACCCTAGAAGTTACTGAACGTTCCCCTCTGGTTTCTCCTCTGCAAGTGGGAAATGACAGAAGACAGCTTGCAGTTTATTCCTGTCCCCTCAGGAGACAGAAGGGCATCCCTTTGTGCAAGCCAAGGAGTTACGCCCATCTCGGGGAACGAGGGCCTCGTTTAAGCCAAGTTGAGAAGTAAAATGATTCGTGTCCTTCCACATTGGGTGAGGGGGAAGAACCGCTGTGAAATTTAGATCGGTTTAAGGATAGGCCTTGGATTACATTTACAAGAGAGACAAACCAGAGCAGTTTCATAGTTCTGTTATCCTTTTTGAGACTACGGATGTTCAATGCCACCAGCCTTTTTGCCTCAAGAGAAGAAACTTCAGAGGGCACGCACAACCGGTGACTAAGGCCCATCTATGTAACAGCAGTGACGACGGGCGCAAACAATTCAGAGACACCATTTTTTTGCTTACTGAGCAATTTATTGGTTTCTAATTCTTATATGGACTTTTCATAAATATTCATCTCACATCTCTAATAAAGGTCCTTGAGAGCAGGGCCCATCTCTTACTTTTATCATGAATTAGCACCTGGTACACAGGAGATGCTCGAGTCTTTTACCATCTAGTAAATTCCCTCTGGCCAATGCTTCCCCCAGTGAGACGGTTCAAGGGTTTGCAGGGAAAACAGACCCAGCAGTATCATTTCAAGAGGGAAGTCATCTTCCACTTCTTTGGATTATATGAGAGTGTAACTGTTGTTGCTTGCTACCCTTTAACACATGCTACCTTTCCTTGCCCACAGATTCAGAAACCTCCAAAGGAATAGTATCCATCTGAAATGTGTTTATTTCACTATATTCATTTCTTACAGATAGCATCTATCTATAGCAATTTATGTATCTTCCATTCGTGGGAGTGACACCAAGTTGTTTTTGTGTTGTTTTTTTTTAATATATTTAAGTAGTAGTAACTCAATTTAAAGGGAAAACAAAAACAAAAACCCCTCAAGTAACAGAGGTGGAACACAAATGAGGTTAAAAAAAAAAAAAAGACCAACACAAAAAACCTCCAAACAAACTATAAAGGTGATTCGCCGAAGACTGAAGATTGGGAAAATAATGCCCAAGGCAAAGCGTCCTCTTTCTTGAGGGGCAGTGGGAGGGCGTCCAGGGGTGCAGGCCTATCAGATTCACGAGTCTCGTGAGGCCCACACACCATACGCGGTATGCTACCAAAGCAGGTCAAAAACCGAAGCCAAGCCCATTCTTAAAACTTAAAAAGAAAAAAAAAATCCTGTATAAAGCAAGATATATCCCAATACTGAGCTGTTCTCAGAAAAAAAAATAAAAATAAAAAGGGCGTTCAGCCACTTGCTGTATTTAACAAGTGAAGTATCATCAAAATCTAATTAGCCAACTTTTATTATTTCATCTGCAGCGCAGAGACTTCACAGCCACTTGGGGGAATGTACAACTTCTGCAGCCTGCGAACCAAGGCCGAAAAAGCCATACAACTCTAGAAGACAAGCCCACGAGGTACACTTTGTTGAAGCAAGTGGCCGGGTCTCCTCACCGAAGTTTCCAGCATGTTCCAGTAACACACACCCTAGTTCTGCTTACAAACAAAAGGAGAAAAAGAGCAATGCGTTATGAAACCCATCCCTTGCAACAGGGACGAGGGTCATTCTGTGGGAAGGACAGCTTTGGGTTCTGCATCAGTCTGTTCTGCTTTGGCTTCAGTGACGGCCGGGGCCGGGGCCGCGACCCCCACAGTGCCTTCTGCCTCTGCTGCGGCCGCTTGCACTTCCCGTCCGGCCTCTGCGGCTTCCCCTCCGGCCTCCGCTTCAGTGCTGCCCTTCTCGGAGGCCCCGCCACCCGGCGTCTCCACTTCCAGCGGCTGTTCAGAGTGGGGACCGCGAGGGGCCTGGGCCGCGTCCACAGGGCCTTCCCCTTCGGCCAGCGTGTCACTGCCTTCCGGAGCCGGCGCTCCTTCCCCATCTACCGCTCTCACTGCTGCCGTAATGACCTCGGCCAACACCTCCGCGGCCACCTCCTCGGGTGTCTCCTCCTTCTCCTCGCCTCCTAAATTGTCATCCCCTTCGATTTCTGGATCGACAGCCTCACTGGTGAAAGGGTCTTCACCCTGGCCAAGAAGAGCAACATGTCAGTGCAAAGGGGAGACTGAAGGGGGCCCAGGTTGCTGGGAATCCGTGTTTTTAGGCTGAAGAGCCAATGAGAGAAACACGTCCCACTACAGGTGAGTGTTCCCATGGGCGCTCAGCGCCTTCAAATTCAGAAAAGGTTCTCAGAAAAGCCTCACCGCAACCGTTTTCGCACCTTTTGCCTTTTAGCTTTTATTTTCTTACTTAGTTAGCTAGGACCTAGAGCAGAATGAGAAAGCAGAATCAGGGGCTATTCTTTTTTTTTTTTTTTTTAAAGATTTTATTTATTTATTTGACAGAGAGAGACACAGTGAGAGCAGGATCACAAGCAGGGGGAGAGGGAGAGGGAGAGGGAGAGGGAGAAGCAGGCTTCCCGCGGAGCAGGGAGCCCGATGCGGGGCTCGATAGCAGGACCCTGGGATCATGACCTGAGCCGAAGGCAGACGCCCAACAACTGAGCCACCCAGGCGCCCCTCTTGTTTTTAATACTAGTAATTTTGATATTCGCAATGGGTTTTTTTTTTTTTTAAAGATTTTATTTATTTGAGAGAGCAAGAATGAGAGACAGAGAGCACGAGAGGGAAGAGATCAGAGGGAGAAGCAGACCCCCTGCCGAGCAGGGAGCCCGATGCGGGACTCGATCCCGGGACTCCAGGATCATGACCTGAGCCGAAGGCAGTCGCTTAACCAACTGAGCCACCCAGGCGCCCTGCAATGGGTTTTTGAAAGATGTACTTCTCCCCCCTCATTCAAAGACTTTTATTTTTGAATGAAGTATTTACAAATATTTATTATTTATTTTAAAGATTTTTAGTTATTTATTTGAGAAAGAGAGAGAGGGATGCCTGGGTGGCTTAGTCGATTAAGAGTCTGCCTTAGGCTCAGGTCATGACCCCTGCTCAGTGCGGAGCTGGTTCTCCCTCTGCTGCAGCTCCCCCTGCTTGTGCTCTCTCGCTCTTTCTGACAAATAAATAATATAATCTTAAAAAAGAGAGAGAACAAGAGAGCGAGCATGGAGGGGAGAGGCAGAGGGAGAAGCAGACTCCCTGCCAAACAAGGAGCCCGATGTGGGACTCAATCTCAGGACCCTGGGATCATGACCTGAGCCAAAGGCAGACGCTTAAGGGACTGAGCCACCCAGCCGCCCTGATTTACAAATATTTAATACAACTGCCCCCGTTTTGCACTTTTTATTCAAGCATATAATAATGAAGAAAAGTTCAAAAAGACCTAGGATTTCTTAACCCAATTGAAACAAAAAAGCCTCGTAACAGGAAGTTAAGACTATTTTAAATTTTAGTTTCATTTAAGCACAGCCCTGGTTATAAGGGTGCCCCATTTTGCAGATAAGGAAAGGAGACTCAGCAAGTTGCCCAAGGCCACACAACTGTTGAACACCAGTCAGGAGGAATCCAAGTCTGACTCTCAGAAGCCAAACTTAGGCTAAAAACGGTCTCTAGTTTAGAAAATGTAAACATTATCATCGGCAGATTAAGAAATAGGTTTTAAAATACAGTATTTAGGGGGCACTTGGCTGGCTCAGTCAGGGGAGTGCACAACTCTTGATCTCAGGGTCATGAGTTCGAGCCCCACATTAGGTGTAGAGATTACTTAAGAAAAAAAAATATCTTTAAAATAAAAAAAATGAAAACAAAACACTGACCAGTCACGGTTCTTAAATTGGTTATTCAGAGTCTATGCCTTTAACTGGCTGGCAGGAAGTGTCAAGTACTGAAGGGTTTAGTAACTGAGAAGTGGGCAAACGGGTCCTCGTAGTAGGGCCCTGACGGCGCTTAACTACACACTCCCCACATGGAAGTCTGGGGCTGAGCGTTTAGCACGTAGGGCTTCCCCAGAAGGACCCAGGGGCTCTCCCAGCTGGACTTCTCTCCAGGGTGCCCTCTTTGGGATTCTCTATTACTCTGCTCCCATCACTAAGGCTCAGTAGCTGCCGTACCGCTGGCTCTTCCTCCCCCCTCATGTTCTTGGCTCATGGCTACTGGTCTCTGCCAGCAAAACCTCTTTTTGGCTTCTTTCCTGGACAACCATTATCTAACCTGGATCTCCCTGTAAGCACCTCAGCATCACTTGCTCAGTATTTTGTGGGTATTCGAGGTTTCTCATGGTGAGCTTGCACCAGCAAACAGACCAATCAAGCAGGACCACGTCCCAGAGCCAGGGCGAGCAGGGAGGTGCAGAAAACCCACCCTGATACATTCCTGCACCCCGTCCATTCTTCTTAAGACTCAGAAATGCTAAACACTGCACTCTGCATGCAACTCCACACTCGCAGAGTTCATCCTACATTCCAGAACCTTTTCCCGTCTGCTGCACTCCTAAGCACAAACCTTGAGGTATTTTTCCAGCATCTTCACTATGTGTCTGTTGTTCAAAACACTCTTAGCCACATGGAGACTGGTCTTCTTGAACTGTTCAGCAGCCAACTGCAAAGGGAACCAAAGGGACTTTTACACATGGGATGCACAGAGGAGCAAGAACACCAACTAGCCAGGCTCCACTGAGTTGCCCTGGGATCAGCCCAAGACAGAACAAGGACTACCATCTCTCTCCACTGTGGCAAATCCCAAGATGCCAGACTCTAATAAGGAGAGAAAGAAGGCCCTGGAGGGATACCGGAACTGAGACCGTGAGGCAGTGCAGGAAAGTCTGATAAAAGATAAAAAGCACAGGCATGCCACGGACATTCGGGTCCCGCGTGCATGAACAAGGATGGAACAAGAACACTTACAGACGACGGGTGCTATGTGGGCTGGGTATGGCAGAAGGGCAAGTTTTTTCTTTTCAGTTTTCGGAGTTATAGTGACCTTACAAGTAAATTCAGCTGCAGAAGTAGGAATGCTGCAACCATTTGGCTCTTTTAGAGCTTGACCCATTCAAACGGTAATCCCTTGTCGGTATAGTGCTCTTCAGATGATCTTTCATAAGCTAGCAAGTGCGCGGGCAGGACTAAGGATAGGTGCTGAATCAGGGCTCAGCAAGCTAGAGCCTATGGGCCAAATGCGGCCACGCGCATGCTTTCTATCTGGATTCTGCTGCCTCTGCCCACCAGCAGCGGACCTGAGGTGGTAGAGACCCCGTGGCCTGCAAAGCCAAAAATGTTTGTGATTTGACCCTTTATAAAAGAAAAAAAAATCTGCGCATACCCTGAGCTAGCTACACACCTAGCCTCGGGTCCCATCAGCTAATTAGGACCAAATCAGTTAACTCTGGGTCCCCTAGGCCACTGTGTTCTGAATGGCCCTCAGCCTCCGCTCCCAGAAAATCCAGTTTGTCAGCAACTGGGAAACTTACCTGTGTGGTTTACCAAGGAACATTCTCAACCAGGAGAATTTCAGCTACTCTATTTAAGTCAACCCTAAGCAACACACTTTTTCACATTTTAGTAGAAACTGGGATCCCTTTTACAACCCATTGATGAAATCACAGACTTGGTGGACTCTGTTCTGTCAAGAGCTTCTAAAGATGCTAGCATTCCCCACAAGACACAGAAGGCTCTAGGCCCCACTGCTGGCCGCCTGCAGGTGCTCGCCCGGCCCGGCCCAAGGAGGGGACTCACCCTGCGGTTGTGATTGTGGTCCACCGAGTGCAGGTGCCGCTGGAGGAGCTGATGCTGTGCGGGGATCAGCATGTCACAAGCCAGGCAGTGAGCGGCCTCTATCTTCTTGAAAAAGTGCTCCTGGCCAATCCCTGTAGACACAACCCAAGTCTGGTGCGATCTGGGGCAGCAGGCAAGGGATGCTCTCCTCCTGCCCCCCAAAAGGGCCCCAATTTTCTGCCGGTAGTCCCGCAGGACCAGGTGAAGACCGAATCTGTGGGGGACATCACCTGCCCTCCAGCAGGAGCGTGCAGACAGAAGCACCTCTACACCTGGGCATCTGACTCTTCAACTTTTTTCATCCTTCTGGTCATTTTTATTCACACAAGGGAGGAAAAAACACCAGAAGGCTTCATGTCAGTCCAATATGCTGCCAGCAGAGCTGTGACATTCATTAGGCCACGCTCACGGGCTTCTTTCCATGGCCAGGCAGCCTGCCTGAGGATCTTCCTGTCCCATTCTCAGCAGCCCTGCGCTGGGCTGGCTTTGCACCCAGCCGCACGCCTTGGCAGCATGTGGAATAGTGTGCCCCAAGATCACAACTCACCTTTGAAAGGATCTGGCTTGGGTTTCGTGCTTTCCTTCTCCATCAACTCCTGACGCCGCTTCTCAATTTTCTTGTTCCTGTTTACGATGTACTCCTAGAGGAGATGGCACCGAATGAAACGAGGACAGCGTGGTGCGTGGGCCTACCTTTCAGCTGCCCCAAGGAAGGGAAAACGGCTCTCAGAGCAGCTCTGTGGGCGGAACTCATGGGGACTGCAATGGCCGGAGCGCTAGGCTCTCCCTCTGACCTGGGACTTGTTCGCTGTTATTCTGCAAAGTCCAGGCCTCTTATTTCCCTTCCCTTTCCCTTCTCTGTGAGGGATCCAATTCCTGCACGACCATCAGGAAACACTGTGATTGAGGACGAGGGTGCTTTACCTGGAGGAACTCCACCGTCTTGTCAGGGAGTTTGGTACTGATAAACCTCAGCGTCTCTTTGTGAAATTTGCTTTGTAGATGCTTCTGGATTTCTTCATCTTCAAAGCTACGAAACTTGCACACCGAACAGGCGAACTGAATCCTGGAAAAGGAAGACGGAAAGAATGATGACATAGGAATAACCAGCTCATCTCTGGTTGGAACAGAAATGGAAACAGGAAGCAATTTCTGTACCAAGACTTCTGACTTTGAGTGGGGCATCAGAGTAGCAGATGCCCCAGGTCCCTCCATCCTGAGAATGGGGATGCAATCTTGAAAGTGTTTTAGGAAAACGATTCATGCACCACACCAGCCTTTTTGGCCTAAAGGCCCACAAGAGAACACCCTAAGGTGGAGACTTTCCAAACTGTGGACTCCCTAAAGGCCCCCAGACCACTGCTCTGGGGGGCGTAGTACCTAACTCTGTAACTTCTTTCTGTAGCCACCAAGATAACACACGGGAGCCTCACTTTAATGTGAGGGAGAATTTCCTGAAGACTTTCCACCATCTAAAACTCACAAAACTCAAGATCAATTTTCTCACGGGACTCAACATTAAGACCCGTCATATCAAATTCTATGGCTAAAAACTGACCTCTTTGTTGCGTACTTTCAAAACCTCATAAATGCAATCATGCTGTAAGGCAAGGGGAGAGCAGCCCGCAGAGCCTTATGCCTCCAGAGTGGGGCGCTGCTTCCCTTGGCTCTGCCCAGGAGGCTTTGGTGTATCTGGGCTAACGACATGGGTCCCTTGACACTCAGGATTCCTCATCTACCAACTCAGACTTCTGCCAGCTCTCAATGCCTGGCTTCTGACCTCTGGACAAGGCACCACAAAACACCTGCTTTACATATACCCTCGACAAAGGAGTGAAAAGAAAAGCTCTGGGGCCCTATATGTATGAATGGGTATCAGGAAGCTACCAAAGAAATGCGGGGTTCGTGCTTCCTGCTGCATCTTTACCTCCCCTGTGACAGTCTCTCCAAGTCTCTCTGAGGGCCCTCTGTCCCTAGGGTGGAGTCTAAAGACTCCTCCTGGAAAAAAGTCATCTCAGTTCTCCTGGGGCATGAAAATAATCTGATCTAGCCATCATGTATTCATCTGTTTGAAAACAAGCATTTTGATGAATTTCTGTTTAGCACTTGGAAGCTCCTACCTTCTAATTCCTGGCTTTCTTGCTCTACTGTTGGCTTTTTTGCTAACATTTTTTTTTTTTTTTTTAAAGATTTTTACTTATTTGACAGAGAGTGAGTGAGAAGAAGCAGTAGAAGGAGAGGGAGGAGGCTCTGCGCCGAGCAGGGAGCCTGATGCGGGGCTCAGATCCCAGGACCCTGGGATCATGACCTGAGCCTAAGGCAGACGCCCAACCATCTGAGCCACCCAGGCACCTCAGTTTCTTTTGCATTTCTTTGCGCAGAAAAAGCACCACCCCATTTGAGCCTTAAGGGCAAGGATTCCCCCTTAAGTCAGGAGAGCCTGTGTGTGGAGAAAAACCACATGTGGTCAAGGCCTGAGCAACCAAGGGCTCCTGTGGCCACCAGTGGTTTACATTTCTAGTCAGCAGTCACCTGATCACTGGAAAGACAAGAGAGGCACATGGTGTGGTCACACCAACATCCTTTGCGCTTTTGCAATTCTTTTTCTATCTAGAGACAAAATCTGTAAGGTAACATCCATGCGTATATAATTGCCATGTTGAACTCTAGAGGTGGTCTGGGTTTGGGTAAGGCACCCAAAGCACCTTCTTAGCAGCTTTGCTGAATGAAGTTCACTTATCTGGGGTGACAGATCCAAGCCAGGGACAAGGAAACTCCCCACAGGGGAGGAGAGCAAGAGAGCCCCCTGCTGGACACATGTGGGCCACGGAGACCCCCTGGCAAGAACAGATGCCATCTGTGTTTCCCAGGTTTTGTCTCCTCACGACCTGACTCGATTTCCTGACAGACTCCAGAGGCAGATCAAACCGGGCTGCTCCTGCATTGTGGAGTGAAAACGGATGAGCTCTGGAGAACCCTGACACTTCCCACCTTGCCTGCCTCCTCACCTGTCAGCTGCTCGGTCTCGCATCCGGTCTCTCCTCCTTTGCTTTTCTCTTCTCTTCTTTACTTCATCATCCTCATCGTCCTTCTCCCCTGCAACAGAGAAGTTCCTTCGAGATGCCCTGAAGAGCCCGCAGAGGAGCTGAGCACCAGGGCCTTGATGGGGGGGGCCACAGCTCGGCCACCACACCCCGTACCTGCCGCTGCCTCTGCACGGCAGGGTCAGGACACCCTGAGGCACCAACAGTCTGTCAAAGGCTCCCAACAGGGATGGGCCTTTGATGAGAACCCGTGGGAGTTCCCAGGGAGTCACCTTACTTCCCCCCCATGGCCTGCTAAGGCTGGGATAGGCCAGGGACCCAGCCCGCCCATCCCGCTCACACCATGCTCTCTGTCCTTTCCTATCCTGCTTTTCCAATCCAGTGCCCTATCATTGGGTCTTCTCCCAAAGTCACTTAAGGAGAGAGAAGCAGTTCTTCCCAGATAAAGAGGCAGCAGCTGGAAGGCCTCAGAAAATAAAGCAAGCCACTCTACCGCCCTCCGTCCCACCTCCAGGTGGACCATGACGACTGTCCCGTCAGCCTCCTCTGAACTAGGGCCTCAGCAGGTCTGACAGTCCTTGCTGGCCCAAACTCTATCTTCCACTCACAAAAACCGTCCATCTAGGGTCTTCCCAGGGCTACGAGGGAAGCAGTCCTAGAAACAAAAGTGGGAAGAGACCAACTGGTCCTCCGTCGCCCCCTGGGGCCAGCGCAGGAGCTCCTCCGAGAGCCGTGCAGCCCAGCGTCCCAGCGTGAGGCCAGACACTGAGGAAAGGTTGGATAAGCATCTGAACTGTAACCCCTACCCCTGATGCCAGTCACGAGACTGTCCCACGAAGATGGCGACCGGCGTGCGCTGCTCAGAAGCCTCTCAAAAGGGCGTGTGGGGTTTTTGGCAAGAGGTCACTGCCTGAAACTATTACTGCTGTTTAATAGCAAAGTCATCCCGGGTAGGCAGCAGGACCTGTGCGCAATAAACATGTCACCTTTGCTTTAGCATTTGCCCTGCTGCACGAGCTGCTAAATGCTCTGTGTGGTCCCAAGCTACAGGCATAACTGCTTCAGTATTGAGGTGGGAAGACCTCGGTGGGTGGCTGAACACACGGGAGAAGGAGCATCTAAGCCAGGGGCCCGCAGATTTACGGGGGCAGAGCCACAAAGGAGTCGGCCTGTGATTCCTGGGGAGACCAGCTATGGGACAGACCCATGGGAACAGGAAAAGAAACAAATGGTTTTTGGGTGAGCTCAAGACCATGCTGTCTCATGCTACTTCTCCATGGCCCCTCGAAAAGGTTTAACTGCTCTGCTCTTGCTGCTTACTTTGGACTCTTAGGTCCCCTGGAAGGGCACTGGTGAGCCCTGCTGAGCAAGGATAGTCTCTGGAGGATCCCGGGCTTGGGTGTACCTGACAGGTCTCCCCTCCCCCCACCCCCAGCTCCCAACCGGGGCAGGTGTCTGAACTCCGTCCCACACGGCAGGGAGCACTGCCGCTGCCGGCATTCCCACCACAGAGGCTGAGGGCACAAGCCTGGGCTGGTAACCGAGGAAACTGCGAAAAGAAAGAAGCCCAGGAGAAGACAGTACAGGGACCTGCACTGGCCAGTAGGTAACAGAGAAGACGGGCTGAAAGGTGCCTTTTCTTTTCTTTCTTGCATTTCTGAGACTCTCCCTTCCCTATCACTGCAAGCTCTTGCAGACACTCAGAAATGAGGTGTCCCCCCCCCCCCCCCCCCCCCCCCCGAGCCTGCCATCAAGTGAGGCAAACAGACCTGTTTCCAGCAAGTGCCGGTCTAAGCATTGGAGTAAAGCCTCAAGGTGAGCACCATGGCCAAGGCCCACCCGGTGGCCATGGCCCCTCTTCTGCCCTGAGCTATCAGTCCCCTCCATCCAGGCCCCAGGCTTGCTCAGAAGGCCAGCCAGGCTGGGAGCTGAGCAGACACAGGAAAGCTCAAAGGGACACCAAACAATGCCTACCTCTCTGCCTCCCGGGGTCGAAGAACTCATCCTCCTGAAAAAGGGAACACACAAAGTCGGGACTATGAGGTGGAGTTTCCAGAACTCTCCACAAACGACCCAGCACCCTGCCACCACCTGGTCACAATGTGTCAGGACAAGTCCCAGGACAGTGGGAAAGGCTGAGTGTGTCCTGTCACTGCTCCTGGTTGCCTTCTGAGATTCTGTAATGACCGACGTGCTTTTTAATTAAAGTCACTGGCCCTTTCCCAGTTCTTTCTACAGCTAAAGAATTGCCCTTGGCAAATGTGCACCTGCACAGTTCTGCAGGTGGGAGTGCCAACAGCCCATCCATCAGCTCTATGTCAAGAAACCCCGACCGGTAGGATGCGAAAAGGGGCTTTACCACATTCCCCAGCCATCTGTACATATTTACCAAGGCTGTAACAAAACAGGTGTAGATTAAAAAATGCATCTAACTGAAAATCAGAACACAGCCCATTTCTTAGGCATTGCGCTCAAGATTAAATAAGTCACCAGCAGAGACACAGAAGACACCCAGACTCAAGATCTAAGCAAATCAAATAGGGAGCGAGTGAGACCCTCCCCCTCCCCCACCTGACTATCAGAAGCACTTGGTCGAAGCCTTCATACCCAGGTCTCCAGGCCCTACCCCAGACATGGATCAGAATGTGCAGGGGCGGCAAAGGCTCACCACCTAGTGCTCGTGCATGGTCATGGCTCAGAGCTGGCCTTTAACACCCGTCTCCCGTGGCTGGCCCTAAGGGCTGAGTGACGAGGAGCACCAGAGCACCAGCACAGAGCCGGCAGGACCGGAATCCTCAGTGCGTATTCGAAAGCCCCCGCCCACACAGCCCACTGCACTTGCCACGCGTGTGGCTATGCACGTCACTGAGGACTCAGGAATGGCTGGGGAGAGGGCTGGGGCTATTTTCAAGAAGAGGATTATCATGAGTGCAAAACTCTTAGAAAACTAGCTACAAGGCAGGCTACTAAATCCACTCGCAAAGCAGTTAAGTCTACCACAGAAGCTGCTCCTGCCTCTTTGGGAGAAAGAGGCTAAAGTAAAGAAGAAATCCCACACCAGAGAAACAAAGAAGGGTGACCAGTGAAGACAGACTTACACCCCTGAACTCTTCATCTCCAGACCGGAAGTCAGCAGCTCCATCATCTACCAGACACAAAGAAGAGGGAAAGTCAGCCCCTTGGGACTTGGCCCACTCTGTTTCACCCTCCCAGGCTCACTGTCCAGAGTGACCGCGCTTGTCCTGACTGCAGTGGGGGCCGAGGGAGCATGGGCAGGCAGAGCACCAAGCAGGAAACAGATTCATCTTACACCCACCCAGGGCCTACCGTTTTCAGAAAAATCTCCTTCGCTGTCAGCCCTGGCCAGTTTGGCATCCGGCTCATCGTAGATCTGCAACTGCTTCCGTTTCCTGCCCATGCCGTCTGGGCCACAGCGGTCAAACCCTCTCCGCCTGGGCTACGGACACAAGCACATCTGATGTACCGCTTACCCGGACCATTTAGACAGTCCAGAGAAACAAGAAGAGCGGAGAGGTTGCAAGATCAGAGAACAGAGGCAGAAAAGATCTTTTCAGAAAATAAAGGGAGATGACATAGTTGAACCCTGCCCGCTCCCCCAGTTTCATGCCGAGCAGAAGTCAGACACAAGAGGCCACATGTTATACGATTACATTCGTATGAAAGGTCTGGGAGAGGCAACTCTACAAAGACAGAAAGCAGATTAGCACTTGCCAAGGCTGGAGGCGAGGATGGGGAGTGACTGCTAATGGCAGAGGTTTGTGTCTTTTCCAGTTGGTGGAAATGTTGTAAAATTAAATGGTGGTGAAGGCTGCACAATTCTGTACATTTTTTCTAAAATTCGATTGTGCACTTAAAAATGAGCAAATCCTACAGGATACAAATTTGCCTCTATTCAGCTGTTTGAAAAGGCAGATTAGAACTTCCCGAAGGCTTACCCGATCCCTGATCCGGGTCTGTGACCGGCCACATCCATAGGACACCGAGTTGTCATAACCGCCAGCCCCCTGCATGCTCATCACACCGAAGTCAGGGGCCATGGACTGGGAGAACAGGGAAGGAGGTGGCCGGCTGGGGGAGGGGCCTCCCAGGCCCCGCCCACCCACATAGTTCAGCTCAGTCCAGGGAGCAGACAGGGGCTCGGAGGAGGCTGCAGGTGGCATGTAAGGGTCGCTGCGCATGAAGGTGCTGGGAGTGCTCCGGTCCTGGAAGCGGCCCTGGCCCTGGCCCCGGCCCCGCATGAAGCCATCAAGGGAGCCCCGCTCACGGGCTGGGTCCCGGCAGTCGCTATACTGACTGCTAAAGCCACCATTTCGGTCAGGCCCCAGATCAAAGTCATAATCGTAGCTATAGCTGGGGCGATAGGAATGGTGCTCGGGGAGGCAAGACCTGGAGTCATAGGACTCGAACGACTGGAAGCGGAAGGAGCTGCAAAGGAAGCATAACCGTCACTACAATCCAGGTACAAGCCCAAGTGTCCTGCAAAGCTGGGTTCCCTATGTTCAGAACAGCACACCACCACATAGCCCCCCTCAATGCTTGAAGGCACAACAGACAAACCCCCTTGAATGCTGCTGAATGAGCTACATGGAGCCTTGGCTACAAGAACGAGAGGGTCTACAGGCACCTGATGCAGAAATGAGAAGTCTAGCGCTAGCAGCACAGTTTAGCTAAGCCCCACCACCCCGGACACCAACTAGTCCCATTACAATGCCTCTGCCCCAGTAACTGCCCAACTCATCTACTCCACACTCAAGAGGGAGCTGGGGAAAAGCCCTCCCTGGAAGAGGGGCTGCCCACTGCCAACTGCACAAAGCCGGGGCGTTGGGGGGGATCCCCAGGGAAGGGTTCAGGTCCATAATCACCTCTCCCGGTCCTGCATGCCCTCCCCACCGCCGCTGCTCCCGCCCCTGCCTCCTTCCTTGGACATCATGTCCAAACGCTGGTTGATCTTGGCAATGAGGGAGTCGGAATTGCTGGTGCACGGCTCTGGGCCATAAGAAGCCATGTGCACAGCAGGGCCCCCAGCTCCCAGGCCATCGCTGGCTTTGGTGGCCTCCCACGAGGCTGGGCCATAGCTGTAGGTCGCTCCTGTGGTGACGCTGGTGTTCTGGGCGCCATAATAATTGTAGTTTTCATAACCTGCCGTAGGGAGGAAGAGCCAAATCAGATCTCAGTAGCCACAAGGTCAGTCTATGGCAGCCACGTCTGGGGAGAAGCACCCACTACCCATACAGAAGGAAGAGTGTCAAGGAATCCAGTGTCGCTGGCATCACCCCACATCGTGCACATCACCTGCCAAAGGGCAGCAAGAGAAGGGCAGGTGCGCAGCCTCAGCAGTGAGCCGCGGGCTTTCCGTGCCAGATCCAAAGTCTTGTTCCCACCCAAAGCCAGAGGAGGCTGAGAGCCCACGAGTGGCAGTGGGGGCTGCCACTCCAAGAACACAGCCACAACCCCCAGCCTCCAGCAAGTTCTCCTTGAGAATGCCTGGACCCCCCAGCCTTCAGGAGAGCTAGGGGCACAGCTAGAATGGGAGATGGGTATGGGAAGTCCCTGCATCCCAGCCCTTCTGGGTGGCTGACCGGAGGAACGTCCTGCCCACCCACAGACACCCAGAGGCCTACCTTGCCAGCTGGCCACACCGGTTCCATAGGCACCTTAGAGGGAACAAAAACACACAAGAGCTTTGTATACAGAGTGAAGGTACCTGAGATAGCCCCTGCCAATCGTCACCTCCACTATCTGCAGGGCCAGGACCGCGGGCAGCTGTGGCACTGCTGGGGGAGGCACCCCTGGTTGTCCATTAAGGCCAGGAATGGCTGGGCCCACTAGCTGTAAAACTCATTTCCTACGGTGTACTCAGCTAAGCATGACCAAGATTCTCTCAAAGACAAGCCTCATCTCCCCAGCAGGACAAGCAGAAAGGACGCTGCAGCGTCCCCAGGAAGTGTCCAGTGTGGGCCACCAGCCAAGAGGCCAGATCCCCTGGCAGAGCCCTTCAAAGTGCCAGTCCTCGCCAGTAGCCAGAACTCAGGCACCACTAACACAGACAATACATCAGTGGAAAATCATGTCCCCAACTCAACTGAACAAGGGGACATTATGTACCCTAGTGACATGGAAGGCCTCCTCCTGGCAAACTTGGTGATGGGTGAAAAAGTGACCCCACCACCCGCAGTGGTGCTAAGGGCAAGTTCCAGGCTCAGCAAACAAAGAGAGCCCTCATCCCATCCCCTGGAACAAACGCTGGCAAAAAGCAGAAAACCTCACCACCAGGGAGGACATTCTGGTCCTTCAAACATACAGAGCATCATGATCTAGATCCCAGAGCAGGAGCAGCAATCATGCCCCCATGCCAAATCTAGCCCATTGCCTGTTTTTGTACGGCCAACAAGCTAAAAATGGGTTTTACTTTTTTAAATGGTTGGGAGATTAAAAAAAAAAAAGAAGAATATTTCATGACATGAAATGCATTCTTTGCATCGTCCTTTATATACTTGTCAAAACTCACAAAACTGCGCAACCAATGACTATTAACTGTGAATCATAACTAACAACAGAGTATCAACACTGACTTGTTACTGACAATAAATGTATCCCACTAACGGAAGATATTAATAATAAGGGAAACTCCTGGGGTGAAAAGTAGAGGGGGGCATATGGAATCCTGTACTATCTGCTCAATCCCACAAGTCTAAAACTATTAAAAAATAAAGTCTATCAATCATAAAAATCTTCCATTAAACCCTCGGCTATTTACTTAGAATAACCCAAATTCCTCAAATAAAGACTATCACATATGAAAATTATATGGTATACAAATTTCAGTGCCCTAAGTAAATATCACCGGCACACAACCACATCTATTTCTTTATAAACATCTGTGACTTTTGCATTGCAGAGACTGTGTAGCTCCCAAAGCCAAAAAAATTTTACTATGTAGCCCTTTACAGAAAAGGTCTCCGGATCTTCCGGCTAGTCCCAGTCCTTTTGTCAGCCTCTCCAGGTCACAGTTCACCATCCCTAGGTTTGTCATGGTAGTTCCTCAGATCACACCTCTGGGGGTGGAATCTGTGCCTCCCCATACGGTCTCACCTTGGGTGTTGGTGGGTCCAGCACTCCATGCCCCATAGCCTGTGAAGAGAAGAACTGTGAGTTAGGATCCTATTTGTCACACTAGACAACAGGTGCTTCTGAGATGTTCCGAGGAGTCAAAAGTGAGCCCCTTGAAGGAGAGTTCATGCCGGTCTCACAAGGCAGCAGAACGACAATGTCCCTCTAAAAGTCCTTCACAGTTGGTTGACTGCATTACCATACTCCATCTGCCTGAGGTCCAAGCAGAAAAGAGCTGGGGGGACTTGGCTTTGAGGGACCTTGACCTAAAGTGTCAACCCACAACTCAGGAGAACACAGGACAAACCTACAGCTGGCCCAGTAGTAGGACACAGTTGTGTCCGCACCCCTGGGCAGTTTGGCTCACCAAGCAGCCTTAAGTCCCCCATAACCGAAAAACAAAGTTCAGAATTTTTGAGACAACAGTGTCTTTGTAAGCCTCATTTCTTTGTGTTTTGGACCCTCCAAAGCTCCCCCGGGTCTTCAAGTCCCAGGGCTTCAGCCTTCTCTCGTGGTGGCTTCCCTTGCCCCTGCGGATTCCCATGACAGCATGTCTGGGCCCTCTTCATCTCTGTGTCCCTGGAACCTCAAAACAGAGCTGGGCACAGGCAGCTATCCACACCTGTCAACAATCCCCAACATTACAGAAATAGGAATACACCCTGTCTCTCTTACCAGAACCTAAGCCACTAGCTAAATGTCCAGGGTGTGCCAACACACAACAGGCACTGAGCACACGTTAGTGTCCCTGAATGCCATTTACAGATGAGAGAGCTAATGCTTAAAGGTTAGGGGACTTGATCCAAAGACATGCTGCTGCTGTTTGCCCTCTGCAGGCCAGTCTCCCCATGCCACACAGCCTACTACGTGTGTGAGGTAGAAAGACGGAGCAGTGATTCTATCAGCAAATGACCAACTACAGGGCACTAGTCTAAGTAGCATATGTTAATCACATAACCTCACAATGCCCCTTTAGATGGGTAATATTTACCCTGTTGTACCCAGAGGCTCAAATAGCTAGTTGCCACTTGCCCATGATCATGAAGCTGGAGAATGGAACTGGAACGTGAACTCAGATCTAGGTGCCTCCTACAGCCAAAGAACAACTATCAAGACTCAGTAAGTCCTGAGAAATAACCCTAGGTGGCAAAGCTACAGAAGGATTCAGGGAGGCCCAACCATCTAAACTAAGCCTGAAGGGTTTTGGCAAACAGGAAGGGAGGGGAATAAAACCTCTTCATGCTCAGGGTGTGCGTGGGGCAGGATTACTGTCTGAAAGATCTGGTGGGAAGTTGGCAAAGAATTGTGAGACCCGGTCAGACTGCAGAAAAGACCGGAAAAGGCAGGGTGCGGTACGCCAGGACCCTGGAGACACCCCAGCACACTGTGCACCTCAGGACCTCTCGCAATTCCTGCTGCTGGATCCTAATACGGCCACCTTTCAAGATCTGTGCTCTCTCCAGCTGTTACAGCCAAGATCAGACTGCTTGCTTCCCCAACCTCATATACTTGGATAAGGACTGCACCTGGTCAAGCCCTACCCCACGTATTCCAAAGTTCGACTGCTCCCTGCGGGCAAACCTGGCTTCCAGCACAGAGTGAAAGTCTCCTAGGAATCTCTGCTTCTGGATTCTGAGACCGGGTCGCTCGAGAAGATCCGTCCTGCCGCAGGGCCCCGAGGCCCAAGGGGCACATTCCCTTTTTCACAGCCCTCAGCCCCCTCCACGCCCCCTCCCCCCCCGCCCCGCGCACATCAGGTTTCGAACTTTGCGCAGAAAAATACCCAACACCTGACCCCCGAAGTCTTGTCCCTAGGCCATCACGAGTCATGCACAGGGCAGGAGCCCGCCGAGACTGACCCCTGCAGAGGCCGCGCTCAACACCGCTGCGCTGCATGGCGGGGCTGGAGATGAGAGGTCCGACCCCGCGCGGCCTGGACGGCTTCCGGGACCGGCGCGACGGACCACGTGCACCGCGCGCAGGCCCCCCGCCAAGCCCCACAGCCCGGAGACAGGCAGCCGAACTCCCTCGGCCTCCAACCGCGGACCCCGGGCCCCACGAGCTCTCGCTGTGGCTCCGCCCCCGGGCGCCGCCATTTTGTGGTCTTCCGAAGGGGAAGGCGGGCCTCCGAGCGGCGGGGTCGACCGGCCCAGCCTCGCCGGGGCTGAGGGGCAGAAACGGCCAGGACAGCCGAAGGCGCCCCCCGAAGCCCGCCGCAGCGTCTGCCCGCCAAACCCCGCCCGCCTCCTCAAGCCTCGCCGGCCAATCCGCATGCAGCGCCCCGGGAGCGACGGCTCCGAGGTCCAATGAGCAGCGCGCGCGCGCGCCCAGGCCTCCTCTCCGCTGGGTCGGGTTGGAGTAACCGCGCTCTGGCGTAGGCCCGGGCCCGCGGCCCTCTACGCAGCAGGGGCTGCGTTGTCCAGGCAGCGCCCGTCCGCCCCACCCCGCATTGAACCACCCAAACGAACCTCCGTAGCCCTGCTCCATGTCTTCAGCTCGGCCCGCCAGCAGCCCCTTTTTCTAGGCTGCCACAGAACGCATGCGCTCAACACACCTTCCGCTGTCCGCTACTGGAAGACCAGGAGCATACGTCACTCTTTCTGCACACCACCATTGGCTGGCTTTCACTGCGCACCCGCCCCTGTCGCCCTAGCGGGCCTTCCGGTTGCTTGGGCTCGGCTTCCACAGCATCTTGGGAGTTTTGGTGCGGCCACGGAGTCTTACTGCGCGCAGGCGCTCCCGTCTTCCTTCCCGCCGCCAGTGCGCAGGCGCACTCCCACCCTTTTCTGGGTCCCGCGCGGAGGCGCATGCCGCTCCTTCCTACGCTTACCGTGCTGCATACCAACAAACTAACGAGAAATAAGTGGGATGGGAAGAGCTTTATTAGGCTCGGCTTCCAGATATGGCCACGCGGGTCCTGCCCGCCCGGAGCCCGGGTTACGGTGCGCCCCCGCCACCCTCCTCGTCGTCGTCGGCCTCCACATCGAGGCCCGGGATACCGCGGATCTGGCGCTGAAGCGCCCCACCCAGCAGGGGCACGGCCTCCTCCTCTTCCTCCTCCGGGGGCGGCGGTGGTGGTGGGGACGCGGCCCCGGGGGCCGGCTCCGGGGGCACTGGGGGCTGCGCCGGCGCGCCCTCTGCACCCTCCGCACCCCCTGCCGCGTCGACCAGCGCCCCCTCGTCCAGGGCGCCGCCCTCGGCCTCCTCCTGTTCCTTCTCCTCCTCGGGGCTATCGGTGAACGGGTTCTCACCCTGTGGGGAAGGAGGCGAACGCTGAAGGGAGGGAAGGACCCGCGGGGGCCGGCGGCCAGGGGCCGGCGCGCCTCACCTTCAGGTAGCGCTCCAGCTTCTTGCTGATGATTTTGTTGTTTAGGATGCTGCGGGCCACCATGAGCGAGGACTTCTTGGACTGCTCCATCATGAGCTGCAGGCAAGGCAGGTAGGGCTGGAGAGGCTGGTCTGGGCGCCAGAAAGCCCCCCTCCCCCACCCCACTAGATCTGCGGAGCCCTCCCAAACCCCCCTGCCCCGAGCTCAGCACAGCCAAGCACTCTAACCACGTGCTGAAAGTGTACAAGTGTACCTTGGGTGCAAGCGTAGGGCCACTCTACAAGCACGGAGCCAAGACCTGATCTGATCTTTGCTCGAATGCTCCATTCTTCCACACCATACGTACTGTGTGTAATTGATTAAAGACATACGTCTTTACAGCTGTACAGCAGAAATCTGATGTGCTTACATAAAAACTACAAACAGTGAACAAATTAGGAAACCTAAAAGCCAGAGGTGCAACCCATAACAAGAAGCCAACTGCCCATATGCAAGGAACTCTTTAGGATCAACAGGGAGGATATAAGAGCAGGAATACAAATGCCAAACAGTACATTTAAGTGATGTACCTCCTTTTAACCCATAGAATTCCCAGGATGAAGAATTATACCCCAAATGGCAAAAGTGAAGAGAGACCGTTCTACCCGGACGATGACAGGGTCAACTGTTTACTTACTTTCTGGGAAGCAGTCTGATAAAATGTATCAAAAGTAAAAGTGTCTCAAAAATTTGTCTCAGTAATTCTTTACAAGACTCTAGCCTAAGTTTAAGACTTGGAAACATTCATGCACATAGTTGAAGTAGTGAAAAACTGGAAAGCACCTAAAAGTTCTGTGAAGTAGTTAAATAAAACATTCAAAAGAACACCATGCAGATAGGGCTCATCTCGGGGGCTAAATCGGTTAGACGACTAACTTCAGTTCAAGTCATGATCTCACAGGGTCTGGTCCTAGGATCAAGCCCCATGTGGAGTTCTGCACTCAGCGGGGAGTCTCCCTCTCCCTCTGTCCCTCCCCACCTCTTGTGTGCCCTCTCTCTCTCAAGTAAATAAAATCTTATAAAAAAAATAGGGCTCATCTCCTCCTGTGTTCTGAGAAAGGTGTGTGATGGGCCAGTTTGCACAACATGCCAGAGCCTTTTTGTCTGGAAGGATTTACACGGAAATGCTAAGTGGTTTCCTCAATGGTTTAAGTACAGGCAAATCTCACTTTCATCATTATGAAGATAATGTATGTGTAAAGCCATAAGCTGAAAGAAGATGATAAAAGCCATTTTTGTTGGCATGGGGGAACCCACCCCCAGGAACCCTATGGCTGCACCCCAGCCAACTCTTTACATCATCCTCTCACTTGCTGTTTCTATTCCCTTTTCCCACATTCACCTTTCTTTCTTTACTCATTTTCTCTACTATTTGGGGAAAATATGGATAGCCCTCATGCATGATCAAAATCAAACAAGTTAAAGATGCACAATTAGGATGCTAGGTCAGACCATTTCCTCTGCACCTCCTTACTTGCCAACACATGATCCTCCTCCCTTGTAGGCATAGAGATGGACACACAACTCCCAAGGGAAGCCCACTTACATGGTTTCAAGATTTTTGCTACAAGAACCAAACACCACCAGAATAAACTTAAATACTTCCATGTTGGTGCTACCCAACAGGTTCCCTCAGTACTCTGCAAGAAAGTTGTGTTAAGTTATAGTAAGTTGGCTTCCTCCACCTGTATTAAAACAATGTACTTATCCTTTTGCCTCCTCAGCAGCATCAGGTGTTACTACTGTTGGATACTTTTGTGGTTGAAGGAAAGAAAAAAGAAGGATGAGGCCTCTTGTGGCATTTCCCGCCCATTAGTGAATGTGAGTGATCTAATACACACATGGGGCCACCTGCCCAGCATTCTAGGAGGTCATCTTCTCCACGACCTCTGGGTTTCCTGGCTTGCTCAGGAAGGCCTTCTGTAACCTTAAGGTAAACAATCTTCTAAATTTTGCTCTTTTATTTTTTACATTATTTCTGGAATTTAATATATGGTGGGAGGTTAGGGGTCCAGCTTTTTGTCCCAGAAATTAATGAGATAAATTGTTTCTCCATTAAATTGACATATGGGTCTATAATAATCCCTTCTCCACAAATCTGAAATCCAGAGGAAGAGTTTTCTCCTAAGCTCCATTGTATATGTATGTATATACGTATGTATATATTTATAAGATTTTATTTACTTATTGGTCAGAGAGAGAGCGAGCACAAGCAGAGGGAGAAGCAGGCTCCCTGCTGAGCACGGAGCCTGATGCAGGACTCGATCCCAGGACCTTGGGATCATAACCTGAGCCGAAGGCAGCCACTTAACCGACTGAGCCACCCATGCATCCCTCCATTGTGTTTTTATACCATCTTTATTTATCCCACTTACATAAGTCATTTGAGGCATTATTGATGGCTCAACTACAAGTCATTTTCCCAGGTCCCACTAGGGATGTTAGTGATCATTACCATGTAGCTGTTCTGAAATCCAAAAACTAATTTGAAAACATCTGGCCCTAGAGTTTCAGATAAGGAACCTGTACTGACTTTGACAATTACTAAGTTCCAAAACTTACTGGCATCTTTCATTAGACTCTATTCTGGTTCCACTGCTTTATTACTATGCCAATATCACTTTTTGTTTTTAATTGCAGTGGCTTTGAAAAAAGTTATATCTGCTAAACCAACTCCCTGAACTCAATTACCACCGTTTCTATAATTTTCTTGACTGTTGGGGCGCCTGGGTGGCTCAGTTGGTTAAGCATTTGCCTTTGGCTCAGGTCAAGATCCCAGGATCCTGGGATCGAGCCCCACATCGGGCTCCCTGCTCCGCGGGAAGCATGCTTCTCCCTCTCCCACTCCCCCTGCTTGTGTTCCCTCTCTCGCTGTGTCTCTCTCTGTCAAATAAATAAGTACAATCTTAAAAAAAATTTTTTTTTCTTGGCTGTTGTTAGACTTAATTCTACAACATAAACTTTAAAGCAATTTCATCCAGTCCCCCTCGCCAGAATATGACTGGAATCCCATGAACTGTCCACACTAATATGGGGCGATGTAGTGTTTGTTTTGTTCTGCTATTAAACCTCCTATGAAGAACACCATTATTCCTCTATTCATTGAATTCTTATTTCCTATCCTTGGCGTTTCTTCTTAAATCTATATTCTTAGTTATTTTATACACTTTGTGGTTACTGTGAGTAGATTTTTCCCCATTTTCATTTTTAACTGGGTATTACCAGAATGGAGAAAGGCTATTACTTTCTGGTATTATCTTGAATTCCACTCCTTTATTATATTCGGTTAATTCAAAGACCATTTTGTTGGAATCATTCAGCTTTTCTAAGAATATAATCACGTTATTTGCATATAAAGTTTTCATTTCCAGCATTTCATACTGATACTGTTGCTAATTTCTTACTGAACCATCCTTGTATTCCAGAAACAAACTTTACTTATAGTGTAGTACACAGTTGAATCACTACCAGATGGGTAATTACTAATATTATACTTACCACATTTATTCTTTAATAATAAACTAATCTACAGTTTCATTTTGGCATTATCCTTATCAGATTTTTGGAATTAGGTTTAAAAATCTTGCTAAAAACACATCAGAGGATAGACTTCCAGCATGACAACTTGAGAAGCTATGTGAACCTACTCCCTAGTGAAACTGATGAAGACTATAGAACAACACAACCCTTTAAAGTCAAAGGAAAAGGTCCTAAGGACATACAGCAAATGAAGAAACACTGAGTAATGAAAAGCTACCAGGCCCAGGTTTTACCAAGGGACAGGCCTTAAAACAGTGAGCTCCCAAATCTCTTTCCAAAGGAACTTATTTTATTCACAAGTGTGTAAGGAAGTTCAAGACAGAGGGCTCTCTCAAAACAGTGGAGGGTGTGGGGAAAAGCAACTAAAAGGAGACCGGTAGATTTGATACTAATATAAGCTAAACCATCAGCTGTCCCCGTTACCAGAGAGAACCAATAAAACAGCTAAGAAGAGCCTCCAGGGCTCAGAACTCTCAATGACCTCAAAAATAATCTGTATAAAAGAGCCTGGATTTATTTAATTGGATCAGATTGGAGAGCAATTTAATGCCTCAAGGCATTGCTGAAAACAACACAGCAATCAACCAACAATTTGTGTAGTTTATAATAGTTAAGTTTAGTCTGGGAAAGAAAAAAAGAGAACCCTGTCAGTCAAAAACCACTGTTACCCCAGGGTGGCTGTGCACTTGCCCATGGCTTCCTCCTCCAAGGCACCCTAGCAAAGGCTTCAGATTGTGGGGATGAGGGAGCCTTCAAAAAATAATTTGACTAGACAAATAAGTACAATAACTGAAATGAAAAATTCACTAGATGGGCTTAATGGTAGATTTGAACTGGCAGAAGAATTAGAGAATCTATAGATTGGTAGAGCTATGATCTAAAAAACAGAGAACAAAGGAAGAAAAATATTCTCAGACAACCTTGGGACACCAGTAGATGACCCAACACATGCATAATGGAAACACCGGAAGATGAGGAACAAGAAGCAGAAAAAAATATATGAAGAAAAAAATGCATGCAAACTTGATAAATCTGGTGAAAACCTTTAATCTAGACATCCAACAAGCTCAACAAACTCCAAGTAGAATAAATACAAAGAGATCCACAAGAAGAGTCATCATAATAAAAATGCTGAAAGCTGAAGACAAGGGAAAAATGTTGAAAGCAGCAAAAGAAAAATGAATTATCACTTAAAAGGGAATCCCAATAAGGTTAAAGGTTGGCTTCTCATGACAAACAATGCCAGAAAGCAGCAAAATAACGTATTTAAAATGTTCAAAGAAAAAAAGTGTCAACCAAGACTCCTATGCCCAGCAAAGCTATCTTTCAAAAATAAAAGTGAAATAAAGACATTCCACAATCAAGAACACCTGAGAGAGTCTGCTGCCATCAGACCTTGTAAGAAATACCAAAGGAAGTTCATCAGACTGAAAGCAAGTGACTCCAGACAGTAATGCAAATCCACGTGAAAGACCAATAAAAATAATTATAAAAGAAACTATAAACGTGTAATTCTTTGCTTGTCTTCTCAACTGACTGAAAAGAAGTTGTACAAAGCAATATATACACATACAGAGACACACAGACACACTTGTACTGTCTGGCCTATAACATATAGAAATACAACAAGTTTAACAATAATGGCACAAAGAAAGTGGGGGGACTAAAGCTGTATTGAACTAATAAGGAAGTGACTACAGATGCTAACTTAAATCCACAGGTAAAACTCAAATGAAGAGAACCAAAAGTGAGAAATAAGAAGGCTAATATAACAAAAACTAGAAATGTGTAATTGCTCTCATTTCTTCTGTAAGCTTCCTTAAAACACATAAAATTACATAAAGTAGTCATGATACTGTATTATACTATTGCCTTTGGGTTACTGGGATTATAACATACAGATAAAATACTACGTACAACAGTAATAACACAACAATCTTCTATGTAGAGAGAACTATATAGGAGTAACTCAATCCCACTGAAATTATATCTGAAAAAGATCCTGAGAAATTAATATGTATAAAGCCTAGAGAAACCACTCAGAAAATGATGCCCCCCCCCAAAGAATGTAGCACACACGAAAAATCATTAAGGAAATTAAAATGTTACACTAAAAAATTTAAAAAACCAAAAAACCAGTAAAGGGGGAATAGAACAAGAGATGTAAATCTGATAATCTCAGTAGTAACATTAAATGTGAATGGATTAAGCAATATAATCAAAAGATAGTCAAACTGGATTAAAAAAGAGATGGAATCAAAAGATCCAAATTAAAAGAGCTAAAACTTATAAAATTCTTATGAGAAATGCAAGGGTAAATCTTTGTGACCCTGGATTTAACAATGGATTCTTGGCCATGACACCCCAAGCACAAGCCAACAAAATAAGTAACTGGTCTTCGTCAAAATGAAACTTTTGTGCTACAGACATATCAAGGTGAGAAATCAACCCACAGATTGGGAGAAAATGTTTGTAAAGTGTAGGTCTGATAAAGGATTTGTATCTAGAATTTATAAAAAAACTCTTTTTTAAAAGATTTTATTTATTTATTTATTTATTTAAGAGAGAACAGAAGTGGGAGTGGGGGGGGAGGGGGAAGAGAAAGAGGGATAGGGAGAGAATCTCAAGCCGACTCGTGCGGAGCCCAACATGGGCGGGGCTTGATCTCATGACCCTGAAATCATGACCTGAGCTGAAACCAGACCAGGCGTCGGACATTTAACCAAGTGAGCCAGCCAGGCGCCCCTAGAATATATAAAAAACTCTTTAACTCAAGAAGACCATACAATTAATAAACACAGGATCTGAATAGATATTCTCCAACTTCCAAGGACATAGACAAATGGCCAACAAACCATTAAAAGATGCTCAACATCACTGTCATTAGGGAAACCCAAATAAAAAATAGGGGTGCCTGGGTGGCTCAGTTGGTTAAGCGTCTGCCTTCAGTTCGGGTCGTGATCCCAGAGTCCTGGAATCAAGCCCCACATCGGGTTTCCTGCTAGGTGGGAAGTCTGCTTCTCTCTCTCCCTCTGCCCCTCCCCACCACTCATTCTCTCTCTCAAATAAATAAGATCTTTTTTTCTTTTCTTTTAAGATTTTATTTATTTATTTGAGAGAGAGAGAATGAGAGAGAGAGCATGAGAGGGGGGAGGGTCAGAGGGAGAAGCAGACTCCCCGCCGAGCAGGGAGCCCGAAGTGGGACTCGATCCCGGGTCTCCAGGATCATGACCTGAGCCGAAGGCAGTCGCTTAACCAACTGAGCACCCAGGCGCCCCTAAATAAGATCTTTAAAAAATAAATAAATAAATAAACAGTGGATACCACTTCACACCCACTAGGAAGGTTAGAATCAGAAAGTCCTATAATCAGTGCTAGAGAGGTGTGGAGAAATCAGAACCCGCACACTACTGCTGATGGGAATATAAAATGGTGCAGCCACTCTGGAAAACATCCAGCTGTTCCTCAAGAAGTTAAACAGAGTTACTACTGGACCTAGACATTCCGCTTTTAGATATGCACCCAAGAGAAATAAAAACATATGCCCACACAAAAACTTGTACACAAATGTTCAAAGGCTTGTAATAGCATAATTCATAATAGCCAAAAGGTGAAAACAATCCAAATGCCCAAATTAATGAATTGATAGACCAAATGTGGTATATCTATGCAAGAGAATATGATTAGGCCATACAAAGGAATGAAGTTCTGACACATGCTACCTGGATACACCCTGAAAACATTATGTTGAGTGGAAGCAGCTGATCACAGAAGACCACATATTACATGACTCCATATACGTGAAATGCCCAGAATGAGCAAATATACAGAAACAGACAATAGGTTAGTGGTTGCTTAAGGCCAGGGAAACATGGCAGGGTGGTTAGGGAGTGATAGCTAAAAGGCACATGATAAATTTATCTTTTCTTTCTGAGGTGATAAAAATGTTCTATAGCTGATTGTGCTGATGGCTGCACAACTGTAATACACTAAAAGCCACTGCACTATAGAGCTTAAATGGGTGAATTGTATGCTATATGAATTATATCTCAATAAAGCTGTGACCAAAATAATAATTAGAAGCTTTCCATTCATTCCTACAGTCTGGAATCTCTAAAAATACAGTACTTAAATTATACTCAAATCTCTATAAATCAACAACCTCTGGTGCTAATTTCTAAGTATCTTCCGTCTTTCCTCACCCTTCTGTACCCCTTTATTAGCAGCTATGGCTTTTTCTTTTTTTTAAACTTCTAAGATCAATTTGAGTTTTTTTACTGGCTATCACTCATTTCACCTAGATTTCCCACATTTTAATATCATGCACTGCAGTCTGCTCTCTTCCAACAGCCTTATCAGATCCCAGTTCTAGAACCTGGTGTTGGCAAGATCCCCACAGGATCTCCTCCACCACCTACCCCCATCCTACTGTTGAGAATCAGTGCATCAAGAAAGACCAGAGATGAATTTGATGGCCGTGGAAAAAGGTTGAGAAATGCTATTTCCTATGCTCCCCTTGGCTGCCATCATCTGTACATAAATCCCCTCTGCCTCCTCCAGGGTGGTGGCAGTCAAGCCTCTCCTGGCCCAGACCTGGTCCTGGAACTCTCAAGCTCTCTCCCTGTTGCACAGCAGCGCCCCCCCCTCCCCCCGCCTCCCCCGCCGCCAGCCCCACCAGAGCTGACCTCTAACAGCCACCTTCAGCCCAGCAGGTCACCCCCTCAATCAGAAAACACCTCCTCTGGCTTGTGTGCTAGGCACTGATGATACAATGGAAAACAAGACTGAATTTGTTTACTTTCTTGCCAGACTCACCCCTTTCCCTGTACCATATCCCTACCCCGTTATCTTAGCAGCAGCTCTGTCTACCTAGTTACCCAAGCCAGAAGCCCGAGACATCCCAGACTCCTGTTCACTTCCTTAAACAGTCCTTCTGCCCAGCCTTTCTCATCACTCCCAAAGTGGAGGCACTCCGGTATCTTGGTACTGCAGCAGTTCCTCGTGTGCCCCTCACCGCCCCCCCGTCCGTCTCCCTCCACACCAGGTGCCACACCAACTCTAATCCTATTAGTGCCGGACTTAAAAACTGCTGCCTATAGGAGTGAGCCCAGCCCCTCAGCCCAGCCCTCATGAACCCCTCCTCCAGCAACACGCACAATGTACACTTCCTCTTGGGTTTCTGAATCTCTTCTGGCTTGTGGCCCCTATGCACACGGAGGTCCCCATATCCCATAGCCTTAAAGGTCCAGCTCTAATGGCAGAGTCCCCGTTCCCCTCCCCTCTCCCTGCAGCTGCACTGATTACACTGCCAGAAAAGTCTACATCTGCCTGCCCCGCCACATCTCCTGCAGTTCCTCACGGGCAAGCAGAGGTTATAACCCCAGGACCTCCCCGCAAGTCAACCCACAGGACGGCGGAAGGGCACTGGTGGCCACTCACCCTGCGGTTGCGGTTGTGATCCATGGTCTTGAGGTGCTTCTGGATGATCCCAAACTGCATGGGAATGAAGAGGTCACAGGCTGCACAGTGGGCTGCCTCTACCTTCTTCACAAAATGCTCCATGGCAATTTCTGCAGAGGGGAGAAGGAGGGTCACCACCGGCTCCAGGTGCCTGAGACAGACCCAGCAGTTTAGGGAAAACACCAGACCAGCTCCTCACCTCGCCCTGCCATTTCCACGTGGGCCTGAGGCTGTTCTCACTGACCCTCCCTGGGGGAACAGAGGGGTGTTGTGACCCCACTCTGAGAACCAGAGGAGGGCAGGCTGAGTCTCTGCCTGGCTGGAGTGGGATGGAACCTCCTCACCTTGGGTTAGATCCTGGTCTCTGTAGATCTGCTGAATCAGACCATCAAGGTCCTCCACGGTTTTCCGGAGTTCCTCTGTCTTCTTGGTCTTATTGGTGACATACTCCTGCCGAAGATACCAAGGAGACACCAAGGTTTGTGCGGGCTGCTCTATGTTCCAAGGGGTCTGAGAAGCTAAGAGCAGCCGTCCTGCTGCTCTAAGGCCCACCTGCAGAAAGTCGGCTGTCTGCTTGGGGAGCTTGGTGCCTACGTATTTAAAGTGCTCCTTGTGGAACTTGCTATCGAGGTGGCTGGCCATCTCCTCCTCGTAGAAGGTCCGGTATTTGCAGAGAGAACACACAAACTGGATCCTGCCACAGGAAAGAAACGAGGGGCTGAGGCCTCGAGGGTCCCAGGGAGCAGTGCTGCCGCCTCACCCAACCCAGCTGCGAGCCCTGAAACAGGCCTTGCTCACGGGCCTCTGAAGTGCGGTCCCAGCAGGGGGACAGGCTGGGACCAGTGGGGTCGGGAGTAGAAAGGGACAGAAAGTCTGCAGGCTGCAGTTACTGCAACGTGGGGGGGCAGGGGAGGAGCTCTTCCTTCCCAGACAGGAGGCTGAAACCCGAGGCAGCAGCTGCTGCAACAGGCAAGGAGTCGCTGGAAGGCTGCCGGTGGGCCTCTCTACCAAGGCTGGGCACGAGCGTGTGCACTTGGCCCAGCTGGGGACCGGAAGGAAGGATGCCCTGGCGTGAGCCAGGTGGCCCTGAGGTGCAGACTGGAGTACGCAGTCCCGAGGCAGGGCCCGAAAAGGTGCTGCATCTTCCTTCTGGGTCTGGGGGACTGAAAGGCCCAGCCCATCCTCTGCTCAGAATGCTTGGGGGTGGTGTCGGGAGGGATGGGAGGCAAGCAGGCCTGGGCTCCTGCTGCCTCATCTTCCTCTTCCAAGAAGAGACCAGTCTGAGCTGGAAGGAGGACGCCCGCCTGGCCTGCCAGAGGGCAGCCTGGAGTCACCTGAGCGAGGTGCTCTGTCTGGGCCTGGTGTCCACAGCAGAAGCCCGGGGTCTGGGGCCTGGGCTGGAGCAGGCCGCCGTGGCAAGGGGCGGAGGAGGCCAGCCGCCACCGAGGCCTCGGGGCGGGTCCCTACCTCTGCCGGACGTCCTTATCTGGGCCACGGGGTCAGCTTTGTCTGGAGAGCCCAGGGGCCGGGCGCCGGCGAGGCTGAGGAAGGTCCAGCAAGAGCAAGAGTCTGAGGCGGAGGAGGAGGCAAGCGCCAGTGCGGGAGCCCTGAGGGCAGACAGACCCGACCAAGGGGCGTGAAGGCCTCAGCCGCAGACAGGCCCGGCCTGACAGGGCCGGCGGGCAGGGCAGAGGGCAGGCCCGAGGCTGCCACAGCCCACAGGTGCTGCCATCTCTCCTGGGCACGACGGCGGCCTCTTGGCAGCTAGCTGGGGTGGCACAGGCGCCTTGGACCTCGAGTCTCTGATGAGCTGGCCCCCTCCCGCAGGGGCATCAGGCCCCCAGTGCACCTCGGGGCTCGTGCGCCGAGTGACCTAGCGCTGGAGCTTCTGGGCAACGGTGCCGAGCAGTGTCGGGTCTCAGGTCAAAGACGCTAGCGGTCGCCAGGCGGCCGCAGTGGGGCAGGGAACGAGTCAGGCCTTGGGAGCTGGGCCTGGCGGGAAGCAGGGTCCATGCACGGCCGAGCAGGTGGCAGCTCCCGAGGGAGGCCAGAGGGCGGCGAGGCGGCAGAGCTATGGCCCTGCTCTCCAGGCGGCAGCCCCAGAGTGAGGCAGAGGCAAAGGAGTGGAGGGAAGACGGTTACCTTTCCACCATGCGGTCTCGCTGCCGCTTTTTCTGCTTGTCCTGGCTCTTCTTGCCTGCCTGCAACTTGCGCTTGATCTGGCCACTATCATCCTGGGTGCTCAGGGCCCCTGTAGAAATAGAGGAGTACAGTCACTGGCTTGGTTCCACCAGGTCAGGGCAGGCCCTAGGGCCTCCGGCTGGATCACCCGCCTTCTACTCCAGACAATCCATTCTGAGAACAGCCGTTCGAACAAGGACTCCGGCCATGAGCAGGGCTGGGCACCCTGGGCTGGGCAGGGAACCATTTTGGGCCTAGGTCCCGAAGAGGGGAGGACACAGGCTGACCCCACCGCTCTCCAGAACACCCATACTCTGCAGAGGGCCACAGGGAGGCTGGAAGGCAAACAGAAGCTGTCTTGGTGGGGACACTGGCACAAGTTCAGAGGGGCCAGGCAGCGGGATGCAGGGAGGCCATGACTGAGGCCTAAGTGCAGCCCCCAGAGGTAAAGACCCGAAAGCTCACAGGGCTCAGCCCACCCCCCCACGGCGCACCGCGGCAACAGTGGGCTGAGGCTGGATTTGCTGTTAGGTACCTGCTGGCGCTCATCACTCAGGTAGGGGGACACGGACTCCCAACAGGGGCTGGAGAGGCGCTAAGGGAGAGGACACGCAAACCAGAGCCGTAAAAACTGCACCGAAGGTCCCAGCTCAGATACCAGCCACTGAGGACTTGGAACTGTGCACTACTGAAGGACCGAGGGCAGGGAGTATGCCTGTGGTTCCCCCCAACTCTTTTGCTTACTGCCCCCACCGGAAGGTAAAACCAATGCCGTCCACATTTCTGTCTCAACCCTGCCCTCGGCTGGATCCCTCCAACTGTGAGCGCCTGGAAGTCTCCGCGGCATCCAGGCCACTCAGAAGACTCACCCTTTTCTGCATCCTCTTTGCTTTCTTCTTTGCCTTCTTCTTTTCCCTCTTCGTCTTCTCCTTCCTAGGACACCATTTCAAAAACCCCATGTTAAAGCGTGTACAGTTGTTTATAATGGCTCTGAATGACAAGGCCCTGCTAAGTGCCAGGCACTAAGCCAAAAGCCTCACAACCCCGCAGCAGCCCTTGCACAGAGGGGCTCATTCTACCGTTTCCTGATAAAGAAGCCCGGCCTCCGGCTGGATGGCCTGCCTACAGCCTGTGCTCTCTCCACCAGACCTCCACCTCCCTTGTGCTGTTCACACGTGCATGATCAGGATGGCCTGTGGCCCCCGTGGAGAGCCCTGCTCTGAGGCACAGGGGCTCAGCCAGCCCACTCTTCACAGGCCCCACCTGCTGACAATGCACAGAGCCCAGCCACTTACTGCTCTGGAGCCCTTCTCCACAGCCTCGGTGCCTTCAGTGCCCTCTGCGGCCTCCCCCTCAGTGCCCTCATCTGAAAAGTATGAAGAGACAAACTCAGCCCAGGAGCCCCACAGGGTGGGGGGGCAGGGAGCAGCAGGCCAGTGCCCAGCTCACCATTGTCTGAATCACTGTTGTCTGAGCAGTCTGTCCGGGTGGCTTTGCTGTCTGGCTCATCGGGACTGCCACACTGCTTTCTCTTCTTCTTCTTGGTCTGGGTTGGAAAGAGGGAGCTGGGTCAGGGCAGGTGGCTCCATGCTCCTCGCTCCTTGCTCCACCCAGTCAGGGGCCAGGAGGGATAGCCTCCTCCACTCACCCGGAAGTCGGCCGTGGTCCAGGTCTTCCAGGTCCGCCTCATCTGCTTCATGCCATTGCCAAACCCGAAGCCAAAGCGGGAGCCACCTGGGAAGGCGCCCCCGCCACGCATGCCCTGGAACATGCTGTACTCGGGGATGATGTTCTGGGAGAAGAGGGAGGGCAGCCGGGAGGCACCAGGCATGCACTGGCCCCGGGCCCCCATGGGGTCTTCCCACATGCGCCCATAGCCCGAGGCCATCGGCCGGCCACTCCTGGAGTCCCGGGCCCAGCCCTGAGCCCGTGGGCCAAAGGTGTCGCCGCCACGCATGCGGAACTGGTCGCGGTAGGCATCGTATTGGCCCTCGTAGGCCATTTCCATCTCGGGGTCAAGTTCGCCATAGTCGTAGCCTGACCGGTATAGGTCGCGCTCGCTCAGAATGGCCCTCGAGTCACAGGCCTCATAGGAATCATATCTGCAGAAGCAGGTGGCAAGCATCAGGGATGCCCTCAGGTCCCATTACCCTTGGGTGGAGCCTACTGTTCCTGCCTTTCCCCAAAGCTCCTTGTCCTGGGGACAGGAAGTCCTACTCTAGCACCTCCGCCACCCTGTCAGAGAGGCTCAACGTTCAGGAATGCCAATAAAAAGGCCTCTCAGGAGCCTCTGCACCAGCTAGGGGACCCAAAGAAAAACTGACAACGGGATGGAGTAGGTCTCAGATAGGGGCAGAGACACCCTGCAGCCCTTAGCCCTTTGGAAGCATGTACATATTTGTGGTAGCCACAATGCCCAAGGCTATTCCTAGGGGGCAGAACCAAGCACCCCGGCGTCCTGTGGTATGCGGCAGTCAGGCACACAAATACTTGTCCAAAAGGACTGATGATGCCCATGGGAAACACTGTGCTGGTCTCATCCCTTTTGGCTGAGGGAACTTCCAATCCTCCAAAGGCCCTCACCATCCAAAAGGAGAAGGGAGACAAAGTGGAGAGTGTTTCCCGGGAAAGTCACTGTGATTCTGCCAAGGGACTAGAAAATAAGCTCTATCACATCAACCTTGTGGGATCAAACCCTCCACAGCAACTGGGAAAGCAGGCCAAACCTCCCTCCTGGGAGAAAGAGAGTGCCACAGAAAGCTCTTCTAACAGTGGGTGCAGCCCACATACCCCAGTCCCTAACCCCACACATCTCACAGGCACAGAGGCCCCTCCGGCAAACCTGGGCAGCCAAGAAGTGCCAGCAGCTGTGGCAGAAGCAGCCAGCACTACCCAGTTGTCAGCCCTCCCTCACCCCTGCTCCCCAGTTCTAGGCTGTAACAAGAAAGTCCACAGGCAGCTGGCACCAGCAGCGACAGGGTCCACACAGCCACTGAGCCAAAAGCCAAGCCCCTTCTGCCTTAAGCAGCCTCAGCTCCAAGCACAGTGGCTGCCAAGCACGAGGGCATGGGGTATGTCTGGGGATCCCCCCCACCCTTTTTGCTTGCTACAGAGCCAATGCGTGCAAGTCCCTTTGGCAGCCTCTGCCCCCAGTGGCCCTGGGGCCTCACCCGAACCCACCAGTGCCTGGCTCGACCCCTCCTTACTCTCCTCCCATCTGTCAGCTGGAGCCATTAGGATGCTCCACGCCAACATGTGTCCTCCTCACTGAAGCCTCTCACTAGGGTACAAGGACCTCTGAGCCAGCACCAGTTTAGAAAGTGAGAGACAAACACAGCATGATGCTGCGGAATAGGGCACATCTAGGAGGCAGGCCCAGTGCCACCACCTACTCCTGGGTGCCTTCAGGCAAGGAGTGTGACCTCTTGTGTTTCAAGAATGAGGATGACAACAATTCCTTACAAAGGCACTTTTGAGGCCCAATAGGCACACCTTTGTCAGGCTCAGAAGAGTGGCCTGGAAGTATCCACATCTGCTCTGTCTCTTATGTGGGGACAGCCCAGCTCACTGTGGTCAGCCCCAAAGGCTCACCGCCCTGCTTCATGCCCAGCCCAATCTGTCCTGCCCTGACACCATGTGGGATACAAAGTCTCATGAGAACTCCAAATGGCTGTCTCCAGATGGAGGGGCCACTTCACACTCCGGTCCTGAGTGAAGCTGGCCCAGTTGGGGCTCGTTCCTCCCCCTACAAGCTGGGGGAGAGACTGGCCACCAGGCAATTGCAAAGGGCAGGGAGGGGGCCCGGGCCGGAGAAGGGAAGCACAGCAGACCCTGAGCAGTCTCTGGGAGCCCCAGCAGTAAAGCAAGGAGACAGGAAGGCAACACAGGAGGCGGGTCAGAGAGGGAGGTGCAGGCAGGCAGCAGGCGCCCCGGCAGAGCCACAGCCCTGGGCAGACAGCTACTCACCTTTCTCCGCCTGAGCCGTACACGCCTCCTTGTATCATGTCTGTCTCCAAGTGTGGCACCAGATCTAAGCGCTGGTTAATTCTGGACAAAACGGAATCGGCACTGGCGCTACCCGCAGCACTAGGGTTTGCATTTGTGTCAGAGTTAGGCATTTCCCAAGAGTTTGAAGTGGCCATACCATACCCATAGTTGGTGGTGTTATCCTGGCCATAGCCGTAGCCATAGCCATAGTTCTCGTAGCCTGCAAGGAGGAAGACAGAGACGGACAGACAGAGATGGCAGGGATAGGGAGAGGATAGGCAGACAGAGACAGACAGAGAGACAAGGACATCTTCTGTCACAGAGACAAGCTGGGGACCCTAGCCACCCGAGGCTGGGTGGGTTTGGCCATTCCGCTGGGTGGGTCCCAGCCCAGGACCTCCTGTGAAAGAGTAGTTGGCCCCGGGGCCTCCAAAGGCACCTCCCAACACACTCTGGGCAAGCTGGGCAGTGTCAGAAACACACAGCCAGTTCAATCCCAAGAGAGAGGAGAGCAATCATGGGAATACTTGCCTCTGTTTGTCCCAGAGTTCCAAGTTCCATAGCCTACAAAAAGGAAAAGCACAATTACACCTACAATTGACTATAACAACAAAAGCTTAATTCAGGCACAAAGATGATGATTCCCAGTATCTGACTGGTGACAGAAGAATGAACCTCCCCTGAGAAGCCTTGAGCTTAAGAGCACTCCATAAACAAGCCAGGTCACCCTGTGCCCTGGTGTCTGAACTTCTGTGGCTCTGACCGTCTGCTACTTCCAGGGCCCCCCTTTGCCAACACCGCCAGCTGAGGAATCTGGCTCTCATACTCCTCCCTTGAGAAGCCAGAATTAGATTACCCCCACTTCCTGCTAAGCACCAGTCAGAGGAAGAGGAGAATGGTTTCTGGTGCCTCACACAGACTACGCTGTACAAGAAGTTCAGCACAGAGCCCACATCCACCATGAAAATCATGTCATTCAAATCACCCCAAAAAAGCCATATGGAACAGAGAAACAGACTATCCTAGTCCCCCAAGTATATCCCTTAACAGGGAGGGCCACCAAGCCCTTGAATCTCGAGTGTGCTCTGCTGAAACACGTTAGCAGAGGTAAGGACAAGACAATTCCCAGCTTGAGGAATGCTATTGAGAAAATAATCTGGATTATAAACTAAATATGCTCTGGATTTTATCACAGCACACAAGAAAAATTCATCCCTTCAGAAACATAAAGCCAGTGAGAACTGACGAAGTGCAAAGCCAAGTGGGAATTCCAAGTCAAGCAAACATGGTTCCTGCCCAAGGGAGTCCACCAGAACTTTTCCAGTGTCCTGGAGTCCCAGGATCGAGTCTCCTACTCCCTATTATCTCTACCCTGCAGACAGACAAGACATGCTCATCCCAGGGCAGGGACCAAAGCTCTGAGATGGCAGCGTGAGGAATGACAGAGTCCAGTCACAGGAGAGCAAGAGTGTATAAACTTGAAAAGAGGGACAGGGGCAGGCTGAGGTAGGTCCTACAGTTGGGTTCCTCCTTAATCCAGTGCATAAACAGAATGGGGAGGTGTCAGAAACCAGCAAAGAACCCCAGATGACCGTGATGTTTAATGCACCTTGGGCTCCAGAGAGCTCACAAAGCAAAAATCCTCTTGGTTGGGGAAGTCAAAGCAGAGGCTTCTCATTCATTCCTTTATTTAACAACTATCGTCATGAGTACACAGAGCAGTGGCTGGCAGTGCTGGGCAGCCCAGAGCACTGTCTGTTAAAGGAGACTCTTTTTTTTTTTTTTAAAGATTTTATTTATCTGACAGAGACACAGCAAGAGAGGGAACACAAGCAGGGGGAGCGGGAGAGGGAGGAGCAGGCTTCCTGCTGAGCAGGGAGCCCAATGTGGGGCTTGATCCCAGGGCCCTGGAATCATGACCTGAGCCGAAGGCAGACGCTTAACGACTGAGCCACCCGGGTGCCCCTAAAGGAGACACTTCTAACTAGAAAGCAGCAAGGAAGGGACGGCCGGCAGCAGGAAATCACATACAAGACGAGTGGCAAAAGAGGAGTTCTGACAGGCAAAAAGAGAGGCTGCCAGAGGCAACCAAGGAATCATACACACTTAGCCCCAGCAACTAACAAGAACCTGGTCACATGGTGTTTGCACCAGGAACAGTGGACACTGGCTATTCAAAAGGAGACAGGACTGGGAAGCAAAGGCAGACCCACTGGGACTCTGCTTATGAGGCCTGTGTATGGTCCTCCAGGGCTTTAGCTGCTAAAAATCTGCCAGAACAGAGCAAGGAAGTACAAGGAAAGGAAGCAGGAATGGATGCTAAACTGTAAACACAAGGACAGACAAGTGGACAGGTAGGTGATGGCCCTGTGACAGACAGGACTCAGAAAGCACTCTCCATGTGCTAGTTGCTATGCCCAGAGCAAATCAGACTCCCTGAAGGAGGCTTCTCAGCCAGGTCCCTTCGAAGGGGAAACCTTTATATATATTATGAGGCCTAGGGAGTCCCCAAGACCTGCCCCTTCCAAAAGAACATCAGAGCTCACTTCCACCTCCAGAGGAGGATGAGACCAGTGTTGACATAGGAAATTTTAGGGACATAATTTTTTTTACGATTTTATTTATTTATTTGACACAGAGAGAGAGAGAGAGAACAAGCAGGGGTAGTGGGAGAGGCAGAAGCAGCCTCCCTGCTGAGCAGGAAGCCCGATGCAGGGCTTGATCCCAGTACCCCGGGATCATGACCTGAGCCAAAGGCAGACACTTAACCAACTAAGCCACCCAGGCACCCTGGGATGTTAATTTTTTTTAGCAAGAGAAAAACAAACAGAAGAAAAGTAGATGTTCACAGTAAGCAACACTTATAGAACAAAAATATAAAACAATGTAGGGGCGCCTGGGTGGCTCAGTTGGTTAAGCAACTGCCTTCGGCTCAGGTCATGATCCTGGAGTCCCGGGATCGAGTCCCGCATCGGGCTCCCAGCTCGGCAGGGAGTCTGCTTCTCCCTCTGATCCTCCCCCTCTCATGCTCTCTGTCTCCCATTCTCTCTCTCAGATAAATAAATAAAAAAATCTTTAAAAAAAAATATATAAAACAATGTAAATGTTCAACTTCAAGGAAGTTATAGCCTACCTTCTTTCTCAGTGACATACCTCATACAGGCATCAAAAAAGAATCCATTAAGCCTTATGTAGTACAAGGAAATGCTTCTAACAGTAAGCAAATCAAGCAGGATACACAATTCTATCCACCTATAAATTATTCAACTACTTAGAACAGGAATGCTGACGAAAGTATTAAAATGGTGGGATTGCAGTTGACTATTTTCCAAAATGTAATTAATTAATTAATTAATTTATTTATTTTTAAAAGATTTTATTTATTTGATAGAGAGAGACACAGCAAGAGAGGGAACACAAGCAGGGGGAGTGGGAGAGGGAGAAGCAGGCTTCCCGCGGAGCAGGGAGCCCGATGTGGGGCTCGATCCCAGGACCCTGGGATCATGACCTGAGCCGAAGGCAGATGCTTAATGACTGAGCCACCCAGGCGCCCCCAAAATGTAATTTAAATATTGTTATACTGCTCTTGCAATTTAAGCCAGAAGAAAATATAAAACCATTTTTATTCTTTCACACAATTGCCTACATAAAAAAACCTATACGAATTACAAAAATAAGTGAGCTTAGCAAGGTTTATTAGAAGGTCGATATATAAAAATCAACCCAATTTCTCCAAATTAGCAATGAACAACTGGAAACTAAAGTTTTTAAAAATACCATTTACCTTGGCACTAAAAATATGAAATACTAAGGTACAGATATAACAAACTATGTGCAGGATCTGTGTTTTGAAAACTACAAAACACTAATGAAAGAAATCAAAGATCTAAATAAATCAAATGACATTGTATTCATGGACTGGCACACTTAATGTCGTTAGCATGTTAATTCTCCCAAACGAATCTATAGATTCAAGGCCATTGGACTCAAAATCTCAGCAGGAATTCTTACAGAAATTGGCAAACTGATTCTAAAATTTATATGCAAAAAGAAAAGAACTAAAATATCCAAGTCAATTCTGGAAAAAGAATAAAACTGGAGGACTTGAATTAACTGATTTCATGACTCATTATGTAGTAATCAAGACGGACTGGTACTGGAGGAAATTCAGATACACAGATGACCAAAACAGAATTTGAGTCCAGAAACAGACCCACACATATAGGTTCAATTGATTTTCAACGAAGTTAAAAAAGAATCTTGACCTACACTGTATACCTTGTAGAAATACTAACTAAAAATAGATCACAGAACAGATGGAAAACATAAAACTAGGAAGCACCTAAAAGAAAACTCAGAAGACAATCTTGGTGACCTTGGGTTAGGCAAAAATTTCCTTCCTTCTTTCTTTTTTCATAAAGATTTTATTTATTTACCTGAGAGAGAAAGAGAGAGAGAGAGAGAGAGTGAGCAAGCACACACAAGCAGGGGGAGCGGCAAAGGGAGAGGGAAAAGCAGGCTCTCCGCCGAGCAGGGGGTCTGACATGGGGGCTCAATCCCAGGACCCTGGGATCTTGCCAGGAGCCAAAGGCAGACGCTTAACCTACTGAGCCACCCAGGCACCCCTAAGCAAAAATTTCTTAGATGCGACCCCCAAATCACCATATATTAAAGAGAAGACTGATAAATAGGACTTCATTGGCAGTATCGTAGCCAATGAAGTTTATCCAAGGCCCAATTATTGCTGATTGAAAGACACTACTGACAAGAGACTAGACAAGCCACAGACTGGGAGAAAAGATTTGCAAACGGTGCATCTGTTAAAATGCTTGTACCGATACTATGTAAACCAGAGGGAAAAGAATTCAAAAAAGCTGTGCAATCTGGGACAGTTTGATTAAAAGGGGTGAGGCAGATAGGGCAAGATAGGGAAGCCATACACACCAAGTTTCTCCTCATTTAGGAAACACCTGATACCTCCTTACTCAATTTCAAAACATTTTAAGTCTCCTTCTCCCCCTGGGACTGGCTGCTAATACTTCAGGGAGTTTATGTCCATGTATTCAGTGACTTTTGAGGCAGTGTCACAATGTAGGTTCAGTCTCTCCCCAGATCCTAGTAGTACAACAAGCTACCCACCTCAGCAAGCAAAGCATTATCTTTATTAATTCCAAAGAGGGCTCCTTCTCAGACATCTATGGTCACAGACCACAGGAAGTCCAGCATTTATTGGCAGTTAGGGGTTGCCAGAGCATACCAAGAGAACATCTACGGATTCTGTCGAGTGGCTATTTCTGAATTAGAAATTTAGTATGTCTGATCATGACTGAGAAATTGATTGGACATTTTCCTTCAACCCTGTGTGAGAAGCCTGCTGGCTTGAGATGGTCTGACTGTCTCTAAAACCCCTGCTAGATTCAGACAGGCAGCTTCTCTTTCATACAGGTCCCACACACTACCCTGAAGCTAAACTGATGGCTAGGTTTCTGATCAGACCAATCCTTTGGACTTTGATTGGCTACTCTCCTTCCCAGGCCCTCAAGGGGATTTTGTGAAGCCAGACCTTTGTCACAGACCATATGCACTTCTAACAACATGTTACAGGGTCAAAGGAACCAATCATTTACAGCTCCAAGAACTCCAGCTTACTCCGTAAGCAGGCATCTTTCCCATTACTGCCTCCAAGGGAAGCACTAGCTATTCTAACAGCCCACCACACTGTTTTACACAAGACTGCGTTTGGACAAGCAAGACAGTGAGAGCAGAATCAACGGCAACTGAGAAGACACGAGGCTGCTCTGCCACTAGAAGGCAGAGCACTCACCCTCTGGTTCCCAGGGGCCCACACTTACCATAATCACAGGTGGGCTGAGCGCTTGTGTCTGAGTATGTCGACTGCAAAGTGGTTTCAGATCCCTGGACAAAGCCTAAATACATGCACAGTGTGGTTAATTTCCCAAAACAAGCCACATGGAGATAACCTAAGACTACCCTTCAGTGTAGCCTGGCTGGCAGGCCGCCGCCCGCCCCCACAGTGGAAAGCCTCCAAACACTCTAGCTTCTCAACACTTTAATTATACCTCCAGAACATATTAGCTAATGAAAAGGCAGGCTATATTTAACTTGCTACACCAGAAGAACTGGATAAAAATGTTCAAACTTTTTAAACCAGTATTCAGTTTCGATAAATGAGTGCCCAAATTATTCAGTTAAATGAGGAAAATACTTATTTATCAAATGACCAAAAGGTGAGCTGCCTCCAATTCAAACAAGGATGGGGGTTGGTTCTGAACAATGTTAAGGCAAATATTACCCCTTCCCTTCCCCCAGATCTGAAACCAAAACTGCTCTGTATTTTTTAGTTTTCCCATTAAAAAATGTGTATAAAATGCAATTACTTGGGGTGAGCATGTTTTTACCGAACAATGTTATGCAGAGTATGCATATTATTTCCTACTTTCTCAACTTTTTTTTTTTTAAGATTTTATTTATATGCCAGAGTGTGTGTGTACAAGCAAGGGGAGCATCAGAGGGAGAGGGAGAAGCAGGCTCCCTGCTGAGCAAGGAGCCGGACTCGGGGCTCCACCCCAGGACCTGAGGATTATGACCTGAGCCAAAGGCAGACACTCAACCGACTACTGAGCCACCCAGGTGTCCCCCAAACTATTTCTTGACTTAAGATGAATTAGTACTAAATAAGGAAAACTTGAACCTTTATCAGAAACTATTGCTCTTAAATGATGAATCCTGACACTATCTTTAAAATTACATTTACAAACATTATTTTTAAAAGATTTACCCTTAGCACTGGAACTACGATGGCTACCATAAGAGGCAATATTTGCCTATTCTCATCAGAGCCAATTCATGACCTAAAAATTAAAGCTAGTACCTTTAATAGCCCCCCCCCTTTTTTTCTTTTTTACAACGAAAGCATACACCAAGTGCCTCCCCTGGGGTAGGCAGTTACATGTTGACAGTCTCTCTAGCTCATCTTTTAGGACCATAGCAACAAAGATGACCACAACAAAAGCCAACACTGAACAAGTGTTTCCCCTGCAGGGTGCTAAGAGCCTTATCTGCATTATTTTATTTCATCCTCATCACAGCCAACAAAGGGAACAGGGCCAAGATCCCTTACCCTGCAGTTCCCAAGTCCAAAAAGTCTGAAAACCAAGTGTTCTCCTCATATGTGGTGCCAACAGTCATTGTGGGACAAAACTGACCTGTGAGGACAATTACAATTTTTCTTTACCCAACCTAGTATAGAAAAAATGCATTTAATTACAGGGTGCTGCCCCAGACCCCAGTGGGGGTGTTGTGGAATGTCCTTCTCTCAAGCTAGAATTCCAAAATATACCCAGCTCCAAGGGTTTCAAGTAAAGATCAGTGGACCCACACTTTATCTTTACTTCCCAGAGAAGGGAATTGAGACTTGGTGCTGGGGAAGGAGAAAGGCAAAAGTAACCACGCTAACCTTTTTTTACCTTCCCTAATTAAAGAGGGTAAGTTACAATGGATTCCCTCCAGGGACCAAGGACCTTCCCAAGATGCCTACATCCTAAACAATGTCCACAAGAAATACTGAAAGCATGTTTTGGATGGTTCATTTGTGGGGAAGCCCCACAGTGTAAAAATTAATACCCTACACCTACCTTCTCCACTGTTTGCTTAACTAGCTTCCGGAAACCTGTCTGTTCAGCAATACAGCCACCAGCAAAATGGTTCCAGACTTCAGGTAACATGGTTTAAACATACTGCAGCTGCAGCTGGAACCACCACACCCTGACAGGAATACTAACTGGAACATAGTATGAAAGCTGCAGAGCAAAGAATCTATGTCTATTCAAGGGAGAGGGGCCCTCCTTCTTCCCTGGGAAAAAGGAAACATAATCCCCCAAACCTTCAGAGGTCAATGGCAACCTCTGCTCTAGTTCTGTCCTCCCCATGTTAACATCTTTTTGCACAGTACTGTCTCCAGAGCGGGATCTTCTTTAGCAAGTTATGCTTCAATTATGAATAAATTCTTATCTGGCTTGTAAATCCTTCTCTTCTTGGTTTGATTTACCACCCTGAACAGCTCTGGGTGAAAAAATAAGTGTTTGGCCCTAGAAAGCTAAGGGGCAGACCATGGATTTATGATAATTACACACCATAATCCCTCCCTCCCTCTTGGTTAGACTGTGACACCTTTTTCACTCAAAAATACACAAAGCTGGGGTGCTGGGTGGCTCAGTTGTTAAGCGTCTGCCTTCGGCTCGGGTCATGATCCCAGGGTCCTGGGATGGAGCCTCGCATCGGACTCCCTGCTCAATGGGAAGCCTGCTTCTCCCTCTCCCTCTCCCACTCCCACTCCCCCTGCTTGTGTTCCCTCTCTCGCTGTCTCTCTCTGTCAAATAAATAAATAAAATCTTTTCAAAAAAATACACAAAGCTTCTCAATTTTATTCCTTTCCTTCTTTTTTTGAAAGGGGATTCTTTGAAGAAATGACAGAAAGTGATAAAAACTAGAGGACAACTGGAATGAGGTTAGATTGACTCCAACCTCTACCATCTGGTGGTAACCAGCCTCCAAGATGGCCTCTACTGATTATTGCTTCCTAAAATTGCTGTCCCTTCCCAAACTAATACAGGTAGCCAGTGTAACCAGTAAGATTGCAGAAATGACTGAGTAGGACTTTCAAGGCTTCTGCCTTGCTCTCTTTTAGATCATGCACTCTGGGGGGAACCAGCCACCATGTTGTAAGGACCCTCAAACAGGCCTGTGGAGAGGCCCACATGGTGAGGAACCAACAGCTAGCATCAACTCGCCAGCCATGTGAGTTTGAGTCATCCTGGAGGTGGATCCTTTAGCCCCGATCAAGCCTTCAGATGACTATAGTCCCAAGTGACAACCAAAATGTAGAGAGATCCCAAGCCAGAACCATTCAGCTAAACCCCTTACACACTCCCAACACAAACTGTGTGAAATCAATGTTCTTTTATTCTTATTTTTTAAGATTTTATTTATTTGACAGAGAGAGACACAGCGAGAGAGAGGGAACACAAGCAGGGGGAGTGGGAGAGGGAGAAGCAGGCTTCCTGCTGAGCAGGGAGCCCAATGCAGGGCTCGATCCCAGGATCCTGGCATCATGACCTGAGCTGAAGGCAGACGCTTAACGACTGAGCCACCCAGGCACCCCCAAATCAATGTTCTTATAAAAGGTTTGGTAGTGTTTGAAGGCCTGATTTTAGATTTTTCTGTCCTATTTTCCCATTGCTCCCATCCTTCCCCTCAGTGCCAGAGAGGGGAAGTACACATAAAGTAACTAGGTTCAAAAACTGGACAAGTTATCAAAAAGATAAATTATTTTAATCACCTCCTATGCTTGATAAAATAATGGTAACATTTGCTTCAAGGCCTCCAGAACTCCTTCTTAAAGGCAAAGAAATTGTTTGAAATGTGACTTAAAATGTTTTTTTTACTTTAGTGGTCTGCTTCTTAAAAGGGAAAGACTCACATTATAAAGCTGCTATGGTTTTTAGTTGATCAAGATCAAGGAAAAAATAATCATTATCTCATTACCTTGGTTCCCTCAGTGAGCCAAGAATTAAAGCCTACAAGATCTGGAGTTGAAATTCAGACCTGGCCATTAGTGACCTCTCTAACTCTAGTCTCCTTGTCTATAAATCTAAATGCTCCATTATTAAGCTACTTCACAGCACCCAACCATTCATCTTCTGTTTTTTTTTTTTAGCAGTCCTGTCTCTAAAAACCAACAAACCGTCTTCGAGTTCTTGGTCAGACTTGGTGAAAAGGATTACGTCTCAATTCCAGAGATGGCAGCAACAACCCTACTGACTTTTCTCCTGAACCAGGAAAGCCACACCAAAGGCTGGGGCAAGGCTGTCCAACCTTGGAACTACTGATATTCCCGGCTGGATAATTTATTGTGGTGGGGGCCGCCCTGGGCATTATAGGATGTTTAGCAGCATTCCTGGCTTCTATCCACTGAATGATGGTAACAACTCCACTCCCAGATATGACAACCAGAAACACTGCAAACAATGCCAAATGTACTGGGGGGTGGGGGCAGGAGGGCAGAATCACCCCGGGTTGAGAACCACTGGGCCAAGGGGTGGTTGCTTGAAAAACCAGGGTTCTTGCGAAGCTCCTCACCTGGGGGCCAGAGGAGGGACCCCTGGCACTACTTCTTTGCTGAGTCTAACATAAAACAGCCTACGGAACAGCACCAGAGGAGGATCCAGTATCATTGTCAGTCCCGAACATTCCAAGGAGAATGCAGGTTACCCAGCAACCGTACTTGCTCGGGCCTAATACCCCCGTCAAAGGGGAGGCCTAGTCTACGGCTCCCGGCTGAGAAGCTTCATGTGTTACTGCCAAGGCAAACCCAGGCGGCCTTTCAGATTCCTCCCGGGATAAATCACAACCGTCCAAGCATAGCCCAGGGCCCCCTCTCCGATCTCATCATCCACCCTTCCCTCTTTGCTCAAATCCCACTGGCCTCGCTAGCTGATCTCCTAACAAGCCAGGCGGCTTCTGCTCCTGGCTCTTCATGCCAACGGCACCGCGGGCCAGACATCCTTAACTCCCTCACTCCGTTCAGGTCTCTGCTCAAACGTCACCTCTTTACGTTGACCCCAATCCCCCCCACCCCACCCCACCCCACCCCCGCAAACGAGCAAGCCCCTCGGCTGACTGAGCGCGGAGGATATCCTACATTCATTGGTTTTCCTGTTAAGGTCCGCCCATAAGCTGCTTGAGGATTTCCTGTCAATTTCCCAGGGCCTGTTCAGCACCTGATGCTTTGACTCTGACAGATGGTGAATGAATTAATGGAAAAGCCGGCCATTCCTCTCAAGGCTCAGGCTCAGCCCCAGCCCCCTGGGCCCAAGGTTCCCTCGCTCATCCCCTGGGGCCTGGCGCCTCTCCCAGCCTGCGGCAGGCAAAGGGGCTGGGGGGTGCGTAGCTGCGGCATTTTGCAGGGAAACGGCGCGGGGTAGGCTGCGGCAATGGCGACGGCAGCCCAGCCCGCTGCCCGATCGGAAGGGTTAAGGCCTGAGGAAGGGCGACCGGAGGTCCGTAGATCCGAGGAGACCGGACCTAGGCCGGAGGTGAGGGGCTCAGAGAACGCAGACGCTCAAGCCGGGGCCCTCGGATAGGCGACAAAGGCCAAGACCTTGGGCGGCCGGGAGCCGGACGCGAGGCCCGGAGCACAAAGAACTGAGGCGCCAAGGCGTGAGCGGGGCGAACCTGAGGCGACGGACCCGCGGCGCCATTTTGTGACCGCAGAGAGGGCAGCGTCCCGGCCCCTGGGGAGGTGCGGGCGAGCACGGTGCGGCTCTGGCACGTCCCTGTCCCTCCCCACCCGAAGCCCGACCCCAACCCTGCGGGCCCACCTGTATAGCTCATGGCAGCAGCGAACACTGCACCCGAGGACTCAGGCAGCTGTCCCACACGTCCGACGCCGGGATAGCGGCGACAATCCCGAGTCCCTTCTAAGACGACCGAGCCCCACCTCCCGGCCCCATTGGCTCGCGTCGGACTCTGGATTTACTCCTATTGGATGAGAGCGCTGTCTATCCCAGCCCACCCTCACGTCAGAGACTGATGGTGCTGCCGGTCTCGTGAGAGCCCCGCCCCCCGTCATCCCAAGCTCGCGATGATTGGCTGAGAGAAGAGGGCCGGGAGACGGAATCTTGCAGAATTCGAAGGGGCGGAACTGTGTACTACGGGAAGACCTGAGGCCCAAGCGCGGCTGGGCTCGGGGAGCGCGGGTGCCCTGGAGGACCGCCAGAGGGAGCCGGAACTACCGCCCAGGGCACTGTTCCAGTCCCGGCCCTGCTACTGAGGTGCGGTACAAACCTAGGTTGTTAACTTCTCTGGCCTTCAGCTCCAAAAACGAGCACGGTATGGCCATGCTGGAACGAAAATTACAACTAAGCGCCAAACAAGATGCTCGGCACACGTTCAAACATACGAGATAATGTATGTAAAGAAATCAGTCCAGTGCCGGGTGCACTGTTACCTTTTGTTGTTAATCGTTACATAATGATAACGGATAAATTTATATAGCATGTTTATATGGTATATGTAATAAATATATATGTATTGTTTATCATCTCAAATGCTCCCCTCATACCTGCAAGGTCCTTTTTTTTTTTTTTTAAAGATTTTATTTATTTATTTGAGAGAGAGCGTGAGCACGAGGGGGGGAGCGGGAGAGGGAGAAGAAGACTCCCCGCTGAGCGGGGAGCCCGATGCGGGACTCGATCCCGGGACTCCAGGATCATGACCTGAGCTGAAGGCAGTCGCCCAACCAACTGAGCCACCCAGGCGCCCTGCAAGGTCCTTTTTAAAGAATTTCCCATTTAAAAGATAAAACTGAGGCTTGGAATTCATGACTTGCCCTAGGTCCTTGGTACTTAGGTGTTAAAGCTTGAACTTCAGGACTTTAGAGATCTTGTAATAGAGCAGCCTGGCGCCAGCCCTGTCTCCTCAGCATCCTCATTGGATGTGTGGAATCCACTTTCCGAGACTAGGAGATGATTTGACAGAATTGCAGACATTGAAAACGGTATTTACATCTGTTTGTGAAAACTCGTCAAACTGAGTACAATTATGGCTTGTACGTGGTTTTTTGTTGTTTTGTTTAAAAGTTTGCTTTAAAGTATGAGCAATGTTGCCGACTTCTTGATATTAAGGAATTGTCAATCTCTTTAGGTGTCATAATGGCATATTTAAAAGTACCTATCCTTCAGAGAAAGGTTGAAATATTAATTCACATAATGACAAGTATGTGTTTCACCATAATTCAAATGGGAAAAGGGAAGGAGGGTGTGGAAGGCTTATAGATGAAGAGCTTGGTCTTGAGTTGGTAATTGATTAAGTAGATGAGGGTTCATTTTACTATTTTTGTATGGTTGGGATTCTCCATAAAATATTTTAATAAAACAACCCCTCCCCTAAAAATGGTTTATGCAGAACTTGCTGCCACATGGGACAAGGCTAATGATGCGTTGAGAAACTCCAAATATGAAGCACATAAAACTGATTAACGTGCACAACAGCCTTGGGGCTCACTGAAGTGTCATGCTCAGATGCCTGCCTGTTCTCCAAATTAAAGCTGAGCCCCCAGACACCTCTCGTGGATCCTACAGCTTCCTTCATGGCGCATACCACAGCCGTTTTACCTTCATTTGGGTGATTTTGTTAACATCCTATGCTCTGCCTCTGAGACAGAATGGCCTGAGAAGGGAAGGGGTATGCTCAAAATTTTAGGAAAAGATCCCTCTGAGCTAAGAACAGTATGCCACCCTTTCGAGGACCTACACAGCTATCACTGCATGTGTGGGTGGGGAGGAACTTCCCATGTTACTTTATAAGGTCTTGTGCCATTTGAACTTTTTTTTAAATCCAGCTTCCATCACTTTTATGTTTTTAAAATAATTTATAAAAAGCTGAAAGGGGAAGTGCCTATGGGCCAGCTCTCATCCCAAGAGATGCCCTCCCTGCCTTCAAAGTCTTGGACATGCCCACTCACAGCGTGGGACGGACAGAAGTGGTTGAGTCCTTCCACCAGGTGAGATGTGTGCCCCAACCTCACTGGACCAGAAAAGCCAAGAGTGCAGGCCAAGACCACTCTCATGGGCATGTTATCGCAGCTTGTTAGCCTGTCCCTCCCAGGCAGGGGCATGGTGGGAGGCCTGGGGCAATAGCATTGGGGGTAGAGGAGGCCTCTACACTCCATGAGGTTATTCCCACTTTCCAGCCCTTGGCCATCGAAGTGAAAATGATGAGCTGAAAAACCACATGCAATAAACAAGAAGGAGCAGCCAACAAAATCTCTTAAAATCTCAGAAATGTTCAATAAACATTTGCAGAGCGAGAAAATAAATAACATTGCGAAGGAGCCAACAGCTCCGTTTTCCCCTCGTGTGATTCGGGTTCAGGGTGCCTGTGTCTCCAGACAAGTCACATGTCTTGAAGGCAGGCTGGCCCCAGTTCTCTGAAGGCTGCCAGCAACTGTGCGCCCTCCCCCCACCCGGCAGGTCCCCCACACCCTCACTGGACAGCTCCTGCCCTTGGAGAGCCCTTCCAGCTTCATCACTTCATCCTGGCTCCCTTCCTAGACCAGCTGCCCAGAGTCTTGGTTCCTCTCCACTGCTCACGGGAGCTGCTTCGCCAGCCAGCCAGCTAGCCAGCCAGCCAGAGCCCCCCACAAACCATGCCATTGAGGGCCAACAGCTGGGGACTTGGGCTTATCCCCAGCTGGGTCTGGTCAGCTTGGCAGCCAACAGGAAAACCCAGGGCCTCCAGGGGCTCTGGGAGGAGGCGGCTCGATCCCAGCCCTGGCTGCCAGGCGATGCCAGCCTGTCCACTCGACAGAGAAACACACGCTGGCCGCCTGCCCTGGGGTGTTTCCAGAAGAGAAATTTAATCTAATTTACATACTTCTAGGTACATCGATAACCAAAATGTGGCCACTGAAAAAAGTTAAAAGGTCAATCAGCTCCCGGTCTCTAGCTGGCCCAGGATTGCAAAATAAAAAGATCCACGTTCCTTATTCTCTACACAAAACGCGTTTTTAAAAAAGTGAAAGGTCTAGGGAGCTATACATAGAAAGCAACAGTGAAAAGAGGGAGGGGAGTGGGGGTGGGGGAGGAGAGTCCCATCCCCACCCCCTCCTGGGCCCCGGAGTCCCCCAAGGCTGTGGGGGGGCCTTGACATGGCAGGAGGCAGCTGTCAGCTCTGAGCTCTTCCAGGCTGGGAAGGCCCCTCTGGTTGGGGGGGGCGGCCAATAAGGATTTCCGTGGCATCATGGGCTCAGTGGGGGGCTCCCAGGCCCCAGCAGGCCCTCAGAGGGAGCGTGCCTTCCCCTGAGCAAGCACCGTGGCATGATGTGGTCGTTTGACTCAGGAACTGGGGGGCTGGGGCAGATCCCGGGTCTCACGAGGTGCGTGTGTGCATGTGTGTGCCGGTGTGTGTGCGTGTCTGTGTACATGTGTGCGAGGATATTCACAGGGGCAAGAGGGAACCAAGACAGGGGTCTTTGGGGTCTTTGCAAATGGCCACGGATGGCAAACAGCCCCGCCTGGCTGCTAGATGCGGGGGGAGCGCTGGCCTTCCTCCCCTTGACCAGATCAGCTGCCACCACAAGAGACCTGGCCTCTCCCCCTGCTGGACCAGGTGGGCACACGCTGAAGGAAGATGCGCTGTGTGTGGCCCCAGAGCCCTCGGGCTGGGGGAAGGGCCGCTAGCTGGCTCCTGGTGCCCCGGCTGTAGTGTGCCCGGCCCCCAAGGGGTACCGGTTTGAGGTTTTGGCTTGCTCCTTTGGAAACGGAAAAGAAAGAGGGAGGAGAGGGTGGAAGAGACGGAGGAGAAAGAGACGGAGGTGGCACGAGAGGGAATTTGGAATGCTTCTGTGTTAGGGCGCGTCTGCCGCCGCTGTCTGTGCCTGCAGGGCCCGGGGCTCCTCAGGCGGGGGGTCCGCTTTGGAGAAATTCATCTCCAGGATGTGCCGCTGTAAGTGCCGCACCCACTCCTCCTGGATAGAGAGGGGCCCCTGGAATTCCACCTCACAGAACCTGTGTGGAGGAACAGAAAAAGAGAGAAGAATGGCCACTGCATGAGGAGAGGCAGATGTGTAGGCCTGCCCCTGTCCCTGAGCATCGGGCACTCCTGCCACTACTCAGCGTGGAGAGAGCCAGCCAAGAAGTTCAGGGACGGGGACCCAGACGCCACATGTTTCCTCACAGACAGGTACCTGTACCCATCCCAGGATCACGGTAGGGTCCCCTAATTACCCCCATCTCTACGCTCAGGGCAGTCTGCTGGCTCTGATGCTGGGGAAGTGCCATCGGGCTTCCCAAGTCCCTCTGCCATCTGACTGAAGCATGTGATCTGAAAGGGGAGAGAGCCCAGAGAGGCAGGCCCTACCCCGCCAGGCTCCAGGACAGAAGGACAGCAGCTGGGGAAAAGGGGTTGGGCACTAACTCACACCCACCCTGCTCATGCACCCAACTCACCAACTCCCTGCGCTTGAGGGAGGCCTCAGTGAACAGGGGCCCAGGACCTGAGCTCGTGGCTCCGAAGACTTGAGTTCAAATCTTGCTTCTGACTTGGCCTATGTGGCCTGAGGCAGGCCACCTTAAGTCTCAGACCCAGTTTCCTGGCCTGGGATGTACGCCTGGACTTTGGTAAAAATGAACTAAGACCTAGATTTTCCTTAATCAGGCAAACACTCACTGAGTGCTTACCCTATGTTAGACATAGTTCGAGTGCTTTATAAATATTCAATTTTTTTAATCCTCACAGCAAATCTGTTATTAACCCCATTTTATAGGTGGGAATATTGAGGCATGGGGCAGGAAGTCCTTGCTCAAGGTCAACCCTCAGGGTCCCAGCTTAATGCTCTGAGGTGCCGCTGTCTGTTGAGAAGTCCTTAGCCTGGGTCCAGCCACACTTTAAGGCAGTCCTTGAGGCTGTATCTCCTGACCCCCACCAACCCATCTTGTTCAGAGGCTCTGGGTGACCAAGCCCCAGGTGGGTGGACTTTCTCCCCACTGCCCCAGGGGGCTGCATACCTGCACTTGAGGGTGTAGATGTTGCCAACAAATTTGACCAGTGATGTCTGGGGGGGCCGGGGTACCAGGGAGGGGACTGGCCGGACCCGGGGCGGGGGCTGCCGCACCTCCTCCAGCTTCTGCTGTAGATCATTGGCCTCTTCGCCTCCCCGGACCGCAGAGGCCTCTGGAGGGCGGGCTTGTCGGCGCTCAAATTCTGAGGTGGGGAAAGGTGAAGGGAGGGACAGGAGATAAGCCAGGGGGCAAGACTCCTGGGAAAGTTCCTGCCTTTAGCAAGCAAAGGGTGGAGGCTCTGGGGAACTGTAAGACAGGACAGCTGGTGACTGGACGCTGCCTGGGCCTCAGGACAGGTGGGATGGTGCCCAGAGGGGAGAATGGGTGAGCCACTGGGGAAGTGACTAAGGGCAGATGCACAGTGGAGAACCCCGGTGGCAGGTGTCCCCCACCCTCAAAACCACCTTCCACCAGCACTCACTGTTGATGTTCTGCCGCTGGTGCTCCTCGGCCTTCACAGTGCCTGGCGGGCTGGCTGCCAGAGGCCGCTCACCACTGTCAGCTGCCCGGCCAGCCTCAGGCCCTGGCTCACCCCCAGCACTGCGGCCCACCACAGCCAGGCCCCCAGGTGCCAGCCCTAGGGGCGGCCGCTTGTCGCTGTCACGGCCATGGCCGGCACTGCGGAACTTCTTGGTGAAGGGGCGGCCGCCCTGGATGTAGCTGCGGTAGGCCCCCACCTTCTGGGGCCGGTGCTTGATCCACTCGCTCAGTGTCTCAATGGGTGAGCCGTTCACACACCACTCGGTCACGCCAAATTGCCGCAGGTGCGCCCGCGCGTGGCTGGCCAGGGCCTTGCGGTTTTCGAAGTAAAGGCCACACAGCTCACAGCAGGCCTCAGTGGCTGCAGGCAGAGGGGGTGCTGCTGAGTCCCAGCCCAAAGGGAACAAGAGTACCCAGAAGGCCCTGCCCAGGTCAGGAGTCAGTCCCGCCTCCCACTGGGGCCTTGCCATGGGCCCCTGCTGGGTGTCAGTGTGTGCGTGGCACTGCCAGGCCCTGCAGGCCCCAGCAGATGCCCTCCCAGGACCCTGCCACCCACTGCTTACAGGAGTGGGAGGTCTTCTCGTGAAGGGTCTTTGCCTTGAAGGGCAGTTCGGTCTGGATGTAGGTCTTGGCCTTGACCTCTGCTGGGAGGAGGCGGTCCTCCTGCAGGGGCCGCTTGGCTGCCACTGAGCCCAGGTAGCCAGTGGCTGCGGGCTTGGCACCGGTGATGGGTGCCAGGCTGAGCTCTCGAGGAACCTGGGCCGGCCCAGCTCCTGGTTTGCCTGGGCGGCCCGCCATTGGCGCCAGTGGCAGGGGGGCCTGCACAGGCCCAGGAGCAGCCGTGGGAGCCCCATCCTCAGCCAAGGCAGGGGCCAGGTCTCCGGCTGGCGGCTCTTTCTTGATGAGGCACGGTTTGGACTTCTTCTTGAGGATCTCCCGCAGCGTGTCGATGGGCGAGCCGTTGACAGACCACTCGGTCACGCCCATCTGCCGCAGGTGGGAGCGCGCATGGCTCGACAGGCCCTTGCGGTTCTCGAAGAACTCACCGCAGAACTCACAGCGGATGTCACGCACAGGCTCTGCCCGGGACGCTGCAGGGGGTCCAGGGTGGAGGGAGGGGGAGGAGAAGGAGGCGGCTGCTGCGGCGGTAAGCCTCCAAGCTCAAGGCTTATGTTAAGTGCCTGGCTGTCCCGTCCATGCAGCCCCAGACCCAAATGACCCGCTCCCTCATCCGCTTCCAGGGGCCCTTGTGTACATTCAGCCCTTCTGCTTGTTCTGTCACCTCAAATTCTAGCTGGCTTCAAGATGATTCCCTGTGACATCGAGAAGCAGTGAGGAGCAAGCACTTCCTCGATCCTGGGCTCAGACACCAGCTTGGCTGTGACCCCCCTATGTTACACTGGGCAAACCACTTCCCCTCTGAGCCTCAGTTTCCTCCTCTACAAAATGCAGATGAAAACCTCCACCTGGAGGGAGCAGCTCCAAGCATGTGGCACACAGCTGGTATGAAATACACCTGAGCACTGAGGCAGAGGCCTGGGCCATCCTCACCTGCTCAGCATACAACTCAGCCAGCTGAGCAGAAAGAACAGTGACAGGGACAGTACGACTACTGACTCCTGCATACACATGGCTTCGTTTAAGCAGGCACCGTCCTAAGTGCTTTACACCACTCTGGAACTATACAGAGCTCGGACCATGCTTATCTTCTACTTCCAGAAAGAGGAAACTCGCCCAAGGTCACATATTGCTGGAGTGGAAGAGCTGAGCACTTAACCTAAACCCAGCTTCAAATGTTAAACAACTTAGCGACCAGGAATGTCAGAAAGAAGGTGCAGCCTCCCACTTCCAGTCCCTATACTCCCGCCCATGGCAGACATCACTAATTGACCCCTGCAATCTTTCTCCCTAGGAACCTGGTTGGTAGACACTACCAATTGACTGATGGTGGCCCAAGAGGTAAAATCTTCTGGGCATAATTGAATGGCACAATTCTGCCTCCCCAGTGTGGATGGAGAATAAAGCAGCAGCTCAGCTGAGGGTCTGCATAGCAAGAATGCATAGCTAACCCCTTGTTCTCTGGACCTGTGTATCCTCCCTTCTATTTCTACCCTGGGTGCTCTGGGTACCCATGAAGTGTGGGTGTGGGCGGAGGGAGAACCCTCTACCTGCTCTCACTGCCCTGCCCCCGGGGTCACACTTACACAGGTTCAGGGGGGCCATGTCTTCCCGTGGCGCCACCCAGGGACCCTCGGATGGGTGTGGCTCCCCATGAAGGGCCCCTGGCAGCATCTCCCGTTTGATCTCCACCCGCATTTGTTCAGGCTTCAGCTTCTTGGGCAGGGAGGGTGCGGCCAGGCCTGGGAACATCTTCCGGGCCGTGGGAGGAGGAGAGGCAGTTGGTGAGTGGCCCAGGGGGCTGCCTGGTGGCGGTGGCAACTTCTTGGCCAGGGGTGAGAGGTGAAGGTCTGCGGGGCTACGGGCTTCCAGTGAGCTGCCAGGACCTCCGCTGCCCACCACCTTGGCCAGGGCTTTTGGGCTCGGCCCTGGTGGGTTAGCGGGGCCACCAGGCCGGGACTGGGTCCGTCTCTTGAGGATCTCCCGTAGTGTGTCAATGGGTGAGCCGTTGACATACCACTCGGTCACGCCCATCTGCCGCAGGTGCGAGCGTGCGTGACTTGATAGGCCCTTGCGGTTCTCGAAGAACTCACCACAGAACTCACAGCGGATATCTCGAGCTGGCTCTGGGCCCGAGGCTGCAGCAGGAGAAAGGAGTAATTAGCATCGTGGGTATCATTAGCATTCTTGTCTGTGGGTCTCCTGGTCGGCTGGGCATGGGCAGCAGCATGCCCACAGGCTGGGGTAGTGGTGGAGGGCAGGTGCAAGCGAGGGAACTGAGGAGTGGGGCAAGGGCCAGACACTCAGCAGGATTGAGGGGAGGCTCCAGGGAGCGCATGGGCCCTTGGTCCTGGCAGAGGATGGAACCAAGACTCCACAGCTCTGCGGGTCCCAGGTCCCGACAAGGATGGGGGCAAGAGGGCAGGAAGTAGTAGCCTAAGTGCCAAATACCATCCAGACCAGGGGCAACCATGGACACTTTCCACACCAAAAGGCAGCACCCCACCCTTGGCCTTTATTCTCAGGGAAGGTCACAGTCATGGAGGTCAAAGGCCAAGAGAGAGGGCCTAGTAGCCAACTGCCAACAAGATCTCTGGGCAGAACCAGCCCACTGCCAAGGGCCCCTGTCTACTCCCTGCCCCAGCAGGAAAGGAGTAGGGAGGGGGCTGCGACCCCCCCCGGGAGGGGCTCCAGGGCCCGCAGGGAGGAGGGAGCGGCTGAAGCGAGAACCTACAGAGGTTGAGAGGAGACGGCTCCACATCAGAGGCCCAGAAAATGCCGGCGGCTGCGGCGGCCGAGAGGTCCTGCTTCCCCCAGGGGCTGGCCGTACCCGCGGCCTTCAGCTTGGCCTTCTTGGCCGGCGGTGGGGGGGGGGAGCAAGGAGAGGGCCGCAGAGGTGGGAGGAGGCCGCCCCAGCTGGGCCAGGGTGCCGCGCCCGGGTGGGAGGCGGATCTGGACGCCGTCCCTCCTGATGAGCCCGTGGAGCACGTCTATGGGGGATCCCTTGGCGTCCGGGTCGCTGACGCCCAGGTGGCGCAGGTGGGCGCGGGCGTGGCTGGACAGGCCCTTGCGGGTCTCAAACCAGGCACCGCACAGCTGGCAGTCCAGCTCTCTGCCCCCGTCACTATCTAAAGCTGCGGAGACAAAACACAGGGGGGGGGTTCACGGCCGCCACCTTGGCCGGCCCTGGGGGACTGAGGCAAGAAGACCTGATATGATTCAAGGCTGCCCAGGCCGTTTGGGGATCAAGACTCATGCCGCAGATTTATTTTAAGAGATTTTGGGAAACAAAAGTCCTGTTCCCTGCCTAGCCCTTTCGCATCAAGGTGAGTGTGGAGAACTTAAGGATGTGGGGTGGAGAGGTGGTGGCCAAATTCCAGTGGCACAATCTGATGCTCCCAGGCACTCTTCCCTGGGACCCCAGCTGTGGGAGCTGTGTGGGTGCAAAGCAGGGGCCTCACCCAGCTGCCAAGCATCATACAGCCAAGGGCAGACCTGCTCAAGGCCTTGCTCCTGAAAGCAGAGCAGACAGTGGAAGCAGCTTCATGGGAACATGAGGTGCCAACTGGGGTGCCCCGTTGGGCAGGGGGCCAGACCCTGGGCTCACCCCAGGCTAACACCCACAAATGTGTGGGAAGGCCTGACTTCCTAAGGGACACCATGCTAAACCTGCTCACTGCACCGGGGAGGGAGGGGAGTGGTTCTTCCCAAACCCTTCTTTGTCATGCCCACAGGCAGCCCAGGAGGTATGGCTCCACCCATAGGCACATGAGAGGTGCCTCTGCACAGACGGCCAGGAAGATGTGAAGACAGGGCCAACTACAGGACCTCCTGCCAGGTGGGCCATCTGCCTGCCTATAGGACCCAAGATGCCCCTCGGGAGAAGCCAGGCCCACAGGAGTTCTGATTACCTTCACTGCCCCAACCCTTAGGCTCAGAGAAGGCCAAGAGTGCCCCTAAGTGGTGAGGATGACCCTGGCAGGCTCAGCAGCCACAGCCAGGCCTCCAGGGGGAAGAACAGCAAAGTACAGTGGGAGGCCGATGATAATATGCTGCATGGCCAGCCCAACAGGAGACACAGTGCTCTGACCAACATTCTGACCCAGCGGACCCAGGACATAGGAGCTGTAGTCCCCATTGTCCCCACCCTGGGCTCTGCAGCCCTCCCTGTGCCAGGACCTCCCTCAGCTCCCGGGACCCGCACTCACTGAGGTTCAGGGGCCCTTCGTCCTCAGACTGGGGCCACTGTGCCTTTGGGGAGGCTGGCCGGGGGCTCAGGGACAGCTGGGGGCTCTTGTCCTCAGGATTCTTGGGGGTAGGGGAGCCCGCCAGGGCCAGTGGTGCCTTCTTGAGGAGTGGGGAGCTGGGTGGGTGGGCCAAGCCCTTGGTCGAGAAGCCAGGAGGTGACTTGATGGCCTTGTTGACAGCAGGGGCATCCAAGGGCTTGGCCAAGGCAAGCAGGCCAGGCCGGGGGGCCCCAGCGACCACCTCCTTCGGTGAGTTGGACTTCTTAGACAGGCCCGGGGGCAGCCCGAGGGGTGTGTCGGGCAAGCCCTTCTGCTTCACGAGCTCGTAGAGGAGGTCAATGGGGGCACCGCTGCTCTCCGACTCGGCCACCCCCAGCTGCCGCAGGTGGGAGCGTGCGTGGCTGGACAGGCCCTTGCGTGTCTCAAAGCAGGCACCGCAGACCTCGCAGGTGGTCAGGCTCTGGGCTGGAGGGCGAGATGGAGGCCAAGAGAGCTGGCTGTGAGGCTCTTTGAGCCCTGCCCTCCCCACTTCTCCTCCTCCCAGGACCCCACTCACCCAGGCTCCCTGCAAGCCTCCCTGATCCTTAAAATGACCCTAATAAGGCAGAAATCAGCCTGTCCAGTTTGCAAATAAGGAAACTGAGTCTCAGAGAGGGAAGAGTTGTGCCCAAGGGCACACAGCAGGAGGCAGAGCCCTTCTGTGGTCCAGTCAGTAGAACGCCTTTCGGATATCCAACATACCAGGGTGTACCGGCAAGAGGTGTTCACAAAAACACTGACCTGCCAGTCACACGCTTCCCAGAACTGTCCTAGCCAGCCTCTGCAGCTCAACTCAAGCCCCAAACACTGGGTTGGATGGCCCAGCCACAGTCCCTGTGGTGCCCTACACCCTATTCTGCAGAGCCCTTATCACTGCCTGTCTCCTTCTCTGCCATCCTGCTCCCCAATTTCAATGACTCCAAGGACAAGTGCCAGGTCTGTTCCGCTCTCTCACATCCCTGGAGTCCAGCGCAGTGCCTGTCAACTACTCAATAATGATCTCAATATCAACATACAGACAAGACAGTATCACACAGAAGATCACACAGCTAATGAGGGCCAAAGTCAGCAAATGAACTGAGTCTAAGTGTGAGCTCTTGAAAACCATGCTGTTTCCCTGGATGCCCCTCCCCCACCCAGTGAGGGTACAGCTCAAGACCATGCTCGCCCAGGGCAGCAGAAGCTGGACAGAAGACAACCAGATGTCTCCTTAGTGCCTTGGGGTGAAGAGAAAGCTGTTGACCTCACACTAACCCCAGGCCCAAGAGTTCCCGTGAGTGTGACCAGCCTGGCCAGCACCCCCACCTTGCCACCTGGGTCACTCACCCTTGAGATCTGGCAGCTCCTGCTTGCTGCCATGAGGAACCTCTGCAGCCACTTTGCTACTCAGCCGATTGGCCACCTGCTCCAAGGGCCCAGGGACAGGCAGGCTCTTCTTGGGGAGCGGGGGGGAGCCCAAGTCCATGGCCACCATTGTGTTTTCCTCAGAACCCAGGCCTGTGAGGTTAGGAAAACAAGCTCAGCCCAGGCTGGGCATGAGCTGTCTACCCCCACAAAGACTGAGAGTGGGGGCATGGAGCCTTCTTCCTCATCTTTGGCATCTGCTCTCACTCTGGGAGGCAACTCACCCTATGAGAGCAGAGGCTCCATCCAAACCCCAAGCACCAGGATGTCAAGGCTGCATACTGACAGGGGGGACTAGGAGCAGCTTCCACCCACCCAGAACACACACTGGTTGGGACAGTGACTCCTATTCTAGGTCTGACAAAATATCTTTCTGGGCAGAACTTGTGCAGCGAAGCATGTCAGTCTTGGAAGCAGGTAGGTGGCAGTCAGAAGGGGAATCCAGTAAGAGATGGCCAGAGTCAGAGGCCAGAGAAGCAATGCAGAGACGAGGAGGCAAGGACAGGAAGGAGGCTCCACAGGACTTGTGGGGAACCTCCACCAGACAAGACAGCTGGGGCTGCAGAGAGAACTCGGGGTTCCGCAGTAGCCTGCTTATCACAAGCTGAGTCCTAAGTGGGGTAAGGTGAGAACTGGGAGCCTGGATCAGCCGGGATCCTGAATGGGGACAGGAAGAGTGGGAATCACAGAACTTTGCAGAAGTTTCTGAGGCATCCGTCAGGTCAGGAAGCTTCCCTGAATGAGGTGTGTATGAGAACAGGGAGTCGAAGGTATGCTTTCATGGTCTAATTTTTCAGAGAAGGGGGCCTGAGTGGCCTGCTGATCCCCAGGTTTAGCGTTCAGGGTACGGAAACAGCTCTGAGGCTGAAGAAACTGTGTGTTAGTTGAGGTTTTGGAGTCGTTCAGTGCTACGAGCAGGAAGCCATGCAGGTCCTATGCTCAGTTTGAGTCCTACGGAGGCAAGGAGAAGGCAGGTAGGGGGGGCCACCGGGGCCCGGGACACCGAGGACTTTGTCAAAGTCGCCGGGTGGAGTGGGCGCGTCTGTCAGATGGTGTAGGGACCGTGTCTGAAGTGACCTGGAGTGGGTTTCCGCGCCGGAGGGACCGAGACTGTGGCGAGGGACGCTCCCGGGGCTCCAAGGGGAACAGGGAACATCTGTCAGACGGGGTGAGGGTCCCACGGAGCAGCGGCGGAGAGTGTTTCTGAAGCCCGGGACCCTACGAACTGCGACAGGAGGCCCGGGGCCCGCGCGACTGGAGGGCCTGGGGGGGAGGGGGAGTCCCGGAGACTGGACGGCGGGCGTCGGGGACGGCGGCAGGGGGCGGGCGGAATGCCGACTTTGCCCTCCCCGCACCCTCCCCGGCGCGGGCTCTTACCCGGCGCGGGCGCCGGCCCGGGCCCCGGCTCCGGCTCGGCCTTGGGCCCGTCCCGCGGCGGCGGCGGTGGCGGCGGGTGCGGTGGCGGCGGCGGCGGCGCGGGG
>NW_023270855.1:47837052-47936339 GCF_011800145.1 Mirounga leonina | reverse complement strand
GCCGCCTCCACCGCCCAGTGCCGAGTGACAAAAGCGGAGAGCAAGGCCCGCGGGGCCCGGGCTCGGGGGGCTGGGCGGGGGCGCCCCAGCGGGCGCGCGCTCCCGGGCGCCCCCCGCGCGCGGCCCCGCCGCCGCCTTGCTCTCCGCTTTTGTCACTCGGCACTGGGCGGTGGAGGCGGCCATCTTGGCTCCGGCGCACGCGGGGCGGCCGCCCCAGGCGGGAGCAGCCGAGCGCCGAGCGCCGCCGCCGAGCCCGCTCCGTTCCGCCCCGCCCCTCGGGGCGCGCCCAGGGCGGCCGGCCGAGCGCCGAGCGCCGCGACCGAGCGAAACACTTGTCCGGCCCTGCGGGCCGGGGGTTGGGGGATGGGGCTGGAGCCTCAGGGAGCCGCCCGCACCCGGGTTCGCGGAAGCACGTACGCCGCGCGGAGTACGGCGGCCAACTGCACTCCCACCCCTGGCCTGGACAGGACGGGACGCTCTTCCCCCCACCCCGAACACCCCTAAGGCTAAAATGGGAATCCTCCGACCACACGCATTTGTCTTAACAGCATCCAGGCTCCTGGAGCCCCGACGGGAGGAGCTAGGACCTGCCCCGGAATCCTGTTCCATTCCCTATCCTGGAATTCTTCCGTCCGTGTTGGAGATCTTGGAAGACACCAGATCCCAGCTATGAGGATCCCACACCATCCTGGTAGCCAAATGTCCCCCCGCCCCCGCCGGCGCTGTCCCGCAGTCCTACGGAACTCCCCACACGACCGCCAGCACCCCATTTCAGGCACAACCTGTTTCTCCCCAACACCAAACCGATTGCCCCCAGCTGTTCCTTGACAGCTGAGTGGGGCCAGAATCTGACCGTTGCCCCGCCCCCAACCGGGCACCCGCCCCCTACGGCCCACTTAGTGATGTGGGAGATGCTTCTAAAAACAACGGTGCGGGCGGGTGCCCAGACCTAGCCTTAATCTTGGACATCCTTCCTTAAGGCAAGGCTTCCAGGATCTTCTGAACCACTCCTTAACGGCCCCCCCGCCCACCAGGTGATAACCGAAAGCCTGATCAGAGCCCCCCATCCCCCACCCTATGGACAAGGCCAGGGCAGTACCAGACTGAATCCTGACACCCCAATGGCTTGGCCATCTCTGTCAACACTGACTAAGGGCTGCCACATAGGTCTTCTGGTGGAAACAGGTTGACCAGAGCTGAACCTGACTGCTGGACACAGGCTGCCATCCCTGGGGGGCCTGACCCAGTGCCAAGTAACGAGTTTGAGCCTGACCTTCAGGCCTCTACCAGAGTGACAAAAGACGAGGGCAAGGCTGTAGCTTACCAACTACCTCCTGTGCCCCCAGCCATCCTCAGAGCCAGCTCCACTTCTCAGCCAGCCCTGAGACACCACAAACCTAGCCAGGTATGTGAGCTGAATGCCCTGGCGACAGCCTTCAGCAGAGGCAAGAAGCCTGAGGTCATGTCCCTACTCTGCCTCTTTCCAAACTGTGACTTCAACCAGCCACTATGTCCTTTCTGTGTCTCGGTCTCCTTGTCCAAGGAGGAGAGGGGGCTTTGATAGCACCACTCTCCACTTTGCAGACCCTCAGGTGCCTTTCACTGGTAAGGGGGCTTGCAGATGGGTCCAGCGGAGTTCAGAGTACAGATCTAGGTAGGACCCTGGAAGCTACAGGAAGGAGAAACAGAAGGAAACCTTAGCCCCAAGCAGCCCCTGGACAGTTCCCCCTGTTCAGGAACTTCTCCATTCCCCAGAGCCCACCTACTCCTCACTGCCAAGTTCTCTGCTTTGAGATTCAGTTAAGGCTCCTACAAAGTCAGGCTTTTCAAGGCTGGGTACTTCACCTTTCCACTCCCTCAGTGGTGCCCAGCCCTAGGCTCCTTCACCAAAATGTTACTTCTGAATTTCCCAAGCTGTCCTCCATGGAGAGACCACCGAACATGGTGTTCAGAAGTCTAGCTCTGCTGCTTTGTGGCTGTGTGGCAAAGCAGATGACCTACAGTTTCCTTATCCACAAAACAAGAACACAACAATCCTTAGCCCCACGGAATGGTTTTGAGGCATAAATGGGATGAAACCTTAGTATACAACGAGCACTCAGTTATGGGAAGGGTTATCAATGCTGCTGGACAAAGTAGGCACCAAGGAAAATCCGGAATGTAGACCCCAGCTCTGCAATGTCTGACAGAATTACAACTAACCTTGCACTAGCCACATTTCAAGTGCTCCATAGCCATATGTGGCCATTAGTGACCTACAGAAGACGTATCTAAAGAACCTTTCCATCTCAGAAAGTTCTATCAGACAGCGCTGCTCTAGACAGAAGATGTTTCTAAGAGCAAGGACACTGGAGCCTGACCTGTTTGGGGTTTCAAATCCCAGCCCCACCCCTTCTGGCTGTGTGTCCTTGGGCAAGTTAATTAATTTCATTGTACCTCAGTTTCCTCATCTGTAAAATGGGGATAATAATAACACCTGCCTTATAGCGTCATTGTGAGGATGTAAATAAGTTTGTGTTTGTAAAGTGCTTAGAACATATTTGGCTTCTAGTAAGAGCTGAATAAGCGTGTGTTAAAATCACTGTCAGGCAAGGCAGGGATGAACTGGATCCAGAAGTAGCCCTGGCCCAGCCCCTGAGTAAAACAAAAATAACCTCTAAATGGCAGGGCAGTTGTAAGGACAGTTGTCAGCATACTTTGTAAAGTGACTTGGAACACTACCAGGAAAGCGAAGTGGCTGTCCCTCCCCCCCACCCACCGTCGCATCTCTCTGGGCCCCTGAGAAGGGTCAGGGCCCCAACCCAATCCGCACCCTCTCCCCTTACCATCTCCGTAGGCTGGCCCAGGGTCCTCAGCCCAGGTGGGTGGAAAGGGCACTGCGAGAGGTAAGCGGGGCCGACGCGAGGTCAAGAAGCCGCTAGGTGACCCCCCAGGTTCACAGCCCAGGGGGCTGGGGGGCCGCTCAGCAGCAGAGGTGGCCAGCAGCTCTTGCAGGATGTTGATGGGCGACACGGTGAGCTCCCAGTTAGTGATGCCGAAGTCGCGTAGGTGGGCCCGGGCGTGGCTGGAGAGGCCGGCCCGGGTGTCGAAGCCAGCCCCACAGAAGTCACAGCGCATCAGGCTAAAGGTGCCTGGGTCAAAGTTAGCCACTGTGGAGGGAGAGAAGACATGGACTGCCTGGAGGGGTGACTCTCTGGCCCCAGCCCTCCCTGTTCCCGGGGCTTTTCTCCCACACAGATCACACAGCCAGTGCCACCTGTGACCCTGGACACCTCCCTTTCCCTTCGCCATTCACCCTCCTGTCTGTATCAGCTCCTGTGTGCTCACATGTCCTCCCATCCTCCCACTCCAAGAAGCCTCCTCTGCCTGACCTTCTAGGTTTCTCCTCACATAGTTCTTGGCATCAGGGACTCCACCCTCAGAAATCCTTCTCCAGTTGTGGATTTGCAATCCTTTGGCTGAGTGTTCGATTAATATCCTTCTCGTGTCTAGAGCGCATGCCTATTTTTGCTCACTATCACTCCAGTGCTGTCAATTAAATCTTTGTTGAATGAAGAAATGGCCAAATGGAAGGGATGTTCTCCTCTGGGAGCCCACTTGGATGCCCCCAGGTGGAGTCAGGGACCTCCTATGGGCTTCCCCAGCCCCCAGCTTCCTCCATCACAGCCCTGGTCACTCACCATTGTAAATGCCTAATTTTGTGGCTGTCTGCCCCCTGCCCCTTACCCTCAGTGCATGCATATGTGCGTGCATGCATACACACACAAACACATGCACACACGCACGCTCACACACACACTCAAACACCACACTAGCACCTCCCTCAAGTGGGATCCATGTCTGCCAGCATCAGAACCACCCAGGGCACTCGTGTTGGAGACAGACCTCCAGAATCAGAACCCTAGTGCCTGGGAATCTGCATACCTCACAGGCTGCCCCAGGGGTTCTGAAGCCGGCCAGGGTCCCACCCTCCTATTACTGGGCCATGAACTCCAGGAGAGGAGGGACTGCTGTTTCGTTCTCTGCTGTGTCCCCAGGTGCCCAGAACAGAGGGGACCTCTCTCAATAAATATTTGTCGAATGAAGACATCAGTGACATTCCCTGCCTGGGGCTGCCTCCTCTACCCACACTCCTTCCTCCAGCGGCCGGAAGGGCCAGGGCATTGGGGCGTCCCCGCACCTCCACCGATGTGGTGGCCTCTGCCGCGGCTCCCAGTCTTCCAGAAGGGGAGGCCCTGACTTCCCCCTGCTTGGCACTATGGGAGGATTTAGAGTGAGGGTTGCTCGGTTCAGAACTCAGCTGCCGGGCTGTGCGTCTCTTGGGCCTCGGAGGGAGGTGGGTGCCGGAGCGAAGCCGCCCTACCTTTTTTCTTCTTCTTCTGGAAGGAGAACCTGCGCTCAATGGCCTTCACCTCCTCGGCAGAGATGAAATGTCGCACATTGTAGCTGACGCCCACGCGGTTCAGGTGGCCCCGGACATGGTTGGCCAAGCCGATGCCGTTGTGGAAGCGATCGGGGCAGTAGGGACACTTGCGCTCCTCGTGCTTTAGGGCCACCGCTGCGTCCCCGTCCAGGAGGGCATCCAGCCCCAGCGGGCCGCCCAGCGGCGCCTCCAGGAGCAAGAAGTCCAGGGGATGGGCGCCCCCCAGCCCCAGCTCCTCAGGCTGCAGCCTTGGGGGCACCCTGGTCGCCGCAGCCATGACCTGTGGCCCCAGCTTTGCCACCAGCACAAGCGGCACCATCCCTCGGAGCTGCTGCTGCTGTGCCCGCGAGGCCTCAGCTGCCCTCAGAGCCTTCCGGAAGGTCCGCTTCAGGTCCAGGGCCAGCTGCGGGATGAGGCCAGGGGCAGCTAGGGGTGGAAAAACCCCATTTTCGGGGGAAAAGTCCATTTCCGAGGCCAGTGGTATGTCTTCCTCCTCTTCGCTCCAAGGGTGTCTCTGGTCCCTCAGCTGGGCCGGGAGCCCCTGCGGGGGGACCACACTCTTGTTTCTACTGGGCTGTAAGGAGTAGGGGGTGGATGCTAGAGGTGAGGGAAAGGCTGGCCTTCCGGGGGGCCTCTGGTCTGAGCCGTGCAGAAGGGGCTTTGACAGTGGGAAATCCCTCATGCCCAGCTGTTGGCAGCCTGGGCCAAAGGCGAGGCTGGGGTCATATCCAGCGGGGTTCTCCTGCCACGAGGGGGCCAAGAGCAGTTCAGCTTTACCAAAGTAGTCCTCAGCAGCATCAGGGAAGCGGGCATATGCATCCTGGCTAGTGCCCGGCTGGCTGGCAGGGTCCTCCTCAAAAGCCTCGGCATCGTCCTCCCAGTGCGGCTGGGCGTGTGCAAGCCTCATGTGCTCCCTGAGCAGGCTCTCACTGGGCGCAGGGAAGCCACAGAAAACGCAGCCCCTGAGCCTTGAGGAGGCTCGGTAGGATCGGTAGGTGAGGGTGGTGGCATCAGGGCCTGGACTGCCAGCCCCGCTGCCGCTCCTGAAGGGCTCCCTGGCAGGCTGGCCAGGAGGCTCGCGCACGTGCAGTTTGGCATGCTGCACAAAGGCCTTGGAGGAATTGGTGCCAAAGATGCACTTGGGGCACTGCAGCCGTGCCTCCCGGCCCTCGTCGCCTGGGGGGACCTGCTTCAGTTTCTGGATCTCTTCGATGATCTTCTCCCGGGAGGCCTGGTGCAACTGCCGGTGCTGCTCCAGGGCACCGGGGTCGGCGAAGGCCCAGCCGCACTCTCCGCAGGCCAGCAGTGGGGCCAAGTCAGCGGGGGGCTCCTGGCCCGGGGCTCGGCGGTGCTGGCTCATGTGCTCCAGAAGGTGCTCCTTCTGCTTGAAGTAGATGCTGCACTCGATGCACGGGAACACGGCCGGCTCCTCGTCCTCATCCTCATCTGGGCTGGCCACTCCCTTGGCCACCTCCTCCAGCAGCTCACACAGGTAGGGCCCCGTCCGGATCGGGGGCAGCAATGGCTGCAGCCGCTCCACAGATGCCTCTGAGTTCACCGTCCAGGTCTGCGTGGCCACCTCCGAGGCCGACCTGGGGAGGCCCCACTCCGATGGCTGAGCCAGCCCTTCGAGGTCTGCCAGGTGCTCTCTGGTGTCCACCACCGTCACATCCAACGTCTTAGTGGTATCTTCCACCGGGACGAGCACTGTCCTGAAGGAGGTGAGGGGCAGGGGCTGGGGCGGCAGGTCCAGGTGCAGCTCTGCATCCTGGGATGGGGCCTGCTCATCTGTGTCTCGGAGCCAGTCGAACCTGGGGTGGCCCCGGGGGACCTTCTCCAAGAGCTTCGCTTCACCCTGATGGTGCAAGAACCTTCTAGATCCCTCAAGCTCAATGTGGGGCTTCAGAGTTCTCACAATGACCGAGTCCTCGAACCTCTGCTCAGATGGGATGCCCTCCCTGGCTTCCTGGACCAGGGGGTGCTCCCAGGTCCCCTGGCCATCAGGGGGGCCAGGGAAGTGGCCCAGGAGGTGGGGTGGTGAGGAGCCCGGCTGGAAGTCCAGGCTGCCTCCATCCCAGCAACTGCAAGGAAGTGCCAATGGGGACAGGTTAGCCACAGGCCTCAGTTTCCCTTCCTTGGGCAGGGGAGGGGGTCCTTGTAGGCAGTCTGAGACAAGCCCCAGAGACCCAGCCTGAGGGTGACCTCAGAGGGGCCGGGAGTGTGGAGGTGAGGGCGGGGAGGTAGGGGGAGTGGATGTGGCCCTTCCAGAGCTGTTGGACCAAAAACCACATTCAGCTCCCAGGACACACCTGTCCATGTAGCCCAGCCCCGTTGCTTTGTGGGAGAGTGTGCAGGGTCCACCAGGGGTCATACCAGGGTCACAAGGCATGTCCTCGAGTCTGGCGGCACAGTCAACTCTCATCTGTCTCCCAGGAGGACCCAAGGCTCTGATCTGTGCCCCCAGCTGCGTAAGACCAAGAGGTTTTCCCCCAACTGGGGTGATTTAGTTCATTTAGTCTCACCTTCCAGCAAATTTCGTGCAACTCAGTGGCATAAACAACTCAGGGGAATGCCCTTTCCCCTGCAGCTCCCCTCTTGCAAGGGCAGAGTCAAGAGTGGTTGAAGGACCCTGCTCAGCCTCTGGCCCCAAGGACCCTGACCTCCTTTGGGGGAAAGGGGGAAGGCAAAGCAACCTCACTGAGCCTCAGTTTTCCAATCCTAAAAATGGGAACGAGTCCCCAAAACCAGGAGCCCCTGTGTCCTTACACAACATCTAAGGAGTTTTCTCATATCCACAGTCAAAGAAAAGTTCACATGAGGTATGTGCTCATTTAAATGGTCGCAACTACAAGCCTTCAAATGAGGACCTTGGCCCCGATCCCGGGAAGTGTAGGGAGAGGAGGACACAACTCCGTGCTGGGGAAATGCTTCACTTCCCCAGATGCCTGGCTCCTGGTAAGCCCACAACCAACGTGGGTTCTTATCATGACTGTTGCTGATAAATCTCCTTTCATTTTCAGGACCCTGCCTCCAGGAGGGGTTATCGATCATGCCTACCCAACAGGTATAGAAATGGGTTCCACCGAGAGGCCGAGCAGAAATCACGGGATCACCTCTCTCAGCCCCATCGGTGACATGTGACACCAACAGGACCACCCCCCCCTCCAGGGCCATGGCAAAGATCCAGTGGGGTAAACCTCTGCCAAGAGGCTAGTCCACAGTAAGCGTTCAACAAATGGGAGCTATCATTAACCCATTGTAACGCTTATTACATATGAGCACCCACCAAGACTTAATAAAGGGTCGCTGCTATCACCATTGCTGTCAGTTCCTGCTCCTGTCCAACCTCCCTGGGGTCCTCAAGGCCAGTTTGTGAGATGCGCCTTAGGGACTCTATTTTACAGATGGGGAAACTGAGGCTTAGAGAGGCCTGGCATCATTCTAAGGGTCACCTGGCAGAGACAGGACTCCAAGGGTCTAACCTTCAGGCTCCTGTCCCTCTGGCCCTGCTCCTGGCAGGGATAATGAGAGTTGACTGTCTGTGTTCATCCCAGTCTTCCCCACCCCCTACACATGCCCAGGGGCTTGCCTGCTGGGAGCCACCTCCTCCTGCCTGGCCTCCTGATTCCCTCCTTTCCCCTTCTCGCTCCCCGGGGGCTTCCTTTGGGCCTAGGCACATCCTGCTTGCCCCCCTGCCCTCCCTGAGGTCAGGGCCAGCGTGGCACTCACCAGCTGCTGATCCGATGGGTGGCGGAGGTGGCACGGGGGAGGGCTTCGCTGAGGCCGGGATGGGGCTGCCCGTCTGCAACAGAGAGGGGAGACCCTGAGGGGCTGGGGTCCCCCTGGCCGGGGTCCTTCACAACACCCCAGCTCCGGGAGCCCTGCCGGGCACCTCGGAAGGGCCCAGCCGGCTCCCCACCCCTCTCTGAGAGGCCTTTGGCCTCTGTGCTCCTGAGCCTTGAAAGGGGTCTCTTCGGAGGAGTCTCCTGGGGGACCCCTGGGGCTTCCTGCCTTCAACCCTCCTCTCTGCCCCCACCCAGCAGCCAAGGTGATTTTTTAAAATCACACCCTGGTAAAAACTCACCTGACTTCTCATCCTACCTCTGATAAAAGCTAGGTTCCCAACCACTAGCTACAAAGCCCTGCAAGGTGGGATGTCGCCAGGTCTCTCCAGCCTCATTCCCTCTCCTTGCCCCTCACTCACTCTGCCCTGACTCCTCTTGACGCCTCAAGCGCACCCAACTTTTTCTGGCCACGCCGGAGCCTCTGCATTGGCTATTCCTTCCGTCTGGAGAGTCCTTCCCTGGCCACTCACCAAAGGGATCCCCTAGGACTTTCTCTCTTGTCACCTGTTTCATTTCTTTCTTCACACTCTCTGAAATCGCCGGGTTCCTCTTACGGATGCCTGCCTGCCTGCGTCCCTGCTAGCATATGAAGCACCCGCTGAGGGCGGGGACTTTTTCAGCCTAATTCACTGTAGCATCCCAGTGCCTGGCACACAGCTGGTGCTCAACCAACACTTGCCAGATGATGAGTGAGGAGCTCTAAGCCTGAGCTGCAGAGGGCCTGTCCCTGCCTCCCAGGCCCCCTTCCAGGCCTAAGTCCTAGAATCAAATCCCCTCCTGGGACCTCTCACACAGATAGAGCCAACTCTCCATTATCCGCCTGTGGAGCCAACGCCTGGAGCGACCGCAGGAATCCTGGCCTGTGCCTCTTCTGCCCGCCGCACTCGCCCGACATGGGTAAATGTGCCAGCTGGGGTGCAGGCCAACTGCCTGGGCCAAGGTTAACACACGGGGGGAACTTGCGCCCCATCCAGAGCCTGACAGGCAATTGCTGGATTAGCTTCAACCAGAGGATGGTCCAGAAAGAGGGCTAGGGCCAGGGCTAGTTCTTTTTCCGATCCCCCATGGTTCAATTTGCCCAGGAAATTGAGAGCTGACTCTCAGGAGCCAAAGCATCAAAAGTGCCATCAGGGGCGGCATGGGGGGATCAGAAAGTTGTGGTCACTGTCTGTGGGTCTTTCTACAGAGCCTGAGAGAAGGGCTGTGACCGTCACATGGCCTCTGGAAGGTGAGGGTGGCGATGGGGGTACACACATCTGCTCTGTCTCGAGCTGTTTCTCAGCCTCAGCACTATGGCGTGTAGGGTTGGATGATTTTCTGTGCACTGCGGGATGTTGCACATTATCCCTGGCCCCTCCCCACTAGATGCTGGTAGCCCCCTGGCCCCTGGCCCTGCAGTCATGACAACAAAAGGTGTCTATAGACATGGCCAAAGCGTCCCTTGCAGGCAGAGTGGCCCCCCATTCGAGGCCCCCTGGGGTAGACTGATGGGGAGCAGAGCCAGACTAAGGGTATGCTCAAATGCAAGGGTGGGTATCAGGGTGGGAGGACAAAGTGGATGTTGGAGACGGCGTGAGGGTTAGGAAAGCAAGGCCTGGACCAGCCAAGGGAGAGAGACCTCAAAAAAATGTGGTCTCTTGAGAACACAAGATCATAAATGTGAGCTACTCGGGGGAGGGCAAGTCATTCAGTGGCATCAAGCCCCTGCACAGCCTAAAGGTGCAGTCTGAGGGTGTGGGCGTCCTGCTTCTGAGATTCTGGGACCCCAGCTGCTGAGATTCTGGGCGTCCCAGATTCGTTGATTCTGCAATTGGCGTTGTCTAAGGATTCCACGAGCCAGGGGGCTGTGTTGGCCTCTTTGAGCAGCTCCAGCGAGGCTCCTATTTTTAGTGGCAGCATTTTGGAGGAAGCAGGCCAAGCAGGGCCCCGTGTCCAAGACACCTGGGGGCTGGGGGGCTTGCCCAGGGGCCTCCATGACTGGCAGGGATCCAGAAGTCACTGCAGGTCAGATGAAGTATCTGGATGCAGCCCTTGGCAGTGGCCATGTCAAAGGGCCCTCATGGATTCCTGCTATCTGTGGGTCCCCGGGAGGGTTTGAAAATGAGAGAAGGAAAATGAGAAGGGTATCCACGAGCATCTGGAACCCCAAGCCAGGCAGCTTGGCAGCATGGCCAAGAATCTAGACTTTGGAGGCAGACAGATCCAAGTTCAAGGCCCAGCAGTGACCGAAGGGCACACCTTTCCCACCTGTTTCCTTCTCTGTATAAAGGAGACAGCTACCACCCATCTTTCAGGGCTAGCGACGGATGCCAAGGAGATCACACAGTACATGCTCCATCCAGAGACGCAGCGGTAGGGGGGAAGAAAGGGCTGTGAGGGTGCCTGGGACGGGGGTCGGGGCTGGCCCAGAGGTGTGCCAGGTTGGAAGCTGGAGGCTGGACCGAGAGCCTCAGGGTCAGCTCACTCCATGCTCTGATTTCCTCCCCAGCCTGGGGCCCAACGCAAGGGCAGAAATAATGTGTCGTTTGTCCCCTGGCCCCCTGGTCCCAATGCCAAGCACGCACCAGACTCCATCAATCCATGTGGACCGTCTCAGGCCCCCAAGCCTTGGCGGCATCCAGTAGGCCAAAGAGAGAGAGGCCAAACGTCAGGCGGGGACTATAAGGAGGCTGTGAGGTCTCCAAGCCAATAGCCATAGTAGAGGAGAGAGAAGGCAGTGGAATCATCCGTGTCCAGATGGAGAAGTTCAGAAGTAGCTGCTCCAGGGGTACCTTTGGGGATCTCCAAGGGCAGGGTTGGGGTGAGGGAGGGCCCAGGCTTCGGGGTGGAACAGCAGCCCCAGAGGCTGTTCCTATTTTATAGGCATCACAAGACTCCTAGGGCAGGTGCCTGAGCCAGGAAGGGGGGTCGAGCAGGCCGAGAGGGCAGCAGGGGAGGCGCCGTGTCCCAAGCCTAGGTCCTCCTCTAACCTCCAGGCTGTGACCCCACCCAGGTCAAGCCACCCCTGTTGCATGCCCCCATTTGCTCAAGGACATCATTAAGGGTGGGTCTGGCCCCCTTTTGGCAGCCACATTCCCCCCCTCCCTAGGCACATGCACTGGAGCCTGGTTGATTCCCTGGAGCAAGTGAGGAGGCACCTACCTACCTCCCTACTTACCTTCCCCCTCTCTTGCCAGACCTGGGGCTTCTGCCCGGTAGAGAAGAAGTGACCAATTCCTCAGAATCAGACCCAGAGAGGACTCGGGGCCCCAGACCCTGCTTCCCTGGGGTTCTCACAAAATCAAGGTCTCAGGCCTGCCAGGGCTGGCCAGCTGCATGACCTGGAACATGGTCCTGCCAACCTCCGGGCCTCGGTTACTAACGGTTTGGAGGAGGGGGTTGCTAAGGTTCCCTGAGCATGGATACTCTCACCCTCAGTGGCCTCACCCTGTCATCCCCCTGTGTAACACCTTTGGGTGCTACCCATCACCTCCATGCCATTGCTTATGTGGAACCTGATGCCTATACTCCTCCTGCCCTCTGTGTCTGACTCACTGTTCCTCATCCAGGACTCCAGAAGGCCCCCAGGCTGGGCCCAGCTGGGCTTCACCCACTGCAGCCCCAGTGACTATGTCCTAACACCTGGTGGCTGGTTAGTCTCCCTAGCACCAGATGGCAGGGTCCATGAGGGTGAGGATGGAGTGTGTGTGTGGCCCCAAGAAGGTGCTCTGAAAATATGTGAACTAATATTATGCATGTTGCTAAGGGTGAGTTGGGGCAGGTCAAGGATGCCTTGACCCAGGGTGGTGGTTAAAGACGAGGGCTGTCAAGCCAGGTTAGTGCCAGCTGTGGGACCATGGGCAACTTACTTAACCCCTCAGGGCCTGAATTTTCCCATCTCTAGCACAGGATGATTATAACTGAAGCTACCCTACAGAGATCTTTTAAGAATGACATGAGATGATCACATAGAAGGCTTGGCACGTAGGAAATTCCTGATGAGGTACATGGAAGTTCCTGGAAACCAAGGCCTATAGGGCAGGCCAAGCAGATGAAGGGAGACATCTGGTGCATCAGCCTGCACTGCCCCCACCACTCTGCTCCTCCCGCCTGGTCCTCCTCCTCACCACAGGACCTTTGCGCCTGCTGTTCCCACCACCTGGCTTATCTTTCCCACCATTCATTCAATGCTCCACTCAAATTCCACCCACTCAGGGAGGTTTCCCAGGTCCTCCAGGCATGATCCTGGCCCTCTGTTTAATACCTTCACGGCACCTGTCACTACCTGTCCTTACGTTATTTATATAGTTGGTTGTTTTCTGTCCCTCCTACCATAATGTCAGGCCTCTGTGGGAAGGGAGTTTTGCCTCTTTTGTTTACGGCTGTATCCCCAGCACCTAGAACACAGCCTGACACATAGTAGTTGCCGAGTATTTAATGAATGAATAACAAATCTTGAGGTGGGGACAGTGTGAGATCCCCTTTTGCTGAGTAAACCAAGGCACAAAGGGGTAGCTGGTGTCCCTGACTACCCAGTCCCTCCCCAGCCACTAGAGGGCACATGCTGTTTTGGCCCATGGCTCAGGAGCAGGACTCACCAAGACAGTGCAGCAAGAGGGAGCTGGGATAGACTGATGGGAATGGGGTATGCCTGAGGAACAAGTGGGCTCTCAGGGCAGTATGTTCAGGGTGCTAAGCTGGGCACCTGGACCCAATGAGTGTGCTCAAAGGAGGGAACGGGGCAAAACTGAGTTCGAGTCCCAGCTCCTAGCCACCCATGGGGTGGGGGGGCATTTATCAGGTCTTTGGCTCCCAGGGCCTCTGTTTTCACATCCGTAAAATGGGAAAATAAGCAGAGTACAAAGAGAAGGCTCTAGACCCAAGCAGAATCAGAATCCCATCTCAAACCCTGCTTGGCTGGGTGACCTAGCCCTCTTGGAACCTCAGGGACCAGGCTGGATGCTCCCCCAGGGCCACAGGGCCCATCCTCTTACCAGAAATGCCACCTCTGCCATCCAGAATGTCTCGGGGTCCCTCCTTGGTGACAGGCAGGTAATGGGTGGACCGGAAGATGCCACCTTCCCCTTCAGCAGCCTCGGCCCCACCTTCGATGTCTTCCCTCGGTGCTGGGCCAGGCAGTCTCTCAGGGCCACGAGGACGATCTGGGGCGGCCAGGCCGCCTGCCAGGGGCCCATCCATGGATGCTCTCTGCCTGGCTCCACTCAATTGCTAGGCTGGCTCAGCAAAGCATTGTAGGTCTGGGGGCAGAGAGATAGGTGCTTAGGGGAGGTAGGAAAGGGATGGTGCCTCAGTTTCTTCTCCCTTGAAGCCCCAATCCTCACCCTTGCTGCTCAGTGCCTCAGTTTACCTCCCAGCCCAGGAGAGCTGAGTAAAGGGTGCTGAGGCCTTATCCATATGCATCATATCCCAGATGGCCTCTATCCTCAGTATGCCCCAGTCTCCCCACCGGTAACTCCTCTTTACACAGCTCCTGTACTGTACTGCCTCAGTTTACCCCATTTTTACACATGCAAACTCATGCACTTTGTTTTCTTCCAACATTAATCCTATCACTTCTCCCAGGTGCCTCCCTTCATTCACACACTGCTGCACTTTTCCCAACTGTGCCCTCGCGTCCATGCACATGCATCTCCTATGCCCATGCCTCAGCAGGCATCCCAGCCACTTCTGCACTCAGATCCTAGACACTATCCCAAGTGCCCCCATCATTACCTCTGCACTTTTCCCACACTCCAACCCCCATCCCCTCAGGACCTTAGGGTTCTCATTAACCCTTTCACCCTCACACACAGCCTCGAGTGACCCCAGCTTTAACCCTTCCTCTCCCCAACATCACCCCTCATGCATACCCAGCCTGGGCTCTTCCATCCCTCCCTCCCAAGATTTCTCTAGTCTGCGGACAAAAACGACGGATGGGGCTCCTGGTCCAGAAATGAGGACCCTGGGGAGGCCGTGTGTGTGTGGGGGGTGGGTGCTGTCCTCTCCACCTATAAATACCTTCAAGGTAATGGCAGAAAGTGAAGGGCAGGAATGAGGCGCCCTCCCCAGGGAGATGGTGGGGAGGCCGGGCCCAGGCAACCGGGGCGGGGCCCGGGCTCCAGGCCTGGCTGAAGGCGCTGCCCTCGGGGGCCTGGGGGCTCCCAGGGGGCCAGTCCGTGGCCTGGCAGTCGTGGCGGGGGTCCCTGCCCAGGCCCAGAGGAAGCACCTGCAGGTGCCCACCGGGTGGGCACTGCCCGCGGGGAACAGGCGGGACCGCAACTTCGGAGCACTTTGGCAGCGTGGGAAGGGGCCTCCCGCCTGGACGCCCCCCGGGGGTCGCAGGGGTGGGGGCGGCGCCGCGCCAGCGCACCCCTCGTTGGGCCAGGGTCCGGGAGACGCTCCCTCCGCCCGTGCACTTCGGGGCGGGAGACCCCGTGGGACGCGCCGAGGTGGGGGGACACCTGCCCCAAGACCCCCGCTCCTCCCCCCCACCGGAACGGCCCCGCCCCCGACCAGGCCCCGCCCCTGCAGGCCCCGCCCCCGCCCCCCGCCCCGGGGGGTCCCGCCTGGCCCGGCCCGGCCCCGGCCTCCCCCTCCCCGCGCCGGCTCCGCCCCGCCCGCGGGCTCCCCAGGCCGGGCCGGGCCTCACCGGGGAGGCGGTGCCGCCGGCCAGGCGCCGGGGTTCGAAGCTCCCCTCCTCGGTGCGGCCGTCGCTGCCGCTACCGCCGCTGCCGCTCCCGGTGCCGGTGCCGCGGCCTCCGCAGCCGCCGCCGCCTCCACCGCTCGGGGGACATTGTCCCTTTAAATCGCTCCCCCCGCCGCCCCGCCCCCCCGGCGCGCCGCCGTGACCTCAGCGCGACAGCCCCGCCGCGCCGCCATGATGGGGAGGTCCAGGCCCCCCTCCCCCCCCGCGCCGCCCGGGGAGGGGGCGGTCAGCGGGCGCGCCGCCATATTGGGAGTGGCCAGGCGGGTCACCCTTAAAGGGGCCGCGCGGCCTGAGAGTCCAGGGAGAGGGTCTGTTTCCATGACAACACACTTGTCCCCCTGCCCCCAATAGCTCCTCATCACCCTACTGGTTCTTCCAATGCTAGGCCTGCTAATAGCACCAGAAGAGTGGGGAGGGGGCAGAGAAGTTCCCCCATGGGTCATTTATAGGTCATTGAAAACTCCACTCAGCCAATCCTTATCCTTCAGTCCCCTGCCCCCAATCAGCTACCTTCCAACCACAAGTCTTCTCCCTCCTTTCCCATTATCCACACTGGACTTCAGCATCTACAGGCCCCTAGAGCTGCCCTAGGTCCCCAATGCTAAGCCCCCCTTCTCCACCCAACCCCAAGGATCACAGCCTCCAGAACTACCCCATCGTGAATACATAACAGGTCTGCTGCCTTCTTGCATCCACCACTCATCCATATGTCCAACCACCCACTCATCTCCCTACCCATTCATCCACATTCATCTATCCATTCAATCAACTAACCAACTATCCACCCATCCATCCAAACACCCACTCAAACCACCCATCCACTTCCTGTCTTCCCACTCATCCATCCACCAATCAACCAACATCTGGTCCTGTCAGCCAGCTACCACCCACCCAAATTCCCATCCACCCACTCAACCCACTCATCCACATCCCATCTACCTGCCCATCCACCCCACCACCCAAGTAAATACTTACATATCCAAACAACCAAGCAAGCATCCACCCATCCCTACACACATCCTTTCACCCAGCCATGCAGACATCCATCCTTCAACTGCACATTTACTTGTTTGTCCACTAGAGTGTAAGCTCCATGAGGACAGGAGTCCTGTCTGCCTAGCTCATTATTGTTTCCTCACTGCCTAGCTCAAGTCTCAGGAAACCCCAACAAATATTCATACAATGTATATAACCACCTACTCAATTAACTCAAATATTTATTTCCTACTGTGATCCAGGCTTTTCTAGGTAGACGTACCTATCCCAGCTAACTGCTTATTTACTCACCTACCAGGGCAAGTTTCCACCAAATGCTAACCTATTTATCTGCCAAATGTCCCATACACACTACCCCTCACCCATCCATCCACCCATGACTCAAATGCCCACTCATTTACCTAACCAACACTCACAGAGTTCAACGGTCTCCACACCTACTCACCCCTTCCTTCATCTGCCTCCAGACCCATGCTCTCCCTGCCATGAGGGAGCTGGTGTGGGATTTGGGGGCCTAGGAAGATGCTCTCATCTGAGGCCTGGGCTTCAATCAGAAGCAGGTGCTGCCCCTAACAATGACAAATTCCTTTTATTGAACACCTTAAACAATGGGTCTTCTACTGTGTAAGAAACTTTAGATCCATTTTACAGATGAGAAAATTGAGGAACTAAGAGAGTAAAGGTCTAAGGTCACACAGCTGGTGAGACTCTCCTTATATTGTCCCTTCCATGAGAACTCCAATTAGGAGAGAAATTGGGAGACTTGAATGGTGGGAGGGGGATGCTTTCTGATTGGCCACACGTAGGGGCAAAAAAAGGCCATCCATTTTACTGAAATCAAAATTTTACTGGGTAACCTCACAGTGCCAGACTGGTTGGCTTAGGGCTCCACTCCCCACTGTAGGCCACGTAGGGCTGAGGCAGGGGTCGGACAGGCCTTTAAGACGGTATCTGCTCCCAGACCACGTGGGACAGGGTGGGCAGCTCAAGTGGTATCTCCGTTGAGGCAGGGTGGTTTGAGGGGTAGGGGCTGGTTCCGGGATCCCGACGTTCTGGGAAGCTGCAGGCTCTGGACCACATTCCTCAGCTGGGCCTGAGTACTCTCCATCTCAGCCAGACGGCTCTCCTGGAGAGGCAGTGGCAATGGGCTCGGAGCCAGGGGAGGGTTGCACCCCAACCCTGGTTCCCTCACCGCCCAGATCTTCCCCAGGGCTACGGCAGGGGTCTCACCAGACTTTTAAGCCTGTGATCTTCACTGCTTGGAGCACCACGCCCTGGATCCGACTGCGGAGTCCTGTGGGGAGCAGGGGCAAGAGGGGAGGGTCAGAGGCGGAGAAACTCCCCTCCAGCTCCTGGTTGGACAGCCAGGAGTTCGGGGGCGGGGCTTGGCGTGGAGGCGGGGTTTGTCCACGCTAGGGGGCGGGGCCTAGATAAACTTGGAGCCCGGACTGAATCAGAGCCTTGAATAGCTGGGATGAAAGGACCAACCAACTCTTAAGGGTGGGGCTTGGACAGTCCTGGGTGAGGTGGTGACAGGGACGAAGATGTGCCCAGACTGAGAGACGCGGGACCAACCTGTTTGGGAGGGCCTGATTGAGGAGTGGGGCCTGGAAGGTAGGACTCGCCAGCGACCTGGGGTGGGCGGAGCTGACCAAGGGGCGGGGCGAAACAGGGGTGTTGGGGCGGGCCTGGAAGGGGGCGTGGCCTGCCGGGAGTGATTTGGGTGTGATTGAGAGGCCTGAATGAAAGTGGGGCAGATCTGATTACAGCGGGCTCACCCAGAGGCAGAGCTAATGGAGGAGGCGGGGCTCACCCTTCACGGAGCCTGGAGTCCAGGTCTTGCAGCTGGCCCTGAAGCTGCTCCTGCTTCTCCGTCAAGGCCCGGAGGTGGGTGCCTAGCGACTCCACGAGGCTGGACAGAGCCTTCTGTTCCTCGCGCAGGGCGGCCACCTCACACTGCAGCTCTGCCAACTGTGGGGAGGGAGCAGATGTAACCTGACCCGTCGTCCCGCCCCTTCTTCTCCCCGAAAAACCCTGACCTCCTTGTCCCCTGCGCTCTGCCATCTCACTGCCCTGCCCCGTTAGGAAACCTCGCTCCCGTCTTACAGAGGAGCAAACTGAGGCTCGGAGAGGTTTGCACTAGGCCTGGGGTCACACAGCGCAGAGAGCTCGGCATTTGAACCCAGACCTGCCTGGCTTTCTGTCTTTCCAGTCCCGTCATTCCCCTCTGTGTGCAGACCTGAGCTGGACCTCACCTTGCCCACGGGTCGGTGCACGCCCAGAGCCTGGTCTCTGTCCCGCGGCTGGTCCAGCTGGCGCTGCCACGGCACCGACGGCTTCCGAGGCAACGATGCTGAGGCCCCGGTCCAGGGCCGGCCTCGGGGAGCGGGCCCCGTGCGAAGCGAGCTTTTGGGCCGTGGCCGGGGCCCTGCAGAGGGGCGGCGACGAGCGGGGCGGCCAGCCGGGACGCTCTGCGTGCGCTGCACGGGCCGGGACAGCCGCGGGGGCGGCTCTTGGTCTGGCGGCGGTCGTGCCCAACTCCCTGCGCCATGAACGCTGCGTAGAGACTGGCTCTTGGAGATGAGAGGGGTGTGCTTGGGGAGATCCCGAGGAGCCAGGAAGCCGGGCTTGTCCCCTGCAGAGAAGCTGGGGGTGGAATGGGAGAGCTCAGATCAGCCCCTGAGCTGACCCCCAAACCTACCTCTGACCAGAAATGACTCCACCTCTGATCTTTTACTTCTATGTGACTTTGTCACTGATGGAATCACATTTGGATCTCTGACCCTGGACTTCTGACAATACAGTCTTCTCTATGACCCTTGACACGACCATCTCTGTAACCTCTGATTCCAGTCTGACCCTGGGCTTGACCTCTGCTCACAGGGATACCCTTTTCCTTCCCTGTCTGACCCCTCCTTTGTCCCTGACCTCTGACCTTAAGCTGATCCTGTCTCTGCCTCCTCACAGACCATGGTCCCTGATCTCTGACCATATGACTTTACCTATAACCCTTGACCCCGTTTGGCCATGGGCCTGACTTCTGCTTACCATATGAACCTGTCCCTGACCCTTGATGGTGCATCTTAACATCTGACCCTGATTTGACTCCATCCACAACCTCATCACTGACCCTCATCACTGACCACAATGTCACTTTCTCTGACCCCAAAAGTGACCTCTCCCTGACCTCTGCGATGACCTATCCCCACCTTGGACTCCAATCTGATCCAGTAGTACCTGTCTTCTGACCATACTGAGCCTCTCTCTGACCCCATGGATGACCCCGTCTCCAGCCTCTTACCTTTATGCAACAGTTTCTGACAGTGAATCCCAAGGCGACTGCTGTTCCTGACCCCTGACGTGATCTTATCTTCACCCCTGGCCCCGGTCTGACCCTGTCCTTGCCTTTGGTCTGGCCCCTGCTCTCACCCATCAGAACTGGGCCAGACCTGAGGCAGGCTGGTTACCTGGAGTGAACTTGGGCTGGGGGTGGTGGGAGCCGCATCGGCACAGTCACAGGTACAGGCCGGCCCTCCTCAATGGCTCTCAGGATGGTGGGCAGCGGTTCCAGGCTGTCACGGGTTGCCTGATGAGGCATGTAGGGAGGATGGTAAACAAGCTCTCTAGGACCATAGGCTCCCTGCCCTCTTGCCTCCCTACCCCACACCCTAGGCTCTGGCCTCTGCACTCTGGCCATACCTGGTCAAGTTCAGCAAAGATGGTGCAGAGCTGGGCGTGCAGGACTGCCAGCTGGAGGGCTAAGTCACTGCTGCCCTGGTAGCCACTGGGTGCTGCATCCACATCCACCATGGCCACTTGGTCCAGGAAGTGTTTCATGGCTGGTCCATGATCCTCCAGAAAGCTATTCATGAAGCCCATGTAGGCCTCCTTCTCACCAAACCTGGGCAAAAGTCGGACTGGGTGGGTCAGACCAGGCATCTGCCACCCCACTGCCCTGGCACGCACCCCTCCCCTCCCCCAGCCTCCCAGCACCTACGGGGCACTGTTGGCGAGGTTCTGGATGACCTTGGCGATCAGTGTGAGGGTGCGGGCTGGGCCAGGTGCAGGGTGCTCTGGTGCCAGACCAAAGAGGCTGGGTGCCAGGATGGCAGGACACAGGAGTCGTAAGAAGAGAGAGGCACACACCAGTCGGGGGCCCAGTGCCTCAGAGCCACGTGCCTTGCATGCTTCTCGCCAGCCTGAGAACACGGTGCCCAGCTCTGCTGGAAACCAGCTGGGGCAGAAGAGGCAATGGTCAAAGGGGGAGGGTATGGACATAAAGGTCATATTCATGTCAAGGTCCTAAGGTCAGAAGTCAGGAATCACCGGCACTATGGGTTCCAGGATTGGAGACATTGAGGATAATAATGCTTGGGGTCAGGATTTATGGGGTAGTTATTGTGGTGACCTCTGGAGTCAGTAACCTGGGAGGTGGGGATACAGGTTCACATGGGGATACAATCCATGAGCTTGGGAGGTAGCTATAAAGGAACATGAGATTGGGGTGCTAGATTATATAAGATGAGGTAGGATGGGCTTGAGGTTACAGAGTCACCTAGGTTCAGAAATTATGGTATTGATGTTCCAAGTGATGTGGGACTGAACATATAGGTTAACCTATGGTCAGAGTTTAAGGAATTGGAATCCCTGGTTTCTTGTGATCAGTTGCATGGAATTTGGGGTACAGGGTCATTTAAGATCAAGGGTCATGGGATTGGGGGTTTTAGTATCACCTGGAATCAGAGGTCTTTATTGAGGTCCTATATTAACTGGGGTCAGCTAGCATGGAATTAGGGTATGGGGTCCCCTGTAGTTAGAGGACAAGGAATTGGGTCCCAGGTTCCTTGGGGTCAGTAACCCCAAGTTGACCTGATATGGGGAATGGGTTACCAGACTTAGCAAACAAAACTTCAGGACAAACAGTTAAACTTGAATTTCAGATAAAAATGAATACTTTTTTAGTATAAGTATGTCCCAAATGTTGCATGCGTCATTTAACTGGGCATCCTGTTTTTATTTGGCAACCCCAATTGGGGGTCAGGGCTATTAGCACAGTGGCTGAGAAGTAGGGCTAGGCTCAGGTGCTGGGGCCCTGATTCTCACTTGTAGGAGTGGATGATGTTTTGGAAGACTTCCTCACAACTGTTTCGCAGTCTGGTCTGGTGCTGCGGCAGCTCTGGGGCCGGGCACTTGCTGGGGTCCACCTCACAGTCCTCACTGGAGGCACAGAGACGCTGCACGACCTGCCCTGCAGTTCAGCACAGCCAGACAAGAGGCCAGGGCCGTGACCACCACAACCCACCACACTCAGCCTCCAACTCTGTCTCCACCTTCCTCCGGAGACACCTAACATCTCTGGGGGAGCCCCCAGTTGCCTCCAGGATTCCAGCACCCCCAAAGGTACTACCCACTACCAGCATCCAGGTTACCTAGGATCTCCCAGATCTCCCCCGGGGAGGGGGTTCCTAGCCCGCCTAGATGGCCTCTGACATCCACCCTCTGGCTCACCCAGCGTCTCTTGGAGGTAATCCTGTGCCACCAGCTTCATGTACTCATCAATGGCCTTGGTGGCCAATGTGTTTTCCCGGAATAGCAGCGCCTCACGGCCTCCACTGCGTGCCAGCTCTGCGGTGCCCAGGTCTGTCACCAGTGCCTGGGGACAGTGGGGTTCACGTTGCGCGGGGGAGCGGACGGAGCTAGGGGGCATACGAGCCCTTGGCCAATCACTCACACCTGGGACACAAGCCCGGACCCTCCTAGCTGCTAGAGTCTTCACTGCTAGGGCTCACAAGGTCGGATCCTCTAGCCCTCACAGCAGAAATTTAAATCTTTCAGTTTAGAGGCTCAGTTCAGGTGCCCCGCCCCTCACAGCTGAAGCTCAGGCCCCGCCCCTCGTGGTGCCCCGCCCCGCCTGTGCCGCCGGGGTCCTGAGCCACCGGTACCCCCCAACACCCACACTGCTCCCCGGAGCGCGCGATCAGGCAGCCTCTGGTCACTCGGGTCCGCCCCGTCGCAGCGCCGCACCTGCGCCCGGCCGGTGGCCTGCAGCACTCGCACCATGGCAGCCGCCAGCTCCTCCTTGGCCTGGGCAGACAGCGCGGGCTCCAGCGCCCCGCAGAGGCGCGCGTAGTGGAAGGTGAGGAACTCCGCCAGCTCCTTGTAGCGCTCGGACGGCAGCACGCGCAGGCGCCGCGCCCGGATCCGCGCCCGCAGCGCCGCGCCTGCTGGTGCCCCGAGCAGCGGGAACCAGCGCTCCAGGCCCGCGGCGGGCGCGTGGGGGACGCCCAGCTCTTCCAGGGCCAGTGCCACGCGGCCCAGCGCCGCTCCCCCCAGGCCAGCTCCGCGCAGCCTCAACGACAGGCGACGCGCCGGCGGCAGCGCCTCGAAGTGGAAGCGCTCGGCCCAGAAGAGCGGGCCCGGGCCAGCCCGCGGCGCTGTGCGCGCCAGGAGAGCGCCGTCCAGCCACAGCTCGGCGCGCACGCCTGCGGACCCCGTCGCCGCTCGGGGCAGTCCCTTTGCCTCGTGCACCCACACGCTCAACCACGTCTCTTCCCGCTCCAAGTTGTCCTGCGGACCGGAGTGGGTTGGGGGAGGCGTCGGTGCTCGACGTGGGGCACCGTGCCCCCAGGGAGATCGCTGGGCCCTTGGGGGAAGACAGGGGCCACGGCGGTCTCAAGGTGGTTCTGCGAAAGCCCTCTAGCTTTTCTGGGCTCTCGCAGAGAGATCCGGGCTCCAGGGTACGGAGGAGTAGCCGCGGGATGGGGACTTGGCCATTGCCTGGTAGGCGGGGCTTTGGGTGCAAATAGTTCCCGGATTGAACTTCTGGGACCGGGTTGTTTTACCAGGGGCTGGTAACAGACGGCAGCTGAGGAGGGTCTCGGAGTTTTTGCAAAGGTGTTAGCCGGCAGGTGTGTCTAGAGGCAGGGTTAGGGCGGGGGGCGGGGGTTTGGGTGGGGGAAAGGGCGGGGCCCGGGCTGTGGGCGGGGCCTGCACGTCCAACTTTGCCGCTGTACTGACCTGGTTGGGCTGGAAGTGGCGGCGAAGGTCCTCGATCCAGCGGTCTCTCTCAGCGGCGGAGCGACAAGAGAAGCAGCGGCTCCCGCCCGTCCACGTTACCTGTTGGAGATGGGGATCCAAGGGTGCGGTTGAGGCCAAGGGTAGAACCAAAGAATCTGGGTGAGGTGGAGAGTTCTCTGCATTTACCTGGAAGCAGTGGGGCTCCTCCAGGAGGCTGGGGTGCAATGGCCAGACCCTTACATCCCGCTCAGCACCCAGGTCCAGCTCGGAGAGCGTGGCCAGCGATTCCCGAGATCCCAGAGCACTGGGGGATCTGGGGAGCGGGCGGTTGAACAAGTGGTCATTCTTCCCTCCTCCGCACAAACCCACCCCCTAGAGCCTGAAGGGTGGAGGGAGGCCAGGATGAACTTGAACCTAAATTGGACTTGAACCCATCGCTTTCAGGATAAAAACTCAACTCCTTATGGTGGCCTGTGTTACCTTACATAGTACAGTCTTTGTCACCTTTTGACCACATTTCCCTCCACTTAGTCCCTTTCTCTGAACTCCAGTCATCCTGGCCTTGTTTTTGTCGCTTCATCTGGCCTCTTGACCTTTGCACTCCCTGTTTCGTAGCCTGGAATGCTTTTCCTGTCCCTCTTGGCCTGGCGAACTATCATCCGTCCTTCAGATCTCAGCTCAGTAGTCCCTTCGCTGACACTCCCAGCCCAGGGCGTTGATTTAGTTCCTGATTTAGAGTTAGTGTGTTAGACTCTGTCCCCACCCTTCAGCCGAGGGGTGGCTCCAGCATTGCTCTGGGGCAGGACACAGAGGGGGCCATGGGAGGTATTTGGTGGAGGTGGGAATGATAGGCAGGTGGGGGTGGAGGGGGCCATGTTGAATTCCAGCCCTTTCTGCCCCTCAGAGACTCTTACCCATCCCGGCAGGCACTGGCTCCGAGCTCCGACCTGGCCTTTTTCTTCTCTTTCAGCCGCTTGAGCAATCCCTGTGGGAACGGGGATATCAGCTGGACAGAACCCTGTTCTCCTTCCTCAACTTCTTTCCACCCAGGGTGTCCTGGGTCGTCTGCTGGTTTGGGGAGACCGCAACCTCAGGCTGTTTTAGCAGTAATAATAAAGGCAACCAAAATTTGGGGGTTTTTTTTCCTTTTTTTTTTTTTTTCTTTTCTAAAGCACCAATCCTATGCTTTCTCTTTTGACTTCTCATAAACAGCCGGGGGGGGGGGGTTCTCTCATTAGCTCCATTTGACTGATAGGGACACTGAGGCCAAAAAAGTGACCTGCCCAAGAGCACCCAGTAAGAGTCCCCTTTCATCTCTGAGGGTCTGGGAGTCTTTGCTCTCCCCTCCACCTCCCACTGGATGGCTCACCCGAACATTGTGGACCTGGTTGGGGCCAGCAGCCTCTGCGTCAATCTTTCCAGGGATCCGATCTGTAGGTGGTCAGGGGTGGAATGTTGGGGGATGGGATCATCTTGAATTCTGCCCCACCTTGACATGCTACCAAATGCCCCAGCCCTCCGCACCTCTGAAACTTACCTGGATCTCTGAGGCTCCCCATGGCTACCTGGAGGCTGCCCTCAGAGCTAGCGCTCCCCACTCGGGGCCGGCGAGGACCCTGCTGTCCATAAGAGTGGGTAGTCATAAAGGGGAGGTAGGCAGGCAGACAGAAGGAGAAGCAGACACTTTCCATTATCCTCCCCCCGCCCACTCTTCTGTCTCCTTCCCACCGTGTTCTTCCCTCCCCTCGCCCCTGTGCCCCTTCTCACCTCCTCCTCACCCCCAAGCAGCACCAGCTTCCCATCGAGCAGGGTGAAGGCCCCAATGTTCCAGATGGGTACGTCAGGTGTGGGGGCCTCAGGGATCTGTGGGGCAGGGGTCTCTGGCTCTGGTTCAGGCTCTGGGCAGAGGAGTAGGTGCTGGGGACCTGGGAGTCCTTTCCTCTCCCTCAGTGGACCATCTCCATTCAGAGAGGCTCATCAGGCATTCCTTCCCAGGTGTCTCCGCTCCCCCCAACCCCAGCCCACCCAGCAGCCATGTCAGGCTGTTGTTGGACAAGTTTCCACCCCTCTTGTCCTTGTCCCCACAGGCCATGGGTAGTGGACACATGTGCCCTGTACTGTGTTTACTAATCCACCTTCTCTCATTTAATCCTCCAAAAGCTATTCAAGGGCTATTATCACCCCCATTTTGCCAAGGAGGAAACTGAAAACCAGAGAGGTTGAGGGACTTGCCCAGGGTCATACAGCTTGTGAGTGGTTGAGCCAGGTTCAGACACAAGCATTCTTCTCTTAACCAAGACAGTAGATAGGCAGGTCCAAGAGGTTAAACAAGACAGCATCCTTGGTTCCTTACATAAATAACTAATCTAAGGTGGAAAGTATTCAAATTTTGAGAAAGGAATAGAAAGAAGATCAGGGTAGGGAGAGGTGGTGGTGCAGTGGGACAGGGAAAGCCTCCAGAGATGGTAGGTTTGCACTGGGTCTTGAACAGCAGGTTGGATTTTGACAGAGATGGAGGGGACAAGGGCAGTAATAGCTTGGGCAAAGGTTCAGAGATGGCAAGGCCCAGGAAAAGCAAGAAGGGCCCAGAGGGCTCAGAGGCTAGAGGGGGAAGATCCAGGATGAGACTGGTACAGAATCTTGGGTGCCAGTTAGAGAACTGGAGGTTTTATCCTGGGGGTAATGGGGAACCATGGGAGGTGTTTGAGCAGAGGAGGAGCAGTCCTGCTTCTTGGAGAACTCTCTCTCTGGATCCTATGGAGTGAGCAATACCTGATACCCTGAAGGGAGTTAAAGGGATGCCTCTGCAAAATGGGAATATGAACAGTGAGAAATGAGGTTCTCAGAATAGATAGGTTGAATCAACCCTCCCAGATCACCTGTCTGTCCTATTGTTTTCCCATCAGGGGAATAAATACTCCACTTGTTAATAGATCACTTAAATCATGCTGGGCCCTGGGCTAGTGCTGCATTCCTGAACTACAGTCTTCATGGCATCCCTTACTCTTCTAGATCCCTCTGTGGAACAGCCTCATCTGTCGTTTTTGGTTTACTTGTTTACTGTCTGTCATACCCACTACACTGTGAGCTACATGGGGTAGGCAATTCCATCAGTTTTGTTTACTGCTTTGTCCTTAGTGCCTAAATCAAGGCCTGGCATGTCGTAAATGCTCAATAGACCTCTGTTTGAATGAATGAATGAATGAATGAATGAATGAATGAATGAATGAATATGAGTGAATGAAATTATATATGCTTCAAGGTAGGCATTATGATCCCCATTTAACTGATGGAGAAGCTGAGGTTCAAAGAAGTGGAGAAACTGAACATATGGAGGCCAGAGGGCTAAGGTGGATATCCAGGCAGGAGAGAATGAGCCTGGGCTATTGGATATGAGGAGAGACCCACTGGGGCCAAGAGCCATTTGGCATCTGGACAGTACCACCCTCAGTCTCTTCCCTCTCCCTTCCCCAGGATGGACCCCCCAGCCCATAGGCCCCTGGCCACTCCCCCTACCCCCCAGTCCCTGTGTGAGGGGGAAGAGGGAAGAGGGCAGCTGGGCCCCAGCCACTTCCTGTTGGGCTTTTGCACTCCCCACAACTTCCTGTGTCTGTAGGGCTGATGCTTCGGAGGCAGACAAAACCCAAGCATCCGGCCTCCCAGCCTGGTGGGGGGGGGGGACACCATGTACCTGGGGCCTCCGGCTCTGGTCCTGGCTCCAGCGGCGGGGTCTTATGCCTTCCCCAGAGGGTCTTGGATAGCCGCAGGCGACTTGTGCGTGACTCCTTGGGGGGCGCAGAGAGGACACGACGGAACAGCGAGCGAGAGGCTGGCTGGCTGCTGACCCCTGGCTCCTGGTGGCTTAGCGCCCTTCCCCAGCCTGCAAGTCGGCCCCAGCGGGACCCTCCGGCTACTTTCTCCCCATCGCCCCCTGTGTGCCAACGGTAGGAGGTTAGCAGGGACGAGGCTGCTGCAGGCTGGGTTTGGGAGGCCTTGCACGGTGATGGTGGGTCCATGGCGGGGGTTCTCCTGAGGGACAAGAGGGTGACAGTTCTGCCCAGTGTGTTCCCACATGCTGTCCTCATCTTTGCCCCCTTCCCACTCACAGCTCCACCCCCAGGTAACCCCCTCAGTGGCCACCATGCCCTCCCTCCCTTACCTTGATTTCCCGACCAGCCCCAAAATCAGCAGCCGTCTGCACCCTGCCTGGCTTCCTCCCACTGAATGCAACTCCACGTGACACTGTCTGTCCCACCCCACCCCACAGCCAGGCTGGGAGGGCACAGTGGGGGCAGGATGCGGGAGGCAGAGGAGGTGACAGAGCAGGACCCAGAATCTCTCATTGACCGGGAAGCCGCAATGCCGCTCTCTGAGCCTCAGATGCCATCTCTGCAGAATGGGTAGACTGACCAAGTGCTGGTGAGAATACAGGGCACCTGGAGCTCTCCTCCACTGCTGGTCAGAGTGTAGAGCAGCAATTCACCTAAGTTGGAAAACTGACATGATCTCCTAACGTTGCCCATACACCTCACCTCTGGCCCAGCGATTACAGTGCTAGGTATACACCCAATAGACATGCCCACTAGCGCTCTTTGTAATAGCACCAAACTGAAGGCAACCCACGTGTCCATGTACTGTGGAATGGATCAATTGTGATATCTTCCTCCGTGGAATACCATGCAGCAACGAAATGAGCAAACCACTGGATGATTGAACGTGGATGAATCACAAACAGTGAAGAGTCAATACCATGTGGTCCCTTTTATATAAAGTCGCAAAGGAGGCAAAACTGTGTGGAACAAATCAGGATGTTAGGTTCCTTTGGAAGAAGGTAGGGGAGCATGAAGGAAGCTTCTCGGAATTGATCTTTTTTTTTTTTTCCCCTAATGGTGGTGAAAGTCACATAACAAATTTAACACGTCCCGTTTCTTGAACTGGGTGAGTGCTGATTACAAGGGTGTGTTCTGTTGTGAAAATTTATTGAGCTATACAGTTCAGTGCACTTTCCTGTGTCTTCCTCTATCTTTGTTGTACCTCAGTAAGTGTTTACTTGTAAAAAGAGGTGGGCAAATGCTGTTCTAAGAAGTGAATGAGTCAGCATGAGAGTCACTCGAATCCTGGCCCAGAAGTGGGTTCCAGAGCCAGCTGGTCCTTCTCTCACTGTGTGACCTCAGGCAAGTCACTTCCTCTCTCTGAGCCTCGGTGTCCTTATTTGTACAACAAGATGATAGTATTAGCTCCAGAAGGTTCATAATGGGAGCCTTTGTTTACTCAATAAATGTTTCCCGAGTGCCTACTATGTACTGGGTGCTGGAGAAGCCACAGGGAACTAAACAAACCTGGTTCTTGCCCTCCTGGAGCTCAGAGTCCAGTGAGGGAAACAGATCCTGAACATCAATGCAGGACATTTCTAGCTGGTGAGGAAGACTTGGAAGAAAATAGACTGCAATAGAGGCTAAGCACAAGTGGGAAAATCCAGGAGGGCCTCCCTGAAGAGGTGACACTTGTGGCCCAAAGCATAAGGAGAGGACCATGGGATGAGCATGCCAGATAGAAGGAACAATTTGTGCAAAGGCAAGGGTGACCAGAATTCACAGGATAGGGTGGGTAGGATCACTTTCATGGGCATGTGGCCTGGGCAGTCATCCAGGACCCCCATGCTTAGAAGGGCACTGCACTGCATTTGATTTAATGCTTTGCTGTTGCTGTCTCGAAGCTTCTGCTTTTTGAACAAGGGGCCCTGCATTTTCATTTTGCCCTGTGCCTTACAAATTCTATAACCTGTCCCAAGGAGTAGGATCTTCCATGAGGGCCAAAGACCCTTCTCCTGGAGCTGGACATGTTCACACAGATGCACACACCTTAGATATGCCCACCTCTTTCATACTGCACTCAGTCCATTCACAGCACACACATACAGAGTTTCCCCATGTTCCGATGTATCCCTGAGGCTTTCCCGCTTCACTGAATACTGATCCACTCCCACTTCCCTGCATTTTTGCTGGAGGTCTTTCTCTGACGCTGGAGTCCACTTTCCCCATACAATAAGCAACCCAAAAGTGCCAGAGAATTAATACCTTCCCTGAGATCAGCCCTTAACCAATGACGATGAGGGTTGGAGGATCAATACCCCAGCTCCCTTGGATCAATATGACTCTGAGGTGTGTGTCTTACACAGTCCCCTAGAGGTCCCCAGTGGGATTGAGCTCCATGTCCCCACAGTGCCAACTTACTTGATAAAGTACCCTTTCTCGGCTGCCTTCTCTTCCCTACCTCTCTCCCTCATTCCCCAACTGATATGATCTGGGAGCACCTTCACCTCCCAAACAAACTACTTGCACTGAAATTCTTGTCTCCGGTCTGCTTCTGGGCAAACACAAATTAAGACAACTTGTGCAGGGCACCTGGGTGGCTCAGTAGGTTAAGTGTCCGGCTTTGGCTCAGGTCACGATCCCAGGGTCCTGGGATCGAGTCCGGCATCAGGCTCCCTGCTCAGTGGGGAGTCTGCTTCTCCCTCTTCCTCTGCCCCTCCCCCCTACTTGTTCTCTCTCTCTCTCAAATAAATAAATAAAATCTTAAAAAAGAAAAAGACAACGTGTGCAAACACAGATGATGCATAGATACAGGCTCTCTTTCCACTGTCTCTTTATTGGAGGCCTGTGGCTGGCACGATCATTGGAGGTGGCTCCCTTTTGGATCTCCTGGAGGCCGTCCTGGCTGTTCTTGGTTTCACATTCTAGAAAAGACAGGGGAGGGGCTCCTGGGTGGCTCAGTCGGTTAAGCGTCTGCCTTCGGCTCAGATCACGATCCCAGGGTCCTGGGATTGAGTCCCACATTGGGCTCCCTGCTCAGTGGGGAGCCTGCTTCTCCCTCTCCCTCTACTGTTCCCCCTGCTTGTGTTCTCTCACTCTCTCTGTCAAATAAATAAATAAAATCTTAAAAAAAAAAAAAAAAAAAGGACAGGGGAGTGTGAGGCTTGGGGAGTGGGGGTCTGCCCCTGTCATGGAAAGGGAAGAGGACGGGGGCCCAAAGTGAGGGGGTGGGTACAATGCTGACTGCTGGCCAGTGTGCAGGTAACGTGAGATTGTGCAGGTGTGAATATAGAGATGTTTTGGTAATCGGGGTCAGGGGCTGGGTGGGATCATCAGGCCAAGTTTGTGCTGGCTGGACATAGATTGCTCCACCATAAGAGCTGTCATCAGGGGTCAGGGAGGCTGGGGCTGAGCAAGCATCCTCAGGGCTGAGATTGGGCAGAGGACTGCAGCACGGGGGTAGGGGCTAGACAGAGGTTGCACAGGCAAAGGGGTTTTCTGTAGAGGGTCACAGGCTGAGTTAGTGTTGTGTGGACAGAGGGCCCTTTGGGTAGGAGACAGAAGTGAGGCCAAGTTTGGCTAGTCTGGGTGAGGCTGTGTAGGCAGAAGGGCTGCTGTAGGGTCGGGGTCCATGCTTTGGTTGGGAGGACAGAGGCGTCGGGGCTGGGTAAAGGACAAGCTGGCCGGGTCAGGGCTGAGCCGAGGCTGTAGGGGCGGAGGACAGTGGGTAGGGGCTGTTGCAAGTAGAACGAGTGAAGTCTGGGCCTTGGTTGCCTGAATAGATGGACTGCAAGGGGGACCAGGAGCCTGGTTGACGTTGTGTGGGCCTAGGGAATTACAGTAAGGGGTCAGGGGCCTGTCCAGGTTGGGCAGGTAGACAGGGGTCAGGGCTGCGCTCTGAACGGGTGCGGAAAGATGCGGGGTCTGGTACTCACAGCAGCGAAGCGCGGCCAGGTGCGCAGCAGGTTGAAGAGCGCGTCCCCGGGGCAGTCAGTGCGCACCAGCTGGCGGTGGCCCAGCAGCGCATAGTCGGGCCGCAGGAGGCCAGCGCGCACTGCGCAGCCAGGGAGCACGTCCTGCACGATGTGAAGCGCAGCCTCCGCAGGCAGCTCCGCAGTGTAGTTGCCCACGAAGGCCACGCCGAAGCCGCGAGAGTTGTGGCCGAGCGTGTGCGCGCCCACCCAGTGCCAGCCGCGGCCCTCGTACACATAGCCGTCTGAGCCGATCACGAAACTGTAGACGGGAGGGGGAAGCAGGCACCACGCGGCGTGAGGGAGGTCCCGCCTTTCATCTGGGCCCCTACCCAGTTCTGCACCTGAGCCAAGGGCCACCTCCGACCCACGTCCCGCCTGGTCTCTCTGGCTCTGCCCCGCCCATCCTCTTCCCACTCCCCAAGTGCCACCGCAGAAACTATCCCGTTTTTCCGGATCTGTCCGTCAGCATTGGCCACTCCCCTTTCTACCCAGCCCCTTCCACACTGTCTCAGGTACAGCTGCTGCCCAGTTCAGAGACCTTTTCTGTCTTAGGTCATATTCCATCGATGCTCTGTCCCAGACCCAGCTCTTAACACAGGTTCTGCTCCTTTCTCAGGTCCTTCCGCCTTTTCTAGTTCCTACCCTAAACCCAAGAATCCCACTGCTAAAGCCGGGACCCAAGTCAAGGCCACGCCCCCTCGCCACTTTGGCCCCACCCACCTCCAAGCTCCTCCTCCGTCTCTCCCCGTTGGCTCCGGTCCAAGCCCCGCCCCCGGGTCTGGCCACGCCCATCCAGACTACACTCTAAAAGGTTCGCGAGCCTGCGGGTTCAGTTTACCTGTAGCCAATGTCGTCCCAACCCCGAGTATCTTGGTGGAAGCGCTGCATAGAGCGCATGTCGGCGGCGCAGCGCGCGAAATCCGTGCAGGGTGGCGCGGGCACGTATGTGTGATGCACATACAAGAACCCGAGTGGCAGCTGCAGCGGCCTGGGGCTACCCCGATAGGGCGCGGCGCCCCAGCGGCAACGTGGGTGGATGGCCGGGCACCCTGTGGAGAAGGGAGTCCAGGGCTGGGGTCAGCCAGCGTTTCTCTGCCTGCCGCCTGCTCCCCCATCAGAGCGCACATACGGACCATCCCTCCGGACTCCCTCCAGATTTGAGGACATTTCCATCTCGCACTACACTGGCCGCCATGGGGATCTAACTTAACTAAATTTAACAGCATCTCAGTCCTATTGGCTTATCTGCTATGCTTCCCATCACCTTGAGGATGAACCCCAAACATTTTAGCTCTTAATTTAATGCTCTTTACAATCCAGGACCCAACACTCTCCAGCTGGCTCTGCTCTGAGTTCTAGGGAGGGACAGCCATAGTGAGAAAAGAGGAATCTCAGCCCCCACTTATCATACTCTAATTGTGTGCTACTTGCTTTCCCTGTTTCATCTTTCTTAAACCACCCAGCACCTCCAAGAAGAAGCAATGATTTTCCCAGGCTTCACTGAAGAAGGTGAGGTTCAGAGAAGTGAAGCAACTTCCCTAAAGGTGCACAGGAGTAACTGGCTGAACTTCCATTTGAACCTCTGTGCCTTTGCGTGTGCTGAGCCCACCTCCTGGAATGCCCTCTACCTTCCCCCACTCCTTTTTTTGGGGGGGATGAACTTTTATTCATCCTTTTTTTTTTTTTAAGATTTATTTATTTGACAGAGAGAGAGATAGTGAGAGCAGGAACACAAGCAGGGGGAGTGGGAGAGGGAGAAGCAGTCTTCCCACCAAGCAGGGAGCCTGACGTGGGACTCGATCCCAGGACCCTGGGATCATGACCTGAGCAGAAGGCAGATGCTTAATGACTGAGCCACCCAGGCGCCCCGAACTTTTATTCATCCTTTAAGACCCAAACCTAGCCTTTCCTTACCTGTGCAGCTGCCCTGGCTCCCCAGCCTGAGCCCCTATTTCCCCCTCTGGAATCCTCCAGTCTTGGATCCCCCTGACCACATGAGGCTAAGAGTGTATCTGTGAGGGGGGAGGTCACAGGGGGTGGGGGCCTTCTCACCCAGAAAGGCCTCAGTGAATTCCTTGGTGGCATTGGTGGCTACCTCGAACAGTCGTTCTTGGCTCATGCCCCGCAGCTGAGGGTGTGCTGGCTCCAGCCTCTGTAGCAGGATGAGGGCCCCCCATACCTGCTGTGTCAAGGTGGGGGCTGAAGTCAGAGCTGCTGCGTTCTGCCGTCGGAAGTTGCTGCGAAGTCCTGAATCTCCAGCCACCCCGGCTCCATAGTATTGGCTCAGGAGGGCGCTGAGAGGTGGCCGAGGCTCAGGAGTTCGGCTTAGATAATCTCCAAGGAGGGCCCCATCCAGGGCCCCATTGAGGAAGGCCGTGGTGACTGGCGATGCTGCAGAATCTAAGAGTGTGAAGGTCCGGGGGGCAGAGAGCTGGTCCCAGCAGCCCTCAGTTCCCAGGCCTGAATGGCTCCAGGTTTGAGGGCTCTGGAGGAAGGCCAGACCCAGGTCTCTGGCCAGGGTGACCACCAGAAGGCTGTCCACAGTGGTCGGGGACCTGGCTTTGGCACCTGGCGAGGAGGCTTGGACATCTGGAGAGGTGACTGGGACATCTGGAGAGCCAGGTCTAACACCTGGAGAGGTGGGTTTGACATCCAGATCTGTGGCTCTAATATTTGGAGGTATGGCTCCAACATCTGCAGAGGCGCCATCTGGGGGGACATCCCTGAGTCTTGGGGATGTGGCTCTTACATCCGGAACCACGGCTCCAGTGTCTGGAAAGGTGGCTCCAGCATCCAGAGGGGTGGCCGTGCTGTCCAAGGGCAGGTTGACAACCCTGTTCCCTTGTAGCCCTGCCTCCAGCCCTGCCAGAAGAGGCTCCACAGCCACCGTGGAGCCATCGGGTGCCAGCACCACTCCGTATTCCAGCCTGCCCCGGATACCATGTTGGGCCACAGCCTTGGTCAGGCCTCGAAGCTCTGGGCTCAGTTGCTGGGGATCCAGCTTGGTGGCCTTGAGATTCTGCCCCTCCAGCAGGAAGTGATGGAGGAGATCGTGGTGGCCAGAGTCCTGGGCGAACAGCAGCCACGCAGAAGCAGTGTGGCTGGCCATGGTGGCTGGTACCTTCTGCTCGAGCTCCGCCAGGGCCTGGATGACAGAGTCGATGAGCAGGGGCAGGGTGGCTGCAGGAGGAGGAACAACATTAGCCCAGTGGCCCAGCACCCTCTGTTCCTCCCCCTGCTGCTTCCACATTTTCTCAGTGCCCCTAGCTCTTCATCGGACAATGCTGTGACCCCCACCACTGTCCTTGTATAGATGAGGAGACTGAGGCACAGATAACAGGTTAAGGAGCTTAGATGATCAGTGAGCACTGGGGAGCCATGGCAGGTTCATGAGCAGGAGAGAGACATGGCCTGGCTGGTATTCTACAATTGCTCCTTTGGCTACCATGTGGAGAACAGATTTGGGGGAGGCTAGAGTAGGGAAGGAGAGACAGTGTGGGGGTAAGCGATGAAGGTGGCCGAAGCCAGGGTGGTGGCAGTGGGATGGACAAAAATCAGAAGAGTTCCCAGGTGTTTTGAGGGGAAAATGGACAGCTTTTCTTGATGGATTGGAGTTTGGGGGATTTTAGAGGGATAGGTGTCCCTAAGGATGGCCAGGGAGGAGAGAGTGGGCCTGTGCCCAGTGAAGGAAATGTCAGTGGCTGAACCTGGAACTCAGAAATGCTGGGCTCAGAGCTGGGTGGGATGTTGAATGATAGCTAACATTTATTAAACATTTACTATGTGCCAGGCACCATTCTAGGTGACTTACATAACTTAACCCATTTAATCTTCACAATGACCCTAATGAGAACAGAGAGGTTGAATCATCTGCCTAGGGTCACACAGCTAGAAAGTGGAAGAGGCAGGATTTGAACCCAAGAAGTTTTAATCCTTACGCTGTCTAGAATCCAGGTTCGTCTCCAGACGGTCCACACTATGATTCCTCTATAGCTTTGTTCCTCTCTTGGCCTAAAATGCCCTTTCCTGTTTCTGCATCAAGTCAATTTTTTTTTTTTTCTTTCTTCCTGTCCTAAATCTATGTCCCCTCCTCCAGGAAACTTTCCTGATTTTTGCTTTTCTGGCCCCAAGTCCTTTCCCCAGCTATTGTCCTGACCCTATGGGGAGCATCTGGAGACTAGAGGTTCCTTGAGACTGGGGCCTCCTGGGGTCTCCAGCCTCACCCTGTACAGGGCTAGACACAGAGGGGTCAGCAGCACATTCTTACAGAACTGGGTCCTGGCCCCGGATCTCTGCCTCCTGACCCACCTGTCCCTGGCTCCAGCCGCAGCAGCAATCCGAGCAGGATCCAGAGGACAGCCTGGGCCACCATTGTGGGGTTCCAGCTTCTGAGGGACATATCCAGCTGACCTCAGTGGAGACTTTGGCAGAACTGGAAGGGGATAGGCATGGAGAACTGAGCGGTGCCTTTGGTTACTGTCAAAGTCCAGCGGTGAATGACACCGCTGCACCTTGCGGAGCTGTGGGCGGGAGGTAGCGGAAGCATGGGGACAGAGTGCCCTGGGTCAAGGTCATCTGGATCTCAGGGGCTCCCCCATCCTATTCTGTCCCTCCCAAGCTGAGGTCAAGGGTTAGCAAGCCAGGCCCATCCCAGGAGGCGCCTGGAGGTCAAGTAGTTTAGACTCCAACAAACTCTGCCCATTCCCAAGAGAAGTAGACTGAGGCCAGTCCAGCAAGCCTTATCCCCTTCCTGTAGTTGTTCTGCAGCTGGCCAGGAGAGAGGACTCTCAGGTGCCCGCCAAACTGGTAAGACTGGCTGTGCTGGGGGAGGGGAGAGAAGGAGAGACCTGGGGTTGGTGCTGCCTCCTGCCTTCTTTTCTGTCAGCACCTCAGGTTCAGGCAGAGGATGGGTGCAGGGGCTGGGGAGTGTTTGCTGAGGCCTGCTCCGAGCCCCTGGGATCAGGAGCTGTCACCTCTGACCCAGTTCCAGGTCCTGGTCCCAAGCAACCAGAGGTAGCTGAGAGCAGGGATTGGCCTGGAGCCTTCAAGACCCTGGCTTTGTCCCAGGAGCTGGCTTCTGGGCTCACCTGGGTTGACAGCGAGGGGTCCTCTTTTCCGGTGCAGTGCAGGTGGCTGAGTCCTGCAGAAATGAACCTGCCTCCCCTTTATTCCGGAGTCAGGTGGGATGGGCTCCAAGTTGTTGGAGCTGTGGTGTGAATTGCTTCACTGTGGGCCTCCCACCCCGAAACCAGCTTGGGGAGTTTCCAGGAGACCCACCGGGCTGGGGACTCAGCATGGGGCGGGCCCTGGGCGGGCTCGGGAATGCCCAGGCTGAGCCAGGTCTGGGATTCCCCAGGGGGGGGGGCTTTCGCAGATACAGAGTGTCCTCTCTTTGGGGACCCAGCCTCACACAGTGGGGGCTCAGGGAGTAAGGTGCTCGGGGAGGGAGGGAATGGAGACCAATCCCCAGGGGATTCCAAGAAAATCTCCTCTGAGTCCCAGTTTCCAAGGATTTGGGGATGGGGTGGGGGGGGAAGGGAGGAGGGCTCTGCCTGTACGGTGTGTCCATCTGGTGTGAGGACCGAGTGAGGAGAGGGAGGCATTCGCCTAGGGTGCAAAATTTAAGGTGGCGCTGAAAATCTGTCATTGAGTCATATTTTAATTTTTTTTTTAAAGATTTTATTTATTTATTCATGAGAGACAGAGAGAGAGAGAGAGAGAAGCAGGCTCCCAAGGAGCAGGGAGCCCGATGCGGGACTCGATCCCAGGACCGTGGGATCACGACCTGAGCCGAAGGCAGACGCTTAACCATCTGAGCCACCCAGGCGCCCGAGTCATATTTTAATGTGATATTTTAAAAGACCAAAGTGAATGCAAAAAAATCCATGATAAACAAAATATTGACTGTTAAGAGAAAGACAGGATCAGGAACAGCCCTGTGCTGAGGCACACTGGAACCAGAGGTGAAAATCAAAATCAGGAATTGTGATCCTGTCTTTATGCCTGGCTTGCTTTCCCCTAGTGCCCCCAGAATGTGGAGGGGTGGCTGAGGAGATCCCCACCTACTATCCACCTGGTCTGGGAATGACCTTGCCTTGGCATTATGGACCTGGATGTGTCCCTCTGCGGCTCCCACTGATTGCAGCCCCGGGGGACCCTTCCGGGTTTATGTCATCATCCATTTATGCTCATTTTACTCAGCAGGAAGGTGAGCTCAGGGAGGTTAAGTAGCTTGCTCAAGGTCACATAGCTGGGACCTGGGGAGTGCTCCAAGGGCAAAACATGTTTCCACTATCCCGTGGCTGGGCCAGGGTCAGAGTAATTCACACGGGGAAGCGGTGAAGCGTTTGCAGAATTCACACCCAAGAATTCCTGGGCCAGCCATCCAGACAGCCTTGATTCCCTTTCAAAGCTAGGAACTGGTGGCAGAGGCTAAGTAGAGTTCAAGCTAGGGGCATGTCATGGCCGGCTAGCGTTTCCCTTAGAGTCTGTCTGGGATTTGTGTCCTGGGTTAGGACACTTCCTCCAGGAAGCCTCCTTGATTACCCCTGCTTCCCCCCCTTTTTCCATCCTGGCTCTCTAGCCTGGGGTGCCTCCCTTTGACTCAGACCCATCCATACAGGGCTAGGAGTTTCTCTGTCTGGTTCTATCTCCCCCAAACTAGGAGATGCCAAGTCCTCTTAGGGTGCCCAGAAGTTATCTGGCGCAAGCCAGGGACCAGGTGGATGGCAGGGAGGGATTGCTGAGTGCACAAAAGGCCTGATTGAGGATGTGGGTCAGTTGGGGATTGGGCTCTGAAACACATTGGGCTCTGAAACACAAGCACACACACACACACACACATGCATACACATGCACCCACACAGCAAAGCGCCTGGTCTGGGCTGGGCCTGGGAGTTAGCAGAAAGGCTGGGATTCCCATTATGAATCACCACTCTCCACCCCTGCTTCCCTTACACCTCATGAGGACCACCTGCCAGGGTAGGTCAAGGCCCCTCCTGGCTACAGATAGACCACTAGTCTCAGGGAAATAGTCATTGTCCGGGGCCTGGGGACAGCTCTAATGAAGGCAGCATTGACACAGACAGACAGAGCCTTGGGCACTGAGATCTGAAGTGAAGGTGGGATCATGGCCCGAGGCCAGAGGAAGAGGAACCTGGGGCAAAACTGGGCTTGGGGCCCATGTCAGAGTTAATAATGTTCACTTTGGTGGCAGAAGAATAGTCATGAAGACCCTGATAATAAGTATTATTAATAATAAAAACTGCAGTGTGCGGGGCTTTAAGCTAAGATTTTATATGTCTGCGTTTTTTTATTCAGCTCTGGGTTTTGTTAAGGGATGTAGAGCAGAAGTCCGCAAACGACAGTCTATGGGCTGGCCGTCTGTTTTGTAGACGATGTATTTTTTTGCTTTTGGGGTTTTTTCAAGGTGAAATTCACCTAATATAGAATGAACCATTTAAAAGTGTTTAATTTGGGCGCCTGGGTGGCTCAGTTGGTTAAGCGACTGCCTTCGGCTCAGGTCATGATCCTGGAGTCCTGGGATCGAGTCCCCATCAGGCTCCCTGCTCAGCGGGGAGTCTGCTCCCTCCGACCTTCCCCCCTCTCGTGCTCTCTCTTTCTCATTCTCTCTCTCAAATAAATAAATAACATCTTAAAAAAACAACAACAACAAATAAACAAATTACTGGAACACATCCTCCCCCATTCATTTACATATTGTCTATGACTGTCTTCAGGCTGTAATGGCAGAGTTGAATATTAGCAGCAGAGACCATCTGGCCTGCAAAACTGAAATATTTGCCACACGGCCTCCCCCTCCCCCCTGCTTTATTGAGATATAATTGACATGTAACATTGTGTAAAGCTGGGGCGCCTGGGTGGCTCAGTCGTTAAGCATCTGCCTTCGGCTCAGGTCATGATCCCAGGGTCCTGGGATCGAGCCCTGCATCGGGCTTCCTGCTCTGCAGGAAGCCTGCTTCTCCCTCTCACACTCCCCTTGCTTGTGTTCTCTCTCTCGCTGTGTCTCTCTCTGTCAAAAAAGTAAATAAAAAATCTTAAAAAAAAAAATAAATAAAAAATCTGTTCATTCACTGAGGGACTCTTACGTTGTTTCCATGTCTTGGCAATTGTGAATCATGCTGCAGCGAATACGAGGGTGCAGGTACTCTTTGGGATAGTGATTTCATTTCCCTCAGATATATGTAGACTTTTAATAAAGTTTGCTGACCCCTGCTGAGCCAGTTAACCCAAGTTCAAATTCTTGCTCTGCTGCTTACTAGCTGGAGCAAGTGGTTTAATCTTTAGCTCTCATTTTGTCTATCTCTAAAATGGGAGAATAGTACCAACCTCCTAGGGTTATTTTGGGAGCTAAATGAGGTGGTCCTACGTGCTGAGGACCGTCCTTGCACGTGGAAAGCATGCAATGAGTGGAGTTGTTTCTGCCCACCCACCCACTGGCCCCAGCCTCCCCAACAGAGGTCCAGCCCACAGGATAATCTGTGATGGCCAGAGTCCCTCTTCCTGCATGAGTCTGGACTAACAGGCATGTATTATTTCCAAGCCAAGGCTTCCCCGCTGGTCTTGCCCCCCACAGCAGCCAGCTGGGCCTGGGCCTTAGGGCTGGGCCTTCAGCCAGACTGGAACCACAGCCAGGCCACTGAAGCCAGGCAGGCCAGCCCCAGAACTGGTTGCACCCAATTTGCCAAAGGGAAAGGGAAGTTGCAGGTGTGAGCCAACAACCCCACAGCCTCCGGCTGGGGCGATTCCACCGTCCCTGGTGGGCAGAAGTTGAATTCAGCTGCATCTTAGAATAGAGGTGAAATTTAATCTCTCAACACCTGGCCCTGGAACTGGAGAGGAGGGAGTTTTGCAACTGAGGACATGAGATATAATGGCGAAATTGTGAGTTCAGCCCTCGGCAGTATGCTTGAGGCCAAGAATGAGTGTCGGGTAAATGGGGCCAGATGCTGGTACACCCTCGGGAATATTTACCAAGCACCTACAGCTCCTATCTGTCGTCATCCTGCTTCGAGAGAATGACACAGGGCAAAGGGCTTTAACCATTATTTTCTAAACAGAACATTTCAAACATATTCAAAAGTGGAGAGAATTGTATAATGAATCCCCATATGTATCCATCATCCAATTGACATGTGCCAACTCATTAGCCATCTTATTTCTTCCATAATTGCCACCCACGGTCTCTCTTCTGTGATGTTCTCTGCCGTTGGTGATCAATGCCTAAACCTGTTAATCCATTAGCAGCTACAACAGAGTGATATTGGGATGATTTATTCCTTCTTCATTTATTAGCTGGAATATGTCTGGAGAGAGAAATATCCTCTCATCTGCCATTTGTTTACCCAGTGGTAGACTTCACATGGAAAGACAAGATCAATGCTTGGTATCTTTCCTTCCCTGGTTTTCAAAGTAATTGTTGGGCTCCTTGACATCCTCCAAAGGTAGATAATGAGATTTCCCTCTCCCCCCATATTTTTACAAATTCATGGACTTAAACTATTGAAATGTGTGAATACATTGCATTTTTTAAAAATCATTACTGATAATCAAATTACTATCCTCCTTTGGCCAGTGGGAGCCTCTTCACTTCGACTCCTGAGTTCTTTTGACAGGACTGTTTCTTGCTTTATGACGTAACAAGATGTTCCAGGAATATCTTGTACATTTCCCGCCACAAGCCTGGGAATCAACCATTTCCCCAGGGAGCCTTTCTTCCTTTGATTGGAAAGTGGTACTTAGAGATAGCAATCAAGGTGATAAGGGTGCTCATAACTGCTGGGTTAGTTGTTTCTAGGACTTTTCACTGGACAGAAATAGGAAACCCCCTACCATTTTTTCTTTTTAATTTTTTAAGTATTTATTGATTTATTAATTTTTTGAGAAAGTTAGAGAGGGTGTGGGTGTGAGTGGGGGAGGGGCAGAGTGAGAGGGAGAGAGGGACAGAGGGAAGAGAGAATCCCAAGTAGGCTTCACGCCCTACGCTCTTCGCCCTGTGGGGGACCAGACGTGGGGCTCGATCTCACTGCTCCTGAGATCATGACCTGAGCCGAAATCAAGAGTTGGATGCTTAACTGACTGAGTCACCTAGGTGCCCTTCTCCCTACAATTTTTTAAATAAAATACATTATGAATTTATGCTGATACTTCCAAATTCCTATTCAGAATTACATGACTTTTACTTAAACTGATCAATCTTATGCCTGTATTTTCTTTTTCCCCACACCGAAAATCCATATTCTCAGTTTGCTTCATTCCACAATCATGCACATCAATCTTAGAGTAACATGCCAACAGTGCCTGAAACAATATGATTATGGAAAACTGGTTTAAGCCTTCCTCTTTCTGGTTCTTTTCCTCCTTTGGGCATATCCCACTGTGGGTATGCTATCAAATTACTGTGCTATAGGGTCACTTGAAATATTTTCTTTCTGCACATTTGTACCACTAACCTGAAACTTCTGAGTTTTAGGGAATTTTTTTTTGAGGGCAGAAAGTTTTAACTCACAACAGTAACAACAAGAAAAACAACACCTCATGATAAGATTATGCATTAATGTGCAACAAGAAACATTATGTAATTAGAAAATATCTAAAAAAAAGGATTAATATTGTAATTGTTATTAATCTGTTATAATTATTGAAAAATTCACCTCACTATTCCACCCCCTGTTTAAAAATATCTCCGAAAGGGGCGCCTGGGTGGCTCAGTTGTTAAGTGGCTGCCTTCGGCTCAGGTCATGATCCCAGGGTCCTGAGATCGAGCTCTGCATCGGGTTCCTGCTCAGACAGGGGAACTACTTCTCCCTCTTCCACTCCCCCTGCTTGTGTTCCCTCTCTCTCTGTCTCTTTCTGTCAAATAAATAAATTAAAAAAAATATTTAAAAATATCTCTGAAATATTGTATTATAACAAATTCAATTTAGAGTAGCTGGGTCTTTCAAATGAGGTAATGCCACATTACTTTTTTTTTTATTGTGGTAAAATATACGTAATATAAACATCATTTAACCATTTTATGTGTACGGTTCAGAAGCATTAAGTGCATTCACATTGTTATACAACCATCACCATATCCATCTCCAGAACTTTCTCATCTTCCCAAACAGAAACTGTCCCTAACCACTAAACACGACCTCCCCATCCCCTCTCCCGGCCCCTGACAACCAGCATTCTAGTTTGTCTCTATGAATCTGACTATCCTAGGGATCTTATATAAGTGGGATCATACAGTATTCGTCCTATTGTGACTGGCTGCTTTCATTTAGCATATCGTCCTCAAGGTTTATTCATGTTGTAGCCTGGGTACTTTCTTCTTTTTTTTTTTTTTTTAGAGAGAGAGCATGAATGGGGGGAAGGGGCAGAGGGAGAGAGAGAATCCCAAGCAGGCTCCACACCTAGGGCAGAGTCTGACTCTGGGCTCAATCTCACAACCCTGAGATCATGACCTGAGCCAAAATCAAGAGTTGGACGCTTAACCGACTGAACCACACAGGTGCCCCTGTTTTTTCCTTGTTAAGGCTGAACAATATTCCATTGTATAGATAGACCACATTTTGTTTATCCATTCATTCGTTGATGGACATTTGGGTTGTTTCTACTTTGGGCTACTGTGAGTAGTGCTGTTGTGAACATGAGTGTACAAATATCTGTTTGAGTGGAGTTCCCACTTTCATTTCTTTTGGATATATATCCAGAAGTGGAATTGCTGGATCATGTGGTAATTTTATGTTTAATTTTTTAAGAAATTGCCAGACTGTTTTCCACAGTGGCTGCACCATTTTACATTCCCACCAGTGGTTCACAAGGGTTCCAGTTTCTCTACATTCTTGCCAACATTTGTTATTTTCTTTTTTTATAATAGCCATCCTAATGGGTGTGAAGTGAGGGAATTATTTGTTTAAGTCTAATATTACCTTAGAATTATGTAAGATATTTGCATGGTTCTAAAGTCAAATCTGCGAAACAAGGTATATAAAGAAACATCTAGCTTCTATTCATTTACCTTTCATCATGTTCTTTCCTTCCAGCTCAGGTAATCATTTATAATTTTTCATGGTCTATTGTTCCATTTTTTTAAAGATTTTATTTATTTATTTTTGAGAGAGAGAGGGAGAGAGAGAGGTAGAAGTGCAAGATAGATCATGAGCTGGGGGAGAGGCAGATAGAGAGGGAGAGGCAGACTCCCACTGAGCAGGGAGCCCAATGCGGGACTCGATCCCAGGACCCTGGGATCATGACCTGAGCCGAAGGCAGACGCTTAACCGACTGAGCCACCTAGGCGCCCCTATTGTTCCATTTTAAAAACACTAGTATATGTATATCTGTCACTAGTATATATATATATATATCTCCACTTCCCTGTTTTCCACTTAACACTGTTTCCTATGACAGCATAGAGAGATATTCCTCATTCCTTTTTACAGCTGCATAGGACTCCATCATGTGGCTGTGCCTTAGCTTATCAACCAGTCCCTATTGATGGGCTTATGGGCTATTTCCAGTCTTTTGATATTTTAAATAGTGCTGTTATGAAAAGCCATGTTCATTTATCTTTTCTTAGTTTTACAAGGGAATCATTGGGATATATTCTTCCAAGTGGATAAATGAGCATACAATTTTGCCAGATATTACCAATTTCTCCCACGAGGGTTTCTATTTCTTTGCCTTCCCACTAGTAAAACTTTTCCATTTGATCTGGTGGACTCCTGTACATTCTTCAAATATTTCCAATACTCCGGTTTCCAGGAGGTCTTCCCTTCTCCTCTGGCGTTCTTCTCTTGGCTCTTCCAGCCCCAGGCTCCTTTCTTTGGCTCAGCCTTGACACTGAGTGGTTGGGAGTGTCTGTGTCTGACTCCATACTCTCCAGACTGGGAGCTTCTTGAGGGCTGGCTCCAGGGCTGAGTCTTCACAGGACTGGACACGGAGAAGTGACAATAACAGGTTTCTCTCTGAACAAAGGACAGTCCCTTGGCCCTGGGCCTCCCTTGCTGTCTTCTCCTGGGCCGGGGAAAAAGAACCAGGTCAAGCTGGCCAATGCCCTGGGTTCTGCTGTCTGCCCTCTGGCTGAGTCACCTGTGCCCAAGGGTGGTAAACTCAGTGTGGGTGTCTGTCACCTGCATGGCTCCCAGGCAGAGGAGTGGGACCTGCTTGAGGTCAGGGAGACCCCATGACCCATTCAGTCTTCCCCACTCCCTAGGTGGAGCACCTCCCCTCCCTGTGCCTTGATTTCTCCAACTCTAAAATGGCAATAATAATGTGCTTATCTCACAGCCTTAGCAAAGGAATCAGTGATATAAAATCGTTCTCAACCCACTTCCCACCATTTATTTATTTGCTATGTATTTATTATTGCGGTGAAATTCATGTAACATAAAATTGATCATTTTAAAGAGAATAGTTCAGTGGCATTTAGTACATTTACAGTATTGTGCAACCATCACCTCTATCTGGTTCCAGAACATTTTCATCACCCCAGACGGAAACTCCATACTGATTATGTAATCACTTCCCATTTCCCCTCCCCTCAGCCTCTGGCAACCACCACTCTGCTTTTTGTCTCTAAGAATGACCTATTCTGGACATTTCATATAAATAGGATCATACACTACGTGACTTTGGTGACTGGCTTCTTTCATTCAGGTTGGTCCACATTGTAGTTTTTACAGCTGTCCTTTTTACAGCTGAATGACATTTCATTGTGTGTATATAGGACTTTTACTTATCCATTCATAATTCATGGACATTTGGGGTGTTTCCAGTTTTGGCTATTGTGAAGAGTGCTGTTGTGAACATGTGTGTACTTGTACTTGTTTGAATACTATTTTCAATTCTTTGGGGTCTGTACCTAGGAGTAGAATTGCTGGGTCATATGGTACCTCTATGTTTAACTTTCTGAGGGACCACCAAACACTTTATATCTCTGTTGCCTCACAAAGCCAGTGAAGAGAGAATTCCAAGTGAAGAATTCCAAGTCCCCACTTGGCAGCCAAGGAAACTGAGGCTGGGAGAGGTGACCCCACACCATCCTGAGGCTAATGACCGTCACAATAACCCCTGTCTGCTTAGTGACAACTGGGTGCTGGACACTTGCTAAGGAGGGGCTCAGGACTCTGCCCTTCATAGTCTCCTCATCTCTGGAATCTGACAGATCTGGGTTTAACTCCCAACTTGGGCAAGTTGCTTCCTTCCTCTGAGCCTCCATCTCTCTACCTATAAATGATCATAATCCAAGTCCTTCCCTTATTGTGAAGAATCAACCTAGTACTGTAGGCAGAGGATGGTACCTGTATTATGCCTTTGATTTATGACGGGTCAAACAAACAAAAAAGTGGTCAACTGAGGCTTAGCGGGGTGAAGTAACTTGCCAAAAGTCACACAGCAGCTGGTGACTGGATTGACCCTACAAGCATTTTTGAGAAATTTTCTGAAGCTTAACCTTTCTGGAAGCTAGTGAGGAGAAATTCCTAAGGGAGGTCCTCTGGGGTGGGGGGCAATTTGCTGCTAGGTTGCTTTGCTCTTTGGGGAGCTGACCTTTGACAACACAGAATCTTGCTGAATCAGCCTGGGGTAGCCTGTGGTCATGAACCACAACTGGTTCCCTGGTGGAGATCACCTTTGCCCGAACCTACTCACTCCTCTCTGTTCTACAGTTTATATCAGCACAGCAGGAGGCAGGGTGACTTCCGGTGCCCCAAACAGGCACCAGCCAGGCACTTCCTTGCTTCCAGGCATCGTCTCCTACTGGTCCCTCTTTTGTGGGGCACTCTTCTCCCTTCCCTCCCCTTTCTGTGGTGCATATACTAGAACTTTCAGGATCTGGCTTCTACCAACCCTTCTAATCTCCTCTCCTCATGGGTTCCTTATTCCAGCCCACTGGCCTCTTGCTTCTTGAGGGTGCTACCCTCACTCCACCCTAGAGCCTTTGTACTTGCTGCTCATTTTGCTTGGAATGCTCCAATTCATGTCTTCCTATCATTCAGGGATCACTCAAACATTACTTCCTCCTAGAAGCCTAGCCCTGACCACCCTATGTAAATAGGTTCCCAGTCCTTCCTTGTGAATTCATTCTATTTACTAAGATCCTTACCTGACAGTATCTTATTCATTTGTTTATTTATCTTATGCGTTTATTTATTTATTGTTGCCTTCCCCACTTGGATGGAAACTCCATGGGAGCAGGGACCTGTCTTGCTCAGTGCTGCATCCCCAGGGCTGAGACCAGTGCCTGGCACATAGCATTCAGGTGTTCACTAAATGTCTGTCAACTGACTGACCACTGGGCTTCTTCTTATAAATATGAATATTCTTCCCTCCTAAACTGGATCATGGGGATGAATACCTTTTTATGCTCAGTCTCCAAGTCCCGGGAAGCTCCTCAGATGGGCCGTGGCAGTTAAATTCCTGACTGTTCTTACCAGGCTGTGTGACTTTGGGAAAGTTACTGCCTCTCTCTGGGACTCCAATTTGTAAAACAAAGTTCTTTACCTCCCCAGTTCTCCCCCAAATCTGGTGAAAGCTATGGCTCCAAGCCTCTCCTGAAAAGATGAACTCATGATTTTGCACATGATTTTAAAGGATGTAATGATCCCAAAAAGTCCAATGCTGGACTTCCTCTCCAGCTGATCAATATTGAAATCGATTTGTTCATTGGCTCAGTTGGTCAGCAGGTATTCAAATGACACCAATATTTTTTTGTGCCCACCCTCATGATGGGAGATTTGGGGGCCCCAAAAGGTCCAAGCTCTGGGCTCTTAGGTTTCCAACAGCAGGAAGTGGGGGTGGGGGTGGGCAGAGGGGACAATGGCAGCCAGACACTCTGCCCCACGTGGTCATGATTAGGTTAGCTGGAAGAGCCAGAAGGGCAGCTGGGGTTCAGCTTGGGAAGGGGGCATAGAAAAGTTCCTGGGAGAGGGGGCGGTTGTAGCTGGGTTTTGAAGGATAAATAGGATTTGGTCTGGCAGGAAAGAGCCTTCCAACAGAGGAAACAGCTTTGGGGGATTTGAGGGATGGAGGAGAAATAATAATACACATTTACACAACGTATTTTTAGGAAGAGATCACTTTCTGGTGCGAGTCTCAGGCCCACCCTAAGAGGGAAGGAAGAGGAGCACCCTCAGTTTACAGTTGAAAGGAAAGAGGCACAGAGATGCTAAGAGATGTACTCCAGGCCATAGAGCAGGTAAGTGGTGGACCTGGGCCTAGACACCCACAGGCTTCTTCTAAAGGGGCATTCTTGGGGCGCCTGGGTGGCTCAGTCGTTAAGCGTCTGCCTTCAGCTCAGGTCATGATCCCGGGGTCCTGGGATAGAGCCCCGCCTCGGGCTCCCTGCTCAGCAGGAAGCCTGCTTCTCCCTCTCCCACTCCCCCTGCTTGTGCTCCCTCTCTCGTTGTCCCTCTCTGTCAAATAAATAAATAAAATCTTAAAAAAAAAAAATAAAGGGGCATTCTTATTGGCCGAGGGACAAAAGACTTGTTTCTGATAGGCTGAGGTATGTGGGGAGGGCCGAGCCTGACTAGTTGAGGGGTGAGTGGTTCAATGGGCAAAGGAGCACGAAGGTGGAATCTAGTTGTCTGTGAAGCGGGACAGGAGTGTCTGATTGACTGAAGAAGGGAAGGCAGAGTCTGATTGGTTGAAGGTCAGGAATTTGATTGGCTGAGGGCTAGGAGAACATTTAATTGACTGAAGTGTAGGAGGGTGAAATCTGATTGGCTGAGGGGAAGTCGGCATGCGGTATCGCTGACGTCTGCAGTACCTTCTAGCCTCCACTTGGCAAATCCCGCAAATCCCGTGTCCCTGGGCCCTGGGAGAGGGAGGTGGAGATGAACCCCCCCACCAACTGGGGAAATGGAGACAGGTGTGTGTGGAAGAAGGGCAGGGGCTGGGTCCCTCCAGGCAGAGTCCAGGAAGGACACCTCCCCAGCCATACCTGGTGAGAGGTAATCTTGTTCCCCAACCCCCGCCAGGCCGCCCCCCTCCCCAGGAGGGCAATGTCCTTGCCCCCGGTCCTCCCAGCTCCCCAGCAGCAACCCCCAATTCTAGAGGAACGTGCTGTCCATCTCTCTAGCTTCTGAAGACCAGGGCCTCTCCTCCCGCCGCCCGCCGCCCGCCTCGAGGGGTGTCCTGCACCCGCCTGGCGCCTTATTGCGACCATCTCCCCCTTTCCCTCTCTTCCCAGTTGCCGTCTTTCTCTCCATCCCCTCTTTCCTTCTCCCCTAGTTAGTTTCCATTTCTCCATTGAAAACGCCAGCCTAGATGTGGCCCAGGCCCAAACCCTTGGCGTCACCCCTGACTTCCCTCCTTCTCTCACGCCCACATTCCCTCTGCCAGCAAGTCCCGTCGCCTCTAAACAAACCCCCAATTCTACCACTTTCCACAACGCAGTCCCTGCGGGGCGGCTGCCACAGCCTCCCCGCCTCGCTCCTCGCGTCGCTCTGGCGCCCCCTTTCGCCCGCGCGTTATAGCCAGAGGGAGCGGGTGAAATCCGAGCCCGGCCCCCGCGAAGTCAACGTCCTCGTCGGCTGGCTCGGAACCCTCCGCGGCGCCACCTTTCCCCAGAGGAAAAGCCGAAGTACCTCCCAGTGGCACGATCTGTCCCGTCACCTCCCAGCCCCTGTCTCCTCCCACTCTCTCCGTCGCTCACTCGGCTCCGGCCTCACGGGGCTCTTGGCTGTTTTCTTCGCGCACCGTCCATCCATGGCTCAGGTCATGAGCATGGTCTCTGCTCAGAGAGCACCTCAGAGAGGCCTTCCCCGTGCCCTTGCCTCGCTGGATTGTCCTCCACAGCACACATCGCATAGGATAACCTTTTTGCTTATGTGTTTCTAGTTATGCTTTATTGAATTTCCACTGTAGAACAACGCCTGGTACTTCCTGGGAACTTGGTGTTTGCCGAATGAATATGTGCCCTGTGCCCGCTGGGCCTGGGGAAAAGGCGGGAGTGAGAAAGAGCCTGTCTACCTGCACAGAGCTCCCGGGTAACCAAACCACTCCAAGGGTAAGTTTGCTGTGACTGAGGACGCACGGGGGCTGTGGCTGCGTCCCGTGTGGGCTTGAACTGAGCCCAGAAGTGGGGGAAGCCCTCAGAGAAAATGGCCTTTGAGCTGATACCTGAAGGAGAAGTAGGAGTTAGCGGAGCAGGTGAGAGGAATAGAATTCCAGGCAGAAGGAACAGCATGTGCAAAGGCTTTGAGGGGGGAGAGATGGCCTTGGAGGGTTTGGCAAAATGGTTGCAAGTGGCAGTGAGCAAGAGTGTGGTGAGTGATGAGTTGGAAGGAGCTGTTGGCTCCTCCATTCACCCCACACCCCTGAACTGCTCTGGTCTTTGCTTCAAATCTCTGAATTATCTTCTGCCTTGGCTCCACCCTTCTGCCCCCTATGTTGTGTCCTGGGAGGCTGACTTGTATGGACCACTCAACCTTTGCCTTTTGGCTTCCCGTTGGGTTCGGCAATAGGGAGCCACAGCAGGCATTGGAGGGAAAAAGGAGACTGAGGTCAGGGTATTAATATCTCCTCTCCTCTCCTGTGTGGTCCATGCAGGCTGCCTGTGTCCCTCAACCAACAGCTCTTGACAGGCAGTCCTCTCTCTGCACAAGTCCAGGTTCCAGCAACTGCTTTCACCCCATAACCCCAGGTCCCAGCGCTCTGGGGTGGTAATGAATGGTTCCTGGCTGACCTCTTTTTGAAATAGTGCTTTTATTAAACTCTTTTCAAATTACCCCATTTGAGTGTTCTGTTTCCTGCTGGAACTCTCTTTTTTTTTAATTGAGGTAAATTCACATAATATAAAGTTAACCATCTTGAGGGGCACCTGGGTGGCTCAGTCGGTTAAGCATCTGACTTTGGCTCAGGTCATGATCCCGGGGTCCTGGGATCAAGCCCTCATCGGGCTCCCTGCTCCACGGAGAGCCTGCTTCTCCCTCTCCCACTCCCCCTGCTTGTACTCTCTCTCTGTCAAATAAATAGATAAAATATTTTTTAAAAAGTTAACTATCTTGAAGTGTATATTCAGTGGCATTACATTTACAAATATTGTGCAACCACATCACTTCTGTCTAGTTCTAAAAATTTTCCATCATCCCAAGAGGAGATCCTGTACTCATTCTTCTTGGATATGGGCTTCACTGCTCCCTGCCCCCTCCCCCCATCACTGGCCATCCCTAATGTGCTCTATCTCTATGGATTTACCTTTTCCGGACATTTCACAGAAATGCAGTCATACAATGTGTGACCTTTTGTGCCTGGCTTCTTTCACTCAGCATGATGTTTTTGAGGTTCACCCATGGGGTAGTGTGTGTCAGGGCTTCATTCTTTTTCATGACTGAGTAATATTCCACCGTATGGATGGGCCACATTTGTTTATTTATTTCTCCATTGATGGATAGTTGGGTTGTTTCCACCTTCGGCGACCGTGAATTGTGCTGCTATGAATGTGTGTGGACATATGAACATGCAAGGACACCGACTCCCTGTTTTCACTTCTTTGGTTATATACTTAGGAGTAGAATTGCTGGCTCATATGGTAATTCTATGTTTAGCTTTTTGAGGAACTGCTAAACTGTTTTTCATAGCGGCTGCACCATTTTACATCTTCACCAACAGTGTTGGAGGAGATTGCTCTTCTTTTTTGTCTCTGCCCCCAAAAAGTCTGCTGTGAGCTTCTGGAGGCCCAGGAAAAACTCTTCCTCTCACTCCTGCCATGCTCCTCCTTTGTCCACTTCCACACATTTTTCTGGTACCATCTCCCTAATCTGGCCACCGCCTCCATGTCTTATCTTCCCATTTAGATTATAGTTTGTTGGTTGCTACCAGGCTGAGGACTCTCATGCCTGGGAACCACAGAGCCCTGTCCCTTCCCAGGCCCTGGGCCCCTTGACCTCTAGGCACAGGCGATGGTGACTGTACCTATTACCACTCTTCCTCAGCCTCCCAGATGTGGCTCATCTCTTCCTCTAGCTTCATGCTTCTGCCTGCCCTCTCTCTAAATGCAGCTGTGATCCATGCTTCTGTCAACCCATCCCCTGTCCACCTCCTCCCGGGTGACCTCAATGACCCACTCCCTGGGCATCTATGTCTTCCCAGGACAGGTGACTCAGGGACGCACTTCTCATGATGGGCCCAGCTGCCTCCCGGTGCCTCTCCTTGGCAGGCAGGGCTTCTCAGCCTCAGCACTGCTGACATCTGGGGCAGGATTGTTCTCTGTGGTGGGGGCTGTGCTGTGCACTCTAGGATGTTTAGCAGCATCCCTGGCCTCTGCTGACTAGATGCCAATAGATCCTCCCCTCCACAATGTGACGACCAAAGGTATCTCTGGACATTGCCAAATGTCCCCTAGGGGGATAATCTGCCCCAGTTGAGAACTGCTGGGATTGTCCAAATCAAACCTCACGCTTGAAGTGCTGATGTTCGTCCAGCCTGTGGTCTGTGCCAAGCATGGGGACGAGCACGCTGTAAACACCACTTCATCTTGCGCTCATCTCCTCCATTTTATCTGTACAGGGATGGAGGCTTACAGTGGCCACATGACCTGCCCAAGGTAACACGGCGAGGAAGCCTACTCTCAGGGACTCCTCATCCCTGGGCCCTTCAACTTGCTTCTCCTTCCCTGTCCCCAACTCTCTGAGGGCAGAGACGCTGAGCTGACACCCACTCCTCTCTTCCTCTCCTCCTCTGCTGCCCGAAACCTCACATCCAGCCAGGCACCAATGCAGATGTTCTCCACATCCCTAAAAAATCCACATCCCTGCGGTGTCTGGGTGGCTCAGTTGGTTGAGCATCTGACTCTTGATTTCAGCTCAGGTCATGACCTCAAAGTCCTGGGATCCAGCCCTGCGTGGGGAGGGGAAGACTCCCCAGGGAGTCTGCTTCTCTTCTCCCTCTGCTCCTCCCCCCTCCTAATGCACTCTCTCTCTTTCTCTCTGAAATAAATAAATAAATCTTAAAAAAAAATCCACATCCCTAACAAAATCAATAAACTCCAGTGTGCTTTAAAACACCAATTAAAGGGGGCTCCTCCCCTGCTCAGGCACCATCCATGGCTCCCCATTGCCTGCCAGGTCAACCCTCAGCCTTGGTCTAATTCAAGGCCCTTCACATCCACTCCTGCACCCCTCCTCACCTCTCACACTCCAAGGCCAGAGAGAGCCACCTGCCCAGCCACACCCTCAAGTTTCTCTGTGCCCAAGCCCCACCCTCTCTCCTGCATCTGTTGAAATCCAACCTCTCCCTCAAGTCCTAGCTCAGATGTCACATCCTTCACGTAGCCTTCCCTTCTGCCTCCTCCAAGCAGCACAGCTTCAATTATTTGTACTGCCTCTTCTTCCCGTAGAAAACACCACCCCCTCTCACCCTAATGGATGGCCCAGCACCCAGTGAGAGAACATTCCTGAAACGGAAGAGGGATAAAGACATCAGCCACGTTTACCACCTGCCAGGACAAGTGGGTGTCTTAAACTGGCTTTAAAATCCCCTCACAGTTTTGAGCTCTTCTGTGTTTTGTTTTCTGGAATTTGGGAGAGATTGGTGCCCTAATAGTTCCCAAACTTGAATTTGGGACTCTTTGGCCTCACCCTCCATCTTTGTCTTAATCCAGACAGACGCTTCTGATATGAAATTTTAGTCATTCCCAATCATCTGCCACCAGTTTTGCTCCATCTATGTATTACCTTTTTATTACTTAATAGTTTTCTTTCAGTGGTCTGCCTTTGAAGCCTTATTTTATTTTTTAAAAAGATTTTATTTATTTATTTGAGCTAGAGAGCATGCACAAACGGGGGGGAGGGGCAAAGGGAGAGGAAGAAGCAGACTCCCGGCTGAGCAGCAACACCCACAATCCCGGGCTCAATCCCAGGACCCCAGGATTATGACCTGAGCCAAAGGCAGATGCTTAACCGACTGAGCCACCCAGGCATCCCAAACCTTATTTATTTTAAAGCAAAATTCATATAACTATTATTATATCCATAAGGCTATAGATTTGATGTCTAGGGTGAATCTATTTTTTTTCCTTCTCTGAGTCAAAACAAATCTCTCATTTAACATAAATACATATAATAGAAAATGAATTGAAAACGTTCCTCCATGTGCCATTTAAAATTACCAGACCAAGGTAATTTGTATCAGACTTTGGGAACCAGCCAGAGTATTTTCTGTGTGGTTCAGACTTGTGAAAATACATTTCTTCATTCATTCATCATATCTTTTCTTCCCCAGCTTCATTAAGGTATAATTGACAAAAATTTAAGGTGTGCAATGTGACTCTACATTTATTCTCATGTTTCGGGTTTCAGCTAGCCACCTGACACCCAACTCAAATAGCAGCTTCCCCTCTACCCTGTTGTCAAACCCTGTTACATCCCTTCACTGGTAAAAAATTCCTGCCGGATATGTTTCTTTATTTTCTCTTTTCCCCGCTTAAGCCTCAGACCCACAAGGGCAAGGATTTGGTCTGTTTTTATTCTCTGCCATGTTCCTAGCACACCTAGAACAATGCTTGGGTCTTTCAACAGCAGGTCCTTTCAACTGGACGGATTTATTCTGAGCCAAGCACTGCCTAGCCCTGTACCAGCTGATCCTGGGGTCTCACCCTCAAGGAGACCTTGGTCTCATGGGGAGACAGAGCCAGCTAAAGCAGGACTTGCCTGATTGAGGGTTGCTCATGGATGGGTCTGTGAAGCCACTGCTTTCTCTGAACTAGGGCATTCAGAGCATGGAGCTGGCAATCAGGATTTGCTGATGAGGCAGAAGACTGGAAACTCCACGGTGGTTAATAATAGCACACTTACTATATGCTAAAATACAAAAGTGCTCCCTACACCTGGAAGCAGGGTTTCTCAGTCTCACCGTTGTTGACATTGGGGCTGGATCATTCTCTTTTGTGAGGGGCCATCCTGTGTGTGCATTGTAGGATATTTAGCAGCATCCCTGGCTCTACCCACTAGATGCCAGGAGTACCCCAGCATCCAGGCGTGATGACCAAAGTGTCTCTAGACATTGCCAGATTATCTCCTGGGGGACAAAATTGCATTGGGTGACCACTGTTCCCCTAAAACATTACAGCAGTCTTCTGAGGTGGGTACACAGAGAGTAGCTGATGGAGTCATTTGAACCCTCTGCTTCCAGAGTCTTCCATGCTCTAACCACTATGATACATGGCTTTGTATGTGGTCTGGCCCCTGGCTCTGTCCTCTGAGAGCCTAGCACTGCTCAGGGCCTTCTCCACCCCTTGGCCCCATCCCCCAGGCTAACCAGCACCAAGATTAGACTTCCCAACTGGTTGGCCCCCAAAGCCAAGGGCGGCTCACCTGTGGTCTGTAACAGCATCAGTAATTTATTTTTGACCAGTCAAATGGCTTTGGAATGATTATTCTGGGAAAAAATTCTGAACTACCTTGCCTTTCCTTCGGCTTCTTTATGGTTTGCTGTGGTTTTGGCCTTGGAACTCACTGGGAGGAGGGCAACGCTCGGGGCTTCAGGCTTCTCCGTGTGTGACCTGGCCCCTGACTAACCCCAGCCAGTCATGCCTCTCCTCCAGCCTACAGCATGTGCCTTAGTTTCTCCAGATGAGCCTACAAGTTATGGCTGGAGCCTTTAATCTCTTTAGTCTCCTGTGGGTTGTTGCTTTTTTTTTTTCCCTTTGACAGCTATTTCCTGGGTATCTAGAATGTGCAAGATCTCTTGGCCCTGGGAAGGCAGTGGAGAGCCAAAGGCCAGTTGTGAATCCTTCCATCTGTCTGCCCATTTGCCCAGATCAGCCACCCATCCACCCATCCACCCACCAAACCAGGAATGGTATCTCTGTTTCACATCCAGGGGTGGAGATGACCCTGTCTGGACCGATCTGGAGCAGATAAACTGGCCAAGGACAACATCCTAGCGGGATGGTCAAGTTGACTGACAGTGGGTGGGTGGGGTGGGAGGAGCAGGACCAGAGTCTGGTGCTCCTTGTTGAGGCTGGAGGTCATCCTGGAGGAAGAAGCCCCAGGTGGTGATAGAGCCCCAGGAGGGTGGGTTGGATCCAGAGGGAACAGAAGGGCTGGCTCCCAAGGGCCAGTGGAGTCTGAGGATTCCTGGGAGCCCCGTGGGGCTCAGGGTTGCTGGCTTAGGGACCCCTTTCCAAGCTTGGGAGCAGGTCCTGAGGTGGGGGCTTTGAGGGGTACTGGTGTGGGAGGAGAGTGTTAAGCAGTGGGCCACAGGGGGATCTGGGCACTAACTGGAGCCAGGCACGGGCAAAGATGCAGGGAAATGTGATGGTGTCGGGCTGCTGGGTGTCCAAGTCTTTGCATCTCCACAAGTCTTTTTCGCTGTCTCTGTGTCTTTCTCTCCATCTCCCCACCTGTCAGTCTCTCCATCTCCGGCTCTGTGCCTTTCCCTCTCTGTCGCTCTCCAAGCCTCCACGTTTCTGTCTCTGGTTCTCTCCATCTCTGGGGGCCCAGCCCTGGTCCCCGCCCAGGGGCTGGTCAGGCCTGGGGCGGGCCGGGGGCGGGCCTCGCGGCTCGGCCGGGCGGGGTTAAAGGGCCAGACAGCCAGACTGCGCGGTCAGAGCTGAGGTTGCGGTGCGGGCGGATCTAGACCGAGGGCCAGAGGCCGAGACCCGCGGGGTGAGTGCGCGCGGGGGGCCGTAACCCGAGCGCCGCCGCGGCGCTGCGCGGTAACCCGAGGCGCCCGGCGCGGGTGCCCGCCGTGTGCCAGCGAGGGTCTGCGCGCCGCGGCGGCCGGGGATCCCCAGGACCGCAGCGACGGCTGCGGGACACGGACGCCGGTCTTGGGGGGGGGGGGGGGGGCGGGATGTGGGCGTGTCCCCGACGGTCGCGGCTTGTGAGCGCAGTTTTTTCAGTGCGCACCTCGGCGTCCTGTGTGTATCCTTCTCTCTGGGTATCCGTGGTGGGAAGGCACCTCAAGAAGAGCCCCCTCCCCATCAGGACAGCTCAGGGGGATCCGAGCCCTGCCCTGTGCCGCCTCTTAGGGCTGATTGGAGTCACTCCACATCGTCTCGCTCGTGGACTTTTACGCTTGTGATCCGGCTGCCTTCATGGCCCCTCTACCCACCCGTGGTAGGCACAGAGCCTCCAAATGCTCCTTTATGAGAAGAGAGATGCCCTCTTGGGCCCCCAGAGTTGGCAGTGAGGGTTGTGTGAAGTCCTGTAGTTGGTACTAGCTGATATTTTTGTTGGATCCTGGAGAGATATATGCTCCTTGGTGTCCCAGGGCCTCGCCGTCGCCCTTGGACCAGGGGGTGGCTAGCCAGCCCAGACCATGCCTGGTGGCTGAGGCCCACCCCCTGGGGAGTCTCAGGCTGGTGGTGGGAGGGAGACAGGGAGACACTGGGGGAGCTGGGATTTGAACAAACCAGTCCTGTCTGACCCCAAAATCCTGTGCACTTTCTAATGGCCCCAGTCTGTCTGTATAGCCCAGCTTGGGTTTCTGAGAGGTAACATTAGCCCTGGGCGGGTGTCCAGTGGTGACCTGGGTTGGTGTCCACAGAGGGGCTTGGATGACTCTGCAGACAGAGAAGGGGACCCTGTCCCTCCGCCCTGGCAAGGCTTGGGCTCCATTCTGCAAATCCCAGATGACTGGGCAACGGTAACGAAGATGGTGGCAACCTCAACAGCAATGAGAGGCACCTTTGATCAAGGGCTTGCTGTATGCCAAGCGCCGAGCTGAGCACACTAAAAACGTGGCATGTTCATCAAAGCCCTGTGAAGTGGGTAATATAGTTCCTGGCTTCCATATGAGGACATTGAGGCTCAGAAAGGTGCAGACACTCCCCTGAGGTCACACAGCTAAGAGGCAGAGCTTTATGGAATCCTTTCCGAGGCTCGTGTCCGACTGTGGCCACACTTGGTTGGGATGGTGGGCAGAGAAAATTGCAGTTCTGGAATGATCTAGATTACTGGTGTTTTTTTTTTTTTTTTAAAGATTTTATTTATTTATTTGAGACAGAGAGAATGAGAGAGAGAGAGAGAGAGCACATGAGAGGGGGGAGGGTCAGAGGGAGAAGCAGGCTCCCTGCCGAGCAGGGAGCCCGATGCGGGACTCGATCCAGGGACTCCAGGATCATGACCTGAGCCGAAGGCAGTCGCTTAACCAACTGAGCCACCCAGGTGCCCTACTGGTGTTTTTTTTAAACTTAGTTTTCTGCCAGGATCTCCTTTGGGCCAAGGAAGCTGCAGGCAAAAACCTACAATATGCCCAAAGCTGTGCTGAGACTCTCCTTCCCACCTCCATTGGCCAACTTGGCTCTGCCCTTAGAAATGCCCTTTGAAGTCCTTTCTCAGAACCCCAGAAATTTGGAGTAAGCCCCCTCTCAACTCAGACTTCTAGGGCGTGGCAGTTTGGGAGTCCCTGGGGTCAGGCAGCCCTTTGGCGAAGAGAGAGGGTGCCATGAGCAGGGATGGGGGTAGGCTGTCTGGACTACAGGCTTCCAGAGTGAGTGTGGGGCAGGGCTAGGATGTGGAATGGTGGAGCCAGTGTTGGGGGCTTGGCTGCCAGGCTGCCGGTGGGCTCCAGGACTTGCGGTTCAAGGAGAGGCAGATATGTGGTTTCTGGGGGGGGGGGGGCGCGGTTGTGTCCTGCATTCCTTCTCAGGAGCCCACACACCTTGTATGACAAGTCCCCGACGGGCGGCCAGGCTAACCCGACAAACCAGCGCTCCATGGGCGTGGGCCACTGAGCCAGTTGCTGGCACCTCGGTTTTCAGATAATGCCAGCCCCAGCGGGACTGGTGGGGCCACTTCTGCCAGGGTGGGGCCCCTGGGTGGCCTTGCCTGGTGTCTGATGCACCAGAGGAGCGGGTTTGCCAGCCTCTTGGAGCATTCTGAGAGTGTCAGCTTCGCATTTCTCTCCCTCCAATAAAAGAGTAATAATGGAAATAGGAATAATGGCTAAAATTTGCGTGCTGCCTGCCAAACCTCATCTCACTGAAGTGTCCCAAACAACCTTAAGTGGTAGCAGCCTGCTATTATTAACCCATTTCACAGATTGGCAAACAGAGGCTGGGGGAGGGGAGTAGACCTACTCAAGGCTGCTTACTTGGGGAGGGGCAGGACTGTGATTTGAATCCAGGCTTGTTTGAGTCAAAAATGCACATTTTAAAACATGATGCAGTTCCAAAACAACCTCTCATTTTATGTTTATTTTTTTTAGTTGAAGTGTAATTAGGTATAGGAAAGTGTACTTTCCACAACTGAGCAGTTCAGGAGTTTTTGCAAACTGAACCAACACGTGTCACCAGCACCCATATCAAGAAAGAAAACAGCTGTCTGAGCCCCCAGAACACCCTCTCCCCAACTGAAGCATCTTCATTCATTTTTCATTAATTTCAACTAATTAACCCTTTTTTAAAAGTTTTAAAAAATCTTTTTAAGTAATCTCTACACCCAATGTGGGGCTCACATTCACAACCCTGAGATCAAGAGTCATATGCTCTACAGACTGAGCCAGCCAGGTGCCCCTCAACTAATTAACTTTTAAATAGACTTTATATTTTAGAGCAGTTTTAGGTTTACAGAAAAATTATGCAGAAAGTTTAGAGTTCCGAAACACCCCTCAACTCCCTACAATTTCCCCTACCGTTAACATCTTCCATTAGGGTGATATGCTTCTTTTTTTAAAAAAAATTATTTGTTTATTAATTTATTTTAGGGGATATGGGGAGAGGGAGAGAGAGAATCTCAAGCAGACTCTGTGCTAAGCGCAGAGCCCGACGTGGGGCTCAATCCTACAACCCCAAGATAGTGACCTGAGCCGAAATCAAGAGTTGGATCCTTAACCAACTGAGCCACCCAGGCACCCCTAGGGTGATCTATTTCTTACAGTTGATGAACCAATGTGAACACATTATGATTAACTAAAGTCCATAGTTTACATTAGAGCTCATTCTTTGGGTTGTACAGTCAACTGATTCATCTTTATATTTAATTAAAACATTTTTGAATGGGCAGTATGTGCTCATGTTATAGAAAATCAAAAAGTCCCCAAAGATGGACAAAGAAAGTTAAGTTTCCCTTCCACTCCTGCACCTTGTTTTTCCAGGCCCCTTCCAGAGACAACCACCATGATAAATTTCTCATGGGTCCTCAAAGCGTTTTTTTTTTTGTTTTTTGTTTTTTTCATTTTTAAATATTGAAGCAAAGTTTATCTAATATAAAATAATTTTTTTAAAGATTTTATTTATTTATTTTGACAGAGAGACAGAGAGAGAGGGAACACAAGCAGGGGGAGTGGGAGAGGGAGAAGCAGGCTTCCCGCTGAGCAGAAAGTCTGATGTGGGGCTTGATCCCAGGATGCTGGGATCATGACCTGAGCTGAAGGCAGACGCTTAACAACTGAGCCACCCAGGTGCCCCTAAAATAATTATTTAAAAATGAACAATTCAGTGGCATTTAGCACATTTACAGTGTTGTGCAATTATCACATCACCTCTATCTAGCTCCAAAACATTTTTCTCTCCCCAAAAGGAGATCCTGTCCCTGGTAGCAGTCCCTCCCTTCCCATCCCCCCACCCCCACCAGCCCCTGGCAACCACCAGTCTGCTTGCTGTTTCTCTGGATTTGCCTGTTCTGGACATTTCATATAAATGGGATCAGACACTATAAGCCTTTTGTATCTGGCTTCTTTCGCTCAGCATAATGTTTATGAGGTTCATTTATGTTGTATCATATATCAGGACCTCATTCCTTTTCATGGCCGAGTAATATTCCATTGCACAAATATACCACATGATACTCATCCATTCATTTGTTGATGGACCTCTGCATTGTTCCACCTTTTGGCTATTCTGAATAGTGCAGCTATTCATATTCATATACAAGTATCAGAGTACATTTTCCATTCTTTTGACTATATACCTAGGAGAGGAACTGCCAATTCTTTTTTTTTTTTTTTAAGTTTTATTTATTTGAGAGAGAGAGAGAGAGAGCACCAGCAGGGGTGGAGGGGCAGAGGGAGAGGGAGAAGTAGACTCCCCATGAGCAGGGAGCCCGATATGGGGCTCGATCCCAGGACCCCAACATCATGACCTGAGCCGAAGGCAGATGCTTAACCGACTGAGCCACCCAGGCAGCCCTTGGAACTGCCAATTCTATGTTTAACTTTTTGAGGAACTGCCAACCTACTTCTCAAAGCGGCTGCACCACCTCAAAACTTTTTGTAACACTTTTTTGGGGGGGCTTGGCAAGAATGCTCTTGTTTGGAGGGGGTCAAGAGGAACCCAGCTACAGAAAGTAGAGGACTTAAGGTCCCCAACTTATTGAGCTCCTCCCATGAGCATCAGATGGACTTCTTGCCTTGTTACCATTTTGTAGATGAGAAGATGGAGGCTGTCAGGGTGACAACCAGTTGGGGATCTATAGTATGTGCTCTTTCTGCTTGGAGCAGAGTCTGACCCTGAGATCAGGACCTGAGCGAAAATCAAGAGTTGGATGCTTAACCAACTGAGCCACCCAGGTGCCCCCATCCCTCTGCCTCTGTCTTATAAGGACAACTGAGATTCCAGCTGGGACCAACCTAGACAACCCAGGCTACTCTAGACCCTTAACTTAGTCCCATCTGCAAAGACTTTGCCATAGAAGGTCTCATTCTCAGGTTCCAGAGAACTGATACCTTTGGGGGGGCCCATATTCAGCCTCCCCCATCCCTGCTTTACCTCCATCAAGACATGTAGTGTTTACATGGTGTTCTATCATGTCTCTTGGTGGCCACTTGTCTTAAGGGCTGGGACCATGTGTGTCCTGCTCGCCATTACATCCCCATGCCCAGAACAGAGTCACACACATAGGAGGGGTTCAAACACGATTTGCCAACTGAATGACGAAGAAATGCAGGTAGAACACTTGGTAAGAGGCCTGGCATGTGAGAGTATTTAGAGGAAGGTCACAATCCTGAATCATAATCACTAGCTGCCTTCCTTGGCATTGCTGGGGGAGAATCATTACCCACTATTAAATTGGTAAAGAAACAAATATCCACAGCTGCTCCCTGGAGAGCATGTCACCTGGAGCTGCCCAGAACCTTCTGCCTGGGACTTGTGACTTGGAGCTCTCTGTGATTCATTTTGGGAGGTTATCTGCTCCCCACCCCCACCCCTAACCGGGCCTTCCAGAGGGCATATCGTCTACACCAGGCAGTCTTTTTAAAAAGATTTTTTGGGGTGCCTGGGTGGCTCAGTCAGTTAAGTGGCCAACTCTTGGTGTCAGTTCAGGTCATGACCTCAGGGTTATGGGATCGGGCCCCTGCATTAGGCTCCACGCTCAGGGCAGAGTCTGCTTGGGATTCTCTCGCCCCTCTCCCTGTGCCCCTCCCACCCAGTAAATAAATAAATCTTTTAAAAAATTTGAAAAAAGATTTTTAATTGTGGCAAAATACACATAACATTTATCATCTTAACCATTTTAAGCGTGCAGTTCAGTGGTACTAAATACATTCACACTGTTGTGCAGCCGTCACCACCATCCATCTGCAGAACTTTTTCATCTTCTTCAATTAAAACTCTGTCCCTGTTAAACACTAACTCTCCCACCCTGTCCCCCTCCCCAGCCCCTCGTGCCCACCATCTACTTCCTGTTTCTGAATCTGACTCCTCTAGGGACCTCTTATAAGTGGGCTCACATAGCATTTGTTTTTTGTGTCTCTTATTTCACTTAACATAATGTCCTCGAGGTTCATCCATGTTGTACCGGGTGTCAGGATTTCCTTTTTAGGGCCGAATAATATTCCCCTGTATGGTTGGACCACATGATGTTTCTGTGTTCATCCGTTGCTGGGCACTTGGCTTGTTTCCACCTTTTGGCTATTGTGATTAATGCTGCTATGAACATGGGTGTGCAAATATCTGTTTGGGTCCCTGCTTTCACTTCTTTGGGGGATCTACCCAGAAGTGGGACTGCTGGATCATATTGTGATTCTGTGTTTAATATTTTGAGGAACCACCATACTGTTTTCCACAGCAAAGTGGCACCATTTTACATTTCCACGAGCAACGCATAAGGGTTCAAGATTTCTCTGCATGCTTGCCAACTCTTGTTATTTCCTTTCATGATAAGGAGCCATCCTAATGAGTGGTCATGTCATCTGTATGACTTATAATGTAAGTCAGACCATCCCAATGGGGCTCTCCAAATTTGGTGATAAGCCACCCAGCTGTTTTCCCAAGATGTGGTAACCCATAGAAACTTCATATCTTCTGTATGGAGGATGTAGTTGGGCATTGGGAGCCAGTGAGTCTGAGCCCCTAATGGAGGGAACCGTGGGCAGGGGTGGGTGGGGACTGGGGACTCAGGCGAGGACCTGGAGGGCAGGGTTCATTTAGCTATGTTGTCCCAGGAGGTGGGGCACAGAGGGAACCATTGGCTGGTTGGACTGAGTGGAAAGGAGAGATGAAGACAGGACCCATCCATTTTCAGGAGTCTCCTTGGCATCGTCTGAGATCTGTGAGCCCCGGAGTGATGGAGTTTGGCCGTTGGTGGAGTTCAGGGGGTCTCTGCCAGCTCCCATCTCCCTTGAGTTAGAGGAACTGAGATTCAGTTGTCCAGAAAATGGACAGAATGTAAGACCTAAGTCCAAGGACCACTTTAAGATTCCATAAAATGAGGCATGCACATCCCTGAGTGTGGCTCACAGCACATCGTAATGCTCCATACCTGGTCACTGTGTTATTAATATTGTTGTTACCTACCCACTTTATTTGGGTTCCTTCAAGAGCTGACCCCTGGGCAAGGATTTGAGTGCAAGAAGCTTATTTGGGAAGTGATCACAGAACATACCAGTAAGGAAAAAGGAAGTGAACCCCAAAGAATTGGAAACAGGGACTCTAACATGTACCTGTACATGCATGTTCATAGCTGCACATTTCACAATAGGCAGAGGCGGGAGCAGCTCAGATGTTCATTAACAGATCAATGGATAAACAAATTGTGATACATCCTTACAATGGAATATTACACAGGAGCACAAGAAATGAAGTTCTGATACACACTATGATGAGGATGAACCTTGAACACATCATGCTGGCTGAAAGAAGCCGGACACAAAAAGTCATATAATATATGATCATATTGATATGAAATAAAATATCCATAGAGGCAGAAAGCTGATTAGGGGCGCCTGGGTGGCTCAGTCGGTTAAGCATCCGACTCTTGGTCTCAGTTCAGGTCTTGATCTCAGAGTCATGAGTTCAAGCCCCACATTGGGCTCTGAGCTGGGCATGGAGCCTACTTGAAAGAAAGAGAGAGAAAGCAAGCAAGCAAGCAAATTAGTGGTTGCCAGGGGTTAAAGGTATAGGGGAGTGGGGGATGACTGCTAATTGGGATGGGATTTCCTTTCGGGGCAAGGAAAAAATTTAGAGCTCGATGGAGGTGGTGGTGGCACGACACCGTGGATGTGCTAGATGCTACTGAATTGCACACAGTTGACCTTTGAACAACATGGGTTCGAACTGCATGGGTCCACTTATATGCAGAATTTTTACAGTGCAGCCCCGTAAATGGATTTTCTCTTTCTTAGATTTTTTCAATATTTTCTTTTCTCCAGCTGACTTTACTGTAAGAATGCAGTATATAATACATATAACATACAAAGTATTTGTTAATTGACTTTATGTTATCAGTAAGGCTTTCCAGTCAATAGTAGGCTATTAGTAGTTAAGATTTTGGGGAGTCGGGTGCCTGGGTGGCTCAGTTGGTTGAGCGACTGCCTTCGGCTCGGGTCGTGATCCTGGAGTCCCGGGATCGAGTCCCGCATCGGGCTCCCTGCTCGGCAGGGAGTCTGTTTCTCCCTCTGACCCTCCTCCCTCTCATGCTCTCTGTCTCTCATTCTCTCTGTCTCAAATAAATAAAAATTAAAAAAAATCTTAAAAAAAAATAAAAAAATTAAAAAAAAGATTTTGGGGAGTCAAAACTTATATATGGAATTCTGACTGCATGGGGGGGTTGGCACCTCTAACTCCTTCATTGTTCAAGGGTCAACTGTACTTTCAAATGGTTCGTTTTATGTTGGGTGAATCTCACCTGAATTAAATAAAGAAGAAAAAGAGGGGAGACAGGGGAAGGGAGGCAGCTAATAGAAAAAGTTTCGACGGTGGGCAGCTGGAGTTTAACCCCACTGGGGAAGCCTGGTGGCGCATGTGGAACCCACACCTCAGGGTCATGGCACCCCAGGGGAGAAGGTATCTATCCAGCAATATTTATCAGTCATTGGTTAAGAGCTGCTTTCAATGTGTGTGTGTGTTTAAATTTTCCAACATTCTGGCCATCCACGCATGGGCAGAGAAGTCAGGAGGGATGCCCTGCAAAGTCAAGGCTGAGGGCATGTGGACAGGGCACTGGTGCATCCATCTGGCCAGCCAGCTGAAGGTCATTGCTGGGGGGAAGGTTGAGGGGTTTCCTTGGGGTCCAGGACTCCTGTGTATTGAGCACCTACTGTATGCCAGGTACATGCTGCTTGACTCCACAGGCCATCCTGTGTCTGGTGCACACATGGCCAGAGGGTGGTTCCTACGTGCACTGACCCCCCCATCCCGTGTGTCCTCCCAGGATGCTGCCCATCGCAGAACACCTACTGCACCTCCTGGGAGTGGAGAAGACCTCGTTCCGCATGTATGCCCTGTCTGGGTTCCTCCTCTCCCTGCTCTTCTTCCTCTTCCGCCTGGTGATGCAGTTCCTGAGGCTCTGCTGGCGCTTCTACGTCACCTGCCGCCGCCTGAGCTGCTTCCCCCAGCCACCCCGGCGCAGCTGGCTGCTGGGCCACCTCGGCATGGTGCGTGTGTGGCTAGGCAGGTCCCAGGTATTCAGTAAGGATGATGGGCCTGACTGCTTCTGCCATCCCCCAGGAATCCGGCTGGAGCCATGAACAGACCCATTTTACAGGATAGGGGTGTGATTGAGGCTCAGAGAGGGCAAGCAGTTGACCTGAGGTCACACAGCCGGGATGAGGCAGAGCTGACTCTAAGGTTTTCTCTGTAATTTCAGGCTGTTGCCGAAGCAACAGGTGCTAGTGCCTGTGAAAGTCGTCAGGTTCTGTGATCCCCGGGTGGGGTGGGGGTGGGGGTGGGGGACTCCTGTCGATGTTGTTGCTCTGCCCCACCCCCACTGTGTTTGCACCCTCTCTCTCATTCTGGTACCTTGCCTTTCATTTCTTACTTCACATACAGGTGCTAAGCATTAGATCAGGTGCTTTAAAATATTAACTCAGTCCTCTTGACAATCCTAGGAGGAGTTCCCATGACTACCCCCATTTTGCTCCTGAGACTATTATGGCACAGAGAGGTTAAGTAGCTGGCCCTAGGTCACACAGCTCGCCAGTGGCATAGTTGGGGTTCAAACCCAGGCCATCTGGCTCCAGAGTCCCTGCTCTTAGCTCTGTATCCTCTGCTGCCTCTTGTTTCTGGATGACAAAACCTGCACTTTTTCAAAAAAGAGTTTCAGAGGTCAGAAGAAGGCCAGACTCCTGAGAGCACTGAGGCTTTTAGGGTCCTACAGTCCAGCTCCTAGCTGCCTGTGGCACTCATCTGGTCCCCCTTGCAGGCCTAAAGGAAACTGAGGGACAGTTGTGGAGATCTTCCTGGTTCAGGCCTTATGCCGAGTGCAGACGTGGACTTCGGAGAGCAGTTCAAGGGCAGTGGTCATCAGTGTGTGCCTGATGCCCATCTTTACCCTCTCCTGCCATGTGACCTTGAGCAATGACTTCACCTACCCGTGCCTCAGTTTCCCCATCTGCAATGTGGGGATTATGATTGTTCCTAATAACCTTGTGAGATTGTATTGAAAGTTCTTAAAGTCATGTCTGTGGCATGCTTGGCACTGAGCCTGCCATGCAGTGGTGGATGTGCTCAACTCCTGGGTCCTGCAGAGCCTGGAAGTATCAGGGGATTCTAGAAATATTTTGGATTCTACTTGGAGTGAGCATCCCAGAAGAAGGAAACAGGAGACACATTTCCAGTCAATAGCTCAAAGAACAATTTTTTTTTTTTAAGATTTTATTTATTTTTTAGAGAGCGAGTGAGAGAGAAACAGCATGAGAGGGGAGAGGGTCAGAGGGAGAAGCAGGCTCCCCGCTGAGCCGGGAGCCTGATATGGGACTCGATCCCAGGACCCTGGGATCATGACCTGAGCCAAAGGCAGACGCTTAACCATCTGAGCCACCCAGGCACCCTCAAAGAACATTCTATGTGGCTTTAGGAATGACTCCCCTGGGGCCAGCATTCACTAAGTTTTGCCCGTTTGTGCCTGAATCTCCTCCCTCCGTTTCACCTCCTACCTTTGCTTGGGCCTCATCCTCTCCTGCTGGACCATGGTCCAGCCTCCTTCCTGGGCTCCTGCCTCCAGTCTATCCCCCATCCTCGCCCCAGGAGGATTCCTGAAACCAACCACATCCCTCCTCTACTCACACACCTTACATGGCTCCCCACTGCTGTCTGGAGAAAGTCTCAGCTCCTCAGGTAGTGTTCAAGCCCCTTTAGACTCTAACTCCCACCCTACTCACGTCTAGTCCTGCAGAATGACTTCCTGTTCCTATAACCAGGCTCTGACTTCCCACCTCCATGACCTTTGCTGGAATTGTGCCCCCTGCCCTAAATATCCTTCTCAGTTAGATGAACTTCTACTCATTTGTCATTCCGCATATCCAGTACTCTTACTCTGAGAAGCCATCTGGCTTTACTGGTGGTTCTAGAGGTAGTAGCCAGGCTCTGATGTCCCAGACAGTTGGCCAGGGCCGGTTCTAAAGTCCAACCTTGACCCTGTGGACCCAGCATGCCTCCTGGGGCCATGAGTTCTGGGTGAGGCCATGGTTTCTCTTGGGTGTGGACAGGCTCAGGGCTGAACCTGACTGAGAAGGAGACACAGGAGCCAGAAAGAAGTCATTTATTGGCTTGTTCACTCATTCATTTATTCATTTGATCGGCAGTTGCTGGGCCTTGCAATTGGCCAGGCAAGGGGTTAGGTCCCTCTCCCTTAATTCTCACAGGCTGTGGAATAGGGATAGATCTTCCCAATATTATGGATTTGATCTTTGGAGCTCAGAGAGGTTAAGTGACTTGCCCAAGGTCACACAGCTGCCGAGAACAGATTTGAACTCTGATCCTGAAGTACTTCTGCCTTGTGTTTGTTAAGAGCAGGCATTTTGGAGCTGGGTGGCCTGTGTTCAAATCCTGGCTTTGCCACTGTGGCAGATGACTCCAGTGTCTGCCCGGATCCTTTTGCCCATTTCTGGATGTGATGGCCTGACCTCCAGCTGCCAGCACCAGAATTCTAGGGCTTTCTCTGGCCCTGTGCACTGTGAGCTTCAGACTTAATGCCCCAGGTGTGACCCTCAGCCAGTGACTGTGGGACTGTAGGAGTTGATGTATAAACACCTCAGCTCACTCTTCCTCTGCTGGGTTGACTTTGATACACGTGTCCCCCAGAGGTCCCCAGGAAGACAGCACTGAGTTGCCCGTGGCCATAACACCCTTGGCAACTCCCCCTTTGCTGGCTGCCTTCCCTCCCTGTCTCACTTTCCTTAGTCCCCTGCCCATGTTTTTGGGGATCCACCTTCAAACGAACCACTTGCCCTAGAACCCTTGTCTCAAGACCTGCTTCTGGGGAAGCCCAAACCAAGACAATCACTTATTCACCTGTAGCTTCAGACAAGTCATTTGACCTTTCTGAGCAAAGTAAAATGGGGAAAATAGGAGCAACGATGTCACAGAATAGTTGTGTGGGTTGAAGGTATGAGTATATGAAAAATGCCCCCAGCAGTGCCTAAGACTGCAAGCCCATGTACGTGTTAAAAGTGACAATACGAGTAGTTTATTCCTGACAGAGCAAGTACTCAATAAATGCCAATCATGATTGTGCTGACTGTTACGGTTTTTAATTTCTTTTTCTTTTTTTCTTTTTTTTAAGATTTTATTTATTTGACAGAGAGAGAGACACAGTGAGAGAGGGAACACAAGCAGGGGGAGTGGGAGAGGGAGAAGCAGGCTTCCCGCCGAGCAGGGAGCCCGATGCGGGGCTCGATCCCAGGACCCCGGGATCATGACCTGCGCTGAAGGCAGACGCTGAACCACTGAGCCACCCAGGCGCCCCCCGTTTTTTATTTCTTGAACACCGGCTGTGTGTCAGGCCCTTGTGCTGGGCTCTCTTGTTTTGTTCATTCATGAATTTTCTCAACCACCCTCAAGCAGAGAGTCGATTCTTCCCCACTTCTCAGATGAGGGAATGGAGGCTCACCAAGGTGCAACCCTCATACAGCCAATCCTACAGCTCTCCTGGGCTCGTTTGGAGGACGGGGGAGGTGGCGGGAGGGAAAGGTTGGGGAAGGTGGGGCTGGGCTCCTCCTCACTATCTTTCCCTACCACCTCCTGCAGTATCTTCCAAATGAGACGGGCCTCCAAGATGAGAAGAAGGTGCTGGACAACATGCACCATGTGATTCTGGTGTGGATTGGACCCATCCTGCCACTGTTGGTTTTGGTGCACCCTGACTACATCAAGCCCCTAGTGGGTGCCTCAGGTACGTGGGCTGGGCCTTCGAATGATGGGTAACCCCTTAACTCTCAGAGCTCACCTGGGCTTCTAGGCACGTAGGCTATCCAGGGGAAGGGCCATTTGAGTAGGGATTTGAAGGATGAATAGGAGTTCACCAAAGCAGCCACAGTAATACAGGTAGTGGGAATAGCATGGGAAAAGGTGGACAATATCTAAGAGTCCTGGGAAATTTGAGAGGATGTCTACCCATCTGGAAGTCAGATCCAAACATGTTTGGATAGACAATTGTTGGCCCAAGATTTTGTTAAGTGGTTGCTGATTAATTCTAAGCCATGGCAGCCCATTATTTGCCTTCTGACGTTCCCACTGCAGCTCTTCCAGCTTCACCTGGGCTGCCCCTGGTTGGTGGAAGAAGAGATGCGGAAGGATTGGTTCTCCCTTCTACAGTCCACACCTCTCCCAAGGTGTAGGACTCCCAGGTGTGCTTGGCAAGCTCTTGTTCAACCTTCAACACCCAGATCCAATGACCCCTTCTCCAGGAAGACCTGGGGGTGACCCTCCAGATGGATCATAGCTTTCTCCTCTGGGCTTTTCCATTCTCAGTCCTAACCCTCTAAGGCTGAGTGTGTCTGCATTCAGCCCTGTCCCCCTCATAGGAGTCTGGATCTGCAGTGTGGCCTTGCATGTAACTGGGCACCTCCAGAGACATCAGGGGCATTTGAGAGAGGAGGGAGGAATGAAAGAGCTCCAGGAATTTTAGATCTCTGGCCCCAGCTTGGGCCTCTGCAAACCCATGTCTAGAGACCACCATCAAGGCTGCCACCCTGGAGCCATGAAAGAGGAAGGGCTCCCATTCTTCCCTTCCCAGCTATGCTCTCCCCACCATTACTGCATTTGTGAGGGGATGCCCACGCCACTGCACAAAGGGGGACCTAGACCCTGGGAAGGGTGACTTTTCCAAGGGATGGGCACCAAGTTGTGGGAAGGGTCCTGGGCTAGGACTTAGGCAGGCTGGGCTCTGATCCTGGCTGGAGCCATACTTGCTGTGTGACCGAGAAATTCATCTAACCTCACAGGGCCTCAGTTTCTGCTCTGGAAAATGGGGTGGTTGTGAAGGCTCCAGATGATGTGGGTAGGTGCTCATGAGGGTTTGTTCTCTCCTGCCTTTTTCATATGCTGTTTTTCTTTCCCCTTCTCCTCATTCTCTCCTAACTCCTCCTACTTCCCCCCTACTCCTAAGAGTCCCAGTTTCCTGAGTACTGTCCTCCGTGGTTGTGAGACCCCAAGTAGAATAGGGAGTGAAGCCCCCAGTGTGGCCTCAGCGCATAGTAGATGCTCAGGCCTCTGCCCCTCCTCTCCTCTCCCCTCCCTTCCCTCAGGTCGGGCAGGACATCCACTACCTCCCCTGCTGGAGGAGTCAGATGGGGGGCTCTAGTTGGGAGGGTGGGGCTGTGAGTCAGGACAGACAAGCCTGGCCCCAAGCTGTGGATCACATTCCCCACTGGGGCCTCCACAGGGCCACACCTGGGGAACTCGCTGCTCGGGGCCCAAACACACACAGCCCATGGAGCCTGAGAAAGGCACGGCTCCTCTTGGACCTCTGTTTCTCCATCTTATATTGGGCAATTGGGATAGAGAGGATTAATGGGTGAAAGGAGGTGAAAATGATTTATGGAGTATGAAACGTGATATATAGGCATGTAATTATAGCTTGTCTTTCTACATTCATTTTGTGTGGGGTTGAAATTCACGTAACATATAATTAGCCATTTTAAAGTACACAGTTTTAAACCGTAAGGTATTTCGAGTGTTCCCAATGTTGTGCAACCCTCGGCTCTCTCTCGTTTCAAACTTATTCATAGCTCCATAAAACAGCCTGAACCCATTAAGTAATTACTTCCCATTCTCCTCTCCCCCCATCTCCTGGTACATCCCCCCAATCTCCTTTCTATCTCTATGGCTTTGCCTGTCCTGGATATATCATAGGAAAGGAATTATACACAATGTGGTCTTTTGCGACTGACTTCTTTCACTCAGCAAAACGTTTCTGAGGTTCATCCACAGAGTAGCGATGACCAGGTCTTTATTCCTTTTTAAGGCTGAGTAATATTCCATTGTCTGGATATATGGATATACCACATTTGTTTATCCACTCCTCCACTGACAGTTATTTGGGTTGTTTCTACCTTTGGGCTATTACAAATGATGCTATGAACATGCATGTATGTTTTCATCTCTCCTGGGTAGATACTGAGGAGTAGAAATGCAGGGCCATATGGGAATTCTACCTTTAACTTTTTAAGGAACCACCAAACTGCTTTCCACGATGGCTAGGCATTTATTTTTCACCAGTAGGGGCTTGCTGGGGGCTGGAGACGCAGATATTCATCTCACAAGTTCTTGACATCAGTGACCAATAATTATAGTCATAGTTATAAAAATAGCCAGCAGTTGGTTAATTATTCATTTGTGTGTACAAATATTTAATGAGCACCTGCCATGTGCCAGGAACATATTAGCTCATTGAGTTTTTGTAGGGATGCTACGAGGCAGGCAGGGTTGTTCTGTTTCTCCTGTGGCAGATGAGGAAGTGGAGGGACAGAGGGCTAACGTGCCCAGGTTTACACATGGAGTTAGTGGTAGGGCTGGGATTTGAACCTAGTGATATGGACTCAACCACAGTGATATGGACTTTCCTGCTGGGCACTGGGTAGGGCCTTTTCTTATATGACCTCATCCAGGGTAGATGTTACCATCCCCTTTTTACTGAAGGGGACACTTAAAATGGGAAAGGCAGCCTGGACACAGACTCTCCTGGAATCAAGTGATCAGAGTTGAAGTGGAGTAAGGACCTGAGGATGGGAGAACAAGGGTTCAGCTGGGGAGACTTCCTGGAGGAGGTGTCGGTGAAGCTGGGCCTTGAAGGATGTTTGGAGTTTGCCAGACTGAGTCTTAGGTGGAGCATTCTACCAGGACAAAGGTGCAGATGTGTGAAAGTACCAGGGGAGTTCAGGTGACTTGGGGTGTCCGGAGGGAAGATGATGTGTGGGGAGGAGTAGGCGATGAGACAGGAGGTAGACTCAGAGCACCTATGTGCAAAGCAAATGAGCTTGTGTTTTACCCTGGGGGCGTTAAGGAATGATGGGAGGTGTTTAAATAGGACAGCCATTGAACAGGTCTGTATATCAGAAAGACCTTCAAAGGGCCTAGGCTGGAGTCCAGATCCCAGAGAGTAAAGGAGTGACCAGAATTCTACCTTCTTCTCCAATGCTGCCTCTTCCTGGAAGCCTGCCTTGACTTCCAGCAGCCCTTTTTCTGTGCCTCCCTTTGCTTCTGGCATACCTTCTATCTTCTAGATAATTGTATGGCGTGCCTCTGCTTCCCTTTCTCACCCCACCTGGAGCTCCTCCAGGCAGGGTGTGGAGCTGAGCCATCTCTGGTCCCCAGCATTGCCCAGCATGGGTTGGGTAAAGGAAGATGGTAGAAGAGATGTTCTGAATGGGAGGATGAGTGGACAGATGACTGTGTGCACAATTGGGCAATTCCTAGCTACTGTGTGTGTAGGTGGCTGAGTCACATCTCAGATAAAAGTGACATCACTTGAGTTTCAGGTACTTCCTTTCTGGGCCCCTGTCCATTCTGTCCCAAGTCTGCTCAACACAGAAAGGGAATTCACTCACTCACCCATCCATCTATCCACCAATCCATTTTTGCATTCATTCATCCTTTGGTTGGTTCATTCAATAAAAAAGTTATTTAACACTAGGAGTGCCTGGGTGGCTCAGTTGGTTAAGCATTTGATTCTTGATTTCAGCTCAGGTCATGATCTCAGGGTTGTGAGATCGAGCCCCACGTTGGGCTCTGTGCTGGGCATGGAGCCTGCTTAAGATTTCTCTCCCAGGGCGCCTGGGTGGCTCAGTTGGTTGATTGTCCGACTCTTGACTTTAGCTCAGGTCATGATCTCAGGGTTGTGGGATCAAGCCCTGTGTTGGGCTCTGTGCTCAGTGTGGAGTCCACTTGTCCCTCTTCCTCTGCTTCTCCCCTGCTCTCTCTCTCCCAAATACAAAAATCGTTAAAAAAAAGATTGTCTCTCCCTCTCCCTCTGGTCCTCCTTCCTCTCTCCCTCTCTAAAAACCACATTATCAGTGATCAATGTGGTCCCTCCTCTCAAGGGGCCTGTAACTGGATGGATACAGCCTAGAGGGACTGGTGGAGGAGGGATAGCATCCAAGCAGAGAAGGATGAGGGGGAGTGTTTGAGGCAGAGAGGGCATGTGGTAGAAAGACCTGGAGCAGAGAGAGAATGTGACTTTTTCAAGGAGATGAGAAAATTCTGTGATGTTAGAAGATTGAGCATGTAGAGAATGGAGGATGGAGATGTTTTGAGAGAGGTCTGGACTGGGGTAGATGATTCAAGACTTTGAAAATGGTCTGAGCAGCTGTTGTTGCAGCTAATGGGTGTGAGTAGGAAGGGACATGGTCAGATCTAACATCTGATAAGACCTCCTGGGACCAGAGTGCAGGGCAGACTGGAGACGGAGAGCACAGGAGGTGTAATTCAGATGGCCTGAGTTGGCAGAAAAGAAGAGTGATTAGGGTGAAGAGGGCCATCCTGGATGGAGAGCACAGGTTTGGATGGAGGGCCAGCATGTGGGGTTATTTGGTGTATGTTGATGGGTGAGGTGGGAGAGACGTACAGGGGCAAGATGGGGCAGGGCCTTCAGTGCTAGCCTGAGCTTGAACTTTCTTACCAGAGTGATAGGGAGCCATGGGAGGTGTCTGAGCAGGGGAGGCTCATGTTCAGATCAGCATGTTATAAGGATCTTTCTGGGGCAGGTATAGAGGAGGAACTGGAGGGGTGAGGTGGAGGTCAGAGCTCAGAGAGGAGGCCCAAGGGGGTCATAAGCAGAGGTCAAGGGTCAGAACTCTGTTTTGAGTCACCACCAACTCTTCTCTCTCCATAGCTGCCATCGCCCCCAAGGATGACCTTTTCTATGGTTTCCTGAAACCTTGGCTAGGTGAGTGTGGGAGTGGGTGAGTGGGCTGGGGCTTTGGGGAAGAGGAGTGGGGTTTCTTGTAGGGTTTCAGAGTAATAGGAGAGGCCCCTAATCTCAGTCTTCTGGGCCCAGGAGATGGGCTGCTGCTGAGCAAAGGTGACAAATGGAGCCGCCACCGCCGCCTGCTGACACCTGCCTTCCACTTCGACATCCTGAAGCCCTACATGAAGATCTTCAACCAGTGCACTGACATCATGCATGTGAGTCGCAAGGTTTCTTGGGAAGAGGGTGTCCTGGGAGTGAGACTGGTCCAGGCTCCGACTCATGGGTAAGCTGGGTGATGTCAGGAAGCTTCACTTCCTTTACCCTATAAAGTGGGCTTATGGTAAGCAGGCAGCTAGGTCATTGGCAGCCTGGCTTAAAGTCTGCGGTGTCCATGTCAATTTGCCATGTGTCTCTTTCTCTTCCAGGGTAAATGGCGGCGCCTGGCACAGGGCTCAGTGGTCTCCCTTGACATGTTTGAGCATGTCAGCCTCATGACCCTGGACAGTCTTCAGAAATGTGTCTTCAGCCACAACAGCAACTGCCAGGAGTGAGTGTGGCCTCCCTGGGGAAGATAGAGGCCATTGCTCTAGGGCAAGGTGGTGGGAGAAGAAAGGAAACTCTCAGGTGTTAGGCATCCTGGGGCTATTGGTACTCTGCCACTGATGGGCTGTGTGTTTCTGAAAACTGACATCACCTCTCTGAGCATATCTCCTTCTCCAAATATGGAACCCCAGTTCCTTCCCCATAGCCATGATGTGAGTATTGAGATAATGTAAGTTGATGGTTTTGCATATAGTAGGTGCTTGATAAAAGGTAGTTTCCCTCATTGCTCCATGAAGAGTAGTTTGGCCTTTGGAAAGTGTCTCCCCATTTTCTGAGCCTCAGTGTCCTTTTTTGTAAAACAAGGATGACAGTCCTTAACCCTCTGAGAGATGTTTTAAGAATAAAATGATGTCAGGGCGCTTGGGTGGCTAGGTCGGTTAAGCTTCTGACTCTTGATTTTCGCCTGAGTCATGAATACAGGGCTGTGGGATCAAGCCCCATGTTGGGCTCTGTGCTTGCAGAGCCTGCTTGAGATTCTCTCTGTCCCTCTCCCTATGCCCCTCCCCCATGCTCCTACTCTAAATAAATAACACTTTGTGCTTAAAAAAAGAATAAAATGATGCCACAGTGCCCTGGCACACAGTAGGTGCTCAATGAATATTTGTTGAATGAATGAATAAGATAACCATTGTCCTGGTTCATTCATTCATTCATCAGATATTTGTTGTGTTCCTACTATGTGCCTGATACTATGTTAGCTACTGGGAATATGGTGATGAGCGACAGAACTTAGTACCTTGGAATTTATAGTCTAAGTGGGTATATATCGAATAAGAGACATCATAAATAGCAAGTTTGTAGCACATAGTAGGTCATTAATAATAAGCTGCTGACTTTGTTACTCTGGGCTTTGTAGGGTTATGCTTCAGTTGGGTAAGGTGGAGATGGCCTTTGTGATTGATTAGTTAATTAATTAATGTGGAAATATTTACTGAGTGCCTACTATGCACCACTCTTGGACTAGGCACTATGAATACAGTGGTCAACAAAATAGTCAAGGTCTTGCTCCTCTGGAATTTACGTGTTGGTGGGAAGAAAGGCAGTAACCATGCACAAATAAAGAAACAAGAAATGACAGACTGTGACAAGTGTATGAAAACAAGCATACTTCAGGACCAAGGACAGCCCCTTGCACACCTGTCCCAGTGATTATTTCATTTTTTTTTTTTAAGATGTATTTATTTATTTGAGAGAGAGAGTGCGAGAGCAAGCACAGGGTAGGGGGGGTAGAGGGGATGGAGGGGCAGAGGAAGAGGGAGAGAGAATCTTAAGCAGACTCCATACTGAGTGTGGGACCTGATGCAGGGCTTGCTCTCATGACCCTGAGATCAGGACCTGAGCCAAAACCAAGAGTCAGATACTTAACCAACTGTGCCACCCAGGCACCCCTTTATTTGTTTGTTTGTTTGTTTTTAATAAAAGCATTTTTTTATTATGTTATGTTAATCCCCATACATTACATCATTAGTTTTTGATGTAGTGTTCCATGATTCATTGTTTGTGCATAACACCCAGTGCTCCATGCAGAACGTGCCCTTCTCAATACCCATCACCAGGCTAACCCATCCCCCCAACCCCTCCCCTCTAGAACCCTCAGTTTGTTTTTCAGAGTCCATCGTCTCTCATGGTTCGTCTCCCCATCTTATTTCCCCCGCTTCATTCTTCCCCTCCTGCTATCTTCTTCTTCTTTTTTTTTTAACATATAATGTATTATTTTCTTCAGAGGTACAGATCTGTGATTCAACAGTCTTGCACACTTCACAGCGCTCACCAAGCACACACCCTCCCCAATGTCTATCACCCAGCCACCCCATCCCTCCCATTGTATGTTTTTTTTTCAATAAGAGTTTTACTGAGATGTAATTCACATACCGTATGATTCACCCATTTAAAATATACAATCCAATGGTTTCTAGTATATTCACATAGTTGTGCGACCATCACCATAATCAGTTTTAAAATATTTTCACCAAAGATAAGCCCTGTACATTTTAGCACTCACCCCCACTTCCCACTTCTCCCGGTGTAAGCAATCGCGAACCTTCCTTCTGCTGCCATAGATTTGTCTATTATGGAAATTTCATACTGATGGAATGATACAGACTTCTGTGTCTGGTTTTGTTTGGTCAGCATGTTTTCAAGATTCATCCATGCTGTGGCCTGTGTCAATATTTCATTGTTTAGGTTGCTGAATAATATTCCATTTACCACATAATACCACATTTTGTTTATTCATTCATCTACTGATGGACATTTGGGTTGTTTCCACTTTTTGTCTATTATGTAAACATTGGTGTATGAATGTTTGTGTGAACAGATGTTTTTGATTTTTTAAGTCTGTACCTAGGAGTGGAATTGCTGGGTTATGTGATAATCTTTGTTTAGATTTTGAGGAACTGCTAGACATTTTCCCCAAAGTAGATGTGCCATTTTATATTTCTATAATACAGAGTGTGTGAGGGCTCCGATTTGTCCACACCCTTACCAACACTTGTTATTATTTTTTTAAACACTTGCAATTATCTGTCTTTTTGGTTCTAGCCATTCTTAGTTAGGGTGAAGCGGCATCTCATTGTGGTTTTGATTTGCATTTCCCTAGCGACTAGTGCTGTTAAGTATCTTTTCATGTGCTGTTTGGCCATTTGTATATCTTCTTTGGAGAAATGTCTATTCATATGCTCTGCCCATTTTTAAATTGTGTTATTTGTCTCTTATTGCATTTTAAGAGCTCTTTCTATATTTTAGATACAAGTTCGCCATCAGGAATAGGAGTTCTCCCACTCTGTGGCTTGTAGGCATTTAGTCTTAGTGATGCTATGTCTATTTGGAAGTCTTAATCCTTTGGGCCTATTTTATTTTATTTATTTATTTAACATATAATGTATTATTTGTTTCAGGGGTACAGGTCTGTGATTCATCAGTCTTACACAATTCACATCACTCACCATAGCACATACCCTCCCCAATGTCCATCACCCAGCCACCCCATCCCGCCCACGCCCCTCCACTCCAGCAAGCCTCAGTTTGTTTCCTGAGATTAAGAGTCTCTTATAGGGCGCCTGGGTGGCTCAGTCGGTTGAGCAACTGCCTTCGGCTCAGGTCATGATCCTGGAGTCCCGCATCGAGTCCCGCATCGGGCTCCCTGCTCCGCGGGGAGTCTGCTTCTCCCTCTGACCCTTTCATGCTCTATCTCATTCTCTCTCTCAAATAAATAAATAAAATCTTAAAAAAAAAAAAAGAGTCTCTTATAGTTTGTCTCCCTCTCTGGTTTCGTCTTGTTTCATTTTTCCCTCCCTTCCCCCACAGGAAGATGAGCGATTACATCTCGGCCATCATTGAGCTGAGTGCCCTGGTGGTCAGGCGTCAGTATCGCCTGCATCACCACATAGACTTCATCTACCACCTCACGGCAGATGGGCGGCGATTCCGGCAGGCCTGTGACACCGTGCACCGCTTCACCACGGAGGTCATCCAGGAGCGGCGGCGGGCACTCCGCCAGCAGGGGGCTGAGGCCTGGCTGAAGGGCAAGCAGGGCAAGACCTTGGACTTCATCGATGTGCTGCTCCTGGCGCGGGTGAGGCTGGGCCCTGGAGGGTGGAGCCCGGCCCTGGTCGGCCTCCTCGCGAATTGCACCGATGATGTAAAATGATCAAGGTGCAAAGTAACATAGATCTGGGATGCAGGCAGGTGCAGCACGCGTAAGACTTACTGTTTTAGTTTGCTAGGGTTGCCATAACAAAGTGCTACAGACTGGGGGAGTTAAACCACAAATTAATTTTCTCAAGGTTCTGGAGACTGGAAGTCTGAGGTCAGGGTGTTGACCGGGTCGGCTTCTTCTGAGGCCTCTCTCCCTGGCTTGTAGATGGTGCCTTCTCACGTGTCTTCACATTGTCTTCCCTCTGCTTGTGACTCTGTGTAAATTTCCTCTTCTTCTAAGGACACCAGTCATGTGGGGCTAGGGCCCACCCTAAGGACCTCATTATAATTGAATTACCTCTCTAAAGGCCCTGTCTCCAAATACGGTCACATTCTGAGTTCCTGGGGTGTTAGGACTTCACCATATGCGTTCTGGAGGCGGGGGCGGGGGCGCAATGTTGCCCACCAGACTTATGATGATGAAATAACAAGACTTTGAAGAAATGTGGCAGTTGCAGACATTGCTTCTGTGGAATTTCTGAGCAGTGCTTGGGTTCTGGATTCAGACAGTCCCACGTTCCAGTTCTGGCCCTGCAGCTTAGTGGATGCTTGACCTTAGGCATCTGACTCTCCCCTCCGAGCCTCAGTTTCCCCATTTATGACATGATGGTCAGGAGGTGTGATTGCAGATCGTGGCTGGGCATCCAGCAGGCTCTCTGGTGTTAGCAGCTGCTCAAGAAACACAAACTCCCTTCTTCCCTTCGCCTTTCACTCTCCCTCCCACTTTCCATCTTTCTTTCTTTCTTTCTTTTTTTTTTTTTAAAGATTTTATTTATTCATTTGAGACACAGAGATACAGAGAGAGAGAGAGAGAGCATGAGCAGGGAGAGAGGCAGAGGGAGAGGGAGAAGCAGGTTCCTAGCTGAGCAGGGAGCCCGATGCGGGGCTCGATCCCAGGACCTGGGATCATGACCTGAGCCGAAGGCAGACACTTAACCATCTGAGCCCCCCAGGCACCCCGCTTTCCATCTTTCTTAGACAAGCTACATACCTCTGTCTGCCTGGAATCCTTCCCCCTACAGCGTGGCTTGAGAGAGGGGCTGATACCTTGACTTCAGAGGAGCCTTGGGATGTGGAGGGTGGGATGAAGTGGGCTGAGTGTCCTCTCCGGCTCATCCCAGGATGAAGATGGGAAGGAACTGTCCGATGAGGACATCCGAGCTGAGGCGGACACCTTTATGTTTGAAGGTGAGGACGTGGGGTGAGGCTGGGAGAGGCCAGGCGGGGCCCCGTTGTCTGAAAATTGCATCTTCGCTGTCTTCAGGCAGCCTCTATTTGAACTCCTCCTCTGCCTCCAGGTCACGACACAACATCCAGTGGGCTCTCGTGGGTGCTCTTCAACTTGGCCAAGTATCCAGAGTACCAGGAGAAGTGCCGGGAAGAGATCCAGGAAGTCATGAAAGGCCGGGAGCTGGAAGAGCTGGAGTGGTCGGTTTGGGGTCAGGGGGATGGTAGCAGCAGGTTGAGTCTAGAGCTCGCATTTATTTCTTGCTCTGGTCTGCACACATTTCTTGCTCTTGCCTGTATATTACTCTTGCTCCTGCAGGGTGTTGTTGAATGGGGTGGCATCCAAACAGATGTGTGGGTTCAGGTCTGTTCCACATGTCTCCTCATTCTCCTTGAACCAGCAGCTACCCTGGGCACATTCTTCTCAAGGCAGATTCCCAAAGCACAAAGAGCCACAGTTTAAAACCTCTACTTGCATTGTAACATTCCATTTAGCTAAAGCAAGTCACAGGGCCAAGTCCAGCATGAATGGGACAGGACATACATTCCACTCACCTGAGCAGAAGACACTGCAGAATCGCATACAGAGCGCACGGGGTGTATAATTCAAACACAGGTGTGGGGTGGGGGGGGAGTGAAGAATTGGGAAAAATAATCCAATTTACGTTAGATACGTGCCATGTAGAGCTGATTCTGGGTGTCTCAAAGGAAACACAGGAATACATAGCATCCAACACTGAGAAAGAAAACTCTTTTCTGTTCAGTGTCCACCTTTTAGATTTTGATATTAGAAAGACACTCTCAGTTGGATGCTGTTGTATCTTGAACTCCTTGCGAATCTGCCCCCCTGCCTTTTTAAAAAGATTTTATTTATTTATCAGAGAAAGAGAGAGCAAAAGCAAGGGGAGGGGCAGGCAGAGGGAGAAGCAGGCTCCCTGCTGAGCAAGGAGCCCGATGAGGGATTGGATCCCAGGACCCTGGGATCATGACGTGAGCTGAAGGCAGATGCTTAACCAACTGAGCTACCCAGGCGTCCCCTGAATCTGCCTTTTTAATGAAGGGATAAGATGGCTCAGTTTCTGAGGACTAGCTAGAATTTAATAACTCTTCTGTTTTCCCAGTGGTGTCTATGTTATGGGTACTTTTATCCCAGGCATGCTGTTTGCCCTTTAAGGTAGCAACATAAAATTTCTTTGAAAGAGAAAGAAAATGATCCAGATCATGGACCAAGGGTTATAATTCATCCAATTTGGAGCCCTGGAGTCCAATGGAACAAAGTTAATAATAGCATAAGGAGAGGATGTATGGGTTTTTAAATACTGAAATTGATCCATACAGGCAGGTAAACTGCTGCGGCCCCGGGCCCCCCTGCCTATCCTGGCACCCCTCCCAGCTGTCCTCTGACATTATTCATCAGTTAAAGGGTTAATGCTGGGCGTGCAGAAGCCTGCTGGTGCTGCTCTGATTGGTTGCGGGTCAGATATTTTGCACGCTGAGGATTAGTGATATGAGCATGCCCCAACTACAAATGCGGGAAGTTGGGGCAAGTCTGAGATCCTGGACTGGTTTCCTGTCTGGTTGCTTCTGAATGCATGTGCATGTGCATGGGCATGTGTGTGTTTGTGCGTGTGTTTGGGGAAGGGGTTGTTTGTTGCTGTGGCCTGGCCCCAAGTCACCCACCATTCCATGTTCCATGCTTCCCAGGGACGACCTGACTCAGCTGCCCTTCACCACCATGTGCATCAAGGAAAGCCTACGCCAGTTCCCGCCAGTGACCTTGGTCTCCCGCCGCTGCACGGAGGACATCAAGCTTCCAGATGGGCGCATCATCCCCAAAGGTGCCCATGATGTCCACCCGGCCGCTGGGCTGCTCTGCTGCCTAGGGGGGCCTGGTCATGCCTGCCCCAGGTGCACCCTCCTTGTAGATGGGGCAACTCTCTGTGAGGCTCTTGCTTCTGGGAGGAGGGAGGAGACCCAGCTGTGTAGGGGGTAGACAGAGATGGGTGAGTTCAGGTGGAAAGGCAAGAGTGGCTGTGGCAGCATGGGCCCCAGGAGGGTGCAGGTAGGGGAGGGACGGTTTCATTCAGTTGCCAGATACCCCTTGGAGACTAAGCCCAAGTGATGCCGGAGATCTAGAGAGGCCTCGTTCCCAGACCCAGGCCTTGAGTACCACCCAGTCTGAGGGAGACACAGCAGGGCACAGACATCCCAGTCACATGGGGTTAAGGATGGGCTAAAGGGAGGAACAGGGGCTGGAACAGCCCAAAATAAGGAGCAATGACTTCATCTGGGGTGAAATGCAGGGAGGGCTGCTTAGAAGAGGCAACATGAGCGATGAGGCTTGGAGGTTGAAAGTGAAAGAGAGAGCATATTTATGGAGCAGAGTCTCAGGGTGCAGGTAGTGAAAGACCTTGAATGCTAGGTTGAGGCATTTGAACTTGATCTTCAGGATAGTAGGGAGCCCAGGGAGGTATTTGAGCTGAGGAGGAACAATGTCAGATATGTGAGTGAGAAAGATCCCTGTGTGGCCAGCATGGCAGCTAGAAAGGTGACGGGAACCCTTTAGGGAGCAGCAGCGGAGTGGACACAGCAGCAGAATTTTTCAGAGAAGGATGGGCAGGAAAGAGTAGCAGATGGCTCATGGGAACAGCATGGCTCCAGGAAGAGCAGGGAAGGAGGAGGTCTTCAGAGAAGGCCCTGGTTCCCCTCAGCTCCAATGGCCCCACTGACCCCACCCTCCCCACAGGAATTATCTGCCTGGTCAGCATCTATGGGACCCACCACAACCCCACCGTGTGGCCTGACTCCAAGGTGAGCCCCTGCCTCAATTCTCCATTCCCTCAGCTTCTTCCTCCTCAGAAGGGGTGGTCCTGGGGTGGTGAGGCCTCCCTACTCTGCTCCCCAGGGACCCAGATGGCCTGGCTGGGTAGGGAGCTTGAGTGCCCCTCCCCCATCCATTCACTCACTGTTGATTCATTAGGTCCACAAATATTTATTGAACACCTCCTGTGTGCCAGCCTCTGTGCTGGGCACTGAGGACAGAGGAAGTTACTGCCTTTGCCCTCATGGAGCTCATGGTTTAAGTTCAGGGGAAGAAAATAAGCAAAAACTATCATTGTTGTTATTGATACATGCACAGAGGAAATAAAAACTGGAGTGGGGTGGGGGGCACTTTAGCTCAAGTGGTGAAGAAAGGCGTTGGGGAGGAAGAGATATTTGAGCTGAGACCTGAAAAGTGTGAAGAGCAGGGAGAAGCCTGTTCCAGGCAGAGGAGACAAGAAGTGCAAAGGCCCGGTGGTTGTAATGAGCCTGGCATGCTTGAACAACAGAAAGAAGAGGGTGTGGCTGGATTGTAGTGAGGTTCTCTCTGTCCAGCCGAAGGATGGGGGCCAAGCTGTGATGACTGGGCCAGGCCCCCAGACTCACCCCCAGGCTAATCCTGCCTAGGTGTACAACCCCTATCGCTTTGACCCGGACAACCCACAGCAGCGCTCCCCACTGGCCTACGTGCCATTCTCCGCAGGACCCAGGTAACTCTTCTTTTTCCCTCAGTCCAAGCCAAGCATAGGAGGGTCACCGAGGCCAGTGGAAGGTCAGGGATGTGCCGATCAGGAGCAGAGACCACCTCCCACCCAGATGTGCTTTCTGCCAACCCGGCACCCTCTTCATGCTTTCAGTGTACCAGGATGTCCCCTAATCAGACTCTGTGATAGTATCCCTGGGTATTGAGCAACTACTGTGTGCCAGGCCCTGAGTTCTGGGCTCATATGCTCCCAACGACTCTGATGCCGCTGCCCCCATTTTACAGAGGAGGGAACTGAGGCTCAGAGGGGGAGGTCATTTACCCCGGGACTCCCCCCTTCCTGGCTAACACAGCCGCTGAGCTGAGCCCCACCCCGGTGCCCCTTCCTCTAGGAACTGCATCGGACAGAGCTTTGCCATGGCTGAGATGCGCGTGGCCGTGGCGCTGACGCTGCTGCGCTTCCGCCTGAGCGTGGACCGAACGCGCAAGGTGCGGCGGAAGCCCGAGCTCATCCTGCGCACGGAGAACGGCATCTGGCTCAACGTGGAGCCGCTGCCTCCGCGGGCCTGAGCGCTGGCGCTTCCCTGCGGAACTCCGGGGGCCCAAGCCCCGCCCGGAGAGGCCCAGGCCCCGCCCCCGAGGGCCCAGGCCCCGCCCCCAAGATCCTGAGGGCAGAAACCACGCCCCTCGAAGTTCACGTTCGGTTCCCAGAGGACCAGCTCCTCCGTGGAGAAGCCTGACGGTGCAAGCCACGCCCCTCACGACAAGGCTCCGCCTCCTGGCGGTCTGGTCCCGCCCCTTGAGGTCCAGGTCCTGTCCCCTGAGGGCCCGTTCCGGCTCTCCTGCTTGAGGCATCAGGCTTGGCCAAATCTTGGGCCCAGACCCCTCCCAGGATCCAGAGCATTCAGGGCCTCAGGCCCCACCCAGCCAGCCACCCAAGGACTTAAGACCCAACACCTAAGGCCTCTGGGATTCGGGACCAGTACCCCCGTGGATTCCGGCTGCCTTCCAAGTTGAGGACTTGGGAGCTAGAGCCCGAATTTAGAGCCCTGAGCCCGGACATCACCTTCTTGAGGCTCCTAGCTCATTTGGGCGAACTCCTCTGGCATCTGGCTGCCTCCCAGGGCTCAGGATGTGTGCTTCTGCTGTTTGTAAATCTAGACCCTCCCTCACAAGCCCCTTCCTTCCTCCCTTGCTGAAAGGCCCTTCGCTGAGTGTCCTGATTTTTGTAGAATAAAAGCAAGGGATGCAGACGTCCCCCATCGTTCACCCCCTAGCTCAGCCAGACACTTCCGTTGGGGCCCAGGAAGGAAATGAAGGTCCCTGGGCTGTTGGGAGGTACGTGAGGGAAGCTATGGGCTAGGAGGCTGGGAAGCTGTTTGCCCTCAGACATAAACTCAGGCTTTTTGGGACAGTTTGTGCATTCATTTACCTCATCAACAGACCACATATTAATTAAGTGTTCATTGGCACTGGGCCAAGAGCACAGCTGGGCCCAATTCCTGCCCTCGGGAGAACAGGGGACAGATGTTGTACAAATAATTCCACATGTAAGTTTATTTATAATCCACGACAAGTGCTCCGAATGAGAAGCCCTGGTGCTCTGCGAACACAACAGGGGGTGGCTCAGGGAGAGCTTCTCCGATGCTGAAGTGAGGGTACAAGCTGAGTGGTGACAAGGGAGAGAAGAGCATGTCAGGCGGGAGGAACAGCATCTGCAAAAGTCCCCAGGTGAGGGAGAGTGTGGTGTTCTCGAGGAACACCACTCCAGGGTGGCTGGATCTGGGCAGGGGGGCAGAATGGAGGAAAGTTGGTCAGGGGCCAACTGCCAGGAACTGCGGGCCACATCTCACTTATTCTGAGGGCAATAGGGAGCTATAAAGGGTATATGAGTAGGGGGCAGGACAGGACATGGTCAGATGTGGGCTAGCAGGGAGGTGGCTCGGAAGGGGGGGCACTGGGAACTGGAAATCTGGGGAAGAGGGAGACTGAGGTCTGCAGGACAGGAGGGGTGACCATCTAGCCGCGGGGGTTGAGGTGAGGGAGGAGGTGAGGGTGATTCCCAGGCCTCTGACTGGGGGAACTGATGACAGCATAGTCCCTGACATGATGATACAGAAGATGGGGCAGTGATGGTATCTACAATAATTGTATTAATTCATCAAATATTTATTGAGCATCTACTGTGAGCCAGGCCATATTTGAGCCCTTACATAATTAACATTTGCTGCAGGGGTGGGTGGGGGGTGTTAACAGATGATGAATAAAAAATAAGCAAAGAAAGTAAATTCACACAGGGCCTTGGAGGATTTTGACTTTTATTGTGACAGAAATGGGGAGCCATGGGAGGATTCTGAGCAGAGCAAAAGATTTGTCATTTGGTCTTTATAGTATTCTTTTGGCTGCTAAGTGGAAAAGCAAGGGTCAGATTAGGGAGACCAGATGGGGTGACTTCATTGGCCTGTGTGAGAGAAGTGATAAGTGCTATGAAAAAATTGAGCTGGGTAAGTGTTGGGGGGTGTTCAGTAATGCTGGTGGGGAGAGAAGTTGTTCAATCGTCAGTGAAACCCTCACTGAGAAGGGGTCATTTCAACAAAGACTTTAGATAGGAGAGGGCAGGAGCCATGTGGATATTTGGGAGAAGAATGTTCGAGGTAGAGAGAAACAGTGCAAAGGCCCTGAGGTAGGAACAAGCTTGGGGTGTTTAGGGGGCATTGAGGAGATCAGTGTGGCTGCAGGAGGAGCATGGAAAGAGATGAGGGCAGGCAGGGGATAGGAGCAGGTTACACAGAGCCTTGGAGTCCACTGATTTTACTGTGACAGAAATAGGGAGCCATGGAGGGTTCTGGGCAGAGGAGGGACAAAATTTGTCATACAGTCTTTGGTTGCTATGTTGAATAGAGGCTGTGAAGTGAAGATGGGACTAGGGAGATCAGATGGGGTGACCAGATTTGTCCAGGTGAGAGATGACAATGACTCCAAGCAAGCTGGGGGCTGTAGAGCAAAGACAGGTGCTTGGATTCTGATGACAGGGTGCTTTATGAAGGTAGAGCTGGCAGGTTTGCTGATACTTTGAATGAGGGATTCAGGAGAAAGGGAGGACCCTGGGTTTGGGTCTGAGCCCCTGGAAAGATAGAAGTGACACCTTGAGATGGAGAATGCTTAATAAAGTAAAGGTTTTTTTTGGGGGGGGGGGCGGTGAGGGACTGAGATCAGCATGTCAGTTTAGGCCAGGAGGAGTTGGAGATGTCAAGTGGGCTGTTGGATAGGCAGGTCTTGAATTCGGGAGGGAGTTCCGGGCTGGTGATATACATTTGGAATACCTCAGCACTTAGGTGATTGTTTAAAAAGCCCCAAGACTAGTGCAATCCCTGTGTGTGTGTGTGTGTGTGTGTGTGCGCGCGCGCTCTCCCATGTACACCCGTGTGCGTCCAAGATGGAGGGGTTTCAGGACCAAGCCTTCCGGGTCTCCAGGTCTCCAAAGCTGATATAACCATAATGAGATTTAAAGTTGGTTGAGAGCTTCCTTTGTGCCCTCCAAATATTCGCACGTAATTCTCACGGGTACTGTTATTATGAGATGGGTACTGTCATTATCTTGTTTAATGGAGGTGGAAATGAAGTTCCCTAGAGTGAGATGATTCACCCAAGGTCCAACGACAGTGTCCTCATAGCGTGGCCTCAGAGGGGTGGCTTACCCCCCCAGGCTTCTAGTGCTGGTCTGGGACCCTCGCCTCGCTTTGCCTATAAGGGGGTGTCGGCAGGCGTGGGTGGAGCGGGGTGGGTGCGGGGGCGTGGAGAGAAGTCAAAGCCAGGAGGAGTGGTGCTGGAGGCCACAGCGGTGTGTGTCCTGCGGCGCCCCCGGGTGGCGTGTGCTGGGATCGTCGGCCGCGGAATCCCCCGTCTGAGGCCACTCATCCTCCAGCAAAACAAACTTGGTCTTGGGAGGCGACATATGTGGGTTCAAACCCCCGCTCTGCCCCCTTTCTAGCGGTGGCCTTGGGCACGTGACTGGCCCTTTCTGCACCTCGGTTCTCCTTTGCCAGGTGGATTTTTCATCATGCTTCTCATGCATATTAACTTTCCGCTAAGATCGGTGATGGTGAGTGAATGAGGGAGGGAGGAGGGGAGGCATGGGGCCTGTGGATCCCCGGGACCTGCTGCATCTGCGTGTCCGATTCTTCAGACACAGGCAGGCCTGGGCCAGTCACTGGTTGCTGTGGGTCTCCTTCCTCTCCTGAGTGTGTCGGAGGCTCCCTCTGCTGGACGGTTGAGGGACAACAAGCTCTACGGCGTCTGGTCTCCATTAGTCCAACGTGTGTATGAGGGTGTGTGCGTGTGACTGTATGTTTGGGTATGTGCACATGTGTGTGAGTAAGTGTGTGGATGTATGCACGTGAGTGACCATACGTGCATGTGAGTGTGTGTACGTGTGCAATTGTGGAGTGTGGGTGCACTGTGTGAGTACATGTGTGCATGAGATTGTGTGTGTGCACACATGTGTGTGTTTGTGAGTATACATGTATCTATGAGTGTGAGTGTGGGGGTGAGACTGTGTGTGGGTGTATTGGGAAGACAGGAGGGAGAACCTCACTCACTGAACAACTGTAAGTGTCCACATCAGGCCACTGTCCAAACTGCACCCTGTTGCAGCTGGTAGGACATTCTGGAGAAATAATGCCCTTGGCAGTGGCCCTGAGTAACGACTGGTGGGTGCCTGTTCTCTGCTGTCTCCCAGAGATCCCCAGAGGGACTGAGCCCCAGCTGCCCCAAGTGGGAACTTCCTTGACAAAGCCCCGTTTCCCTGCTGCCTTCTCTTCTCTCTCTCACTCAGTCACACTGCCCTACTGGTATCTCCTGGGGTCACTTCCCAAAGGAACAATTTGCAGTTGAATTCCTGTCTCCGAATACAGTTTTTGTTTTTGTACTCGAAGCCTTGCATTAGAGTCTACTTCTGGGAAAAACAAAACCAAGACACACAAGTCACTCCTCCAATCCCCACAAGCCTATTACTATGCCATTTTTTACGAAGAAGGAACCTGAGGCTCAGACAGGGCAAGTCACTTGCCCAAGGTCACACAGCTGGAGAGTGGCAAAGATGAGCTTTGACCATGGGCCATCTGACCCTGGCACTTGCTCCCCCCGAGAGCTTCCTCCTTGCTAAGGACCAAGGGAATGAATTGCGGGGGGGTGGCATTCACAACCAGTAAAGTCCCTGATATGTGCACCAGAGACACCCAAGGCTCCTGGCTGGTGCTCATGTCCTCGTTCTCTTATAAAATAATGGAAATATTGGCAAACACATTCCTGGTACTGACTGTAAGCCAGGGTGGGTTGTTATAAGTACTTTATTCATTTAAATCCTCTCTTTCCAAATATTACATTGGCTTGAGGTAAAAAAAAAAATGCAAGTGTAGAAATGGAATCACGCTTTTGTTTATGCAAGTATAGACATTTAAAAAGGAAATTTTCCCATGGTGGCTTCTGCTCTCTACCCCCAGCCCAGCAGTTTGGTGTGATTTTTTTTTTCAGTTTGAAAAAAATTGCATATGTGAACATTTTTCAATGTACATACAAACATTTTTGCACACATGACCATTTTTTAAAAGGACTCCCAATGTTAGGAAATGTATTTGTTCTAGTTAGTCGTTATTGTATAACGAACAGCCAGGAAGTTTAGTAGCTTAAACTGGCCAACTTTAGTTTGCTCGCTATGATTTGGGCAGAAAACTGGGGCAGTTCTCTCTACTCAATGAGGTGTCAGCTGGGGCAGCTCTTCTGAGGCTAGAAGATCCACATCCAAGGTGGCTCACTCTCGTAGCTGGCAATTTGGTGCTGGCTGTTGGCTGGGGTCCTTAGTTACTCTCAATGTGGGGCCTCTCCAGGGAGTTGCCTGGGCTTCCTCTTAACATGGCAGCTAAATCCAAGCAGGTGTGTTCCAAGGGGCTAGAAGAAAGTCACAAGGCTTCCTACAACCTAGATTTGCAAGTCCCCGGAGTCATAGAGGACAGCCCGGGGTTCAAGGAGAAAGGAATGATACTTTACCTCTGTATCAGCCAGGGTTCTCCAGGGAAACAGAACTAATAGCATCGAGCTCTATCACCTATTCATTATCTATCATCTATCTATCTATATCTATCTATCTATCATCTATCTATCTATCTATCTGTCTGTCTATCTATCTATCTATCATCTATCTATCTATGTATCATCTATCTATCTATCATCTATCTATCTATCTATCTATCTATCATCTATCTATCTATCTATCTATCTATCATCTCTCATCTATCCATCCATCCATCCATCCATCTACAACTATCATCTATCTATATACTGTGTATTTATCCTAAGATTTGTATGTGATATAAAGATTATATATAAATTTCTATCTTAAGATTTATTTCTTTTAAGATATATATATCTTAAGATAAAAATATACACACATATATGTACATATGAAGATTTATCTTAAGCCATTGGCTCATGCGACTGGGGAGGTGGCCAGTCTGAAATCTGTAGGCCAGCAGGCCAGCAGGCTGAAAACTCAGGCAGGAGTAGATGTTGTGGTCTCAGGGCAGAATTTCTTCTCTGGGAAACCTCAATTTTTGCTCTTAAGACCTTTCAACTGGCTGCATGAGGCCCATTTACATTGACGTGGTGTGATTTACTCCTTTACTTAAAGTCAGCTGATTGTAGGTGTTGACTCCATGTACAAAACACCTCACCGAAACACCTAATAAGTGTTTAAGTAAACAGTGGGTACCGTAGCCTAGTCCATCTGACAGAAAAAACTAATCATCACAACCTCTCAAGGGAAGGGCTCGCAAAGAGTTCACTGCCGCCATCCGTAATCTACTACTTGGGGGCAAATGCTCTCTTTTTAGGACGCTACACTTCCCCAGGGTCCCTTCTCCAAGTCTCCCTTCTGTGGCTTGGGGTGTTGGTGGTGGTCAGGCTAGTTTCTGTGAGCAAGCATCACCCAATAATCAGAGAGGGAGAGAGAAGAGAAGGAAGAGGAGCAGGAGAAGGACTGGGGAAGGAGGAAGAGGAAGGGGAGGGGAAGGAGGAGGTAGGAGGGGGAGGAGGAGGGGCAGGAGAGGGAGGAGGGGGAGGGGCAGGAGAGGAGAAGGAGGGGGAGGGGCAGGAGGGGCAGGAGGGGTAGGAGGGGAGAGGAGGGAGAGGAGAGGGAGGAGGGGGAAGAGGGGAAGGAGGGGGAGGAGAGGAGAAGGAGGGGAAGGGGCAGGAGGGGAAGGAGGGGGAGGGGCAAGAGGGGGAGGAGGGGGAGGGGCAAGAGGGGGAGGAGGGAGGGTATCAATGAGTACAGCGCCTACAAAAATACCCTTGTGGTTGTTCCTAGCTGTTTCGTGCCCTCTGAACTTTTCTTGAGTTTTCCTCTAGGCTTTCTGCCTCCTCAGCCAGTTCATTTGGTCTTCTGTTGCCCTGGCCGGGAATCTGGCAGCTCCGCCACCTGGTCCTGCCCTCAACAGGCCCTCATCAGGAGCCTCTCGGTTTTGACTTCTTGATCATGTGCCACCCTCTGGGCTGAATGTCTGGTCAGATTTCCCCAACAGGGCTGCTTCCCGCTGCTCCCACTGCCCTGATTGCAGGGGCCCCACCAGCCCTGGTTGTCTCAGCACGTTTGAGGACAGAAGCAAGAATGAACATGTGTAAGACAGACATGGGTGCCCCACCCTGGGCTAGATCTTTCCAGTCCTGGCATGACTTCAAGGGGTGGTGTTTATTCACGGCCCACTCCTCCCCATCATTCAGGTTTCTGCTCAAAGGTAGCCCTTCCTGATTGCCCTGTCTGAATATTCCCCCTTGGTCACTTGCTAGCATGTCTCACTGTGTTAATTTCCTTCATTACCACCACCATCTGACTCGGTCTTATTTCCTGTTGGCTTCTCCCATCAGACCTGAGCACCACTCTTCAGAGACCTCATTTGTCTTGTTCATCCCAGGTCCAGGGTCCTAGCACCATGCCTGGTACAGAGTGGGTGCTCAAGTGCAGTTTGTTGTTGAAGAATGAACCACCTGGGAGTATAAGTCCCTCTCTCCATTTTACTGAGGAGGGCATGAAGCTCAGAGAGGGCAAGTGACTTGACTAAGATCACACAGCCAGTGAGGAGCAGGACTGGGATTGGAACTCTGTTGTGCTGAATCCAGAAGTGTTCCTTCCCAACGGCCAAGGAAAGGAAAAGAGGGAGTTCAGCCACCAGGCAGCCTGCATGCTTGCTCTACAGAGACCCCAGTCTGACTCCTGGGAGGTGTGTCTTCATGGTGACACAAAAGAAAAGCTGCTCTTCTGTTTTATGCACCAACTACGTGCCACCCCTCCCCCATCCTGTGCCAAATCCTTTAGTATTTTCGTGATAAAAGTGATAGCAGTTCAGTGAGGGAGAGAGAAAGAATCGGAGACAAGTAGCAAGTTAGAAGGGTAAACACTCCAATTCTACTTTCTCCAATTCCACTAGGATGTGTGGATGCTTCTGGAATTTTTTCAATGCATATGCAAACATGTGCACACACAGAGCCCTATGCACACCTGTAAGTTGTATATATAGATGAAACCATTATTCACATATCACTTAGAGTTGTACTTTCTCCTGTCCTCTCTGCCTGTGTCTGACAGAAGGCTTGCAGTCCTCTGTGAGGTTTTATCAAGCCCATTTTATAGACGTGAAGACTGAGGCTCAGGGTGTGACGGGCCGTACCTGAGGCTGGTGACTCACAGAGTGACTGCCACCTCTGGTCTGACACATGCTTGTCCACTGCCTGGCTCTGGAGAAGGATCAGCCTCTGCCTCTCAGTGTGTGGCCGTCCTCCCTCCAGCACTGGCTAGGGGACATTCCATAAGCCAAATTGTGTGATTTGGCAGCTGGGACATTCCTTGTTGGATGAGAAATGGATGTCCAGCCTCCTCTAACTCAGCAAAGAAGGTCCCAATTGAGGCTTCCTGCCTCCCACACTGGGTCTCTTACTCCCTTTCTGCCTCCTGTCTCCTGATCCAGAGAGTGTGGAGTCCCTGATGGATGGATTTTGTCCTCCCATGGCCACAGAGGCTTTGGGGGTCTGAGTTCTCAGATGTGGTGAAGCAGTCTTCAATACCTGTTTCTGTATTGAATATCGGACCAAATTTTGCCACCTTGGCTGCTTCATTGAAGGACACGTTGGCTGTGATCAGGGTGCAGGTATCGAAGAAATAAGGACACACTCACTTGTGCCCAGGGCTGGGCATATTACCCCATGACTGTGGGGCCCTTTCAACAACAATTCCCACTGACCCTGGCACTTCATTCAGGAGTTCAAGTCCTGCCTCCCCCAGCCAGAATCTGGCTGGCTGGGGGTTGGTTCTTTCCTTGTAACCGGAGACCTGACTGCTGGGGGCAGGAGCAAAGAAACGGGCCTGGCTGGGGATTACCTGCATCAGATTCAGGGAGTAAGGGGTCCAGTCTGAAGAGGGCACCTGGGGGGTGAGGAGGTAAGCCTGCAGGGAACAGGGGCCAGGAGAGGGCGGGGCCCAGACAGAGGAAGCAGAGCTGGGAGACCCTGCATGGAGTTCTGCCCCACCCTGGCTGTGACTCAAAGGCCACCTCCTCCTGGAAGCCCTCATATTGTAATCACTGTCCGATACATTCTTCATCATTTATTCAATCGATCATTGACTGTCTCCCCACTAGATGTGAACCCCTTGACAGCAGGGACAGTGTCCACCATGCTCATTGCTGCATCCCAACCATCTAGAATACTCCCAGCACATGGTAGGTGTTCAATAAACACTCAGCCCTGGCAAGGATAGATTTTTTTTCTCCTCATTTGACAAATAAAAAAACTGAGGGACAGACAGGGTAAGTTTCCTAAGGTATGTTGCAGAGCCTGACTCAGGTCTCTTTTTTCTTTTTTTAAAAACATTTTATTTACTTATTTTAGATATAGAGAGAGAGAGCACGACGGGGGGTGGGAGGGAAGGGCAGAGGGAGAGGGAGAAGCAGGACTCGATCCCAGGACCCTGAGATCATGACCTGAGCCAAAGGCAGATGCCTAACAGACTGAGTCACCCAGGTGCCTGACCCAGGTCACTTAAAGCAGTACGTCTCAAACTTTGATATGCACACGAATCTCTGGCGATCTGGCGAAAACATGAATTCTGATTCACTTGGTATACCAATGATCTATCACTGTTTAACAGCCCCCAAAACTTAGTGGATTAAAGCAATGACCGTTTTATTTTCTCTTGTGACTCTGCACGTCAACTGGGCTCAGGCGGATGGTTCTGCACCATGAGATATCATCTGGGGCTGTGGTTATCTGGAGGCTCAACTGGGCTGGAATGTCCAGATGGCTCCTTCACGGGGCTGGCAGTTGATACGCGTGGTTTGCTGGGAAATCAGCTGGGGCTGTTGATCAGAGCTGCACAAGAGTGAGGCCCTTCCGCAGGGCTTGGGCTTCCTCACAGCATGGCAGCTGGAGATGTGTTCCAAGGGCCTGTGTCAGCCTGGGCTGCCGGCCCTCTCTCGCCCATAACTGGCACGGCACAACCTCTCCTGCACACTATTGGGTACGTAGTCCCAGACCAGTCCCCCTTGCTGGGGACAATGGCAGAAAAAAATTATCGCCACCCCCTTTGTGGGTCTGGGTTAGAGCCTGAGATTCGGCATTTCTTTTTTTTTTTTTTTTAAGATTTTATTTATTTATTTGAGACAGAGAGAATGAGAGACAGAGAGCATGAGAGGGGGGAGGGTCAGAGGGAGAAGCAGACTCCCTGCCGAGCAGGGAGCCTGATGCGGGACTCGATCCCGGGACTCCAGGATCATGACCTGAGCCGAAGGCAGTCGCTTAACCAACTGAGCCACCCAGGCGCCCTGAGATTCGGCATTTCTAAGAAGCTCCTGGGAATGCCAATGCTCATGGGCTGAGGACCCCATTTTGAGAGGTCAGTTCTTAGAGCTCATGGCTATGAAAGTCCCTTTCTTCCCCGAATGTTAATGAGCACCCAGTATGTGCCAGGATTCACCTCTGCTGTCAAGTTGAATGACTTCGCTGTATGGCTCAAGGAGTTAGTGCGCCTCCCTGGACCTTTCTTTCCTCCTCTTTCTTCCTGCTCTTCCTCAGACCCATCTGGCCGCAGAGGAGGAGTATCTAAGGCAGTGTCCCTCAACTTGCTGAGGACTTCAAGCAGCCACCTGCGGCTGGATCAGGCGAGGCTAGAAGGAACGTGTGGGTCCGGGAGAGGAAATGCATTTCCCCAGCATCCTGTCATTGCAGGAAAAATGTCTGTTCCAGTTCTCTTGCTCAGCGGGTCCATCCTTCAAACTCACCCTCATCTTAGAGACTGACATGAGAAGACCTCATGAGGGGCTGAGATCACATCACAGGGAAATTCAGGACAGGATCTGGACAAGATGTGCCCCCTCTCAGGTCCTCATCTGGCATCCCATTTCCCAGATGGCAAGACTGAGCCCACAGGGGGCTGACACAGCCCACAGACACAGCCGGGGTGGGGGGCAGAACTCCATGCAGGGTCTCCCAGCTCTGCTTCCTCTGTCTGGGCCCCACCCTCTCCTGGCCCCTGTTCCCTGCAGGCTTACCTCCTCAGCCCCCAGGTGCCCTCTTCAGACTGGACCCCTTACTCCCTGAATCTGATGCAGATAATCCCCAGCCAGGCCCGTTTCTTTGCTCCTGCCCCCAGCAGTCAGGTCTCAACCGAGTCCCTGGTCTGCTTGGAGGCAGGACTTGAACTCCTGCCAAGGTGTGCAGTCCAGAGGCCAGATGCTTCCTGATTCTCTGCTGAGAAATAGTACAAACCGCCCTCCTGACTCACACATCGAGGGGAAACCCAGAGATGTATTGGGAGGAGGCTGGCCTGATCCTGTTCCCATGGCACCTGAACTCTCAAGTGCAAGTTTTTACCTGCCACAACCCCAGCTTTGAAAGGGCAGGGAGGCTGTTAACTTAGGGGCCTGAAATCATCTTTGCCCATCCCTCTACTAACCCCCCACCCCACGTGGGAGGTGTTGAGTTCTGTGTGACCCTGGACTGGTTTCTTTGTGTATCCCGCTGGCTCCGTTCTCAGGTCTTGGGCGGCTGCCAGCTGGGGAGGTGGCAGACAGACATGCTGCCATTGGCCGACCCAGCCAAGCCCAGCCTCCCCCAGTTCAAAGGTCAGGGGCCGGGGACAAAGACCAGCTGGAGGAGGTGTGTAGAGCTCGTGTGGAAGGTGACCGGCTGGGGCTGGCAGGGCTGAGAGTGTTCCTGTCTGGAGCGGGGGTGGGGGGAGAGCACTGTCTTGTGGCGGGGGGGAGGCAGGAAGCACTGCCCCAGGCAGAAGGGGCTCCAGGAATCGGCTGGCTGGGGGTTGGTTCTTTCCTTGTAACCAGATCTCCTGGCAACCTCCCACTGACTGAGTTTGGGTGTTTTTTCATAAGTTTCTCTCTGTCTTTCTTCTCCCTCCTCCACCTCTGTCTCTCCCTCTTCCTCTTCCTCTGGAATTCCCCGTGTTCACCCACCCCCTCGGAGCCCCCATTTGCCCAGTGCCCCGCACTCACCTTCCCTGCCCCTCCCTGTCCCTGTCCCTCCCATCCTGGGCCCCCCCACCTGTTTGTGAGCAGTGCAGGGAGCTCACTTTCTGCCCCACAGCTGGGTCTCAGGAGCTCCCCCTCTGTCCCCTGTGCCCCAGGATGTCACAGTGGAGCCTGTCCTGGCTGGGCATGGGGCAGCTGGCTGCCTCCCCGTAGCTGCTCCTGTTGCTGGCCGGGGCCACCTGGTTGCTGGCCCGCGTCCTGGCCTGGAGCCACCGCTTGCATGACATCTGCTGCTGCCTCCGGTGTTTCCCGCAGCCCCCAAAACGGAGCTGGTTTGGGGGTCACGTGGGCCTGGTGAGTGTGGGTGGGACATGGTCTGGGGTATCAGTGTGGATGGACTTCCTGAGGGGCCGGGAGTGGGGATCAGGGGTTGGGCTGGAGTCTGGGACGCAGTGAAGGGCTGCATGAGACGGGTCCCCCGGTGCCCCCACAGTCTCCCCAGGGCCACTGTCTAGGGTTCACTCCCTGCCTGGCCCATTTTTGTTGGCCTCAGGCCAGCAGGTGCTCCTGTCTGGGCTTTGGCTTCCCCACAGGAATCAACTATGACTTCTGCCCTCCCCTCCCCCCATGGGGGCACAGCTGGGCTGGAGGAGAGGTGTGGGCTGTCTGTCCATTTCCTCCCCTTCCTCCTTATGTAATCTTGCCTTCCATCCCCAAGGTATATCAATGGGCCCCATTGCTCAACTTGGATAAAAGTTGACCACTTCCCCTTTCAGAAGGAATCACTCTGGCCTTGACCTTAATGGCCAAACATTTCATTTATTGCCCCCATTTGGCCAATCTTCACCTGCTGCAGCCTGGTTCCCACCCCCGTCGTGCTTCCATGAGATGACCAGGACCTCATCCCCACCCAGAAGCAATCTGGCTTTGCTGACTGCTGACTGGTCCTGAACCTCCTTGTTCTCTGGGTTTTAGCATTCTAGCACACCGCCCTCCACTGGGCTCCACTGGGCTCCTCCTTCACCCCACCTCTCCATGTGGGGAGCCCTCAGGGTTCTAACCCTCCTTCCCTCTTCTCTGGCTCCCAAGGCTATCACCTTACCCCAGGATCTGACTCCCTAAGTGGCCACATGGACTTCTTCCACAAGTGAATTACAAGTTCAAGTCCCAGCCTCCCCTCCTCAGGTGGGGTCTCCTAAACACCTCATTCTACCAAGTCAAAATCCAAACTCAGGTTCCCTTCCCAGTCCTGCCCCACCCTCTGTCTTGTCCACCCTTCCTTTGCCCACTTCCCACACTTCGGGGCCCCTGACCCCCCTCTTTTCTCTCCTGCAGTCTGGTCCTTCAGCACGACCAGACGTGCTGCTTCCACAGCCTCTCCTCAACCTGTCCCTTCTCTGCAATCTCCTGCCACTTCTCCTGCCACATCCACTGGTATCTTTCTCCAGGAAGCCCTCTCTCCGACTCCTCAGGCTCCTCATTGCCACTCTTGTCCCCTGTCGTCCTTTCTCTCTTGAGCCCTGGAGACATTTTTCTGAAATTTAGCTTTTGTTTACACCTCTATTTGGCTGAAAACCATTCTATAAGACTGCCCATCATTCTGAACATAGAGACTAAGTGTTGTCAGGCCCACTGCATACCCTAGATACTCCAAGCTCCTGCTTCTTTCCTCAAAGAGCCAAACCCTTTCTACCTCAGGGGCTTTGCTTGTGCTGCTCCTTTGCCAGGAAGGGCTTCCCTTCCTGCAGCCACTGGGTTGATCCCTCCTTTTCATCCCATTTTTTAAGCTCAAGTGTAACTTCTCCAAGCCTCCCTTGACTTCCCCCACTAGACCTGGACCTCTGACTTGGTCCTGCTTAAGTTTAAACAGTTACTTGTCCAAAAATAAATAAATAAATAAATAAATAAATAAACAGTTACTTGTCCAATTATTAGTGGATTATCTCTCTCTCCCACTAGACAATAGCACTGGGGAACGGACATATCTATAATGCCCAGCTCAGGAGCTGCGTAGAGTTGGCCCTTAATAAATGTTTGATGATGTCATGGTGGAAGCCATGTCCTAGGTTTGGGTGAACTTACCATCACTCTCTTAGTCATCCAATGCCAAAGGGATGGGCATCCAGCTCCTCCCCTCCCCTCCTGCAGACCAGCTTATTACAGAACAGGATGTCCCAAGATCATCCTGAAGGTTGCTTAAAATTTTAGGTCTTGGAAATTTCTCATCAAGCCCTGGAAGTAACAGGAATGTTATCAAGTTACTGCAGTTCTACGCACCCCTCTAAGGGCTTGGCTATGGAAACTGGTCTAGGTCCTCTTCTCTCTGCTAGTCCCTCTCGCTGTGTGCGTGACCTCAGCTGAGTCACTCTCCCTGTCTGGGCCAAACTCATCAAGTGTCTCAGGGTCCTTGGGGATCAGGGGGCAGTCAAAAAGGTGAAAACGCCTTCTGTTCACCTGTCTGGAACCCCTGGGAGTTTTTGTCAGGCCAGCATGGGGCATCCTGGAGGGATGGAGAGGGACTGGAGAGGATGCGTCTCCAGGAGCTAACCATGCCCCCATTTCTCCTTTTGGGGCACGTGGCCTTGGTTTCTTCATTTGTAAATGGCATGACTGATGGGAGAGTCCATAGGTGCAGGGGAGATAGGTAGAAAGAGATAGATAGATGATATAGATAGATAGATAGATAGATAGATAGATAGACAGACAGATAGACAGACAGGATGTTCTATGCACAGCCTGGCAGGCAGTAGGGGCTCATAGGTGGGAGCTGCCCTCTTGACTGATGAGCAGAGTTCACATCTGTCCCCTGGGGTCTGCCAGGGCTGGAAGGTCTGCAGACCCTTCACCATGTGAGGAACTGGGGGCTATGTATACTGGCCAAGACATGACAGGGTGTGGGAATGAGCCCCAGTAGAAGTCCTGAGACCACCCTGCTGACCACAAACCTCCCCCATGGGGAGCTCGTTGAGTTTGGAACCACTCCCAGGAGAAGAAAAATCTGACTTCTCGGGGCGCCTGGGTGGCTCAGTCGTTAAGCATCTGCCTTCGGCTCAGGTCAGGATCCCAGGGTCCTGGGATCGAGCCCCACATCGGGCTCCCTGATCGGTGGGGAGCCTGCTTCTCCCTCTCCCACTCCCCTTGCTTGTGTTCCCTCTCTCGCTGTGTCTCTCTCTGTCAAATAAATAAATAAAATCTTTAAAAAAAAAAAAAAAGAAAAATCTGATTTCTCAAGCCAAGGTCGGCCTCTCTGTGGGCAGAGAGCATGTCTTCTCCCTGTGACCTGGGATGTACCCTTGGGACGTGGAGAGGCCTCCAGGACCCTCCTGTCCCCAGAGGGAAGGAGCAGGAGGAAGCAGAGATTCCCTCCATCCATGCAGAATCTGGACACCCTGTGCACTATAGAGGCTGCAGGGGATCTGCCGTGGTTCCTTCTGGGGAGGTCACGGCCCCTTTCTTGCTTGTAGGCCCCCTGCCCCCTGGAGCAGGGCTTAAGGGTCATAACTCAGCTGGTGGCCACCTACCCCCAGGGATTTATGTTCTGCATGGGCTCTCACTATTTTCTGCAATCCTGACATTGCCTGATCTGTCACCATGCCACAGGTACCCACCTGGAATACATGATGGTGGGCCCTGTAGTAGCATCTGGGGGCCGCAAGCCCCTCCTTACCAAGCTTCTGTAGATCCCAAGGCCCTTCCTGCTCTTGGGTGCCCTTGGTCATTTCTTTCTTTCTGCACACTGCTTCAGGATGCTTGGAGAGACTCAGGCCCAGGCTCTGTCCTGGAGGAACCCCAATCTTGGGCATGTAGAACTAGAGACAACCCCAATTCTGTGTGGTCAGAGTGGGTCTGAGGGAGAGATAGGGGCTGGGGGAACCCAGGGGGAAGCAAGGCCTCTGCTGTTAGGGCAGGCTGGAAGACTTCTTGGAGGAGGAGTCGTTTGAAGTGGGTTTGGAATGATGGGTAGGAATTTTTTTTTTTTTTAAGAAAAAAAGATAAAGTATATGCTGTGGAGAGGAAGAGCCCACTCAAAGGCCTGGAGGGGACAGAGTGAGCACCTGGTTTTTGAGCAACAAAGAGTTCAGTGCAGTGAGAGCAATGTTGATGAGAGGCAGGGGAAAAGGTGGAGGGGACAGCAGAGCCAGCAGGGCCAGGGGATTTATTCTGAGGGCTCTGAGGAGTCATGGAGGGTGTGGAGGTGAGGAGGCACAGACTCAGGGAGTAGGAGAGATGGAGAGAGAAATAGGGCTGAAGAAAGAGGGAGATACAGAGAAAAAGTGAGGGAGAGAGAGGCCATACAGAGAGTGTAAAAGAAACATACACATAAACAGATGCAAACACATATCATCTGTCTATCATCAATCCATCCATCTCTCATTTCTCTCCATCTGTCCTTTATCCATCCATCCATCCATCCATCCATCCATCCATCCATCCATCCATC
>NW_023270855.1:47790482-47837042 GCF_011800145.1 Mirounga leonina | reverse complement strand
CTAGCTAGCTAGCTAGCTAGCTAGCTATCATCGTCTAGCTATCTATCAACTACCTAAAGAAACAGATGAAGAGAGTGAGGGGACAGGGAGAGACTTATAGATAGATAGACACCTGAAAGACCAACAGACCAACAGAAGGAAGCTGACTTAGTGAGATATAGAAGTATAGACTAATAATGCGGGCAGAAGGGGGAAGTGGGGGAGGGGGTGTGGTGGGTGGAGGGTTGCAGTGGGCAGTTGTGAGCTTCTTGGTTCTCCTGTTTGACCTGGCCTCATCCCCCCACCCATCCTTTCCCGGCCCTGCCATCCACAGGTGAAGAGCAATGAGGAAGGCTTGCGGATGATAGAGGATCTGGGCCACCACTTCCATGATGTTCCCCTCTGGTGGATTGGGCCCTTCTACCCTGTACTGTGACTCGTCCACCCTACCTTTGTTGCTCCCCTGCTCCAGGCACCAGGTATCTCTCCCAGGAGCCCCAACCTAGCCACTCCCCTGCCCCTGCTCCCAGTCCTTCCCACTCCTGGACAGACCAGGTTGAGCAGGCAAATGGGCAATGTTGACGGAGACCTGCCATTAACCTGCTGGATGACTCTGGGCAGGTCCCTGGCTCTCTCTGGTTGCCAGTCCCTTTCAGTTTTGAGTGGTGGAAGTTCAACACTGTTGGTCTAAGTAAAGAAAGTGAATCTGTTGACTGAAAAATTGAAAGAATGTTGTCTTCAGGCATGGTTGACATGGTTGGATCCAGGTCTTAAAGAGTGCCATTGGGAATCTGTCTTCATCTTGTAGCTCTGTTCCTCTCTGACAGCTTCACTCTCATGCTGATAAAGATGAGTCCAAGAAACTCAGCTCCCATGGAAATGTGAGCTCATTCTCTGCAGACCCAGAAAAAGTTGCAGGATTCCTTTACATTGGCCTGGCCTGGGTCACAGGGACCAATTCTTCCTCTAGTCACTGAGACTTAATTGCTGAGGCTTAGGGTCATATGCTCAGCTCTGGAACAGAGGATGGGGTGGCATGGCCACTCTCCTAACTACTTGGATTGAGAGTGGAGGAGGAACAAGATGCTAGTTCCAGAAGGCGATGAATGCTGGGCAAGTAGATACCACAGATGTCCATCCACCAGCATCCCTGCTAGGTTGGCATTTCCTGGGTGAGGAAACCAAGGCTCAGGGGGCATAATAAGTTCTGAAGGCCACATAGTATGCTGAAGCTTCCCTCTTCTGTGTGTTCTTGGCTGCTCTAGCTGCCTCTGCTGGGAGGGACCCTAAGCTGGAAAGGGATTTGGGGTGTGAAGATGGCCAGAGTATTGTGGGGGAAGATCTACCAGACCTCAGGTTGGTCAACTGTGTCTGGTTGGCCCTGGGGGGCTGGTCTAGAGGCACAAGGGAGCAGTGGCAGCTCTTTGTGGTGGATGGGGCTCAGCATCTGAGGGTGGCAGCATCCTTTGGTCTCTTTAAGGGCATAGGAACCCCTTACCTAAGTACTTAATGGCCAGTATGGGGTGGAAGGGGATACTGAGGAAGGCTAAGTCACTCCTGGGCCATGTCTGGGACATTAATGGGACCTTTAAGTCCTGTTTGGGACCATCTGTAGGGCACACTGAGGTCGTGTCAGATTGTCTTTGGGTCCATGTCAGAGCATGTTGTGTCCTGTCAATGTGTGTTATGCATGTTGTTTCATGTCAGGACATGTCAGGACATAGCCCCAACACATGGTGTGGCCATGTCAACTGTTGCAGGAAATGTCAGGGGGCTCTGGGACAGATGAGGTGTCCTAGGTCCCTGTAAAGGCATTTTGTAGAGTGTTGATTTGTGTTCGGGTGTTTTGAATGTGTTGGACCAGGTAGGAGCCATGTCAAGGCATGCTGGAGTATGTTGTGCCATGTTAGGGTGCATCTAAGTACATCTAAGTGTGTCTGCAGGCTCTGCCTTTGCTCTGCTCTGTGCTGCAGCCTGGTCTGGTCCCCCTTCATCTACCCACTCCTCTCTGTTTTCTCTGCCCTTGTTCCCATTCCTGCTATGCTGGGCTTAAAGGGGGTATGCAGAACCCTGATTGGGATCCTCCACCTCCCAACAAAAAGGCCCTCCCCACCTCTTCTCCATGGCCCCTGATGGTCTATCTCTTGTGTCAGCCACCATCATACCCAAGGATATGTTTTTCTACAACCTCCTGAAGCCCTGGCTGGGTGAGTAACTGTGGGTGAAGGGGGTTGGGGACAACCTTGGGGTCTCCGGGGAAGGCACTGCCCTTGTCCATTCCTTGTGACTGCCTCTACTAGGGGATGGGCTCCTGCTGAGTGCTGGTGACAAGTGGAGCCACCACTGCTGCTTGCTGACACCTGCCTTCCATTTTGAAATCTTGAAACCCTATGTGAAGATTTTCAACAAAAGCGCAGGCATCATGCATGTGAGTTCCTTAAATCCAGGGTCCCAGCTGGAGCTTTGGGAAAAGGGGAGTAGCCTCAGACACATATGATCTGGAGTCCTGGTTTGGCTGGATGGCTTTAGGGCCATTCCTTTTCCCATTTAAGCCTCAGTTTCCCCATCTGTAAAATGGGAGGGGGATAAGCCCTTTTTAAAGGGTGATCAAGATGATGTAATGGAATCATGATCCTGGCACATAGTAGGTGCTCAGAAGGTTTTAGTTTCTAGTCTGCCTCACTGAAACTCTGTAAAATTCAAGACACTAATGATGAAGATTGTATAATAGCTCTTTCTGCATAGCATTCCACCTTAAAATTCACTGGTTTGAAAGAATGAGTGTTTGTTGTTGCTCCCAAGATGATGAGTCAGTAGAGTAGTTCTTATCCTGGCTGGAATCACTCACATGTCTGTGGTCATGGGTGGGTTTGGGAGACAGCTCTGCTCGTCCAAGCTCAGCTCTGTGGCACGTTTGGGGCACTGGTCGAGGATGGCTTTGGTGGAACAACTGGATTCCTGCATTTGTCCCTCATCCTCCAGTAGGCTAGCCTGAGCTTGATCACATGGTGGAGGCTCCAAGAGAAAGAAGAGAAACATGCAGTACCTCTTGAATCCTAATTTCAGAACAGGCAACTATGACCTCCACCTTCTTCTGTTGGCCAAACAAGTCCCACATCCAGCTCAAGAGCTGGAGAAAGAGGTTCTACCTCCTAATGGAAGACCTGCAAAACCTCATTGCAAAGGGTGAAGGTATAGGGAGGTACAAAGGAATGGGGACATTTTTGCATCAGTTATCTACCACTATGATAATGATGAAGATGAGGATGATAGCTAACAGTTATTCAGCACTTGCTGTATACCAGAAATAATGCACCAGTTCTATTGCATATGTTGTCTAATTTAATTTTCACAACCATATGAGGTAGAGATGATTATTATTGCCTCATTACAGGTGATGAAATTGAGGCTGAGAGAGGTTAGAGAGCTTGCCCATGTTCAGCTAGCAAGTGAGCTAATAAGTGGAGCTGGGATCCAACCTGATTTGTCTGACACCAAAGCAGGTCATCTTAACTCTTACTGAAGCTTTGACAGGTAGATCCCAATGAGCTTTGACAGGAGGAAGACAATGAGTTGACCAAGAGCACACAGAGTATAGGAGGTAGAGCCAGGATTTGAACTCAGGTCTCCTGACTCCTAACCATGGGGTCTTTTTTTTTTTAAATGGGTTCTTAATAGTAACAATTTCTACTCCCACCCAAGCCTGGTCCTTCCTGGAGATGGGTACCTGGGGTGGAGGATCAGGAGGCTGGGTCTGGGGGAGTCCATCTTGGTGGTTGGGGCTGAGGAGGAGCTCAGGGGAAGCAGATCCCAACCCCGGATTTGCCCCTTTCTCTGTCCAGGCCAAGTGGCAGTGCCTGGCCTTGGAAGGCAGCACCCATCTAGACATGTTTGAGCACATCAGCCTCATGACCCTGGACAGTCTGCAAAAATGTGTCTTCAGTTTTGACAGCAATTGCCAGGAGTGAGTCTCTGCCCTGGGCATGCGAACATGAGCCATAGACCCAAGGGAGTAGATGGGGAACGGAGGACTGGTCAGCACAATCAGAGGGGACTTCCTGGAGGAGATGGATCAGAGCTAGACATTGAAGGACAAGGAAGGGAAAGAGAAAGAGTGATTCTTTCAGGTAGGCAGAAATGTTTGATAAAGGCCAGGGGGCCACAATGAGCAAAGCATGTGCTGCAGTGAGGAGCCACCTTGGGAATGAGGTTGGAGGGCTTGGCAGGGGCTTTATCTTAAGGACATTCAAAATCCAGACAAAGGCATATGAACTTTATCCTGAGGTTTCCAGGGAGGCATGGAAGGTGTTTGAATAGATGAGGGTCATGGTCAAAGTTGTTTTTGGACATCTGACTCTAAAGAAGACCAGCTGTCATATAGACACAGAATTCAGGGAGACCATGGAGAGGAAAAGGCTTGAATTTGTTGGAGAAAATGGGGCAGATTTGGGAGAAACTAAGAAAGAATGGGCAGGGTCAGATATTGTGTAGGAAAGAGAGGAGACGAGCATGATGCCCAAGCTCTGCCCTGGGGTCTGGGACATGAGGCTATTCATAAAGGTGGGATGTAGAGGGAGAAGCATGCCTGGAGAACACTCTGTTGTGAATAAAGTCCAGGGGGGCTATGATGAGCAAAGCTTGTGCCACAGTGCTTCTGGGTTTCTGGTTGGAAGGTGCTCTTAGGGTTTCATGTGGGTTAAGAAGCTGTTTCTTAAGGTTCTCTCTGGCCTGGCCCTGCAGGAGTCCCAGTGAATATATTGCTGCCATCTTCGAGCTCAGTGCCCTTGTGGTGAAATGGCAGGAGCAGATCTTCCTGCACATGGACTTCCTGTACAATCTCACCCCCAATGGGTGGCGCTCCCGCAGGGCCTGCAACCTGGTGCACAACTTCACAGATGCTGTCATCCAGGAGCAGCGCCGTGCCCTCATTAGTGGGGGTTCCCATGACTTCCTCAAGGCCAAGGCTAAGGCCAAGACTTTGGACTTCATTGATGTGCTCCTGCTGGCCAAGGTGGGCTTCCCTGGGATCAGAATTCAAGAGATAGAATGGACCTTGACTTCAAATGTCACATGGAAGAACTTGGACTTGACCCACAGGGTACTGGGCAACCATGGGAGGTGCTTGAGGAAGGGAGAGATGGGTCAGGGATATGTTTTAGACATGACTCTGTAGAAGGCTGCCTGAAAGGGATAAATAAAAGGCTGAAGACCAGGGAGGAGACCTGTTGGGTGGGCTCTAGAGATGATGAGGGACAGATCCTGCTTTGTTGATGGAGCCTGAGGGACTGTTTCAGATTAGACTTAGACACCCTCAGAGCTGGTGTGATTCAGGAGGTCTTGCCCTTTCTCCAGGATGAAGATGGAAAACAATTGTCAGATGAGAACATCCGAGCTGAGGCTGATACCTTCATGTTTGAGGGTGAGCATCCCAGTGTGGGACTATGGGGGTGGGCAGGGGTATGTCCAATCCCAGGAACTTGGTAGGTAGGCCCTGGACCACCCCATCCCACCCCATGCTCCCCATCCACCCTTGAGGGCCTTAAGTAAAGGCGCTGTCCACCCTCTGGTGCTGAACAAGCCCAGAGATGCAAGCCTGTCTGGCTGCCTCTCAGGCCATGACACCACAGCCAGTGGCCTCTCCTGGGTCCTGTACAACCTTGCGAAGCACCCAGAATACCGAACGCTGTCGGCAGGAGGTGCAAGAGCTCCTGAGGGACCGTGAGCCTCAAGAGATTGAATGGTGAGTGCAGATCATCATGGTTTGTTCCTGAACCCCTCATTGGCTCTGCTCCCAAGCTGGGGAGAGGAAATAACTTTTTGTTAATTCTGTCATTATTGTTTCCTGGGAATAGGAGCAGAACCTAGAGGCAGGTTGGCAGACAGCCTGGAGAGCAGGGAAAGCTTGCAGGCTTATGCAACAGAAAGATCTGAGTTCCACATTTATTGCCCTGCTTACTTGCTATGTGACTTTAATAAAATCAGTTCCCTTTTCTGAATACCACTTTTCTCCTCTGTAAATGGGGGTGGGGCAGGGAATCTCTTCTACAGGGCTGCTTGGTGAACTGTGACAATGTGTTTAGAACAGATGCCATCCAGCATGTGTTCAGTAAATGAACTTCTCCCCACCCTTGCTTTTCTGTCTGAAGTTGCACGCTTTCCCCAAAGATCCTTACTCCCTTTAATTTTTGCTCTTATATCTAATTCCCACATAAAAATCTATTGCAGGGAGTCACAAGAGGTTTTTGGGGGTGAAAAATTACCCATCTCTTTGTTCAGTAAACGTGTCCACACTGCTTGCCCTCTCCCAACTCCACATCCAGTCCCATTCGAGTCTTACCTGGGCAAGGCTGGGGCAGTTAGGAAAGAAGGTGGGTGAGGCTGGGTAGTGAAGCAGCAAATATGAATTCACCACTCTGGTTTTGGGTAGTGGACAGTGCTCCAGGCCTTGGGGATACCTTGTGCAAAGGCCAGGATGGAGGCATGGAGGAGTGAGCCTGGCATGTTTGGGAGGAGGTAAAAGTTGGCTGGATCTTCATGAAATTTACAGTGTAAAGAATCAGAGGGGTCCCAGCGAAGCTAGAGCTGGTAATGGAAGTCCTTCTGCGAATGCTTTGGAAACCATATGAAGACCTTCTAAAGGTGTCAGTTCAAGTTCTCTGGGAAGCCAATATTGGATAAAAGATAAAAGTGGGCAGGGATGCTGCCAGGGAGTCTTACATTGGGCAGAAATGGTCAGGAAGTGGGGGCCCACCCTGCCCTATCATTGGCTGGGAGCTGCCTAAGAAAGCATGGGCTTGGCTTGAATGCTGCCACGGAGCCCAGGGACCCTATAAGTGGAAGCTGTCAGCCAACTGCACTCCTTGCAGCTGGATAGCAAGTTCTTCTTTGAAGAGAGATTCATGACTAACATAGGAGGGCAATGGGGAGCCATGGGAGATGTTTGTGCAGAGGAGAGAAAAGTCAGATATTCTTTTTTTTTTAAATTTTATTATGTTATGTGAATCATCATACATTATATCATTAGTTTTTGCTGTAGTGTTCCATGATTCATTGTTTGCATATAACACCCAGTGCTCCATGCAGAACGTGCCCTCTTTAATACCCATCACCAGGCTAACCCATCCCCCCAACCCCCTCCCCTCTAGAACGCTCAGTTTGTTTCTTAGAGTCCATAGTCTCTCATGGTTTGTCTCTCCCTCCAATCTCCCCCGCTTCATTTTTCCTTCCTACTATCTTCTTTTTTTAACATATAATGTATTATTTGTTTCAGAGGTACAGGCCTGTGATTCAACAGTCTTACACAATTCACAGTGCTCACCATAGCACATACCCTCCCCAATGTCTATCACCCAGCCACCCCATCCCTCCCACCCCCACCACTCCAGCAGCCCTCAGTTTGTTTCCTGAGATTAAGAATTCCTCATTTCAGTGAGATCATATGATACATGTCTTTCTCTGATTGACTTATTTCGCTCAGCATAACACCCTCCAGTTCCATCCACATCATTGCAAATGACAAGATCTCATTCCTTTTGATGGCTGCATGATATTCCATTGTATATATATACCACATCTTCTTTATCCATTCATCTGTCGATGGACATCTTGGCTTTCCACAGTTTGGCTATTGTGGACATTGCTGCTATAAACATTGGGGTGCATGTACCCCTTCGGATCCCTACATTTGTATCTTTGGGGTAAATACCCAGTAGTGCAATTGCTGGGTCGTAGGGTAGCTCTATTTTCAACTTTCTGAGGAACCTCCATACTGTTTTCCAGAGTGGCTGCACCAGTTTGCATTCCCACCAACAGTGCAGGAGGGTTCCCCTTTCTCTGCATCCCCGCCAACATCTGTCATTTTCTGACTTGTTAATTTTAGCCATTCTGACTGGTGTGAGGTGGTATCTCATTGAGGTTTTGATTTGGATTTCCCTGATGCTGAGTGATGTTGAGCACTTTTTCATGTGTCTGTTGGCCATTTAGGTGTCTTCTTTGGAAAAATGTCTGTTCATATCTTCTGCCCATTTCTTGATTGGATCATTTGTTCTTTGGGTGTTGAGTTTGAGAAGTTCTTTATAGATTTTGGATACTAGCCCTTTATCTGATATGTCATTTGCAAATATCTTCTCCCATTCTGTCGGTTGTCTTTTGGTTTTGTTGACTCTTTTGCTGTGCAAAACTTTTTATCTTGACGAAGTCCCAATAGTTCATTTTTGCCCTTGCTTCCCTTGCCTTTGGCAATGTTTCTAGGAAGAGGTTGCTGCGGCTGAGGTCGAAGAGGTTGCTGCCTGTGTTCTCCTCTAGGGTTTTGATGGACTCCTGTCTCACATTTAGGTCTTTCAACCATTTTGAGTCTATTTTTGTGTGTGGTGTAAGGAAATGGTCCAGTTTCATTCTTCTGCAGGTGGCTGTCCAATATTCCCAACACCATTTGTTGAAGAGACTTGTCTTTTTTCCATTGGACATTCTTTCCTCCTTTGTTGAAGATTAGTTGACCACAGAGTTGAGGGTCTATTTCTGGGCTCTCTATTCTGTTCCATTGAACAATGTGTCGGTTTTTGTGCCAGTACCATACTGTCTTGATGATTACAGCTTTGTAATAGAGCTTGAAGTCCTGACTTGTGATGCCACCAGCTTCACTTTTCTTTTTCAACATTCCTCTGGCTATTTGGGGTCTTTTCTGGTTCCATACAAATTTTAGGATTATTTGTTCCATTTCTTTGAAAAAAGTGGATGATATTTTGATAGGAATTGCATTAAATGTGTAGATTGCTCTAGGTAGCTTTGACATCTTCACAATATTTGTTCTTCTAATCCATGAGCATGGAACGTTTTTCCATTTCTTTGTGTCTTCCTCAATTTCTTTCATGAGTATTTTATAGTTTTCTGAGTACAGATCCTTTGCCTCTTTGGTTAGATTTATTCCTAGGTATCTTATGGTTTTGGGTGCAATTGTAAATGGGATCAACTCCTTAATTTCTCTTTCTTCTGTCTTGTTGTTGGTGTATAGGAATGCCACTGATTTCTGTGTATGGATTTTTTCTTTTTTTTTTTTTTAAAGATTTTATTTATTTGTATGACAGAGAGAGACACAGCGAGAGAGGGAACACAAGCAGGGATAGCGGGAGAGGGAGAAGCAGGCTTCCCGCTGAGCGGGGAGCCCAATGCGGGGCTCGATCCCAGGACCCTGGGATCATGACCTGAGCCGAAGGCAGACACTTAACGACTGAGCCACCCAGGTGCCCCTGTGTATTGATTTTATATCCTGCCACTTTACTGAATTCCTGTATGAGTTCTAGCAGTTTTGGGGTGGAGTCTTTTGGGGTTTCCACATAAAGTATCATATCATCTGTAAAGAGTGAGAATTTGACTTCTTCTTTGCTGATTCGGATGCTTTTTATTTCTTTTTGTTGACTGATTGCTGTGGCTAGGACTTCTAATACTATGTTGAATAGTAGTGGTGATGGTGCACATCCCTGCTGTGTTCCTGACCTTAGGGGGAAAGCTCTCAGTTTCTCCCCATTGAGAATGATATTTGCTGTGGGTTTTTCATAGATGGCTTTTATGATATTGAGGTACGTACCCTCTATCCTTATACTCTGAAGAGTTTTGATCAAGAAAGGATGCTGTACTTTGTCAAATGCTTTTTCTGCATCTATTGAGAGGATCATATGGTTCTTGTTCTTTCTTTTATTAATGTATTGTATCATATTGATTGATTTGCAGATGTTGAACCAACCTTGCAGCCCAGGAATAAATCCCACTTGGTCATGGTGAATAATCCTATTCACGTGTTGGATCCTATTGGCTAGTATTTTGGTGAGAATTTTTGCATCCATGTTCAACAGGGATATTGGTCTGCAGTTCTCCTTTTTGATAGGGTCTTTGGTTTTGGGATCAAGGTAATGGTGGCCTCATAAAACCAGTTTGGAAGTTTTCTTTCCATTTCTATTTTTTGGAACAGTTTCAGAAGAATAGGTATTAATTCTTCTTTAAATGTTGGTAGAATTCCCCTGGGAAGCCATCTGACCCTGGGCTCTTGTTTATTGGGAGATTTTTGATTACTGCTTCAATTTCCTTAGTGGTTATAGGCCTGTTCAGGTTTTCTATTTCTTCCTGGTTCAGCTTTGGTAGTTGATACATCTCTAGGAATGCATCCATTTCTTCTAGATTATCTAATTTGCTGGCATATAGTTGCTCATAATATGTTCTTATAATTGTTTGTATTTCTTTGGTGTTGTTTGTGATCTCTCCTCTTTCATTCATGATTTTATTTATTTGGGTCATTTCTCTTTTTTGACAAGTCTGGCCAGGGGTTTATCAATCTTTTTTTTTTTATTTTTTTTATTCTTATGTTAATCCCCATACATTACATCATTAGTTTTAGATGAAGTGTTCCATGATTCATTGTTTGTGCATAACACCCAGTGCTCCATGCAGAATGTGCCCTCCTCAATACCCACCACCAGGCTAACCCATCCTCCCACTCCCAGGGGTTTATCAATCTTATTAATTCTTTCAAAGAACCAGCTCCTAGTTTCTTTGATCTGTTCTACTGTTCTTTTGGTTTCGATTTCATTGATTTCTGCTCTGATCTTTATTATTTCTCTTCTCCTGCTGGGTTTAGGCTTTTTGCTGTTTTTTCTCTAGCTCCTTTGGGTGTATGGTTAGGTTGTGTATTTGAGACCTTTCCTGTTTCTTGAGAAAGGCTTGTATTGCTATATACTTTCCTCTTAGGACTGCCTTTGCTGCATCCCAAAGATTTTGAACAGTTGTGTTTTCATTTTCATTGGTTTCCATGAATTTTTTAAATTCTTCTTTAATTTCCTGGTTGACCCATTCATTCTTTAGTAGGATGCTCTTTAGCTTCCGTGTATTTGAGTTCTTTCTGACTTTCCTCTTATGATTGAGTTCTAGTTTCAAAGCATTGTGGTCCGAAAATACGCAGGGAATGATCCCAATCTTTTGGTACTAGTTGAGACCTGATTTGTGACCTAGGATGTGATCGATTCTGGAGAATGTTCCATGGGCACTAGAGAAGAATGTGTATTTTGTTGCTTTGGGATGGAATGTTCTGAATATGTCTGTGAAGTCCATTTGGTCCAGTGTGTCATTTAAAGTCTTTATTTCCTTGTTGATCTTTTGCTTAGATGATCTGTCCATTTCAGTGAGGGGGGCGTTAAAATCCCCCACTATTATTGTATTGTTGTCGATGTGTTTCTTTGCTTTTGTTATTAATTGCCTTATATAATTGGCTGCTCCCATGTTAGGGGCATAGATATTTACAGTTGTTAGATCTTCTTGTTGGGTAGACCCTTTAAGTATGATATAGTATCCTTCCTCATCTCTTTGGTTTAAAATCTAATTTGTCTGATATAAGGATTGCCACCCCAGCTTTCTTTTGGTGTCCATTAGCTTGGTAAATGGTTTTCCACCCCCTCACTTTCAATCTGAGGGTGTCTTTGGGTCTAAAATGAGTCTCTTGCAGACAGCATATTGACGGATCTTATTTTTTTATCCAATCTGATACCATGTGTCTTTTGATTGGGGCATTTAGCCCATTTACATTCAGGGTAGCTATTGAAAGATATGAATTTAGTGCCATTGTATTGCCTGTAAGGTGACTGTTACTGTATATTGTCTGTGTTCCTTTCTGGTCTATGTTGCTTTTAGGGTCTCTCTTTGCTTAGAGGACCCCTTTCAATATTTCTTGTAGGGCTGGTTTCGTGTTTGCAAATTCCTTTAGTTTTTGTTTGCCTGGAAGCTTTTTATCTCTCCTTCTATTTTCAGTGACAGCCTAGCTGGATATAGTATTCTTGGCTGCATATTTTTCTCATTTAGTGCTCTGAATATATCCTGCCAGTCCTTTCTGGCCTGCCAGGTCTCTGTGGATAGGTCTGTTGCTAATCTAATGTTTCTACCATTGTAGGTTACAGATCTCTTGTCCCGAGCTGCTTTCAGGATTTTCTCTTTGTCTCTGAGACTCGTAAGTTTTACTATTAGATGTTGGGGTGTTGACCTATTTTTATTGATTTTGAGAGGGGTTCTCTGTGCCTCCTGGATTTTGATGCCTGTTTCTTTCCCCAAATTAGGGAAGTTCTTTACTATAATTTGCTCCAGTATACCTTCTGTCCCTCTCTCTCTTTCTTCTTCTTCTGGGATCCCAATTATTCTAATATTGTTTCATCTTATGGTATCACTTATCTCTTGAATTCTGCCCTCGTGATCCAGTAGTTGTTTATCTCTCTTTTTCAGCTTCTTTATTTTCCATCATTTGGTCTTCTATATCACTAATTCTGTCTTCTGCCTCATTTATCCTAGCAGTTAGAGCCTCCATTAAAAAAAATTTTCTATTGTTATGTTAATCACCATACATTACCTCATTAGTTTTTGATGTAGTGTTCCATGATTCATTGTTTGTGCATAACACCCAGTGCTCCATGCAGAACGTGCCCTCTTTAATACCCATCACCAGGCTAACCCATCCTCCCACCCCCCTCCCCTCTAGAACCCTCAGTTTGTTTTTCAGAGTCCGTCATCTCTCATGGTTCGTCTCCCCCTCCGATTTTCCCCCCTTCATTCTTCCCCTCCTGCTATCTTCTTCTTCTTCTTCTTTTTTTTCTTAACATATATTGCATTATTTGTTTCAGAGGTATAGATCTATGATTCAACAGTCTTGCACAATTCACAGTGCTCACCGTAGCACATACCCTCCCCAATGTCTATCACCCAGTCACCCCATCCCTCCCACCTCCCCCCCCAACTCCAGCAACCCTCAGTTTGTTTTCTGAGATTAAGAATTCCTCATATCAGTGAGGTCATATGATACATGTCTTTCTCTGATTGACTTATTTCGCTCAGTATAACACCCTCCAGTTCCATCCACGTCTTTGAAATGGCAAGATCTCATTCCTTTTGAGGGCTAGAGCCTCCATTTTTTATTGCACCTCATTAATAGCCTTTTTGATTTCGACTTGGTTAGATTTTAGTTCTTTTATTTCTCCAGAAAGGGTTTCTCTAATATTTTCCATGCTTTTTTCAAGCCCAGCTAGTATCTTTAAAATCGTCATTTTGAACTCAAGTTCCGACATCTTACTAATGTCCGTATTGATTGGGTCCCTGGCAGATGGTACTGCCTCTTGTTCATTTTTTTGAGGTGATTTTTTCTGTCTTGTCATTTTGTCCAGAGGAGAATAGATGAATGAGAGAACAAAATGCTAACAGGGTAACAACGACCCAGGAAAATATACACTAAACAAATCAGAAGAGACCAGAGCTCCTCCCATTAGCACAGCATGGTGATTGAGGGGAAACTCCCAACTCCTGGCTTCTCCCTTCCAGAAAGTGGTTGCTTTTCTGTTCAGAAAGTTGCTGCTATTCTTTTCTTTGATCTCCTGTTGAATTCGTAGGTGTTCAGAATGGTTTGATCCCTATATGGCTGAATTCCTGGGACCAGATGAAATTTAGGTCTCCTACTCCTCCACCATCTTGCTCCTCCCCACTCAATTCAAATTCTGAAAAGTCAGATATTCTTATTAAAAATATCTGTAGCTACAGGGGCAAATTGGAGGTGATGAGCTGGAGCCTGGGGGCCAGGGAGCAGATTTGGAGCCAAGGGCTGAAGGATGCAGAGGAGATGTTGGACTGAACACTTTGGAGGTAGTGCCCTCAACTTCAAGGCTTTGCTCAGCAGAGCAGTTCTGTGAAGTGGAGAAGTGTTTTTGTGCTTCTCCCAGCTTCAAACAATTATACACTTGGTAAAAATTTCAACAGTATGAATTGGTTTGCAATGGATATAAGCCTTTGTCTTTTTTTCTTTCTCAGCTCTATTGAGATATAGTTGACATATAATACTGTGTAAGTTTAAGGTGTACAACACAAGGATTTGATATATATTGCAAGATGAGTAAAAGGTTAAACTCTTCTATTATTTCACATAAGCCTCTGTCTTATGCCAGCACCCCAATCCCATCCCCACCTTTGATAGTTTCCTGTGTCCTTCCAATGTTCAGTCTATGCCCACATGTATCTGTCCACCATCTCTTTGCTCATTCAGTTTTCTTTCTACAACTGAGAATATACATAGAACATTCAGGCATGCAGGTTGACAATATAATTTCCAGATCTTTTCATTTTTTTTTCAGGATACAAATTTTGAGAAATTAATTTGAATTACAAAATCAATAATGGGAAGAAGACTTTTTATTTTTTCTTGCACAAAATGAAACACTATGGAGAAGTTAGGTTCACCTTTGTTGCCCTCCCCCCAAGCCTCATCAATCCCCTATCTCCTGAGGGGTCTCTAGGGGCATCAATTTGTCATATGTCCTTTCAGACTTTTCTGAAATTCTTAGAGTTATATATTTATGTAATTATTATAGTTTAATAGAAATACATCCCCACACATTTAGTCACTTGTTTTTTTCACTCAATATTATGTCTTAGAGCTCCTTTCTGAGTGCGATATAGGATTGCATAAATTATTCATCTCACCCCTTTTTTGGGGACATTTATGAGAAGATTTGTAGTTATGATAGATATTGCTGAACTGCCTTTCAGCATCTCTGTACTGATTTACCTTGCAGCGTGTGTTAGGACTAGTGAGCCCTATTTCCTTCTTTTTGTTAGCTGTATAGTATTCCATCACATGGATGTACCATGATTTATCTAAACATTCCTGTCGATGGACATTTGTAGTTTGGGAGCTTTTGCTATAATAAACATGATGTAGTAAACATCCATGTACACTGATTTTTGCTCACATGTGTAGATGTCTCTCCAGAACAAATTTCTAGAAGTGGTGTTGCTGAATCAAAGACCATTTGAGTTTTCATAATTTAATTAGCTCTTGGCAAATCGACTCCTACAAACGGATTTTCAGAGTGCCAATTTCCTCGCATCCTCACTGACAGTGTATGTTATGAAACTTTACAACTTGTGCCAACCTGGTAAGTGAATATTATACTTTGTTATTCTAATGAACATCACTTTAAGTATGGGTAAAACTGAGCACTATTTTCACATGTTTATGAACCATGAATATTTCTTTTTCTGCAAAGCATCATTTTGCGTAATTTGTCCTTTTTACCTTGAGTTTTTTTGTTTTTTTTCTTACTGATTTATAAGGACTCTTTAAAGAGAATTAATTTCTTTTCTTTTTTGCAAAAATTCTTTCCCAGGATGTCTTTTGACTTTATTTTGGTTTTCATTCATTTCTTTGTAATCACATTTATTAGCTTTTTTTTTTTAAGATTTTATTTATTTATTTGACAGAGAGAGACACAGTGAGAGAGGGAACACAAGTAGGGGAGAGGGAAAAGCAGGCTTCCCACTGAGCAGGGAGCCCGATGCGGGACTCCATCCCAGGACGGTGGGATCATGACCTGAGCTGAAGGCAGACGCTTAACTGACTGAGCCACCCAGGCGTTCCTTATTGGCTTTTTTATAGCTTCTGTTTTGTTTTTTTTTTTTAATGCTTGGAAAAGCCCTTCACACTCTAATGCTAAACTTTAAAACTTGTTTGTTTTCTTCTAATGGATTTATTTGTTTATTTTTTTAAAGATTTTATTTATTTATTTGAGAGAGAGAGAATGAGAGACAGAGAGCATGAGAGGGGGGAGGGTCAGAGGGAGAAGCAGACTCCCTGCCGAGCGGGAGCCCGATGCGGGACTCGATCCCGGGACTCCAGGATCATGACCTGAGCCGAAGGCAGTCGCTTAACCAACTGAGCCACCCAGGCGCCCCTAATGGATTTATTTATTGAAAAATGTTATTGAACTTAAATTTTATTTAATATTTTTATTATTATTTCTTACATTTAATCTTTCTTCCATATTAAATCCATACTGGTATAAGTGCTGAAGTAGGAATCTATTTTTTTCTCCAAATGGCTAATTATTTCAACAGAATTTGATACATAGTTTGTATTTGTCTTAGGATTTTAAATAATAGCAGCTTTACAATAAACTAAATTTGTTCATATATTAGGGCTTATTTCTGGACTCCATTCTGTTCTATTTATATATTCATACATAAGCACTAAGCAGTCTTCATTATCATATTAAAAAACATTTTCATAATTGATAAAGTTGGTTCAATCTCATTACTTTGCATTTACATTTTTTCTTGCATTTTTATTTTTTTCATTTGAACACTATGATTGGATTGGGTAGTTTGAAAAATACTCTTGACAGTTTTAATCTGTTAGTTATTTGGGCATCAGGTGTCAAGGATGAAGTTAACCGTGGCCCTTTACTCATGACTAATTATCATCATTTTTTTTTTGTGCAATACTTACTTATTCCCATTCATTCCAATTCTCTACTTCCAGCACTCCACCAATATGATTCTAGAGCATTCAATCCTTTTATTTGCATAATTTGTTGTTTTGGGTAGATGTATTTTAAAATTCACAGGTATGTGTTATATCACAGATCTCCTGCTGGCTCTTACCTTTTTCAGAAACATAGCACTATGACTTTATTAGAAATCCCTGGTTCTGTTATATTTAGGTTATTGCTTTGAACTGTCATATAGAATTTCCCTCTACAATCCCTTAGAGCTGAATATCCAGGAGGCTTCCATCTCATTACTGCAATGAACATCTTGGTGTGCATGTCTTTATCTACCTATCTGAGAATTTCTCTGGGTTCTATGCCCAAGAGCCAGGTTGGTAGGTCGTAAAACACACATTGCCTTTCCTTGACCACACTGATGCCTTTTAGAGTGGTTGCTCATGTTCATACTGTCACCGTCAATGCATGAGGTCTCTCTACCCCATGCCTCAGCTACTTAATCTTCACCATCACCCATCTTGTTAATTCTCCCCTCAAATAGATGTGAGGTAATATCTCATTACTAGATAATTTCCATTTGTCTCATAACCGGCGACTTTGAGCTTCTCTTCATGTTTTAAATCTCTGAGTTTGAGCTCCCATGAATTCTTAGAACATGTCCTTTGTCTGCTTATCTCTTGAGTCCCTGTCATCTCTCTTGTTGATTTGCAGGAAGTCCTTGTATATTCAAGATATTGTTCTAGATCCATTTATGTATTGCAGATAATCTTCTGTAAATCTCTCATCTGAATGTTAATTTGGTCCAGGGTGTCTTTTGTTAAACAGAAATCCTTAATTCTGTGCATAGTTTTCCTTTTTTTTCCTTCTTTCTCTTCCATTTTATGTTTTGGGGGTTTTAAGAATTCCTTCCTACTCATAGGTCACAAAGATGTCTTCTATGTTATATCTTCTTTTAACTTTATGGTTTTACCTTTCAAGTATAAGAGAAGACTCCATCTTCATGTAGAGTGCATGATAATCCAGTACTTTTTATTTCCACATCATCAGTTGTCTGAACCATCCATTTCTGAGGGATTGTGGGGCCTCCTTTACCAGATGCTATGTTTTCAACTATTCATGTGCCTGTCTCTGAGCTCTCTATCCTGTCCCATGGGTCTGTTTTCCTGTTCTTGAAACAGTGCCATGCTGTTATTTTATTTATTTTATTTTAATATTACCATACTTTTATAATAGGTCTTAATATTTGGTAGATGAATTCTCTTTCTTCAATCTTTTATTTTTAAATTGACATAGCTCTTTTTTTCTTTATTATGTTATGTTAATCACCATACATTACATCATTAATTTTTGATGTAGTGTTCCATGATTCATTGTTTGTGTATAACATCCAGTGCTCTATGCAATACGTGCCCTCCTTAATACCTGACATAGCTCTTGAAGTTTATTTTTTTCAAATTGAGTAAGATTACTGAGTTCAAAACAACAACAACTAGATTTTTACTGAATTGCCTTGAATATATCAATTAACTTACAAAGAATCTACGCCTTTATAATATTAGGTCATCCCACCTTAGAGTGTGGGTCTTATTTGTTCAAATAACCTGTTAAGTCCAGTATATATTTTTTTCTTTTTCAACTAATTGTATACTTAAAAAACTTTCTTATGCAAATGTATTAACACTTTTAAGGATACCCTGTGAATGTTGTGCTTTGCTCAGAAATGCTTCTAAAAATACTAGGTTAAATTTCCTTCTAGTGACTTTTGTGATTTTGATTTTCTAATGCTTAAATTTTTGGCCCATCTGGAATTTATTTTGTTATAGAAGTGAGGGTCAGAGCAAGGTGGGGAGAGGGTCTCCAGGGGCAGCAGGAGGGCTGGGGGAGTCTTTGATTCGATCCTTGGATAATTGTTGGGGGGCTTCCTTAGGGACGACCTGGCCCAGCTGCCCTTCCTGACCATGTGCATCAAGGAGAGTCTGAGGCTGCACCCCTCGGTTACGGTCATTGCCCGCCGCTGTACCCAGGACGTCAGGCTCCCTGATGGCTGGGTCATCCCCAAAGGTGTCCACAGCATCAGGGGGAGGAGGGTGGTGGTCCTATCTGCTGAGACCTTATCCTGACTGTTTCTCTTCTCCCCCATAGGGAGCATCTGTGTCATCAGCATCTTTGGGATTCATCACAACCCGTCTATCTGGCCGGACCCTGAGGTGCTTCCCTCCTCTTCTCCACCCGGCGACCCGACCAGGGGGCGGGGTCTTGACCAGGGAAGTCAGACACTCCCCCTCCACTGTATCCACAGCTGTCTTTTCTAGCGTTGTCTGGGTATCTCGAGAAACCCCACCCAGCAGCCCTGCCTCTGTCTGACCCCAGGTATACAATCCCTTCCGCTTCGACCCAGAAATCCCCCAGAAGAGGTCTCCCCTGGCTTTTATTCCCTTCTCCGCGGGGCCCAGGTGAGCGCAGCGGGCATCCCAGGTGGGAATGTGGTGGTGAGGGCAGGGATCTGGGACTGAGAACCCAGACATGGCTGTGGAGGCAGGAAAGGGGGGAAATTGAGGATGGCTCTCCTTCTCTCCCCTCTTCCAGAGGTTAGAGGTAACGGTCTGGGGAGTGGAGGTTGGGTGGGTCTAACAAGAGCTCCTCGGTGTGGGCAGAGCCCCTTCCCCCTGTCTGCTGGCCTGAGTTCAGGGCTGGGGTCTGGGCCAAGCTCAGGGGATAGGCAAGCCCACATGGGGGTCCCAGGCATGGGTTAGCCCACTTCTGGATCCCTGCAGGCAGGGCTGGGGGTCCCGGGCCAAGTTCTGGGCGCGATGGGACCTGCTGGGTCCCTGGCGAGTCAGAGCCGTCACTTCCGCCCACAGGAACTGCATTGGGCAGACGTTCGCCATGACCGAGATGAAGGTGGTCCTGGTGCTCACGCTGCTGCGCTTCGGGTTCCTGCCAGAGGAGGAGGAGCCGCGCAGGAAGCTGGAGCTCATCCTGCGCGCAGAGGGTGGACTTTGGCAGCGCGTGGAGCCACTGAGCGCGGGCTCCCGGTGACCTTGCGAGCTGCTGGCTTGGGATCCACCCAGAACCTACACGCCTCGCTTTGTGGATTCCCAGGAATGAAACTTTGCAGTCTCCTCTGCCAGAGCCTCATCGAGAGCCAGCAGGGGTGGGCGAGGCGGGGTGGAGAGGAGGCCCAAGACCCTGAGAGCCTTTCCAGATGACCACAGGCCCCCCATGTTGATTGCTGGTTCTACCAGAGCCCGATCAAGGAGTTTATCCTGTAGGCAATAGGGAGCCTTGGGAGGTATTTGAGCGAGAGAGGGACCAGGGTTAAGGACTGACTTAAGGGCATGTTTGAGGCTCTGGGTCACAGAGGAGAACCCGTAGTAGCACTACGCTCTGATCAGCCTGACCTCTGTTCCTATCTAATATACCCAAACTTCTCTTACCTCAGGATCCTTCACTATGTCTATAGTTACTATGTTTACTTCAACAAAGCAAATATACTTTATCCTGTATGATCATTGCAGTCACTGTATCTGTTATATAGTCTGTTGTTTTTGCTGGTTTTCACTGGCAGGGTCGTCGTTCTTGTGTGCCTGGTTATCTTTGCCTGACTACTGGTTATCATATTTGAAATAAGATTTGTAGAATTTGAAGAGGGTAGCTTTCTCTAAGGAGGAGGTCTTGGAGCCTTGCTGATGGAAGATTATGTTAAATGAAGTTCAAGACTTGTGGTGGCCAAGATCAGGAAGGCAGTTTAAATTTTAGTTGAGATCACACTTATAGGCTCCTCCACTCCTCTCACTCTGAGGGGTGTAGCTTTTTGAGGTCTCCACTTATGTAAGGAGGGTCTTCTCACAATTTCTCTTTCTCGTATCACTATAGGCCTTGATTTTTCTCCCCTGACCATGAAGCCATCAAAACAGCTTCACATTTTCCTGACTTGAGAAATGCCTCCAGGGCAAATGTGTAATTCATGTTCATTTAGCTCTAGGCTTCTAGTTTCATTTGAGTGGTGTCTTCGTAATTCTTTACTATCTTTTCTGGTCATGTATTCATTTAAGAAATTGGAAAAGTATCCAGCTGTGAGAGTTGTTTTTTAAAAATTGAAAGTTTAATCCAAGTAACCTAGCTTGCCATTAGTGGGAACAGGAAGTCTCAGTTGGAATTTTAATGGTCACGATCCAGTTATTACTCCACTCTTGAATGTATTGAGGATGAAAATTGCCTTTAAGTGTAGACATTCCTGGACCACAAAAAAGTTCACATCAGGGCTTGAGGGAGAGGACAGCACATCACGCAGAGACCCTGGAACCTGGGCTAAATGGAGGGAGCTGGTGCACTTTGAGGTTGACTCCCCTGGGGGTGTTTCTTGTATAGGAAGAGGAGTACACATTGGATGCTTTGGTAGTCAACAGGATGGATGGTGTCAGAGACTGCTGTGTATCCTGACGTTCCTTTTTGCCTTCCTGTAATCCTTAGGTTTTGTTAGGTGCATGGCAGGCTGAAATACAGATAGTATTTGAAAACTTTTCTTGAAACTAGATTCGCTGAATGAGTATGCCCTGTCCCATGTGGAAAAGTTAAAGAGTACCTGGTAATTCTGGAAACTCTCCTGGAGAGAAAGCTGGACATTCTCTGTCGAGTTTCCCCTTTCTTCTTTTCTGTTTCTTGGGGTGGTGTGGGTAGCTGGAGCTCTCTCTTGGCTTAAGAGGACAAGACCACTCTTTAGGAAAGGTGGGGCAGATAACTAAATGCAGTGAGGGTCCGATGACCCTGATCCAGCGCACCTTGGAGTTGTATTACCAAGATCACAATCCCAGTCTGCTATTTCCTAGCTGTGTGGGTTTGGGAAAATTGTTGATCTCTCTGAGCCTCCGTCCCGTTACCATACAGTAATAGCCACCTTATTACACTGATGGGGAGATTGCATAAGCAAGCATGTGCAACATCACTGAGTCAATATCTGGTAAGCATCAGTACTCAGTGAGGGTTAATTTGTTCCCTTCTGTCATCTTTTTGCATCACGTTCTGAAATTTAAAAAGCTTTAGTCACAAAAGTTAAATTTAAGTATTGGTAAATGTGGCAACCTTCTGTTGAAGAAAACTAACATTAGAAGACCCAGTTGTAAATATCCATAGTTACCTCGGAGAAACTCCAAGGGCCTTTGATGGCAAGCTGGTCTTGAAGCTAGGAACTAAAAAAAAAAAAAAAAAAGATTTTTTTCCCCCTCGAGAGGCATGAAACTGCCTTCATTTTTGCCTAAATGTTTCAAGAGGTGGAGATCATGTGCATCTCAATAGTGAGGTGGGGGGTTGAACCGCTTCCTTCGACACCTGGAACAGTGGCTGCCCCTGGACTCCTTCCTCTCAGGCTGTAGGAGCACCCCCCTGGGGTACAGTGTCTAGGACCTCAAAACCTTTCTGAGGCCCACAGATTGGGGGCCCTGGAGGCTTACAGATTGCAAAATATGAAGGAAACATTGCAACATGAAATGAATAAATATTTAATATATTGTAAGCTGAAAATCACATGTGTTTTTCTTTGCCGAGTTCTTAACTAAAATATTGTTCGTCTTCCCAAAATGATATGTCTTCATAGGAGAAAGCACAAAGAAGAAAACGTAAGAAATAAAAATCATTTTTATATCCATAATTCACACATGTCAAAATAATCACAGTTCATATTTTCTCACATATACGTCCAGCTCTTATTTATATATATAATCTTTATACAAGTAAAACAATGTATTTACATCTAAATGTATTATATTTACATGTAATCTTCTGTTTAAAAATGCTGTTTTTGGGCGCCTGGGTGGCTCAGATGGTTAAGCGTCTGCCTTCGGCTCAGGTCATGATCCCAGGGTCCTGGGATCGAGTCCCACATCGGGCTCCCCGCTCAGCGGGGAGCCTGCTTCTCCCTCTGACCCTCTCTCCTCTCATGCTGTTTCTCTCTCGCTCGATCTCTAAAAAAATAAATAAAATCTTAAAAAAAAAAAATAAAATAAAAATAAAAATGCTGTTTTACTGGCTAATAAGCACATGAAAAAATGCAACATCATTGGTCATCAGGGAAATGCAAAGCAATGCTTCATGTGATACCACTTCATACCCACGAGGATAGCAAGAGTCTGAAAAAGGGAAAATAAGAGGTCTGGTGAAGATGTGGTGTAGTTGGAACACTGACCCATTACTGGTGGGAACGTAAAATGGTGCAGCCCCTGTGCAAAACATTCGGTGTGTCCCCAATAAATTAGACATAGAACTATCATATGAGGCACTGATCCCACGCCTAGGTATATACCCCAAAGAATTGAAAACAGGTGTTCAAACAAAAGCTTGTACACAAGTTCATTGTGGCACTATTCACAACTGTCAAAAGTTGGATATTTGGGAAATAATCCGAATATCCATGATCAGATGAATGGATAAACAAAACGTGGTATATCCATAACAAGGATTTTACTGGATTATAAAAAGTAATGAAGCGTTGATACATGTTACAACATGGATGAACTTTGAAAGCATGATACTGAGTGAAATGTCACATATTGTAAAATTCCATTATATGCAATATATGTCCAGGATAGGAAGATCTATAGCTATGGAAAGCAGATTGGTGGTTGCCAAGGCTGAGGGGTGGGAGGGGGAACTGGAGGGTGACTGTACAGGGTAGGAGGTCTCCTTTTTGGGTGATGAAGTGCTCTGGACCTAGTTAGAGGTGGTGGTTGCACAACACTGTGAACGTACTAAATGCATGAAATTGTACACTTTATAATGTTTACATGGTGAATTTTATGTTATGTGCATTTTACCTCAACAACAAAGGATTCAATATTTTAACATATATATTTTTTGTTAATCTGGGTTTTTCATATAATAATATATTGTGAACATCTTTCCATGACATTGAATCATCTTTCCATGACATAAAATCATCATTTTGGAGTCTTTAAAATCCCTAAGTATTAAGTTTCAAGCCACTTTTAATTTTTTTAAATGGCATTATATTAGAAAATAATTTAAAATTTTGTTTCGGGGCGGCACGTGGGTGGCTCAGTCGGTTGAGTGTCCGACTCTTGATTTTAGCTCAGGTCATGATCTCAGGGTCGTGGGATCAAGCCCCTGATGGGCTCCCTGCTTAGCGGGGAGTTTGCTTGACATTCTCTCTCTCCTTCTTCCTCCACCCCTCCTCCTACTCATGTGCTCTCTCTAAATAAGTAAATAAATAAAATCTTAAAAAAATAAAATTTTGTCTTGCTTTGCACGAATTCTCTTCATGCACATTGATGGCTTGAGCTATCACTATCAATTATAAATTGAGTTACTCTCAAATAACTTTTTTCTTTTTTTTTTTTAAAGATTTTATTTATTTATTCATAAGAGACAGAGACAGAGAGAGAGGCAGAGGGAGAAGCAGACTTCTTGCTGAGCAGGGAGCCGGATGCGGGACTCGATCCCAGGACCCCGGGATCATGACCTGAGCCGAAGGTAGACGCTGAACCATCTGAGCCACCCAGGCGCCCCAAATAACTTTTTTCAAAAAATAATTAATAGACTTTATTGTTAGTACATTTTATTTTTATTTTTTTAAAAATTTATTTATTTTAGAGAGACAGAGTGAGAGAGTGGGGGAGGGGCAGAGGGAAAGAGAAACTCAAGCAGACTCTGCACTGAGTGCAGAGCCCAATATGGGGCTCGATCTCACCACCCAGAGATCAGACCTGAGTGAAACCAAGAGTCAGATGCTTAACTGACTGTGCCACCCTGTTTTATTTATTTATTTTTTAAAGTAGGCTCCACGCCGGGCATGGAGTCCAGTGCGGGGCTTGAACTCAAGACCCTGAGATCAAGACCTGAGCTGAGATCAAGATTTGGATGCTTAACTGACTGAGCCACCCAGGCACTGCTGTACAGTTTTAGTTTTACAGAATAATTGAGCACAATAATATAGTTCCGTATAGTTCCATATACCCCTCCAACCCCAACACCCGATACATAATTTGCCCTCAATCAAAGAACTTTTGGTATTGAAATTTTATTTATATATAGTAATAGATACACCTACAGTTGAGTAAGATGTGGGTGTAGTTAAACACCTTTCATAGAAAACGAATGGCCTGGCAACACCACACACTGATGTTTTTGGTCCTATTAACAGTGGTACACCACCGAGAAGGGAGAAGGTAATACTTCAGCTCCCCAGGTAAACACTGATTTCATCCTCACACCAGTCCTATGGGTTGGAGAGATTAACTCACTTGCTCAAGGTCACTCAGTAAATGATGGAGTGGGGGTGAATTTGATCAGCTTGGCTTCAGAGGGGCATCTTAACCTACAAGGGAAGTGATTTTCAAGGTGTGTCTCAGCCCTTGATGCCTCAGATCACCTGGGAACCACTCCAGCCTCACTACATGAGATTCTTTGACAGTGACTAAATTTTTAAATGGAGTATTTTTGGCAGGGAATATATTCACTCATGTAAAAAAATTGCACAGTGAAAAATAATGGTCCTCTGTCCTTCATTTCCCTGGTTTCTTCATCTTTAGGTAAATACGTTTACTTCTCACATCTCTTCATAGTACATTTAAACAAATAATATATGTGCTTAGTTACCCTTTGCCTCATCTTAAAATTATATATAATTTACAAAAGTGAAATTTGTGCTATTTGGTATACAGGTTTAAGTTTTGGCAAATGCCTGAGTTGTGTGGCCACCATTACCCACGGTCGCTCTTGGGAGTCAGAAATCTCCTTTTTTTTTTTTTTTTTACGATTTTATTTATTATTTGCGAGAGAGAGAGAATGAGAGACAGAGAGCATGAGAGGGAGGAGGGTCAGAGGGAGAAGCAGACTCCCTGCCGAGCAGGGAGCCCGATGCGGGACTTGATCCAGGGACTCCAGGATCATGACCCGAGCCGAAGGCAGTCGCTTAACCAACTGAGCCACCCAGGTGCCCCCAGAAATCTCCTTTGACTCACACACACCACCACCCACTAATCTATATCCCCCACCTCCAGAGTCTGGCTTCTTTCGCTTAACACGATGCATCTGAGATGCATCCATGTTGCTGTATCAGTATTTTGCTTCTTTTCATTGCTAAGCAATATTCTATCATAGGGATAAGCCAGTTGAAAAACATATGGATTGTTTCTAATTTGGGGCAATTATGAAAAAAACTACTATGAATATTTGCGTGCAAGTGTTCATTGCTCCTGGAGTGGGATGGTTGGGCCATCTTATACGTGTACATTTGACATTAAAAGAAATGATCACGCTGTTTCCAGAGTGTCCGGCATTTTAAACTACAATCAGTAATGCATGAGGGTTCTAATTGTACCACATACTCACTGGCACTTGGTATTGTCAGTTCTTCCCCCAGCCGTCTTTTTTTTAAATAATTTTTAAAAATGTTTTATTTATTTATTCATGAGAGTCAGAGAGAGAGAGAGAGAGAGAGAGAGAGGCAGAGGCAGAGGCAGAGGCAGAGGGAGAGGCAGGTTTCCCGCTGAGCAGGGAGCCCGATGCGGGACTCGATCCCAGGACCCTGGGATCATGACCTGAGCCGAAGGCAGATGCTCAACCATCTGAGCCACCCAGGTGCCCCTCCCCCAGCCATCCTTATGAGTGTGTGATATTTCACTGTGGTTTTAGTTTGCGTTTTTTAAATGATTAATGATGGTTGGACATTTTTTCACGTGCCTATTTGCCATCCATTTACTTTCTTTGGTGAAATGCCTGCTTGAATCTTTTGCCTGTTAATTTTCCTTGTGCTGTCTGCCTTCTTGTTTTTGGATTTTGAGATTCTTTATGTATTCTGCATGTAAGTCCTTTGTCAGGTGTATGATTTGCAAGTCTTTTTTCCTAGGGTGTTGTTGACCTTCTCATTATCTAAATTTCTTTCACAGAGCAAACATTTTTTAAATAAAGTACTAGGTAGCAATATTTTCATTTTATGGATTATGCTTATGGTGTATATAAGAACTATTTTGTCTGACTCAAGATAACAAAGATTCTCTTCTATTTTTCCTTCTAAAAGTTTTAGATTTTACATAATTTAGTTCTATGATCCATATTAAGTTAAATTTTGTGTAAAGTGTGAGGTATGAGTTCACTTTTTTCTTTTCTTTTTCTTTATTTTGCATGTGGATGTCTAGTTGTTCCAGTACCGTTTATTGAAGACTATCCTTTGTGCATTGACTTGCCTTGCATGTTTTTTAAAAAATCAATTGACCAAATTTGGGTGGGTCTACTTCTGGACTCTATTCTCTTTCACTGATTTGTCTAATCTTTGGCCAATACCACACTGTCATGGTTATTGCTGTTTTATAGTACGTCTTGAAAGGGATAATGTGAATCCTTCCATTATATTTACGTTTTTAAAAAGTTTTTGGCCATTCTAAGTCTTTTGCATTTTCATGTAAATTTTATAATCAGCTTATCTATTCCTACAAAAAGTCCTGCTGGGATTAGGGTTATGATTTCTTCAAATCTATAAATCAATTTGAAGAGAATTAATATCTTAATAATATTGAGTCTTCTAGTCCATGAATATAGTTTATCTCTCCATTAATTTGGGTCTTCTAGGGTTTCTTTCATCAGTGTTTTAGAGTTTGCATCTCAGAGATCTGGAACATATTTTGTTAGATTTATACCTTGAGTATTTCACTTACTCTGGTGTATAATATTTTTAAAAATGGTATATGAAAATAGTTTTTCCAATTGTTTTCCAGTTTTACTGCTACCATAAGCAGATTTGGTATACTTTTTCTGTAAAGGATCATATAGTAAACATTTTAGGCTTTGCACATCCCATTCAGGATCTCTCCCTTCTCTTGCTTCTTCTCCTTTTACAATCCTTTTAAAATATAAAAACACTTCTTGGGGCGCCTGGGTGGCTCAGTCATTAAGCATCTGCCTTCAGCTCAGATGATGATCCCGGAGTCCTGGGGTTGAGCCCCGCATTGGGCTCCCTGCTCAGCGGGGAGTCTGCTTCTCCCTCTCCCTCTGTTGCTCCTCTTGCTTGTGCTTTCTTTCTCTCTATCGCTCTCTCAATAAATAAAAGCTTTAAAGAACAAATTTTAAAATATAAAAACACTTCTTATAGACCATAAAAAAAAACAGGCCACAGGCCAGATTTGATCCATGGGCCGTGGTTTGCTGACCCTTGGAATACAGAAATAGAACTTCTACGTTCTGTATTCTACATAGAATATATTCTGTATAGATTTTTGTATATTGATCATGAATCCTGAACCTTATTGGATAATTCCCATTGGAATACAAATAATGCTGTTATTTCATCAATCTTAAAAAGTCCCTTCCCTTGATCCATTTTCTCACCAGCTGATGCACCATTTCTTTCCTCCACACCCTTCAAAGTGTGATCTATCCTTGTAGTGTTAGTATCTCTTCTCTCACTACAAACAGGCTTTGGCTAAGGACCGTGATGGTGAGTGAATGAGAGATGCGGAGGAAAGGCATGAAGCTCATGGGTCCCAGGACTCTGCTGCACCTGTGTGTGTAATTCTAAAGGACACTCACTACTATGGGTCTCCTTCCTCTCCTGAGTGCGTCGGACGCGCCCTCTGCTGGTCAGTTTGGGGACAACAGACTCTAAGGCATCTGGTCTCCATTAGTTCAATATGCGGGCGTCTGGGTGACTGTGTGTGTGTCTGCTTTAAGTGTATGTGTGACTGTGTATGCGTTCAGCTACTGTGTGTACACATGTGTGAGTGTGTGTGTATGTGAATGTATGCATGTAATTGGGTGTATGCGTGTGAATATGTGTGCATATGTGTTTGTGTGTGCATGTGTATAATTGTGTGTGCACGTGTGGGTGCATAGGCGTTTGTATGTGACTCTGTGTGCATGTGTAAGGGTGTGACTGCATGTCTTAAAGTCACTAAACCCTGTAACTGTCAGGGACCTAGATGGCTAAGTAAGCGTGAGTTTTTTGTTTTTTGTTTTTGTTTTTAAGATTTATTTATTTGAGAGAGAGAAAACGTGCGGTGTGCGGGGCGGGGAGGGGAGGCAGAAAGAATCCAAGCAGACTCCGCACTGTGCGCAGAGCCCAAGGCGGGCTGGATCCCAGGACCCTGAGACCATGACCTGGGCTGAAACCAAGAGTCGGAAGCTCAACTGACTGCGCCACGCAGGCGCCCCTAAGCGTGAGTGTAAGAAGGAGCCCTTTGCAAAGGTATGGGCAGGGCCAAGGGAAATTTCCCATCAGGGTTAGTTCAGTGTCCTGGGGGTAGCAAGAGCTGAGAGCTGCCATCAGCCCCAGGTCCATGGGGCCAGAAGTAGCTAGCTATTCCTGGAATCCAGAGGGCTTCGCTGTCATGGAAAGCGCTGTCATGCAAAGTCTCTCCTTTGGCAGATAATGGATGTCATTTTTCTAATATCCTCTGATTGCCTGCAGGTGCATGCTGGTGCATGCCACTGACCCAGCACCATTTCCTTATTTGGCCCAGAGAGGCTGCAGGTAGGTGACCAAAGACTCCTATTGTACTGCAGGGTCTTGACCAGGGTGTGTGTCTGCTCCACATGCCTCCCCAGACGGGGGTTCACTCAGCTCCTCTGCACCAGGGTGGCCCCCTTGCCTGCTGGTTAGGCAGACATCAGGATGGGGGGCGAAATCCTGCCTCTTTCCTTGCAAGCTCTACTGCTTTTATTGTGATGTTTTTGGGGTCCCCCTTCCATTGGCTGTTGTATGAGAAATGCCCTTTTACGCTCCACGGGGATGATCTCTGTTGACAGCAACCCACTCGGCCCGAGTGGTGGGGGTGGTCTGACTACTTTTCAGAGCTGGCACCATCCAAAAACTCCTGTCCAGGGGAAGTTGAAGCCAACAATCGTGGGGCCTCAGGACTTTCCTGAAGTTTCCCTTCAGCCTTATTTTTCCAAATCCAGCTTCTTTGCTCTCCTGGTACTTCTGACAAGAAGCTGGCAACTCCAACTTATGGATCTGACCCTTGCCATGCTTCAGGGGCTGGTTGGGTTTCCTGATCTTTATTATGGTAACTGAAATGTAACAACTATTTCCAGCTTGAGTATTGGGCCAGATTTCACCACCATGAATCTCCAGCAGGACTGGTTCTGAGTGAAATTGCCTCACTGTCTTTGTTTATCTCAGCATGTCTGAGGAAGGAAGGAAGAATGACATAGTTTTTAGGCCAATTGATTACCCCACTCTGTGCTGGGTCTTTACGGTCCTGGTATGGTTTTAGGGGTGGGGAGTGATGTTTATTTGCTGTTCACTCCTCCATGTCATCCAGGTTTCTGCACAGAGGTCACCTCCACAGGGCAGCCCTTCCTGATTGCCCCTTGGTCACTTGCTAGCATGTCTCACTGTGTTAATTTCCTTCATTACCACCACCATCTGACTCGGTCTTATTTCCTGTTGGCTTCTCCCATCAGACCTGAGCACCACTCTCCAGAGACCTCATTTGTCTTGTTCATCCCAGGTCCAGGGTCTTAGCACCGTGCCTGGTACAGAGTGGGTGCTCAAGTGCAGTTTGTTGTGGAAGAATGAACCACCTGGGAGGTATAAGTCCCCCTCTCCATTTTACTGAGGAGGGCATGAAGCTCAGAGAGGGCAAGTGACTTGACTAAGGTCACACAGCCAGTGAGGAGCAGGGCTGGGATCAGAACTCTGTTGTGCTGAATCCAGAAGTGTTCCTTCCCAGTGGCCAAGGAAAGGAAAAGAGGGAGTTCAGCCACCAGGCAGCCTGCATGCTTGCTCTACAGAGACCCCAGTCTGACTCCTAGGAGGTGTGTCTTCATGGTGACACAAAAGAAAAACTGCTCATCTGTTTTGTGCACCAACTACGTGCCGTGCCCCCCAACCCCAGTGTGCCAAATCCTTATTTCTTTTAAAACTGGTGTTTCAGTGATAAAAATTATAGCAGCACAGTGTGGAAGACAAAAAAACATTAGAGTCAAGTAGCAAGTTAAAAAGATAAAGACTCTCATCTATTTCCTCCAATTCCACTGTGATGTGTGGGTTCTTCTGGAATTTTTTCAATGCATATGCAAACATGTGCACACACAGACCCATACGCACATTCATAAGTTTTATATGTAGATGGGACCATTACTCATATGTCAATTTTTTTTGTTGAGATATAACTGACATGTAACATTATATTAGTTTCAGATGTACACATGATTTAATATTTGTGTATATTGCAAAATGATCACCAGAATAAGTCTAGTTAACATCCATCATCACACATAGTTACAGGATTTTTTTTCCAATGTGATGAGAACATTTTAAAAAAGATTTATTTATTATTTTAGAGATATTTATTTATTTGAGAGAGAGAGAGAGAGAGAATGAGAATGCTGGGGGGCGCAGAGGGAGAGGGACAAGCAACCCTGTGCTGAGCACAGAGCCTGACACAGGGCTGGAAATCTCACGACCCCGAGATCATGACCTGAGCCAAAATTACGAGTCAGTCGCCCACCTAGGGAGCCTATTATTTATTTATTTTAGGAAGAGAGCGAGCAGGGGAGGGGCAGAGGGAAAGGGTGAGGGAGAGAAGCAGACTCCCTGCAAAATCCAGAGCCCGACACCAGACCCATGAGATCACGACCTGAGCCAAAAGAGTCCGATGCTCAACCAACCAAGCCCCCCAGGCACCCCTAGAGATGAAACTTTTAAGATTTACTCTCAGCAACTTTCAAATACACAATCCAGTGTTATTAACTATAGTCATGAAGCTATGCATCCCTAGGACTGACTTATTTCATAATTGGAAGTTTGTACCTTTTCACCCCCTTCACCCATTTCACCCACTCCCTACACCTTGCCTCTGGCAACCATCAATGTGTCCTCTGTTTCTATGAGTTCATTTATTTTTTAAAGATTCCATATAAGTGAGATCATACGGTATTGATCTTTCTCTGTCCGGCTTATTTCACTGGGCATAATGACCTCAAGGTCCATCGGTCCATCCATGTTGTCACAAATGGAAAAATTTCCTTTGCATATCACTTCGAAAGGTACTTTCCCCTCCTCTTTCTGACCTGTCTGATAGAATGCTTGCAATGCTCTGTGATGTTTTATCAAGCCCACTTTACAGATATGAAGACTGAGGCTGGGAAGGCTGGCAGTCTGTGCCCAAAGCTGGTGACTCACAGAGTGACTGCTACCTCTGGTCTGACAGATGCTTGCCCACTGCCCGGCTCTCGGTGGGAGTGGAAGGATCAGCCTCTGCCTCTCAGTGTGTGGCCGTCTTCCCTCCAGCACTGGCTAGGGGGACATTCCATAAGCCAAATTGTGTGATTCAGCAAGTGAGACATGCTTTGTTGGGCGAGAAACACTGGGGACGCCCCAGCCTCCTCTGGCTCAGAGCAGAAAGACACCACCTGAGACTTCCTGCCTCAGGAATCAGGGGGAGCTCTGGTCTGATAGACTCTCCCTTTGTGATGCTGCAGAGACCTGCTGGGGTTTTAGTCCTTGGCATGGATGGTGAAAGGTCAACACCTACTTAGGGCTTCAATATGGGGCCAGATTTTGCTGCCTACCTGGGCCTTGGTCAATTGTGTGATCTTGCCTGTTGATGCTCTTAGCCCCAGTGTCAAAAGAACAAGGACCCACTTGCTTTTTTGTGCAGCATGGGTATCTCCCACACCACGCTTGCCCTTGGTGACTTGCCTCCTTCTTTCAGATCTCATTTCACCCTGATGCCTGGCCTAAGGTGGGACCCCTACCCCTTGCACATCACTTATCACTGATATGTTCTTGATCATTTATTTGATCACTGCCCTTCTCCCCACAAGGTGTGAGCCCCTTGACAGCAGGGACTGGGTCTGCTGTGCTCATTGCTGCATCCCCAGTGCCTAAAATATGCCGAACACATGAGAGATGTTCAGTAAACTAACAGTTGTGTGGACAGCCTCTGGAGTTTAGATTTTTCTCCTTATTTTATAAGTGAAAAAAGAAAAAAAAGACAACGCTGGGAATCAGAGAAGTGAAGTCTTTCCCCTCCCCCCTTCCCTGCAGAATCTGGACTCAGAGGTCTTAAAGCAACGTTTCTGAAAACTTGAAGGCATGCACACAGTTTTCCTGAGGTTCTACTTAGATGCAGTTTGGAGTCAATATTTCCGAGTAGCGGTGCAAGATTCTGAATTTCCTGCCAGCTCTCAGGTGATACCTATGGTGGAGGTCTGAGGGCCACACCGAGTAGCCAATCCTTAGAGCTCATGGCTGCAAACCTTTCTTTCATCCCCAGATATTCAATGAGCATTGACTATGTGCCAGGCTTTGTTGTCAACTGTGCTGTCATATTTACCTAATCAGCTGTGGGGCTGGAGCAAGCTGGTTCCCCTATCTGAATCTCTGGTTCCTCTTCTGTAAAAACGAGCACATGAACGTGATACTGCAGGGCTGTTGGATAATTACACAGCAACAACAGTAGCAATAACAGTGACTGGCATTTATTAAGCCCTTCCTCTGTCCTATGTGTTTCATGTGCATTGTCTTCTAAAATTATTCCTGCTACCTCCGGAGATGGTGCTAATGAAATGCCCATGTGTAGATGCAAGGAACTTGGTCTGGCGGTTCAGGGCACCCAGGGTGAAGTGGGGATGCCTGGTGCATGGCCTGGCTCCACCAGCTGTAGGACTTTGGGCAAGTCACTCAAAGAGATTTCAGCCTCAGCTTTGTCGTCTGTAAAATGAGTGGAGGAAAGTGGTGAATATAACTACAGGGCTTAAAACAAGACCGTGGCTCATGTGGGCAAATGCCATTCCTGCTGTAGCTGCCTGCCCATTCTTGGCACACAGTAGGTCCCCAGTGAGCTGAGCCCCTGTGGGCACTGGGGGCTCTTTCTCTTGTGTGTCCAGGATCCTGCCTGGATAATTGTACTCTGGCCATGCCCCCTGACCAATATGTGGATGGACTGCCAGCAGGGGAAGTCTGCCTCCATGGAGAGGGAGGAAAAGCAGGGCAGGTGAGGGCTTTAGGACTAGTCACCTGAACCCCCTAGCCCATGGGAGTTGGGAGGGGGAAGTTTGGGGTCTCACCAACACCCTACCAGTGTCAGGAGGACTCTTTCCCCATCCGCATCAGTAGCTTTGCCAGGAGCCCATTCCCTCACGTCTTCTCACCTAAGACCACCCCATAGGCAATTCTGGACAGGACCAAGGATGGGGCCCAGAGAGGAGCACTAGATCCGTTGGTTGATGCATCCTGGTTGTGAGAGGATAATCTACCGGGCAATATGAGTGTCTCAAGGGTTCTCCCTCTGGGTCACCACATTGCCTGAGATTCCACCATAGAGGTGTCCCTGGATTCACAGGCATTGTCCCTTACGAACAGCGTGGAGCCGCATGACAATGGGGAAAGGCTTGGGCTTGAGAGTATGACAGACCTGGTTTCCTTCCAGCTCTGCAACTTGGGCTAGAGGCTTGCCCTCTCTGAGCCTCAGATTTCTCTTCTGTGAAATAGGTATCTTCCCTCATGTGGATTTCATCTCCTGGGTCTCTCTGCCTGATCCTAGGGCACTGGCCTGGAGAGGTGGGGGGGGGGGTTGTGATGAATTATTTCATTGCAAAACATCTGTCACACAGTAGGTTTACTTTGTGTAGAGCACCTGGCACACAGAAGGAACATTTTTTGCACAATACCTGGCACACTCAGTGGACATGCTTTATATGGAGCCCGTAGCACATAGTAGGCACTCTTTATGTAGTATGTCTGGCACTCAGTAGGTATGCTTTATGTAGAACACCTGTCATACTGTAGTCAGATTTATGTAGAGTACACAGCAAATTGCAGGTACACTTATGTAGAGTACCTGACACACAGTAGGCATGTTTCATGTAAAGTACTTTGCACAGAGTAGGCTCACTTTCTGCAAAGCACCTGACACATAGTAGATGTGCTGTATGAGGGTACCTGGCACACAGTAAGTGTGCTTTAGGTGAAGTACCTAGCACTTAGGAGGCATGCCTGAGGGAGGGTACCCAGTGCACAGTAGGCATGCTTTGGGTAGAACACCTGGCATACACAGGATTTGTGGAGAGTACCTGGCACACAGTGGGTGCACTTTATATAGTATACCTGGCACATTGTAAGCACACTTCATGTAGAGTTCCCAACACACTGTAGGCATATTTTTTGAGGTGCCCAGCACACAGTAGAACAAATACCGGCTTCCAGCCCTTTCTCTTCAGTCTGTCTTTTTGGAGGCTTCTGATCCTTTCCACCGTCCTGTGGAACTGTCTTCTGCCCTAATCTCAGGCCCTCATCTGACCCCCTATTTCCCAGATGGCAAGACTGAGCCCACAGGGGGCTGACACAGCCCACAGACACAGCCGGGGTGGGGGGCAGAACTCCATGCAGGGTCTCCCAGCTCTGCTTCCTCTGTCTGGGCCCCGCCCTCTCCTGGCCCCTGGCCCCTGCAGGCTTACCTCCTCACCCCCCAGGTGCCCTCTTCAGATTGGACCCCTTATCCCCTGAATCTGATGCAGGTAATCCCCAGCCAGGCCCGTTTCTTTGCTCCTGCCCCCAGCTGTCATGTCTCAACTGAAGCTCTGGGCTGCTTGGAGGCAGGACTTGAACTCCTGACGGCGTGTGCAGTCCAGAAGCCAGAGGCTTCCTGATTCTGTGCTGAAAAATGGTGCAGGCCACCCTCTTGACTCACACATTGAGGGGAAACCCAGAGATGTATTGGGAGGAGGCTGGCCTGATCCTGTTCCCATGGCACCTGAACTCTCAAGTTGAAGCTTTTACCTGCTGCACCCCAGCTTTGAAAGGGCAGGGAGACTGTTAACTTGGGGGCCCAGAGTCACCTTTGCCCATCCCTCAACTCACCCCCCCCACCCCATGTGGGAGGTGCTGAGTTCTGAGGATCCAGAGCCTAAACTATCTTGATAATGCTCAAGTCCCCCTCCCCCACCCACCATTTGGCCCACTGCCAAGTGGGGAGGATGTAAGAAGGCGGGCAGGGATTGGATGGCTTAGCCTGGCCCCTAGCAGCCTTGTCCCCTAGGTCAGGGGCCAGAGGCAAAGACTTCCCAATAGGAGAGGAGAGGAGAGGAGAGGAGGTTGTGTGGCTAAGCTGCTCCTGACTGAAGGTACCAGGCTGGGTGTCCTGGCACCAGGTGGGGAAGGATGCTGCTCAGGGTTGGGGGGGGGGGGGGCTCCAGTAAGCAGCTGTCCTAGGGTAAGGGGGCTACCAGTGGGTGGTTAACTATCTCTCGCTCTGTGTCTCCTTTTCTCCCTCTCCCTCTGCCTCTTCCTCTGGAATTCTCCCAATCCTCCTCCCCCTTTGACCCCCCTCATTTGCCCAGTTCCCCGTGCTCACCTTCCCTGCCCTCCCTGTCCCTGTTCCTCCCATCCTGGGCCCCCCCCCCCTTTGTGAGCAGTCCAGGGAGCTCACTTTCTGCCCCACAGCTGGGTCTCAGGAGCTCCCCCTCTGTCCCCTGTGCCCCAGGATGTCACAGTGGAGCTTGTCCTGGCTGGGCATGGGGCAGCTGGCTGCCTCCCCGTGGCTGCTCCTGTTGCTGGCCGGGGCCACCTGGCTGCTGGCCCGCGTCCTGGCCTGGAGCCACCGCTTGCATGACATCTGCTGCCGCCTCCGGTGTTTCCCGCAGCCCCCAAAACGGAGCTGGTTTTGGGGTCACGTGGGCCTGGTGAGTGTGGGTGGGACATGGTCTGGGGTATCAGGGTGGATGGACTTCCTGAGGGGCCCGGGGTGGGGATCAGGGGTTGGGCTGGGGTGTGGGTCAGGGGAGAAGCAGGGAGGCTAGTGGAGCCCCTCTTTACTCACTCACTCTTCCACTCTGCCGTCCCAGGCCATTTGCACATCTTTGTCCTCCCACCTTTAGCCTGTTTTGGATCCACTTCCTGCCTCTCTTCCCCACATTAATGTCCCCCTGAGGGGTTCCTGTGGCAGGCTGCACAGGCACAGTCCCCGGGGGTTCCCAGGGCCCATGGCTATCCTGGAGACCTTCTCAGGGGCGCTATCCAGGGTCCACTCCCTGCCTGGCCCATTCCCTTCTGTCTGCTCACTTGTCTGCAGGAATTAGCTATGACCTCCCTACCCCAGCCCACAGGGGTCTAGCTTCCCACCCACACCCCTTCCCAGGACAGCTTCCTCTCAGCTTCCTCTTCCCTGCTAAGATATCCCAATGGGCCCATTACACAACCTGAATAAAGTTAACCAGTCACTTCCCCTTGCGAAAGCTTTCTTTCACTCCTCTCTTGCACCCCAGTTATTGACTTTTACTGTGGGTCTGCTCATGTTTAATTAAAGAGTTAATTGTTCAATTACTTATCTTCCACCTTTCCAACTAGATATTTGCTCTGGGGAGCAGACACTAGAGTGCCCAGCCCAGGGGCTGGCATACAGCAGACACTCAAATTAAGTGTTCGATTACATAGGTGGTAAACTTGTGCTCACCTGCCATGGTCAAGGCCAAAGGATGAGCAGCTAGCTCCTCCCATCCCCAGGCAGGCTGACGGATGGGCCCAGCTCACCGTAACTGCCCAGGATGAGGACCACGGCTGGGTGAAGGACTTCCTGTGATTTTACTGCTTATTATAGTTAAGGTCGGAACGGGGGCATTCCCGAGGCTCATTGTGAAGGTTGCCTTAGATTCTGGGCCTTGGAATGTTCTTAACAAACCCTGGGGGTAGCAGGAATGTTATCAAGTTACTGCTCCCACTCCCCCTCCATGGCTTGGCCATGGAGACTGGTCTGGGTCACTCTTCTCCTGTCTGGAGCGCCTGGGAGTATTTGTCAGGCCAGCATGGGGCATCCTAGAGGGATGGAGAGGGACTGGAGAGGATGCGTCCCCAGGAGCTAACCATGCCATTTCTCCATTTGGGGCATGTGGCCTGGTTTCCTCATTTGTAAAGGGCACAACTGATCAGAGTCCATAGGTTCAGGGAAGATAGATAGGAAGAGATAGATAGATAGATAGATAGATAGATAGATAGATAGATAGACAGACAGGATGCTCTATGCACAACCTGGCAGGGTAGGGACTCATATGTGGGAGCTGCCCTCTTGACTGATGAGCAGAGTTCACATCTGTCCCCTGGGGTCTGCCAGGGTTGGAAGGTCTGCTGATCCTTCACCATGTGAGGAACCGGCCAGGACATGATAGGGTGTGGGAATGAGCCCCAGTAGAAGTCCTGAGGCCACCCTGCTGACCACAAACCTTCCTCATGGGCACCTCCCTGAGGTTGGAACCACTCCCAGGAGAAGAAAAATCTGACTTCTCAAGCCATGGTTGGCCTCTCTGTGGGCAGAGAGCATGTCTTCTCCCTGTGACCTAGGATGCACCCATGGGATGTGGAGAGGCCTCCAGGACCCTCCTGTCCGCAGAGGGAAGGAGCAGGAGGAAGCAGAGATTCCCTCCATCCGTGCAGAATTTGGATACCCTGTGCACTGTAGAGGCTGCAAGGGGACCTGCTGTGGCTCCTTCTGGGGAGGTGACGACCCCTGTTTCCTTGTAGGTCCCCCCCACGGAGCAGGGCTTGAGGGTCCTAACTCGGCTGGTGGCCACGTACACCCAGGGGTTTAAGTTGTGGATGGGCCCCACCATGCCCCTGGTCATTTCTTGCCACCCTGACATGGTCCGGAGTGTCACCGGTGCTTCAGGTACTCATGCAGAGCTTGTGGTGGTGGGCACCTTGACATAACCCAGGGCTTTCAATCTCCTCATCTCCAAGCTTCCCTGCAGCCCCTGCAGGTCCCTGGCCCCTCCTCCCCTCTTCTCTCTCAGCATCTTCCTCTTCCCTTCTTATATTCTCCAACCCCCTTCTCATCCTCTCCTCCCTCCACTGCTGTCTGCTCTCCTGCCCCCACCCTGGTGCTCTCGGCACCACTGGGGCCCCAAGAGGTCTCATTCCAATGTTCTGTCCTGGAGGAACCCCCAATCTTGAGGAGATGGATCTAGACAGAGAAATCCCCAAACTGGTGAGGTAAGGAATTGGCCAGAAGGAGATGGCTGTGGCAGCCCAGAGGAGAATCAAGGCCTCTGTTTGGGGCAGGCTGGAAGACTTCCTGGTGGAGGAGTTACTGGACCCGGGTCTGGGACAAGACCAAAATTTTTTTAAAAGCAGAGGGCAGAGTGATGTTGTGGACATCCATAGCATCTGAGGTCCCCTGCTGGGCCTGGTCTCGCTCTCACCCATCCCCAGGGCCAGAGCAATGAGGGTTGGCAGCTGGTGGAGTACCTGGGCTACTATTTCTGTGATATCCACAGACATTCTGGTGGGTTGGTTGTCCACTGCAGCTTGTCCACTGCAGGTTCATTGCCCTCCTGCTCCAGGCCCCAGGAATCTCCCTGAGGAGAGCCCACCCGAGCCTGGCTCCCTTCCCTTGTCTTCTGCTTCTTCCACCTCCAGACAGACCAGGCTGAGCAGGGAAATGAGCAGCATCTGACAGAGACCTTGGCTTTGACACCCAAATTCTGGGTGAGCAGGGAAGATCCCCCAGCTCTCTCTGGCTGCCAAGGTCTCTTTCAGTTGTGAGTGGTGGAAACTCAACCCTGTATGGTCTAATCAAAGAAAGGACATCTATTTACAGTGAAGTCCAGGGATGTTGTCTTCAGGTATGGCTGGATCCAGGTCTCAAACAACATCATCAAAATCTGTCTTCATTTTTTTTTTTTTTTGGGGGGGGGTTCTGTTTTGCACTGTGGTGGCTTCATTCTCATTCTTGTAAAGATGAGTCCCAGAAGCTCAACCCCTGTGGAAAAGTCAGCTGATTCCCAACAGTTCCAGGAAAAGTTGCAGAATTCCCTTTAATTTTCCTGGCCTGCACCCCAGGGTCAATTTTTAATTAATTACTTATAAAAGATTTTATTTATTTATTTATTTATTTATTTATTTATTTATTTATTTATTAAGATTTTATTTATTTATTTGAGAGAGAGAATGAGATAAAGAGAGCATGAGATGGGGAAGGGTCAGAGGGAGAAGCAGACTCCCTGCTGAGCAAGGAGCCCGATGTGGGACTCGATCCTGGGACTCCAGGATCATGACCTGAACCGAAGGCAGTCGCTTAACCAACGGAGCCACCCAGGTGCCCAGATTTTATTTATTTATTTGAGAGAGAGAGAGAGAGAGACTGCACGAACTGGTGGGAGGGGCAGGGGGAGATGGTGAAGCAGACTCCCTACTGAGCAGGAAACCTGATGTGGGACTCATTCCCAGCACCCCAGCATCATGACCTGAGCCAAGGGCAGATGCTCAACTGACTGAGCCACCTAGGTGCCCCAATTTTTCATTTAATCACTGTGGATCTGACTGCCTGGTTTTGGCAAGCATAGGTTCTCAAAGCTATTATTTTGGGACTCAAAGCAGTTCAGTGGCTAAGAACAGAGGCTCTGGGTTCAGACAGACCTGGGCTTAGATCTCAAGAATGTACTCAGTACCTGGGAGATTGTAGGCAAGTGACTTCATCATTCAGAGTCTCAGTTCTCTTATCTGGAAAATGAGGTTAGAAGAGAAGCCAGGTGAACGTGGTGTTTGGGATCCCAAATGGGGAAAGACCCTTTTTGTTTTTGTAATCATGGGACCCCAGTTGTCATATGGATGGTCTGGGGAGGGATCCCAGGAGGAGGCTGGGCTGCTGGAGGGGATTCATGAGGCTCAGGTCGGTCTTGCCCTGCATGTCCTTCTATCCCATGGCCACCTAGAAAGAGTGTGAATTGGGTCCTCTTTGTTCCTCTCCAGATTCAGAGCTCAGAGGAAGGTCTTCTGTACACACAGGACCTGGCAAGGACCTATGGGGATGTGTGCTGCTGGTGGGTGGGTCCCTGGCATGCAGTTATCCGCATCTTCCACCCCACCTGCATCAAGCCTGTGCTCTTTGCTCCAGGTAGACACACCATGGCCACGGCTTACTCACTGCTGAGGTCTTTGTGCTGCTTCCAGCTTGGCTGGTGGCCCAGTTGCAGATGGGGGGGGGGGATGGGTTGTGGCAGAGATGCCACTGTCTCCGTCTCACCTGGACCCCCCTGCCAGACCTGCAGTCATGTGTGCTCACGCCTAGGGTGTGATTGTGCAATGTCTGCTGGGTGGGATTGTCTGGTCACATTTATGTTTCCACCTGCCTTCTGGTTACAGCTGGTATACATCATGCTTGATTATACATGGTATATAGTTATACCTGAGATCAAGTGAAGATGCCTTTAGTCATGTCTGGGGCTTGTCTGTGGCCAGGGATATTTGAGGCATGTGTGGGGTCTGTCTGGTTTTTGTCTGAGATGCCATTTGAGATGTCCGGTTCTCCTGTAGGTCATGTTTGGGCCATGTTTGGGGTTTGTCTGAGGTCAGCGACCCAGAGTCCTGAGAAGTGCTGAGGGCTTATGTGAGTCTGTCCAGGGCAGGTCTTAGGATATGTCTGTGTCATACCTAGTCCACAGCTGTGGCATTAGTGGGTCATATTTAAGTCCTGTCTGGACCATCTGTGGGTCACACTGAGGTTTTGTCAGGTTGTTTTTGGGTCCATGTCAGAGCATGTTGCATCCTATCAGTGTGTGTTATGCATGTTGTTTCATGTCAGGACATAGCCCCAACACATGGTGGGGCCATGTCAACTGTTGCAGGAGAGGTCAGGGGGCTCTGGGACAGATGAGGTGTCCTACTTTCCTGTAAAGGCATTTTGTGGAGTGCTGATTTGCGTTTGGGTGTTTTGAACATGCTGGACCAGGTAGGAGCCATGTCAAGGTGTGTTGGGGTGTGTTGTGTCATGTTAGGGTGCATCTAAGTACATCTAAGTGTGTCTGCAGGCTCTGCCTTTGCTCTGCTCTGTGCTGCGGCCTGGTCTGGTCTCCCCTCACCTCCTCACTCCTCTCTGCTTCCTTTGCCATTGTTTCCATTCCTTTTATGCTGGGCTTGGAGGGGGTATGCAGACCCCTGGTGGGAGCTTCTACCCCCCCAAACCCAAAGTGCATCTCCTGATGGTCCTTATTCATGTCAGCTGCCATTGCGCCTAAGGACATGGTCTTCTACAGCTTCCTGAAGCCCTGGCTGGGTGAGTAACTGTGGGTAAAGGGGACTGGGGACAACCTTGGGGGCCCAGGGAAAGGCACTGCTCTTGTCCACTCCTCCTGGCTGCCTCTATTAGGGGATGGGCTTCTGCTGAGTGCTGGTGACAAATGGAGCAGCCACCGCCACATGCTGACACCTGCCTTCCACTTCAACATCCTGAAGCTCTATATGAAGATTTTCAATGATAGCGTGAATGTCATGCATGTGAGTCTCTTGAACCCAGGGTCCCAGCTGAAGCCTTGGGGGTGATGGGGGCTCTGTGACGTCTTGTCTGGAATACTGGCTCTTCTAGGTTAGCTTTGGGGCCATTGCTCTAGCTCTCTGAGTCTCAATTTTCTCAGCTGTAAAATGGGAATAATGGTCCCCATGTTGCAGGGTGGTAAAGATAATGTAATATAGTCATGTTCCTGGCACATAGAAGGTGCTCAGAAGGTGTTAGTTTCTCTGTTTTCCTTGCAAAGGAGCCTTGGAACCTGAGACACAGTTGAATGTATGAACATCACACAGTAGTTATTTCTGAATTAATGAACCTCTTCCAAAATCACTGGTCCCAAACAATTGAGGTTTATTATTGCTACCAAGTCTGTGAGTCAGTTGGCTGGGTCTTCTGGATATGGATGGGGTCACATGTACCTCTGATCAGCTGTGGGTCATGTATATACTTTGCAGAACTGGCCTCACATGTTTGGGCTTGGCTGGCTGCAGGCTGATCTAGAGGGGTCTCAACTTTCTTTAATGTGATTCTCTCCCTCCAGAAGGCATTTCAGGTTTGTTCACATGGCTGAGGCAGGGTTCCAAGAGACTGAGAGGAAGCTTCAATGCCTCTTGAGATCTAGGTGTAGGGTTTTTTCACCATGGTCTCTTGATCAAAGCAAGGCAATAGGCCAGTATAGAATCCAAACGTAGTGAGAGAGGCTCCACCTCTTAATGGCAGTTGCTGAAAAATCACATTGCAGAGGGTATGGATATAGAGAAGTGAAGAAATGGAGGTGTAGGTTTTGTAAAGTGCCTGGGATTTTTTTCATACTTGCAAGCTGAGGAGTGAGATTGTTATTGTTTTGTGGATTCTGTCAGAAGACAGGAGACTCTTGTGTCAGAGACAAAGGACAGTTTATTACTCATGGTACAACAAGCACACAGGCTTCTTGATTTGCATTCTTTCTCTAAGTCGCCAAATCCAATGAGGGTAACACAGGTGGGCTTCAATGCTTATGCAGTATGTTGCATGACAGGGTAGGGGTACAAGGTTTAGGGACTCTGTGACTTTTTAGACATTAGAAGCAAGCCTGACATTTGTCCAGGGGGAAACATTACCTTATCCCTAAAGGTGTTTGCTGCAAACACAACTCTGAGAAATGGCTCAAGTATAGAACATTAGGGCCTTGCATTTTGGGGGACATACCAGCAAGAATGTGCAGCTCATAGTGAAACAAAAGCAAAAATGAACTTTTGGGACTTCATCAAGATAAAAAGCTTCTGCACAGCAAAGGAAACAGTCAACAAAACAAAGAGGCAACCCACAGAATGGGAGAAGATATTTGCAAATGTCACTACAGATAAAGAGCTGGTATCCAAAATCTATAAAGAACTTCTCAAACTCAACACCCAAAAAACAAATAATCAAGTCAAAAAATGGGCAGAAGATATGAAAAGACACTTCTCTGAAGAAGACATACAAATGGCTAACAGACACATGAAAAAATGTTCATCATCATTAGCCATCAGGGAAATTCAAATCAAAACCACATTGAGATACCACCTTACACCAGTTAGAATGGCAAAAATGGACAGGGAAAGAAACAACAAATGTTGGAGAGGTTGTGGAGAAAGGGGAATCCTCTTAGACTGTTGGTGGGAATGCAAGTTGGTATGGCTACTTTGGAAAACAGTGTGGAGGTTCCTCAAAAATTTAAAAATAGAGCTACAGTATGACCCAGCAATTGCACTACAGGGTATTTACCCCAAAGACACAGATGTAGTGAAAAAAAGGGCCCTATGCACCCCAATGTTCATAGCAGCAATGTCTGCAATAGCCAAACTGTGGAAAGAGCCGAGATGCCCTTCAACAGATGAATGGATAAAGATGTGGTCCATATATACAATGGCATATTACTCAGCCATCAGAAAGGATGAATACCCAACTTTTACATCAACATGGATGGGACTGGAGGAGATTATGCTAAGTGAAATAAGTCAAGCAGAGAAAGTCAATTATCATATGGTTTCACTTATTTGTGGAACATAAGGAATAGCATGGAGGACATTAGGAGAAGGAAGGGAAAAATGAAGGGGAGGGGGAAATTGGAGGGAGAGATGAAGCATGAGAGACTATGGACTCTGAGAAACAAACAGGGTTTTAGAGGGGAGGGGGGAGGGGGGATTGGTTAGCCCAGTGATGAGTATTAATAGGAATGCACGTACTGCATGGAGCACTGGGTGTTATACGAAAACAATGGATCGTGGATCACCACATCAAAAACTAATGATGTGGGGCGCCTGGGTGGCTCAGTCGTTAAGCGTCTGCCTTCAGCTCAGGTCATGATCCCAGAGTCCTGGGATCGAGCCCCGCATCGGGCTCCCTGCTCGGCGGGAAGCCTGCTTCTTCCTCTCCCCCTCCCTCTGCTTGTGTTCCCTCTCTCGCTTTGTCTCTGTCAAATGAATAAATAAAAAAATCTTTAAAAAAAAAACCAAAAAAACCCTAATGATGTATTGTATGGTCACTAACATAACATAAAAAAAAAAAAAAAAAAAAAAGAATGTGCAGCTCAGTGACCACGGGCTACCTCTCTCAAAAAGGAGACTTTTTCTTTTTTTTTAAAAAAAGATTTTATTTATTTATTTGACAGAGAAAGAGACAGCGAGAGAGGGAACAGAAGCAGGGGGAGTGGGAGAGGGAGAAACAGGCTTCCTGCTGAGCAGGGAGCCCGATGGGGGACTGGATCCCATGACATGACCTGAACCGAAGGCAGATGCTTAACGACTGAGCCACCCAGGCGCTCCCAAAAGGAGACTTTTTCTTAATTTATAACAATGAAAATGATGAAAGCTAACATTAAGCACTTATTATTGCTAGAAACTATGTGCACATTCCATAACATATGGTGTCTCATTTGATTTTCACAACTCTATAAGGTAGAGATAATCTTGTCCATTATAGGTGATAAAAATGAGGTTCAGAGAGGTTAGGGAGCTTGCCCACGTTCACACAGCTACCACGTGAGCTAATAAGTGGAGCTGGGATTTCATCCTGGTTTATTTGACACCACAGCAAGTCATCTTAACTGTTACTGAAGCTTTGGCAGGTGGAGCCCAGAGAGGGCAATGAGGTGACCAAGGGCACACAGAGTATAGGAGGCAGAGCCAGAATTTGAACCCAGGTCTCCTGACTCCCAGCCATGGGGTCTTAATAGTAACAGCTTCTACTTCTACCCAAGCCTGGTCCTCCTTGGGGATGGGTGCTGGGGCCAGGAGGCTGGGTCTGGGGGATTCCATCTTGGTGGTTGGTGTTGAGGAGGGCTTCAGGGGAGGCAGGTTCCAGACCCTGCTCTGCTTCCTTCTCTTCCCAGGCCAAGTGGAAACGCCTGGTGTCAGAGGGCAGCACCCATCTGAACATGTTTGAACACATCAGCCTCATGACCCTGGACAGTCTGCAGAAATGTGTCTTCAGTTTTGACAGCAATTGCCAGGAGTGAGTCTCTGCCCTGGGCATGAGAACATAAGGGAGTGGATGGGTAAGGGAGGACTGGTCAGCATAATCAGAGGGGACTTCCTGGAGGAGATGGATCAGAGCTAGACATTGAACGACAAGGAAGGGAAAGAGAAAGAGTGATCCTTTCAGGTAGGTAGAAATGTTTGATAAAGGCCATGGGGCCACAATGAGCAAAGCATGTGCCACAGTGAGGAGTCACCTTAGGAATGAGGTTGGAGGGTTTGGCAGGGGCTGTATCTTAAGGACATTCAAAATCCAGACAAAGGCATATGAACTTTATCCTGAGGTTTCCAGGGAGGCATGGAAGGTGGTTGAGCAGTTGAGGGTCATGGTCAAAGCTGTTCTTGGACATCTGACTCTAGAGAAGACCAATCACTGTGTAGATGGTGGATGGTATTGACATTGAATGCAAGACTAGGGAGGGGCCTGGGTCCATTGACCAAAGGGGAGAAGATAAAGTCTGAATTCCATGGAGAAGGAGGAGGAAAGCATAATGTCCCAGCTGGGATAGGGTGCCTGGGGCATAGGGGCAGCTCATAGAAATGGGAATCAGGGAGAGAAGAAATTCTGGAGAGTCACATCTCCTGGATCATCCCCACCATGTACCTGTGGGGTCATCTGTTCTCAGATACTCAGTTTTCTGATGGGAGGTAGCTCCCAGCTTCTGGTGGGAGGCATTTTCTCAGTCTTCAGGTGAGCTAAGCTGTTGCCCCCCTTCATGTCCCCATCCTGCAGGAAGCCTAGTGAATATATTGCTGCCATCTTAGAGCTCAGTGCCCTTGTGGCAAAACGGCACCAACAGATCCTCGTGCACAGGGACTTCCTGTACTACCTCACTCCAGATGGACAGCGCTTCCGCAGAGCCTGCCGCCTGGTGCACAACTTCACAGCTGCTGTCATCCAGGAGCGGCGCCGCACTCTCCCTGATCAGGGTGTTGATGACTTCCTCAAGGCCAAGGCTAAGACCAAGACTTTGGACTTCATTGATGTCCTCCTGCTGACCAAGGTGGGTTTCTCTGGGATCTGAATTCAAGAGGTAGAATGGACTTTGATTTCAAATTTCAGATTGAAGAACTGAGACTTGATTCAGAGGGCACTGGGGAGCCATGGAAGGTGCTGAGGAAGAGAGGGATGGATTAGGGATATGTTTTAGAGATGACTATGTGGAATGCAGCCTGCAGGGGACTGCTATGTCTGAAACTGGGAAGGGCCTGAGATTTTATTCTACTTAATATGGTAGTCTAGTGTGTGTGTGTGTGTGTGTGTGTGTGTGTGCATGTGTGTGTTTATTTACATACAAGAACCTAGATCAGAGAAGCCCATTTATTGCTCACAGAAGTAAGGGTAGCCAGAGTAAAATTGTAGGTGTGATTCCCCATTCTAAAATTCTTCTGAGAGCTACATGATGCTTTTATCTGTACATGCAACCATGCTTCCATCACAGGAGAGGTAACTCTACATTATGAATCTTGGAACTTATGAAGGACTGCTGACAAATCTGCCCCTTCTTATTCTGAGAGAGAGAGAGAGAGAGAGAGAGAGAGAGAGAGAGAGAGAGAGAG